>NC_090941.1:557185506-557849860 GCF_040938575.1 Ambystoma mexicanum | reverse complement strand
TAGATAGGTCAATGTATGCAGGAGCATTAAATTAACATTGCTAAACCTAGTAGAACGTGTTAGGCAGATTAAAATATTAAACAGAGTATACTGGACACCGCAAAATATGTTTGAAAGGGGATTAATTGACTCAGAAATGTGTTGGCGATGCAAGCACAGAGTGGGGTCGTTTGAACATATGATGTGGGAATGCAGTGGGTTGAGGACATTTTGGAAAGGTGTCACAACAACTATGTACTGAGGCTTGATATTGACTATGATTTTTCAACAATCGTACTGGGAGAAGAGAAACAGTTTGCAGATGTGTCTTATCCATAGAGATGTTGCTTTGTTTAGGGCGTCTTTATCTGCAAAGAAAATTGTTTTGCGTAATTGGAAAAGTGATTGTGTGCCTTCAACATCAACATGGTTGGAGGACTTAAGAAGAATGTTGCTTATGGAAAATATTTTAATGCACAGAGAAAAGAAAGGCAACATTTACATGGGAATTTGGGAAAGATTTCTGGATTTATAATGTGATCTGCTTTACTGGAGAATCAGCGTTATTTATATGCTGTAACTATTGAGGACCAAATCTGTACATCAAATGTGTGAAGGGATGAGAGGAGGGGTTTCATGTATGTTTTGAACTTAGATGTAATGTTTTCAATTGTTGGATTAGTACACAATAAAATGTGAATTTAAAAAAAAACATTCAAGAGACAAAATATGGCAGTAAGGGAGAGAAGATGTGGGGGTAGGATGATGTGGTGATGAGGTTGAAAAGGGGTTGGCAAGAGGAAATTGACATCTACCCATCTTTTAATATTATCTAGTTAGGAGGTAGGACCACACATTCATTCCTGTTCCGAGATATTTAATTAGGGTAAATGCACAAGCTGCATTAAGCTTTGCGTGAAACCTCCATGTTTGAATCTGGGTAGGAATAATTCAGCCTTCCACTCTTCTGAGGTTGATACAAATATAGTCAATGTGGGTAATTGTGAGATTCCATGGGAGACCTAACTCTGTCTGGAACTGTGGCAGGGTTAATCACTTGTCCCTTAGAGCTCAGCACAATGAATACTATTGCCATAAAGAATAAATAGAGTTTATTTTCAGACATGTACCCCTTCAAGCCCCACGGAGCTTAGACTGATTATATTTTCTATGGCAATGATTGTAATGTCCAGTCCTAATGGGTTACTATCTAGACATCGAGGGAATTCCATTCTGTTTTGATTTTCACAGATATCCTATCTAAGTGTGGAGGGTGCTTTGGACATTGTGAAATCCTCATCTTTATCCTCAAAAACGTAAAGGAATACTACAACAGGGCTTCCTGTTTTAAAGTAATTGCTATAATATCACATTTTATCAGGGAATTTGTGGCAGCCTCTTCTTTTTTATAGTAAAGAAAATACTAGAAATGTAATTTGTGAATGATTACATTTTCAAATATATTTCTGTGTCTCGCCTATACGTTGATTTTAGTCTAGTGTATAGATATAAAGGAGTTTCATTCTTGAAATGTCGATGCAAGTCGATTTTAATATTGAACTATTGTGTTGCCTTTATTGAATCTGTGGGTGTCGTTGAGAATAAGAGGAAATGCGGTGTGAATATTGTTTTTGGACATTGTCTTTTCATTACCATCTGGTGTTCTAACTCTTGTTATCCTTTATGTACTAGGTTTGCTCTCACTCAAAGCAATAGTTACACGGAGGAGACCAATGATCTAACATGAGATCCTGCCCCGTCCCCTGCATAACTCTCAATACATGGATTTACAGCAAATCACAGATCCAAGGTAATGTTAGAATTAGTAGAGTATTGCGAAAACCTATTGCTGCATCTGGGATTTTCTGGAGTTCCTTTCTTTCTTTTTAAACCCTTAATCACCAACGAGGAACTTATGGAATCACAATTGGTGTTAGACAAAAGAACTGATATTGAAATACAAGTCTTATCAGGTAAGAAATTGGGGGGGGGGGGGTGCTACTGAATTTATGCACTTTTCCATGTGGAAGATACCGATGTTTATTTATGAGATTCTGCATAAATTTACTACCAACCCTAAATGTCCTCGGCCCCAGGTGTAACTTAGCAGCTAAAAAGCGAGTCTTATACAACATACTTGTGTTTCAAGGCACCACAAGGCTAAGTGGGGAGGGAACAAGGGGAATTAATAACAATGGCAAAAACAGCAAATATACATTTGTGGTCCTACTAAGCCTTGTGGCATTCAGATGTGCAAGTGCAGTGAAAAGAAGTGCAAGAGATAGGGATGGGTGGGGTGGAGTGAGGAGGGAAGGAATGGACAAGTGCTAGTGGATGCCTGGGAAGTGAAGTGCCAAGAGGAGCTAAGTGCTAGGGTGAACGAATCCCAGGCTGGGATGCACAGCCGCCAGGCAGTGGCCTGCAGGGGGCAGTGTAGTGGATGGGGGGAAGTGCTGGTGTCGACAGGGTAGAAGACCTGGTAACCTGTGAGATGCATGAGGACCAGGCCACTGGTCTCAGTGGCAGTGGGGTAGTTAGCAAGGAAGGCAAAGAGGTAGAGGAGAGCAGAGTTTGGGGTGTTTCCAGGAACTTAAGGAGGCCCGGCTCAAGTCTGAGAGGTGCAGGGAGGTTGTTCCAAAGGGAAGCGCCAGCTGTCGAGAGAGGCATCTCCCCCACTCTATGCTTGGAGAGTGAAGAGACATAAGTAGAGGTAATTACTTGAGACTAATAACTAAAATGCACCCACCTTTGAGTACATATCATTTAATCAGTACCATTGAGTCTGTACTTTTACAATAAGGAGACCTTATCGCTGGTGGGCAATTACATCATAAATGTCAACATGGCTGGGGCAGTGTGCGACAGACACATGTCAAGAAAAAATTATACAGCTATTGTGAGAACCTAGAGCAGTGGTCTTCAAACTTTTTTGGCCAGGGCCCCCCTGAGCAAAATTTGGGCAGGTCGGGACCCCCCAGAAATGCCAAATGGACAGTATATATTGCGCGCCGTCACCTGCTCCCATCAAAGTCGCTGGGCTCCCTCATCCCACTCCTACCCAGTCGCTGGTCTCTCCCCACCCCATCACACACCCAGGGCTCTCCCCACTCTGCTCCCATCACTATCCCATGGTTCCCGCCCATTGTGCTCCCACCATAGTCCCTCGGTTCCCCCATCCCGTTCCCAACACAGTCTGAGGGCCAGTGGCGGCTGGTGAATCTTTTTTAAGTGGAGGGGCATTAAGGGGAGGTTCGGGGGGGTTTCCCCCTGTGAATTTTTTTTTAAATAATAGGTTAAAATGTTGCATTGTAGAGCATACTTTTAACAAAAAATGGGTAAATAGCCAAACAGTTTGCAATTGTTGCTGGGAGTCCAGGGGGCAGGCATTGATATTTTATTTCTATCGCGCTCGTACACAAGTGTTTCAGAGCGTGACAAGGCAAGGGAGGGGAACAGAGGAGAATAAAACAGCGATCTTACTAGGCCCAGTGACATTGAGAACGCGCAAGTGTGAGGGGAAAAGTGCATGGAAGGGGGGAGAAGTGGAAAGTGCGAAGCAGAGGAGAAACAGATAAATAACAATAAATAAATAATAAAGGCAACAAACAGTGGTAGTGCAGCCAGCAATTTGCAAGTGCTGCGTTTAAGGCAGCAGACAGGGTAGGTCCGATAAGTGCAGGAAGAAAGATGGTTCTCCTCAAGTTTTAGAGTGGCAGGGCGCTGTTCCAGAGGGAGGCCCCAGCCGAAGACGGAGATCTACCCCCAGCTCGTTTCTTTGATAAACGACTGACCCTGAGGGAGTTGGAGGTAGAGGAGTGAAGAGCTCGAGAGGGGAGGTATTTGCGGAGGAATAGCTGAAGGTATTTTGGACCGAGGCCCCAGAAAGCCTTGTGGACAAGGCAGAGGGTTTTGAATGATAGATGTCCGGTAAAAAGATACCATCCCTGTCCCCTGGGCCCCACTGGTCCTAACACAATGAACATGATTATGTGTATATGCAAGGCGCTGCACATTCATACAGCAATCACTCTATCATTCACATGAGCATCCATCACCATACACTCACTCATAACGCATCCATACACATGTTTAAATAAAAACAATGAACATAAACGTACCTTCTGCATTGGCCTGTGTGTGGGTGCTGCTCCAGCTGCTCTGTCCGTATGTGCGAGGAGGCGCAGAAGCTCCCCCTCGGACATACAGACATGCAGTGCCCCAGCCAGCATTTCCAATGAGCTATGCAATGCTGGCGAAGCAAAACGCCCCAGCACTTGCATGGCTCAGTGAGCATGTGCGGCTGGGGAACTAAACTGAACTGTCAAAGGGAAACAGTGTTTCCCTTTGACAGTTCAGCCAGCCCAGGAGCACTCCATTAGCTGGATAAAGCAGCTGAGGGAGTGCTCACTGTTTCACTGGGCTGGCTCCTTAGCTCCTCCATAATGGGTGAGGGGCCACTATGCAGTTAGTAATGTTGACCATTGTTGCTGAATATATCACAATTTACTTACATTTTAACACAAAGCACCCCTTTGGGTACTATTGAAACAGTGGGCTTCATAACTACTCTGGCGGTAGCTGTGCCGGTAAAACCGGCACGGCTGCCACTGGAGTTGCATGCGGGTCTGGCACCCGCGAATGGGCAATTACTAGGTCATGCCGAGTTAGGCGGACATGATAATTGCCCTTTCGAAGGTGCCGGTAGATCCCCATTCCCATTTGAGCCCCATATGGCTCAAATGGGAAGGGGGAGCTCGGATGCACCGGCACCGTTAATAACGGTGCCGGTGCATCCGACGAGCTGAGGTCAGACCTGGCGGGGGCTGTCAAGCACCCACGAGCACAACTCTTACTATGGCGGAACGGTAGCAACGGTGCCGGTAGCTTACCAGCACCGTTGTTACTGGTCCGCCATAGTAGTAATGAGGCCCAGTCTGTGACTAAAGGAATGAATATCCATTTACAACTGTGGGCCACTTTTTCATTGTTGCCTGAGACAGTTTCATGCTTCAGCCCGCCCATGTGGGCCACCCCTGCCCATTTCTTCCAATCTAAAAAAAAAAAGAAAAGAAAAAATCTTTTTTCATGCTGAGCTCTCAGGGCCCCCCTGGGATGCACCCGCGGACCCCTAGGGGGTCGCGACCCACAGTTTGAATACCACTGACCTAGAGCAATGATACAACATACAATATAAGGATCATTTAACAAGGCTCTGTCATTATTCACACTACAAGGTTTTGGGTTGGAGGAGTGCCTATACATGTTACGAACATATTCTAAACAAAATAAGTAAGTCCTTAATAAACTAGGACCAAGGATGAGATAACTCAAAGTAGAGTACTCTCTGAAAATTCATACCTATTCTTGGAATACTTTCGCCTCCAGACTAACCCTCAGCTACAACAAAAGTTCTAGAAATTCGACCAGTAAAACTATTCATAAAACTGTCCTTAGTCCATTCCTATTCCAAAAACCAACAAGTACCTGATGCTTTCCTAGGCAGTCCCCTCCTGGAGTTACTCACGGTTCTGCTGTCTGCAGGATCTTTGGTAAGCACAGATGCATTAGGTCTTCCCACAGCGTCTGGTTCCTTTAACACATCAACCTCCTCAGATCTCTCCACAACTTTGAATTATCTTATGCTTTTCTGAGGTGTCTATATGACCTTGGATTTATTCAGACATTGCTCTCATCACATCCTTGGAGTCACCCATTTTTCCATCTAGTCTCTCAATGACATTGGGGTTCACTCAGGCTTCTCTCAGTAATGGGTATTCCTTCCCCCTCATTCAGGGTCCTTTTCAGGCAAGCTATATTCTCACCCTCCTGCCAGGGGTTCCTCTAATTAAGCCTTTTCTGGGAAGTGCACCACCTTCAGTCATTCCTTCTGGCATCCAGTTTGGTAAGCTGGTGCTGGGCCCTTTTCATCAATACTGCATCAGGTCTTCTAGTAGTAGTACCTGGCATAACCTTGCCAGAGCAACCTTTGACATGGCTGACAGTAAATGTACTACCTCCGCCCAGACAGCGGCCTCCCTATTTATCCAGGGAGCGCATTACAGCACGTCTGCTTCTGTCCAGTCTTCACCCTTCAATGATTTCTCCCACCTACATTTATAGGGCTGTGCCAGTGACTGATTTCCAAAGCCAGCCCAGGATTGGATCTCCATTGGTCTGGCTTGTTTTAGAGGTTTTTATTGGTTTGGACCCTTGTGCCGCCTCCTTTGAAATGTGCGTTTATTATTTCCAGTTTCGAATTGGTTAGGTCTTAATTGGTAACTAAATTGTGTAAACTTTAGCACCAAGCCTTTAAGGAGGGCTCAGGCCCTCAGCGACATTTTGGATCTTCCATTGGGTGTGTACGTGGATCTGCTGTGTTCGTCAGAGTTCAGACCCCTGATTCAGCTGACCGCGAGCACTCGGATTCTTGCTCCGAATGTACACTGCTTGTTTGGCTTCCTTGCAAAATAGTTTTGGTACGCGATTGGAATTCCATGAACTCCTGTGGTTCGCCCCTTCTTTGTTATCCAGGTTTGTTAAAGTGCTACAATCATATTTCACTTTGGAACTCACTCACTGTAATCTGGGCTTTACTAGATGGCTTAACAGTAAACTTTGAGAAACATTTACAATTGTTGTGCTTTCTAGTGTTAAAGCGTGACCTGACTGAGGCATGCTGGAACTTGCACTCTGGCATCATCTTTTCAGATAAAGATGAACCCTTTTGAATAAAGGTAATACCACATTTCTGAGGGGAGGGGTAACTGAAGGAATCCCACTCAGTCCAACCTCTGGGAGGCACATCAGGTAGAAGCCAGGCCCACCCAGTCCCCTTTGACTCAGGCCCGCAGACAAAACAATGTGGGGTTTCCCCAACTCGACACACTATACACACCTTCTATTGACGCTTTCTTGATTTTGATTGAAGTTATCAATAGCTCAAAAAAAGAAAGGTTGGATGCTGTGTTAACCTTTTTTTCAAATTGCACAAAATTCCGGTTTAGCTGAACATTTCTTGCAATTAGAAAAAAACAGAAGGCCATCTTTACTTGAAACTCCATTGGCTAAACAGTAATTAATTAAGCATCCTGACAGTACACATTGAAAAATGATTCACATTCTAGCAGTGCTGGGACATTGCATTTAAACAGGAACAAGGTACTCACATAACACAGTTGCACATAATGTGTTTACAAAATTAAGCACAAGTCCTCCTGATGTGGGACCCAGTAAGTGTGAAAAAAACATTCATGGCACTGTAGGGCAGTCTGGAAATGCAAGTCTTGAAAGGAAGATGTGTTTGCGTTTACCTCGCACAGAGTCTAAAGATGGTTCATATGTTAGATTAAAATTCCATTGCTGCAATCAACTGTACAGTTTTCCCAAATGCAGTGTTGACCTACATCACCCCGGCAACCATACCTAAAGTGACTGCAATGCCCAACTAGACTTAATAATGGCATTTTGCACCACTTTATACAGTAAAACATCAAGTCAGAGGAAAGCGTCAATGTTTGGCAGCCCGTTAGCAGCATGCAGTGTGCAGTCACTTATGCTGTTTTAAGGGAGTAGTGTTCACTGTTATCTCAGCATACTTGAAGAAACTCAACCTCAAAAACCCAGGTCTGAGTACAGTTATAGGATTTATGAGACATTATGGCAAACCTTGAACCTGGGATCATCAAGTCAAACACACCAACCGTGCCAGATAAATGAACCTTCCTGTACCACCAACAGATGCAAGACTTCAAAGTTCAAAGATCTTAATGGTATGGGTGAGGGCACAAGGCAACAACAATGTCTATCTTGGAGGATCTAAGCTCAAATGATTTCCCCCCTTTCTCGAGCATGAGGCATACTGAGATAACAGTGGGCCCAAGTATGGTTTTGTCCAGAAACATCGAAAATGTCTGAGAAAAAATGACCGATTGCGTGATTTGGCTGAATTTCGGCCGTTTGAAAATTCTGAACGGCCAAAAAGTTCGACCGGATCACGCATTCGGTGTTGGGGGTGACGGGGGTGTCCCCTGCACCCTTGCTCACTATATTGTGAGTGGGGTTTGCGGGGGTGTCCCCCGCAGCCTTACGGAAAAAAAAGAAAAAAATGAGGGCTGCAGGGGTGTCCCCTGAACTCTTGCTCACTATATTGTGAGCAGAGTTTGCGGGTATGGCCCCCCGCAGCCACCCGAAGAGAAAAAAAATTATAAAAAGGCAAGGACCCTGCAGCGCCGGTTCCCGATCACAAAAGTGAAATGGAACAGTCGTCTCAGGGACACTGCGAGTCAGTGGCCGCAAGGTAAGTAGGAGGGTGGTGGGGGTGGGTGTATTGTAGGTGGGGTGTGGGGGTGTGGGTGGGGCCAGGGACCAAGTTGGAAATGTTCAGGGGAGAAAAGACTGAAGGTTATTTAAGAAAAATAATCTTCTGCCTTTTCTCCCACAAACATTTGGATCTCAGGCTTTCAACCCCGATCCGTTTTGTCCAAGGCACATTATTCCAAGCCTACTTCCAGGCACCATCCTTGTTCATCGCAATTCCCCTTAAAACTGCCTAATCATGGGGGGATGAGAGGCAGCAAAGCATCTCCAGCCAGCGCTGGGAATACATTCCCATCCAGGCCTCCCGGAAGATGAGCAAGACTCCAACAGCAATATGCTTTCATCAGGGCTGACATCCTAGATCAACGGTCACTGCACAAAAAAGCCATTGCTGCGTATCTTGTATTGTATTTTATTTTATCCTATTAATGGACGGACAAAACGGGAGTAAGCAAGTGAAATCTTTGCTGGTAGCTCTCTCCTGGGAGCTAACAGTGGAGGTGCTTTGCTCTTTTACAGGTGAGATTCACCAAGCATTTCAGACAGCAGCTATCTCTGAGCTAGGAATTATAGCTCCTTTTGGGATTAAAGGCATGTTACTTAGATATTGGTTGAGTGCCAGAATGTGGATGATGGATAGAGCATAGTTTCCAACACTCCATTACCAATAGTTGTTAGTGTGATAAGCCATAGGAGTGGGGTCAACAAGCACATCGCTTGGGTCTCCGTAGATTTTGGTTTTTGACCCTTAGCGTAGTAGGCAGTTCAACAGTTTAGATTCTACCTAAAGCTCACAACAATGAAGGGATGTAACCCATCACTATCTGCTAATCCCAACTTCCCAAGGTGGGGTTAGTTACTGAGTTCCAATGCTTTTTCTTCTGTCTCTTATGAGCTACCTCCGAGCTCCAAAAAAGGAACCTAGTCTAATTGCTTCTGTCATTAATAGACGAGCGCAATGCTGGTACCATCACGCTCTATGGGGGAAGGCTTGTGCAACGATCTAGTTTTTGGGAGCGCGTCAACCAATCAGTGTGCGCTCCCTTACCAAGCTGGAAGACATTTAGTCCTTGCAAGCACTGGAGTCCTCGCGTTGCAACTCATTCGGTAAACTGCATCGGCGCTGTCCCGTTTCTCCGTCTTGCCATAAATCTAGTCATAGCCTTGAATTCTTCCCTACTGTTGCCGTCTTGCTCCTGTTTCTTGCTCCGTGTGCCCTGTGAGTGCTCCTGACAACTCTGCCTCACCTTATCCCTTTCCTGTTCTTCACCTCCTACATCTCATTTTCTTTGACTGTATTCTACATTGTTCAGCACCTCCTTGGAGCATATCTATGTTGAATACTGCCACCTTCACATCTGAAACCTTCTACAGTGGATCTTTACAAGTCAAACGTCATACCACAGAAGTGTGTTACACGTGTTACTGCATCAGAGAGGTTTTTTCTTTTCACCCCAGCGGGTTTCCCCTTCGACTTTTGGATCTACCTTGGTAGTGGCTGGGCTGGTCACTGTGTGGGTTGCTCTGGGGTGTCAGTCTGGCCACCTCTAGAGATAGACCCTACCTCTTCGACTCAAAATGTCTGATAGCTGCTCCAGTGCTCTAGCTTAACACGCCATGTGTAGGCCCTGGGATGCTGGTCAAGACCTCGGATGCACTGGGTTCAGTCCACATTCGCTTGCTGTCAAACTTCAATACTTTAGCAGGATTTTTCAGGAGGAGTCAGAACTGATCTCAAGGACCAGACTGAAAATACCTCTTCTCAAACTGCAAAGTGTAAATAATTTTTTGGTTTTATAAGAAACCTTACACATTTCATACTATTTCTTAGGAAAATATTTCATAATATAAAACAAGCAGTAGAGTAAATTAATTGATCAAATTCAAAGCATACAATTCTTATAAAAAAAGTATTTTGTCATGATGCCTACCCCCGGAGCACCAGGCCAGGCCCAGCACCCCCGGGAGCAGGCATCATGCCTCCGGGTAAAAGCCCAGCGGCCGCTTATCGGGGCTCTTTGGACTCTGTCCTGGCGCCGTTGGTCCCAGGCTCAGGTTGGACATCAGTCCTGGCGCTATAGGCGCCAGGCTCATAAAGGAAGGTGTTTTGTGCACTTAGGTGATGCAGACCATGCTGCAAGATTCAGGCCTTCCTGAGACCTGAAAGGGACTATTTTTTAATTGGGACTATTTTGCCACTCGGGCGTGGCCAGGGAAGGATACTTACCTGGAACTACTTTGGGGGCTATTTAAGCCACGCCCAGACATTAGCTCACGCTTCGCGTTGTTCTGCATCCAAGCAGCTGAACGCTCACCGTGCCTGCTCCTGCATCTGGTCTCCAGCCACGCCCGCCTCGATCCTGGAACACCTGCAAGGAAAGAAGAGAAGAGAAAGGTGAAAACCAAGAATTTTATCAAACTTCTTACCTGCATCCTGAACCTTCACGCCAGCGTTCAAGCACCGCGTTGCTCGCTGCAGCGCCGCGCTTCACTCACCTGTCCTCGGGAGTTCTTCTGGCTCCACCGCGACTGTCTGCACTGGTCGCCACATCTCTGCGCCTAGGGGAGAGAAGAAGAGACAAAAGGTGAGCAGAAGGAACATATGAGGAAAGCCTAATTTTCCGCCATAACACTTACCGGTCTTCTGTTGGTGGACCATTCCTCATTTCGGGTCGGTGCCGCTTCGTTGGCAGGTACCGCACCCCGGCCCCTAAGGGGAAAGGACAAAAGACATTACTGGAGGAATATAAAGATATTAAGAGGGATCGCCCCCATCGCTAACTCACCTGAGTTTACCATCGGCTATTCAATCCCTCAACGCATCGCCTTCATTCTGCACCTGAAATAAAGGACAGATCACAGGTTAGGAAGGCAACAGAAAAGGAGGCTCTACACTTGAACTTTTGTAATCTTCATACTTACGGCGTTCCGCTCGGAAAAGTCAAGTGGATTTTGCCAGCACCATTCTGAAAACCAGTGAAGTAACTGGACAAACACGCGCCCCTGCACCAGAAGCAGGATGGAGAGTTCATCCTTTCAAACCATAAGGTGAGCTTCAACCGGGGATTTCGGAGGAAGTTAGAGAAGAACGAAGGGGGCAAGGGGAGAGCAAGCAAACTATTCTGCAGACTGTTAATCCCCTTTCTCATCTGCAGAAGGATATTCCTACGGGCCAGACAAGATTTGAGGGTCCTGTTCAGTCGGTGTTCCGAGTTCTGCGCATCACGCTCGAAGAGGCCACAGCAACCCAGACTAGACCAGCGCCTCCGTGGGAGTCTGGTGAGCGTTACAGAACACAAAGCCTTCCTACAAATTCCCACCCAGGCGCTATGGAAACTTCTGAGTCTGATCAGTTGGCCCAACTACTGGGGGAATTACGGGCCGAAGTACACGCCGCTCGTCAAGAGACTAATGCTCTCAGGAGGGAAGTGATTGTATCAAAGGAAAGAACTGATGACCTGGCTAGACAGTTTTTGCAAGGTCAAGCTGGACACACTCCTCTACCTGGTTCCGGGGGGAACCCCGCTCCTGTGGTTCCCAGTAACCCTGTGCAGATTAATCTACCTGGAAACATGCCGCAGGCCCCACCCGAACGCTTTGCTGGGGACCCCAAACGATTCGCCGTATTCATGAATCAGTGTCATTTGCACTTCCTATGCAGACCTGGGGCCTTCCCTAATGACCAGACCAAGGTAGCCTTTGTATTGTCATATCTCAGCGGCTGTGCTGCCGATTGGTCAGTTCCACTGGTTACTCAAGGTGACCCGATTCTCCGTGATTTCCAAGGATTTCAAGCAAGCATGGAAAGGTTATTTGCTCGACACTTTCAGGGGCAGGCTCTGGATGATGAACTCCTATCCCTGCAACAGGGCAATCAGGACCTCCTATCCTACATTGCAACCTTTAATAGACTAATTGTGGAAACTGGGTGGCCAGAGGATAAAAGAATCATGTTATTTTATCAAGGTCTACGTGGAGAACTTAAAGATGCCCTGGCCCAAGTTGTAAATCCGCCCCAAGAATGCACAGAATATATAGACTTAGTGGTCCAATTGGATCACAGACTTCAAAACAGAAAAGCAGATCGGTCCAAGTTTGAGACCCGGGTGTTGGTCAAGACCCACGCTAACCCCAAGGGTGCTGATGTCTCTGAGCCTATGCAAATCGGAGGGGTTAAAGGACCTTTAACTCAAAAAGAACGTGAAAGAAGACGGCAGATGCAATTATGTCTTTATTGTGTGTCCTCTGGATACTTTATACGAGATTGCCCGGCAAAATCGGCCAAGAAGGTGGTAGGAGCCGCTGATAAAAACCATGAAGACTCTGTTTCGGGAAACGACCACGCCCGACAAGCGTAGGGGTCCGCTTGCCGAGCTTGAAAACTAACTCTCAGACCTCGCATTTCATTGTGCCAATGGTCCTCGTAGATCCGGAACAGCCTAAGCGGTTGCATGCAATAAAGGCATACATCGATAGTGGGGCTATAGGAAATTATGTGGATCGTGAATTGGTCTCTAGGATTAACCTCCCTCTGCGTCCCAAAACCAGCAAAGATGTCATCACCACAGTCGATGGAACCGAAATTGCCTCTGGACCGGTAACACATTCCACTGCTGAGGTGACACTTATAGTTCCTGACGGCCATCGGGAGGCAGTTGTGTTTGATGTAATCAAGGCTCCACAGTTTCAGGTTATTCTCGGAATCCCTTGGTTAGAGACACATAAACCTCGAATTGATTGGCGAGTGAAGAGAATAACCTTCCCGGATTGTGCACAAACCTGCTACCCAGAAAATCTGAAGATTAGTCTAGCGTCTGTAACCTCTGTCTCCATGCAACTACCTCCGGAATACCAAGACTTTCAGGACGTCTTCCAAAAGGAACAGGCCAACACGTTACCTCCCCACAGATCGTACGATTGCCAAATCGATCTGGTGCCCGGCGCACAACCCCCTTGTAGCAGGATTTATGCCCTTACTGAACCTGAGAATCTGCATTTGAGACAATATTTAGATCAATACCTAGCCAATGGTTTCATTCGCCCGTCAAAGTCTCCGGCATCCTCGGCTTTGTTCTTCGTGCCCAAAAAAGAAGGCGACCTTAGAACTTGTATCGACTACCGCGCATTGAACCAGATAACTGTTAAAAACCGTTACCCTCTGCCTCTGATCCCTGAACTCCTTGACCAGGTGAAGGACGCTTGCGTATACACCAAGTTAGATCTCCGGGGGGCTTATCATCTGGTGCGAGTAAAAGAAGGCGATGAATGGAAAACGTCCTTCCTTACAAAATATGGATTATTCGAATACCAAGTGATGCCTTTCGGGTTGTGCAACACGCCTGCTGCCTTCCAATTCTTCATGAACAATGTCCTTCGGGAACTCATCGATGTTTGTGTTGTCGTATATATCGATGACATTCTTGTGTACTCCTCTTCGGAATCTGATCACAGAAAGCATGTCAGGGCCGTCCTTGAGAAATTGCGCCAGCACAAACTGTTTGCAAAGCTGGAAAAGTGTGTTTTCCATACCACCGAGGTTGAGTTTCTTGGATTCATCCTGACACCTTAAGGGGTCCGAATGGACTTACGAAAAGTGGATGCCATCCTCAAATGGCCATCACCTAGTTCGGTGAAAGGTGTCCAAAGCATGCTTGGTTTTGCTAATTTTTATTGCAGATTTATCCCGGAATGTTCACGTGTGGTACAAGCCATCACTGCACTCTTGCGAAAAAATAAACGCTTCGAATGGACCGAGGAAGCCGAACAGGCCTTTCAGGAATTGAAAGCTAAATTCACGTCCGCACCTATTTTGAAGCACCCGCGTCCCGATATCCCATATATAGTCGAAACCGACGCGTCCAGCTTAGCCATGGGAGCTGTCCTGTCTCAGAGAGACCCTGAAACCAACCAACTGCACCCCGTAGCATTTTGGTCCAGAAAGTTCTCGCCGCCTGAGGTAAATTATGCAATCACCGACAAGGAATTATTAGCTATTAAGTCCGCCTTTAAGGCTTGGCAGCATTATCTTCTTGGCGCGAGGCATACCATCACCGTGATCACTGATCACCGAAACTTACAATATTTAAAAACTCGTCAGCTCCGATGGGCTTTGTTCTTTGCTGAGTTCGATTTTGTAATCACTTACCGCCCCAGCTGCAAGAATGGCAAAGCGGATGCGCTATCTCGAATAGGAATGGGAGAAATAGAGACAAACTCAGAACCTGTGCTGATAATTCCGAACAAAGAATTTTGGGGATAACCTCCTTACAAGCCCTTAAAGACATTCAAGCACGGGTAAAACAACTCCTGGACTCTACAGCCTTGCAGGATTGGATCCAAAGGGGGTCTTACTTTTCGGTCAACGATGGCCTACCTTACTTGCAAGAATGCTTATTTCTGCCAAAAAAGGAATTGCAAGAACTGGTTATTTCCCGTCATCATGATACCCTGATGGAAGGACATCCTGGCATTGCCAAAACTGAAGAAAAAATTAAATGACAATTCTGGTGGCCTTCCTGGCGAAAGGATATTAAATCTTTCGTGATGTCCTGTGGAGTTTGCGCCCAAAACAAAGACCAAAAGACAAAACCCGCCGGTCTTCTTCAGCCTTTAGACATTCCACCAGCACCTTGGCACACCTTGTCACTAGATTTTATCACGGACCTGCCCCCTTGTAATGGATACAATACTATTCTGGTTGTGGTGGATTTATTTTCCAAGATGGCCCATTTTATTCCGTTGAAAGGATTACCTTCAGCTTCTGTCCTAGCCAAATATCGAAAATATCATCCGTTTGCATGGATTCCCGTCCATACTAGTCTCTGACCGGGGAAGCCAGTTTATTTCTCATTTTTGGAGAAAGTGTTGTCAACTGGCACAAATCGACGTAAGACTCTCAACCAGCCACCACCCACAGACCGATGGTCAGACTGAGAGAACGAACCAGACCCTTGAACAATACCTACAATGTATGTTGCACCAATCGGAGGGTAATTGGAAGGATATTTTATGGGTGGCCGAATATGCATACAATAACTCAGTACACTCTGGAACTGGACAAAGCTCCTTTTATACCCTATATGGACATCACCCTCGTACTTCAGACCTGGACTCACCTCTGAGCCTTGAAATGCGCGCAGTGGACCATTTGCATTCCACGATAACTCAAGCCTTCAAGGATGCAACTGCACATTTGCAACAAGCGAAAGGGAAATACAAAAAGAATGCGGATCTGCATTGGAGTGAGGCGCCTCCATACCAAATAGGGGATCAAGTATGGTTGGCTACCAAACACTTATTGCTCAAGGGACCTCGAACTTTTAATCCAAGGTATTTGGGCCCTTACTCGATCAAAGCTATAATTAACCCAGTGGCAGTCAAGCTCGATCTACCAGCTAAAATGCAGATTCACCCCATTTTTCATGTGTCACTTTTGAAACCAGTGCAACCAGGAAACAGATTAATAAAACCACCAGAACCAATCCAGATAGATGGGGAACCTGAATTCGAGGTGAAGAACATTTTGGATTCTAAGATCTCAAAATCAAAACTTTTCTATCTAATTGATTGGAAAGGGTACGGGCCTCAGAAAAGGTCTTGGGAACCCAGCGACCACGTACATGCACCTCGGCTGGTAAAAAAGTTCCATCGGAATTTCCCAAACAAACCGAAACCTCCAGAGGGAACGACCTTGGGAGGGGGATTGGGGGGAGTGCTGTCATGATGCCTACACCCAGAGCACCAGGCCCAGCACCCCCGGGAGCAGGCATCATGCCCCCGGGTAAAAGCCCAGCGGCCCCTTATCGGGGCTCTTTGGACTCTGTCCTGGCGCCGTTGGTCCCAGGCTCATGTTGGACATCAGTCCTGGTGGCATAGGCGCCAGGCTCATAAAGGAAGGTGTTTTGTGCACTTAAGTGATGCAGACCATGCTGCAAAATTCAGGCCTCCCTGAGACCTGAAAGGGACTATTTTTTCATTGGGACTATTTTGCCACTCGGGCGTGGCCAGGGAAGGATGCTTACCTGGAACTACTTTGGGGGCTATTTAAGCCACGCCCAGACAGTAGCTCACGCTTCGCGTTGTTCTGCATCCAAGCAGCTGAACGCTCACCGTGTCTGCTCCTGCATCTGGTCTCCAGCCACGCCCGCCTCGATCCTGGAACACCTGTAAGGAAAGAAGAGAAGAGAAAGGTGAAAACCAAGAATTTTATCAAACTTCTTACCTGCATCCGGAACCTTCACGCCAGCGTTCAAGCACCGCGTTGCTCGCTGCAGCGCCGCGCTTCACTCACCTGCCCTCGGGAGTTCTTCTGGCTCCACCGCGACTGTCTGCACCGGCCGCCACATCTCTGCGCCTAGGGGAGAGAAGAAGAGACAAACGGTGAGCAGAAGGAACATATGAGGAAAGCCTAATTTTCCGCCATAACACTTACCGGTCTTCTGTTGGTGGACCATTCCTCATTTCGGGTTGGCGCCGCTTCGTTGGCAGGTACCGCACCCCGGCCCCTAAGGGGAAAGGACAAAAGACATTACTGGAGGAATATAAAGACATTAAGAGGGATCGCCCCCATCGCTAACTCACCTGAGTTTACCATCGGCAATTCAATCCCTCAACGCATCGCCTTCATTCTGCACCTGAAATAAAGGACAGATCACAGCTTAGGAAGGCAACAGAAAAGGAGGCTCTACACTTGAACTTTTGTAATCTTCATACTTACGGCGTTCCGCTCGGAAAAGTCAAGTGGATTTTGCCAGCGCCATTCTGAAAACCAGTGAAGTAACTGGACAAACACGCGCCCCTGCACCAGAAGCAGGATGGAGAGTTCATCCTTTCAAACCATAAGGTGAGCTTCAACCGGGGATTTCGGAGGAACTTAGAGAAGAACGAAGGGGGTAAGGGGGGAGCAAGCACACTATTCTGCAGACTGTTAATCCCCTTTCTCATCTGCAGAAGGATATTCCTACGGGCCAGACAAGCAAGATTTGAGGGTCCTGTTCAGTCGGTGTTCCGAGTTCTGCGCATCACGCTCGAAGAGGCCACAGCAACCCAGACTAGACCAGCGCCTCCGTGGGAGTCAGGTGAGCGTTACATATTTACAAAATATTATCTATATAAATAAAAATGTAAATGTTTGTTTGTTCAAAATCTTAAATCTCCGAAAATTCTTCACCGATTGCTTTGCAATTGTCACACAATGTTGCATTCGAATAGGCGCGTGTTTTTATATACCTACTAAACATAGATGTCACACCTGTGACAGGAAAAAACATGCTTTTTTCTGAAAAACAGTGCCATCTGTTGGACGTAAAAGCAACACACGCTATACTAAACATTTTACTGCAAACCAGCGCCATCTGTTGGACGTAAAAGCAACACACGCTGGCTCAAATATGTGCCGAGGAAGTAGCAGAGCGACGTGCAGCCAGACTTTAGGATGCATGGTTGCGAGCACAGCGATAGCGTTCTGCAGCTTCAAATCTGCTTCGAACGCGACAGGCTGAGAGTGGCTGAAAGACGTCAACGAGAAACAGCAGATTAGCGTCAAACACGACTCCGTACTCAGCAAGCACACGATTACAATCGCCTTGCATTCCGATACAACCCAGCTGATGATTATAGTTTGAGCCGGCATGTTCTCATCGGCACCATGACTGAAGTGTGTCCTTATTGAAAGGCTCTGAAATTTAATCGAGAAACGAAAGGAATGTGTTGCGCCGCCGGGAAAATGAAACTGCCTCAACTTGGAGAACCGCCAGAGCCATTAAAAACTACCCACATGCATTGTGAAATTAAACATATTACAAACGTGCGCTTTCTCTTTTCTTTCTTTTCCATTTAACCAGACTGAGCCACAGCAATACGTGGGTAGGGACAGCTAGTACACAATAAAAATGTTCACTCAACATACTATGTATTCATTTGATTATTCGCGCAGGAGCTAAAATGAGCGGTATCTACTTTCCAGCCAGGTGGCGCCCTCAAAAGCATTTGATTGCTTTATCTGTCAAAGTCGAAAACAAACCATTCTAACCATTTGCCCCACACTCCAGCAAAATGTGCTCCCAACATTCTACCTAATCCGAAGATTTGCAAAGACAACAATGTCTGGCAGAGCGTGAGACAGCATAAATAAGCCCTGTTACACCAATAAAGAAAAACAAAATCAAATTACAGGGTTACAAGAAATAAAAAAGCACCATGGCTCACATCCAGATTCTGTTTTCTGTTTTGTGCTTGCAAATGACAGCAATGTAAATAACACATGCTGCATTTATAATCCATTTCTCTCCAGACCCAAATATGAAACCGGTGGAGGCATGGCATAAATAAATAGGTCAGGTTTGGCTGCAATGGCGGTAACAGGGAACAGAACTAACACTCTCCTTGCCAGGGGCCTAGCCTAGTCCTGTTTACACCCAGATGTGCCATTCACCCCAGAAAGCGAAGGCTTACATGGCGGTAGTCTCAGCAGAGGATGCAAGGACTGGTCACGGTGCCCCACTGCCTCTTTATGCTCCTGAGAAGTTAATTCACAATGGTGGAAAGTGTAAGCAGTTAGCAGCACTCTTTAACGCATTATAATTACGGTGCAATACCGGCACTGTCTGCTCGGAAGGTATGCCACTTCCCAGCACAGTAACTGTACTTTCACAAGTACATTCTTTACTATTTTGCATATCACCATCCACTGAGACAGATTTGTGTTATTCGCTAGTTGAATTGAAATGTTTGGCCTTAGACAGCTTTTATGTAATTTTGTATTGTTGGGGGATTTTATCTTTTAAAAGAACAGTGAATTGTAATCAGCCCGCTTTATCTGTTGCGCTGCTTACGGTATATCTTATTCGTGCTTTTAGTTTGTAAGCACTTTTCTTTGGTCACGTGTATTGCGCTGCCTGGACTACATCTCCCATTGTTTTGTAGCCCAGAACGCACTATTTCCTGACTAGGCCGGAAGGAGATCTGTTTTTCTCCGTGCTTCTATCATCTTACGAGAATGCTCGGACATGACTTTAATATTACCGTTTGCTACTAGACTCCTCATTACATCCGGTATGCATCCACTCGAAGCCATTCAGGCTGCTAGGAATGCATTGGGAGCTGATTATTGCTGCCCGAGCTCGCCCCATATACAAACCGTACTAAAGATATAATCGCCTGTTATGTGGAATGTTATTATTCACTTATGAGGAGTGTAGCTCCTCTGGTTACTGGCACCGAATCTAAATATGCTTTTGAGTGTAAAGTAGATCTGGAATTCAATAGTGATCAGAAGATCACTCCTTCACCTATGAATACCTGTTTGGATTTACTGACATCTGTGATATCGCCGTGAGCCCTGCCTTCCCACTCTTAAAAGGAGGGCCGGGCGAGATACGTTAAATGGAGGAGAGCAATAATACACAAGCACACTAGTGTAGTTGGGTGGTCCAGACTGTTCCGTTTTGGCAGGGCATTGGTTCTTTTATTGTCTTGCTTGCGTTCTGAAGTTGCAACATCAGAACGCCTCAGGGGCCTTTCCTCTATACACCACATCCCTTCCCAACTTATATTACAATTTCCATACACTTGTGTAGTGTGACTGTGTATACATTACATCAGTTCTGGGGTGCTTGGCTAGTTTTCAGTTCGTTGGTAGACACCATGTATAACAAAGCCCCTCAGTCTCGTGGATGTCAGGGGTCTCTCCCACAGCTCATTGCATTACTCGTAGCATCTCCGGCGATGTGTCGGAGTTGCGGCTGGCTCTTGCTGTGTTTGCTCGCCATTGCTCATCTCGCTGGGTGGGCTGTTGGTGGTCATTTCTCTCTCATCTCCACCCACGCTTCTCGGTGCCTCCTGGGGGTCAAGTGGAAGTCCATCTGGCGCCTCTGCCGAGGTGGGCTCCTCCTTCCACATTGTTAGCGGTACCTTCTGGAAGTAGGAGATGGTTCTTGTTACAGTCTCTTGTCCTCGCTGGGCCGTCACCACCCTGTGTTCCTTGTGGGTGACTGTCCACGGGGTAGGTTGGAACTGGAGTGCCTGTTTGGTTTGGGGTGCCCGATTTCTGACTACCATTCGGTCTCTAGGGCTCAAGTTGCTGTTGACGGCCCGGGCTCGTCTCTGATTCTCTATTAGTTCTCTGTCTGGCTCTGGGGGCGACCAGTTGTGGTGGGCAGGCAGTCCTAGTTGTATTGGGAGTCCAAACATCAGCGCATCTGTCCAGATATGAGTCGATGAATGACGTGTCTGTCAGTAATTTCTTAGGAACCAGTACATCTCTGGAAGCCACGGCATCTGTTCTTTTACAGTTCGGATTACTTTGTTGAGCAACGCCATAAAGCTTTCCGCATCTCTGTTCGCTTGGGGCAAATATGGGGTGATGCAGTGGTGTTGGATGTTCAGGTTGTCTAGGAAGTTGCTGAGCTCTCGCCCTTTGAATGGCGGGTCATTGTCGCTCTTGACATTGTTGGGTCTGCCGTGTACCGCAAACATCTTTTCTAGGGCAGTGATGATGGAGGTTGTATCTGTGGATTGCACCTGTTCCACGTCTGGGTACCTGCTGAACTCGTCGATGGCAATGAATAGGTATGCCTCATTGGCTACTTAGCAGAAGTCTATGCTTATCGAGTCCCACCTCTGGGAGGAGAGATCACAACGGGTTCTGGAGGGCTTTGTCTCTGCGTCGCTTGGCAGGCAGAACATGCGCTTACTAGAGCTATGACTTTTGTTTGGATACTGGGCAGCCACACCCTGGACATGAAAAAAGCCTGCGTTTTAGTGGTGCCTTGATGCCCTTCATGCACTAGGCGCAGTGCTCGCTCTTCTAGTGTCAAAGGTTGGACAATCCGGTGTCCTTTTAGTATGATCCCCTCAGGAGAGTTCATATCGCATACCCAATAGATGTTGCAGTAGTTCTTGGGCTGCGGGTGTTCAATTTGTTGCTGCTGTCAGTAGGTTCCTCCTCTCGCCGGACATGATTGATTCATTGACTAACTGGAGGCAGAGATCTTGGTCTGTTTCTGTGATGATTTCTTCCAGTTTCATCCACTTTGGCCTGGCACATGCAATTAAATGATAAACGTGTTTGTCAGTTTCGTGTGTGCTGTCTTGTTCTTCTGGTGTGGCTGGCCAGGTTGTCGATACAGGTAGTCTGCTAGGTTGTCGCTTCCGAGCTATACACTACCTCAATATCGAATGGTTGGAGTTGGAGCATCCATCGTTCTAGCCCGGCCAGCGGGTATGGGGTCAGCCCCTTGAAGATGGGTATCAGGGGTTTGTGGTCTGTAAATATTGTCACGTGGTGCCCCAGTAAGTATACCCGAAAGTGGCAGCAGCCCCACAAGATGGCCAGGGCTTCCCACTCAATGTGGGCATAATTCTGTTCAGTGCTGGTCAGCACTCGACTGGCGAACGCAATGGGGTGCGTATTCCCCTCTTGGTCAGCCTGTGTTAGTACAGCGCCAAGTCCCACTGGGCTGGCATCCAGTAAAACCTCCATCTTGTATGTTGTGTTGAAGAATGCCATGGTGGTGTTGGTTAGAAGGGACAACTTGATGCACTGGAATGCTTCTTCTTGGTTGGGGCCCCCACGACCAGGGAACCTCTTTTCTTGTCTGGTGTCTGGTTTCTGAGTGGAGCTGCAATGATGGTTTGGTCTGGTATGAAGCGGCTGCAGTATGAGGCCATTCCCATGAAGTTGTGAATGATGTTGGGGGCGGGTGCTTCGTACGTTGGCAACCTTTGCTGAGTCTGGTGAAACTCCTCTGGCATTGAAAACGTAGCCGAAGAAAGACATTTCAGCCTTGCCAAACTCACATTTTTCAGCATGAGGCCAGAGTCTTCTAGGCATTTTAGAACTGCCACTAGGAGCAATTTATGTTCTTCTGTGGACGTGCTCTATACTAAGATGTCGTCACTGAGGTTCGTTGTGCCTGGCAGGTCCTGCAAAACGTTGTGTATTTCATTTTGGAAAACTTCTGCCGCTAACGAGATGCCAAAGTTGAGTCGATGGTATTGCCTCGGTCCTAGGTGTGATGAAAATGTTGTCATGTATCAGGACTCCTTTTCTCCTTTTGGTGATAGCCTGACCAGAGGTCTAATTTGCTGAACACTTTTGTGCCGGTCAGGTCCACAATTAGCTTGACGAGCATCGGGGTGATGTGCCGCTCCCGCCCAATGGCTAGGTTCGGCAGCCTCATGTCGATACATATTCTTATTGCGTTTGGCTGCTTTGGTTTTTTGGTGACTACCTTGGGTGAGACTCATGTTGTCGGCTCCAGACGTTCTTTCTATGATGCAGAGATCCACCAGCTTGTTGAGGTTATCCTCAACGGCTGCTCTGAGGTGGAAGGGGACTCTCTGATGCTGGGCAGCTTTAGGTTCAATAGTTGGGTCAATATGGAGTGTCACTGTCTGGTTCTTTAGACAGCCATTTCCTTTGAACAGCTGCGGCTGCCTGGTGATGATTTTGTCAATTTCCGGTTGCTGGAGATGGAGGGCGAAGTGGATGTTCTTCTGCTTTTCTGCCGTTCGGCAGCTCAGTAGGGTCTCTACTCCGGCGTCCACTACATAGAACCTGGTCCAGCAGGCTTCCCGATTGTATACAATGTCCGCCTTCAATGACCCTTTCACGGCAAGGGGTGTTTCACTCCTGTATGCGTACAGGCGAACAGTTTTGCACTGTACTTTTTGTTTGGTGCACATTGATTCTAGTTTGTGGAATGGGATCAGGTTCACTGTTACTCCGGTGTCGATGACCACCTAAGTTGGGGTGTTGTTCATGAGTACTGTGCAGGTAGGCTGAGATTTGCGTGACGTCTTTCTTGACTTGTTGGGTGAGTCGACTGCAGAGATAAGATGCACCCTTTCGCTATGGTGTTTGCGGTGTGAAATAAGTCTTTCTCTGGATGACCCATCGTCTGCATCTCTACTCGCCTCGCTGCCACTGCTGCTTGCACGTACTTTATGCTCAACTGTCCTTGCCTTGCCTTTTCAGTACCTCTTAGCCTGAGATGTTCACGTGTGTGAGGTACTGAATTCTCCCTCATATTTGAGACATGTGGCTCCAATGGCTGGTCAGCATTCTTCACGGTGCCACGCACCTCTGCACCATTTGCACGACCATTGTGTCTGTGCTGGCCAGGGTGGTAGGACAGGGTTTCGTCTGGGTGTCCGTCCTTTGGTCTCTACCACGGCAATAGCGGCCAAGTTTTTCTCCTCATCGATCGGCAGGCGACTGATGGCTGCTTCCATTGAGGCCACTTGGCAGTCAGTTCTCTCTCTTTGGTGTCCCCTCTCTAAAACACGGTTCAAGGAAATGTTGCATTCCGACAGGATGTCCCTCAGGGAATTTTCAGAGGATATTCAGCGGATAACTTGTTGTCTCACTGAGAACGCCTTGTTGGGGAATTTGCATCTAATGGCCAATTCATGGATTCTCGAGTCGCTGTCTTGATAGGCTGAGCTGAAATTGTTCATAGTCTGGGTTGAGCTGTGGGCAGAACATCCCATGGAGTATGGTCCTGGCTGCCTGGTAGTCATTCTCTAGTCCCCTGTTTGTGTTGAAGAGCTGCAGCGCCAGCGTGCCTAGGTTCAGCATGAGTAGGGTTTGCTTCTCTTTGTCACCCGTGACTTCTCTTTGTCACCCGTGACTTCTCTTCATCACCCGTGACTTTCTTGGTGGAGCTCAAATTGCTGCAACCAAAGCTCCCAGCGGATGGCCGCTCTTTCAGCATAGGGTTTCATGAACGCGCTGTGCACTGAGACATGGCAGGAACTCCTATCTGGTCGTGGGTTTGCTGTGCTGGAGTGCTCTTCCGGGGACCTGCTGTAGCTGTTGTGAGGGGTTTGTTGGTCATCCACCATTGTGTCTTGTGCGGGGTAGCTGGCTGCCACTGCTTATGTGTGTCCCTTGTTGCTGATGGTGTTGTGCGCTTGAAGACACCTTTGGGCTTGCTTTGCCTTGCTCTTTCATGCAGCGTGTGCTGTCGCTGGTTGTGGGGGAGCTTTACACTGTCCTAGCATGTGGTTTCTGTGCTCTCCATGTTGTGTGCACTGCTGTATGCCCAGCGCATGTAGCTGGTGTGTTTTGGTGGTGTGGGGTTTGGTCGGTTTGTTTAATGGTAGGTTTACGTTGTTTGTCTTTGCAGCTGTCTTCTGTGTTTCACCCACCATGGGGCACTGTTTGAGCTTACTGTGGAGGTGCGGCTGCATCTGCACCTTGTCCCTCTGCCGGTCCGCCAGCACCGCAGTGTTCGCAGTAGCTACAGCTCGCAATGGTAGGGGAAAGAGAAAAAGGTT
This sequence comes from Ambystoma mexicanum, assembly GCF_040938575.1. NCBI lineage: Eukaryota > Metazoa > Chordata > Amphibia > Caudata > Ambystomatidae > Ambystoma > Ambystoma mexicanum. The sequence goes on along the minus strand of NC_090941.1, from coordinate 557,825,284 downwards.
TGGGCTTAGCAAACAAGTCCGTAGACTACCTCGTCACCAGTATGATATCGTCATGAGCCCTGCCTTCCCGCTCTGGACAGGAGGGCATGGTGAGATACGTTAAATGGAGGAGAACAATAATACGCGGACACACCAGTGTGGTTGGGTGGTCCCAACTGTCCCGTTTTGGCGGGGCATCAGTCCTTTTGTTGTCTTGCTTGCATTCTGACGTTGCAATGTCAGAACGCCTCAGGGGCCTTTCCTCTAACACCACAACATCCACACAGGGAAGTGGAAATACCCAACATGAAGAAGCTGAAGATAATGTTGAGAGCGTTACTTCCACTCATACACACCTTTTTAATGAAACGTGCTCAATTACTACTGACATCGTTCCGATACTGTACATGGAGAATAAAAGTCACAATAAATTAAAAATAGCACTTTTAAACACATGCTATGTTAAGGATTTTAAAGAGGCGTCACACTCCAGACCAGGACTCTTTATACTGGCCAAGGATGCAGCGCACAATTAACACACTTTTAAATTTATGGCTTTAGATTCAGCTTTGAGGAGGCAGCCAACCCGTCTCACACCGCCCTTAGCGTACACCCTGTGTCACAATGGACCATGAACCAGGCCGGTGTGTAATAATAGAAGATTTATTTATTTTACATTTTGAATAAAAATCAAACACATTCAATATAGTGCAGCAATCACCAGTGTGGTGATAATTACACTGTAAGATGATAGAATACACTTAGTTTGATTTTTTTACATAAAATACTCAATGCACAATTGATTAAAAGCAAAATTACTTTTCTGATAGTATTTTCAGATAGCAACACAGTTAGTATTTCCCACTGCAACACTCCTTCAAACCCCTGTTAACCAAATTGTGTGTGGATAGCAAGGAGTCAGGTATAGTAGGCAAAAATTGGAATGCAACTCCGACTTACCACCCCTGAATGGGAGGCAAAAATCGGATTGAGCTCACTTGCGAAATAAGCGAATGGCACTCGGAATTACTAAACAGTTGTTTTACATGTGCGGTTGAATGAATAAGCCAAGAATGTGTATGGCTGTATCAAAGAAGCATGAAAACTGACAAGCTACCAAGCAAAGTACTGCACAACAGGTATACAGTTTAGGAAATCGACTTTGGGAAGGAAAAACACAGTGCAGCCAAATCACACATGGCAGGATTGCAATTTCTTGACGGGTTTAAAATAGCAAAACGGCTTGGAAAATGAGCTAAACAGACAAAATTGGAATGCGGTTTTAATGCTAAGGTACAAAGGCACATCACAGGTATGATATGAAAGTGCAAGGGTAACTCTGGATTGAGGACAGTATGGGATTCTTAAAGGGAAAGGAAAAATCATTTTTTTTAAATGAAAGCAGTTGCACGGGGAGAATCAGTTTTAAAAGGAAAGTTGCAAGTTTTACTGAGACTATATTTTAGTGGCTAGAAAAGAGGAACGCTGCCCGTGAAACAGGTTAACTGTCATGAGGCCTGCCTCCAAGGAGCCAAACCAGGCCCGGCACCCTCAGAGACAGACACCATGCATTCAAGGGAAGTCCCAGCAGCCCCAGATGGGGGCCCTTTGGACTCAGTCCTGGCGCCGTTGGCGTCAGGCTCACAGGGGACATCAGTCCTGGCGCCATTGGCACCAGGCTCATACAGAAGTAGGTTGGGAGTAGTGCTTGGTGTAAACTTACCTGTGCAGACCATGCTGCAACTTCCAAGACTGGAAGGAACTATTTTTCTAGGGACTACTTGATCTCTAGGGTGTGACCGGTGGAGGAATACATATTTCTGGGGGAAGAATACATACCTGGAACTACTTGAAAGGCTATTTAAGCCACACCCAAGCAGCAGACCACGCTTCGCGTGCACTTAGCAGCTGGACGCTCACCGTGCCTGCTCCTGCCTTGGTCCTCCATCATGCCTGCCAGCATCCTGGAAACACCTAAAGAAGAAAAGGGAAGAGAACAGGTGAAAACAAGAACCTTACCTGATACATCTGCACTCCGGATTTTGCACGCCGACGATCCTGCAAAGAAGGCAAACATTTTAAACGCGCATCGCGTCGCGTGCAGCACGCTGCATTTCACTCACCTGCACGTGGCGTTTTCGAGTCCTGCGACGTCCATCTGGAGCTTCCACTGCCATCCAGCACCTATTGGAAGGAAGGAGAAAGAGAGGTGAGAAGGGAAACACGAATCTAAGTAGAAGTTACCTGTGGTTCAATTCCCTCTCCGCCTTCGGGTTTGTGCCATACCTTCGGCATCTCAGCACCCCGGCCCCTAAGGGGAAAAGAAACAGACATTGTATTAGTGAGAGCATGTGAGAACATTAGCAATATGCTCACTCAAGACTTACCCATTTGCAAGAGAGACACAGCAGCTCTTTTCGGGTCGGCGCCTTACCTCCGGCATTGCCGTTCCCCGGCCCCTATGGGGAAAAAGACATTGGACATTAAAGGAGATACTTAAAACTGCAAAGGAATCTCTCATCGGAATTCTTACCAGAATTTGGCTTCATCCAAATCGCCTGCAGCCCGGAATCTTCTCCAGCGCCTGCGAAAGAAAAGAACAGATGAGTGAATATAAACCCAAACTTGCCATGAACATTTGCGGTACGACGGGAATGGACAAACTAGTTTAAACTCATCAATCCAGTGAAGTAACTGGAATCACAACGCGTCCCTGCATCAGAAGCAGGATGGAGAGCTTGTCAGTCTTCACAGGGAATCCCAAAAGGGTTTCACGGAGGGAGAGAAGGGAAGTGGGAGGTCGGAACATCACCCGCAGACTATTAACCCTTCCTTTTCACACACAGTGGGATATTCCTCCAAGCCAGAAAAGCCAGGTTGGGGAATCCAGTCCAGTCCATCTTCCGGGTCTTACGCATCTCTGCAGAAGAGGTCACAGCAGTTCCAGCCACGCCCGCGCCTCCGTGGGAGCCAGGTGAGCGCTACATTAATTTGCAATTGTAACCCCTTCACGCTGAGTGTCTCTTCAAATGGGAATTAATTTATTCCAAATAGTACTAAAGACTTATACAACAGACTGAAATGATTTGAAAAGAATGGCGCTAACACATGGAGATTACTACGGATTTTCCTAAGGACAGGATACACAGAGGATTCTGAAAATCTAAAGGATTTTGCTGGGGCAGTTATAAGATTTCTATGGGATTGGACATAATACAAGGTAACAAAGCAAGAAATGCAGTTTTACTGGTTACTAGGGAAGGGAAATACTTACAACAAGCACTTGAATGGGGCAGTTCGGACAGCAAACTGGGTTTCTGGGCAGCGAGGCAAGATCTGGTCACTGTGCAGAGGCGGGATCTCCTGGAGGGGGACAGCTGGGCATAGTCTGGTCACTTGATAGCAAAGTGCATCAGCTGGGATAAGCAGATAGCGGGACAACGCTGGTCTGGTCACTGGATAGTCCCAAAAGGGTTACGCCTTTCCCCCTTTTTCCCTAAATTATTGGGATTTTTGTAGGGTTTAATTCTGGATCAGAGGTTCAGCCTGAGTAAGAGGTTCTGCCAGGATCTTCTATCAGTTACACCTGTCTTGGCACTGGAATCTGGAATCTGCAGGGTGGGTGTGGGATTTCTGGATCCATGGATGTTGATTTATGAAGCTGGATCTTCTTGAATGTCTGTCCTGAGCTTTGAATGTCTCCACCTTTATAGGCCGGATGACATCAGAGGATTTTTACTATGTGGGCAGAACTAAGCTAGACATACCTCTAAATCAGATAGGTCAGCCTATGAAAGTCACAGCCTCCCTGTAAGCAGATTGGACTGAAGGTAGTGACTCAGTGTTAAAGTGGGTGTTTTTTACAATGTGCTTTGTTCTACCAAAGTTACCTTTGCCAAAATCAGTTATGGAACAAAACACTCATATTTACAAATGTCATCATCAGGAAAATTATACAGGCATATTCCATATTTTACAAGAAACACGCTGATCCAAATCCCAAGACGGTGTGATGCTGTTTAGTCATTCTGGCAATCTTTAGCAATTTGCACCGAAAATATTTTATCAAACATCGTGCAAATGGGTATACATAAGCCTAACAGTATCAAACACATTTGCATTTAAATTCCAAAACTGTACCATGTATGCTTTTCCCAGAAATTACATTTTACTGGGGTTTGCGTCCCCAACATGTCAGAGAAACCTACAGTGTCTTATTTTAATGGTGCCAACATTTATTTAAAACCATCCTAATTTCTCATTACTGCGCCTTTAGGTTACTGAAATAAATATTTTAATGTGAACAGTCTCTGAAATTAAATGGGCTGGCTTTATTTCCAAATATGGGCAGTCTTTCCCACCCTCAGCCAAATGTCAGGCTCTGGTCAGCTTAGCCCAGGGTTGCCATGGATTCGCCTTTGATCTTAGGCAGTTGAAGCTGAGGAGAGGTGTCAGAGGATTTCACACCTCTGTGCCAGAGCAGTCCATTGTCTCATGCTGCCGGAATGCCGCTCCATCTGACGAGGTCGCTAAATTCTCCACCTTGGCCCCTTTCATGTGCCATGGGGGCTGGTCTACTTGGGGAAGGTAATTCTGTTCCCAGGGGAGGCAGGGCCCTTTGAAGTCAGGGCCTGGCAAACCTGTTCTGCTGGTCTCCAGGTAATTTTATTTATTTATTTATTTATTTCCCTTTCTTTAAACAGAAAGCCAGTCTTTTGGGAATAAATATCATGTATATATTTAGAGCAAATCCCCATCTTCTATCACATTTCATTTCAGGTCATCATTTTAACATTTCACTTTCAAAAAGGCCTTTTCTTGCTTGGCAAAAGCATCATTTTACACGTGGGTTAATTTTCTGGGATCTCACTTTACAAATGCTTTTTTTCCTCGCATCTTTATTCTGAACATTTCCATGGCCCTAGTCAATTTCTAATGCACAGGAATCTGCTCAACACAAGTGTTCTTTGAAACTGACATAAGCAAAGAGAGAGAGAGGGTTTCTTGTGAAGAGTTTGCCTGTGTTATTTTGTTGCAAAAAGTAAAACGCTTGGAGTGAAGTTCTCTATTCTTTCACAGATTTTGCCTGACACAACATGCCATTCAGTGAGGAATGCGCCCATTTGCTGGTGTACAACCTGAATATGGATAAACATGGATGTGTCTTACTGGAACCAAACTGTGTAATGTGGAAAAGATGGAAAGGGCATCAGTGTGCAATCATTTTAAGTGCAGGGCATTTTCTTTTTCAGTGGGAAGTTTTGAGCTGGCAGCATAGCAGCGCTGCCTTTGAATTATTTTCTTTGGTGCACATGAAGAAAACACTGCCAGCCATTCTTGGGGCGTTCCAGATTCCATCTCGCCCCATATGTGCTTGGGAAAGACAGCGCAGCCATTATTTTTGTAACTGCAAAATTCAGTTTTAATGCAAGGGAATAGTGGTCAGCAGAACCAGCGCAGCCATGGTTCTTGTAACTGCTGAAGATGCAGTTTTGGTCGTGCAGACGAGTTCTGCTAGGCTGGTAAATGTACCCCAAAGCTCTATGGTCAAACATGCCATTGAGATAGATGACAAGATCATACTTGTGGATTTAGACATTACCTGTTTGACAGAGACCTAGATCGCTCAGCGGCAACGTGCTCGCCTTGGAAACAAGACGACACGAAGCAACACAGGTTCGATCCCCGGGTCCGCGCTTAGAAACCCCTCAGTATTAAGCGCGCTATAAATAGGGAACTAAGAGACATATTCCTGTAACAGCGTCTCGATGCCCCCGGGCTGTGTGAGCGCTTTAAAAATGCAGATAAAATAAAATTTTAAAAATGCAGCTTCACTTGCCATTCCATCTGGATATAACTTGTTAAGAACAGGCCATGCGGAAGGAAGAGGTGGTGGCACTGGGTTTATTTACAAAGATAATCTCGAGGCTCATAGACTTTCCCTCTCATTTTTAGAGAGTTGTGAATACACACTTATAAAATGAAGTCTTAATCATAATAGAGCAGTCTGTTTTTAGTGCTGTATCGTCCACCTATCAGCACTGCATTTTTTGAGGAACAATTACTCACATTGTTAGGTGACTTGGTTAAAACTACTACCGACACTGATAACATGGGCGTTTTTAACCTTTGGGCTAATAATGACAACGATTATGAGGCATCTTCTCTTCTTACTGCTCTCGAAGCAATACGATTTACTCAAGTTATCAGAGTGCCCACCCATAAATAGCATAATACCCTAGATTGGGTTTTAACTCACAGTCTATCAATTTCATCTCTTGCTATTGACCCTATTACATGGACGGATCATTTTCTAATATCTTTTAACCTACTTTTACCAGCATGTTGCCTAAAAGCTCATTGTCATCCTATGTTGTTCAAGAAGGTTAGAAACCTTAGGAAAGTTACTCTAGAGGCTTTTTCCAATTTAGCTCTCCCTTTTCTATATAAATTGATTATGATACTAATGTTCTGGTAAATCAATTTCAAAGTATTACCACCTCAGTAATCACTATTTTAGCACTCATCACTAACAAGAAAGTGAATACAGACACACTAGGTAAATCTGGTTTCCCCAGGAAATCATAGAATTTAGTAAGTTAAAGAGACAAAATGAAAGGCTTTGGAGCAAGCAACCTAGTCAGGCCAACCAGGAGTTATATCAAACTGCTGCAGCTAGATTTAACTCTGCCATGGTTAAATTCAAGAAAGATAGTTTTACAAACAGGATAAATAATGCAAAATCAGACATAAACAAATTCTAAAAAAGGAGACTGCTGACCCTGAGGACGTAGGTAGTTACCGCCCTATTACTAGTGTCCCTTTTTTGTAGAAAATGTTGGATAGGGCGGCCTACCTACAATTCCAAGAGCATGTTGAGACTTTCCATCTCCTAAGCATTCATCAGTCTGGTTTCCATGCTTTACAAAGAACAGAAACTGCTATGCTTGACCTGCCAATCTGGCTGAGATTGTGGATAATGGTCGGCTAGCACTGTTCATGTTACTCGACCTCTCGGCAGCTTTCAATCTTATTGATCACAGATTGCTGCTTGAGAGGTTGGGAAAATATGCAAACTGCTCCAGTTCCACTGTCTCTTGGCTGGCCTCCTTCTTTGGGCCATGCATTGCTAGAGTAGCTTCAGATGAATTTCATTGACCCATGGAGAAACTCACCCGTGGTGTCCCTCAGGGTGCTTGCCTTTCTCCTACTTTGTTTAATATATATATATATATATATATATATATATATATATATATATATATATATATATACTCGCCCTCTTTTTGACCTCCTGCAAAGCATTGGCATCAGTTATACCAGTTACGCTGATGATACCCAGGTGGTCTTCGAGCTATCTGGAGACTACGATATGGACACAGAAAAGTTAAATCAGGTATATGGTTTGATACAGGAATGAATGACCACCAATTCATTAGCCCTGAATAAATGCAAGATGGAACTGATGATTGGGGGCTCAAAACAAAGAATTCACAAACTGGAAGATAGATATTGCCACTTTGAGATCTCTAACTGTAAAATACAAGTTAGTCCATGGGTGTGTACCTGGATTCAGATCTTTCTATGAAAAAACATGTGCTTATACAACGAAATTGATTAGACAAATCAGACCCTACTTGTCCTTAACTAATTCCTCATTATTGGCAACGGCACTGAAATACTCAAGACTTGACTATTGTAACAGTCTATTGTCCGCATTCTGCTAAAGGTAATCTTAAAATCAGCCCGAATGGTGCTGTGGCAGCAATGTGTGGGCTGGCCATAAGAGACCACATTACCCAAGCTCAAAGGTCTTTGCATTGGTTGCCAGTCCACCACCACATCTCGCATAAAATTCTGTCACTTACACTGTTAATGGTAGAGCACCCCTCTATTTGCAGCAATGGCTGAAAAAAACGAAAAACGTACACCATCTCCGGTCTAATGGACTCGCAAAATTAATTTTCCCTGGTTTAAACTAAAAACATTTAGTGGCACCTGTTTTGATATCTGTGCTCCAACTCTCTGGAATTCACTCCACATCAATATACGAAACATTCCTTGCTTGAACACGTTCAAAAAAGCCATCAAGACTCATCTTTTTAACTCTAATGATTAGTATTATATGAACCTTACTGATCTCATCACCGGCCCTTGCACCTCATTGTGAATCTTTTCTTGTCTTCTGTTATATGTGCGCTTAGTAGCATATGGGCGAGTAGCTCGTTATACAAATGAAATAATAATAATTATTATATTGTAACAGGAACGTATGGCACAACAACATTTTCTATCGGAACCCTTTATTTCGGGGTTTGAGGAAGAAGTACAGTACTGTCACTTGTTTGATGTCTCAGCAGAGAGGACAAGAATTACACTTGTGTCGACTCTGAATTCCAGTTGAAGGAGTGTGTAGACAATCATATGCACTTCAAAGATTAGGCTCCGTCCGAGCCTCAAGGCATGTATGCATGCCCCTCTTCAGGGAACTTCGGCCGCAGACCTACGACAAAAATTCAGGTCTAGCTGGACACATAACAAAGCGCCAGGCTTAAACACCGGGAGGATAGCTCAGCGGCAACGTGCTCGCCTTGAAAACAAGACGACACGAAGCAACACAGGTTCGATTCCCGGGTCCGCGCTTAGAAACCTCCAGGTATTAAGCGCGTTATAAAGACGCAACTAAGAGAAACATGTTCCTGTAATAGCGCATCGATGCCCCTGGGCTGTTTGAGCGCTTTAAATAATGCAAATAAATAAAAAAAGCACACAACACCTATACCATCAGAATGCAACGACGACCTACAACAAAGTTCGGTCTAGCTAGACACAATGAATCTTACTTGCTATCACACATATTACTCTGCACTCAGAACCCATCCATGTGCCTGACTTCGTGGGTAGCGTCACGGAACCCGGCCAGCCCTCCTAACACTGTATCTTGGCCCAATGCACACACGCATTGTAGCCTTCACACTACTTGCCACGCCTTAGACTTTGGTCCCCCAAGGGCATTCCCATCACAAGTGCGTTGAGGCCATATTAATGGGTTATGGGCGCTATATAAACGATGGCTACTACGAATACTATGAATGACCTTTCCCGTACCTTAATGTGACTGATATTACCCCAGCTATACCAGCCTTTTAGAAGTATCTTCTTTGGTGGGGAGATGGCTATGCAGGGTTGTGCAAAATGCTGCTAGATTCTATATAAAACTAAATATTACCCCATATTAAATGCATTAAAATAGCCTTTCACAAGAAATGTGCGTTAACAGTCATGAAACTTCCCTTAAGAACTAAAATGAAAATTTCCAGTGGAGAGGCCTAAAATGTAAGAAACAATCACAGAAAGAAATAGTGGTCAATGAACAGCTGAAGCATGAGCAGAGGACGCTTAACCACACACAGACACACACTCTGATTATGTACAGTACAGCACTAGCTGAGGCAGGTCAGACTTCCTTCACACGCGTAATGGTCACACAAAGGAAAAGGCTGTGGCAGTGCAATCCTCCCGTACGTCTTCCGACAGTATAACACCCCAAGCCCAGCCAACGGAATTCCGGGCTGAGGCCGCCAACAGCACATCACTGCTCTCTTGCACTTCTCCAGCTCATCCCACTAACTCCCCCCCCACCCCTCCCTTTTTTTTCAGAGCCGCCAGAGCGCCAGGGCACCACTCCGGTGGTGATAGTGCATGGTACAAATATCCTTTAACATTTAACATTAACATAAACACTGAACAGGTAAGCCACAGACATTCAAGCTTCCCTCACACAACAGTTGCAGTACAGACTGTATCAGCAAGGCTTTGTTGCATACATAGAACATCTACTACAGCAATAATGCACATTTCTTCACACTTGCACACAAACACACTCATGAGCAGCAGCAGTGCTGGCTAACTATTGCAGTTGGAACATGCGCAGCAGTGTCAGCAGCAATGCAAGCTCCTCCTACACATACAGAATATTTACAGTATATCCAGCTGGAGTGCACGCATTCTGAAGCAGTAACAGAGGTTTCCTCAAACTACAAATATACCACGAGCAGCAGCAGTACATGCTACCCTCACACGTACATATCAAGCAACAGCAGCACACGCTCTGCTCCCCTACACACAATTAGAACTGGTACCATATGGATTGTATTCCACACTTCACACAGAGCAGGAACAAAATGGATCAGCACAAAACACGCACATACAGGCAGAAACCGAGACGGATACAGCATACACATCAGTATGGCATTCTACAGCACAACCAACGGCGCACACACAGGTACAGTCCTGCAGACAACTTCCAGTACTGTCCGAATGGATGAATCCTAGCCCTTCATAGAAGTACTGCCAGTTCCCAGTCAAAACACTTCAGTCCTGCAGAGGAATACTAGTAACTGCCTCTTTAAAATGATCGCAGTCCAGCAGAGAAGTACTTCTACTGTTCCATTCTGAGTTTGTCAGTAAGACAAAGAAACAATGTCATTAATAAAATGGAACATTGTGATCTCCACGAAGCAGAAGAAGAATGTCATGTTCCACTTTTCTTAGAACAGCGTTTGATTTTCAAATTACAAAGTCGTGTAATTGGTCTCAATGAATGTATTGAATGGTATAATGTCTAGTAATATTACCTACCACATGAACTCTAAGGGCTCTATCATGGTAATTGTTTAATTCAATGACTACGTCAGCTAGGATAGAGGTCATTGTGGCATCAGCAACAGCAATTGAATGCACTTCACTGGAGCGATGGTGACGGTTGTTGTGATATGGTTCTATTTAATACCTTCAACATGAATGAATGTAACTCAGCAACTTGCTTGTATATGATGCCCGTGATTTGCAATGTTGACATCACGGTCCATCTAGACTCTAGGTCTACTGTGTTGCTACTTACGTGGATGGGGTATTGGATCACAGTGGTAGCAACACATCATGTCCTCTATGGTACATCATTAGAGACCCGTGAATATTGTAATTACGTGAATGCATGAGAGATGACAAAATACATATGTTATTGCTGCAAAGTGGTGGCCCGTATTGATTCAATGCATTGAATACTTTTGGGAAACAGTGCGACATATATGTGACATTGTGTACTACATCTGTGTTCTTTGAAAATGCCTCACCCTTGGAAATGGCACAAAAACAGTGACGAGTCGCCGTGTAATATATGCACCCTCCATGTTTCTTCTTTTGATGTCCTTCTCCCCTGGGTATCTCCTTAGGAGGACACCGGGAATCACAGGTCGTATTTGGAGTTGGAGACGGGACTCCTGTGTTACGCCCTCTCGCTGGAGCATCGCGCTCTGTATATTTGGCATGTGCTTCCTATGGAGCTGTGTAATCAGGGCCTTTCAGGTATATCGGGTCACAAACTGGATCTGTTCATGTCCCTTTCTTTTCGGTGTTCCGCAAGGGTGTCCATGTTTTTGTGGGTCACTACAGAGCAGCTTGATTTTGGAAACACTAGCCTCATCACGACTTTGGCGGTAACCCTTAAATCCGGCGGTCGCGCTATTACCGGATTTAAGCGTCTGTCAAATCAGGACTTCGGCGGGTTTCACCCCAGCTCTTGGCTGGGCGGAAATCCGCCGAAAATTTGCGCTATTACCGCCGGTGGATTTCCCGTATTGAGCCCAGTGGGGAATGGGGCATTCCCGAATGGGCTCAATGGGGAATGAGGAATTACATTACTGCCGAACTCGTGATCCGGTGCTATTAGCGCTGTGGATTTCGGTGGTAGGGCTAATATGCCGGCGGTAATACCGCCGGCGTTACTGCCAAAGTCGTGATCAGGCGCAGGGTATGTGTTCTGAGTACGTGACTTCCCTCACGTGACTCTCCTAAAGTGATACTACATTTAAAGGCTCACTGGGTCAGACGAGCTATTAGCGATGGCTGCCATAAATGCTGTGCGGGGAGGGTTGAGGTTGAAGTAAGGGGATATAGTCCCTGAACTGCAATTCTATATTACACATTAGTATGTTACATCATGTTTGGAAAGCGTGACTAGGCAGGGACTTGGATTATATATTACCCGTCTAATGGAGAATGGTGTTTTCCCACATGCTGCGCCTACACACGCCAATGAACAAGGGGTTAAACTGCCCTCTACTCTTTTGAGGAGGCGTTTAAAGTCTAAGATGTGTGCATTGCACATTGGTATGCCGCTGCTAATAAGCTAAAGGTAGGATTTTGGTCTGGGTTGTGCCTTACACGAGGGTGCATTGCTTTTAGTTCACGGGCCCCTGTTTGGTCTCGCGAGTGTCAGTGAATTGTGCTTGTTGATTATTGTGGTGTTTTACCGGCGGGCATCTTGTGGTGAAAGTCCTTTCCTTGTTTCTTGCATTCATGTCTCCCCAGGCCTTGGTGCTGTTACCGCCTGCATGCTCACGCAGGTGTGGTTTTGGAGGGCCCTTTGGAGGGTTCCTCTGTAATGATGGTTCTATCTTTTAATTGATTGTTTACACAGATTCTAGGATACAGTCTGGTCCCGTATGAGTATTGATTATCCTGCAAATGAAGTGTCTATTGAGTTTGCGAAGCCTGCCATAACTCTTGTGTGACAACGACAGAGACGTACATGGTATGTTGGAGGTATTTGTTGTGGGTCCAGTTATGGATCGTTGTAGACTCCCAAATGGGGGGAGAGGGGGTTGTTTAGGTTGATGGTGCAGTGGCAGTTTTTTAGTGGGGTTAATTATTTGTATGCTTTTATTTGTGTTTTTTAGAATGACCTGCGGTTGCATGATATTGTACAAGAAGATCAATTTTTCCTAAGTGACGGATTTCTGGACTCTCGGACCCGAGCATTATTAATCACGTTGCTCGTGGGGTTGAGGTTTTGGGTTCACACGTTACCAACTCCACTTAACATCTTTTTTCTGTTACCCCTGAGGAAGGTCCAACATTCATGGTATATTGGGCTGAAACATGTAGGGTTAGGTTGATGGGATTAGGGCATTACATTCTGTTTAGGTCATTTGGTGTTGTCATGTGGCTATCATTATCCATAAGTTTTCAAGGTGCGATTGAACGCGCTTCAAGTGGGTTTTTCTGGTCTGCGTATTTTGTGTCTTTTTCTAATATTGTCTAGTATAAATATTGTGGTATATGGTTTTTAACTGTTATCATTTTTTGAATATATATTCTTTTTTTTACTTCTATTTGTAACACTGCAGCTCCTGCTTTCACACTTACTCTAAGATTTCAATTGTACGTGCACCCTCCCTACCCGTTCCCCTTTTGTGTATTGTGCCTGCTTTCTTAGATTACACTTTTACTTGCTGATTCAGTGGTGTTTGTGCAGCTAAAGTGTGGTGCTGAGACACCGGACAGAGCCAGTGCAGAGGCCATTGGGAGGGTGTCTATGTCTGCCAGAGATGGGACGTGGAAAAATACAAGGAAAAACCCAGGATGCGTGTAATCCTTTACTTTATTTAGTGTGACAAGCCACAGGCCCCCTTGTGACTGCTTGAGATCGCGTCGGGTTATTAGTAAGCTGGGAACAGCTGCAAAGTCTGGGAAACTGAAAGTATTGAAACTGAAGAGGATTGAAACAGGTGTGCCTACACCTATCTATGGGTGTCCAGCAATTATTGGAGGATGATCTTGAGTGCGTCATTGGCTCACAGGGCTACAGCGGTTTAGTCCAGAGAGTAGCAAAACTCTCTGATCCTCATGTTCCATTAAAATGCAATTTGGTGGCGGGGACACATTACGTAACCTGAGTGGGGTCCCGCCCCCAAATTTTCATCATTTGCACAGCAGGGTGCAAATATAAAGAGCAAAATGTAGCGTACAAGCATGTACGACGCCTTTTTCCATTCACATTTGCACTTTGCAGTGCAACGTGAGCAGGTCAGGCAACATTTACTATTCATTGTGAGCGCTGCTTGCCATGCGTTCACAATTACAATGAAACCCTCGCTGACATGCTCTAATGTCGGGGAGGGTTTAACTGTTATTGTACATGCTACCTGCCATGCGTCCACAATTGACCCCTATGTGGTCTGCTTTATTGGACCACAAAGGGATGGCCAGCATTTGCGCCGGCATGAAAATCCCTTCCGGCACAGATGCTGGAGCATTTATATGGTGTAAGGAAGGGAGTGGCCTAAATGCAAGTGGTCTTCCACCCCTCCTCTCAGCCAAACAAGTGCTTGAAAATGAGCCGTGGCGTGAATGGAAGGCGTTTTTATTCTGGTGTAGCCTATTTACATCGACCTATTATACTTAGCCTGATCCTTAAAACCTAGAAATCCCAAAAACAGAATATACCATGGAGAGATTTAAAAAAGAATATGAAAAAGTGGCTCTATAAACAGAATATCTAACTAAGATATGTCTGCACATTAACCCAACAACCTTCCCTCCCCACGCATGACTCCTATACTTGACTCTACCACACTTATACTTTCCGCCCATGCCCCAGACCACTTTTAATAGTATTGGGAGAACAGATATTCAGACACCTAGAATGCTTTTCACACAAGCTGCATCCTTTCCAAGTGTTCAGGGTTCCAGTGGGTACAGACCTTAAAGCATTATGGAGGTCATGTTCATGAGAGCGTTAACGTGAATGGATGGCATAAAAGCCTTGATTTAATGCCTTCTATTCACACCATGGATCATTTTCTATCATTTGTATGGTGGAGAGGAGTGGCGGAACGCAACTTGCATTTCTGCTGCCTTCCTTCCTCTACGCCATACAAATGCTCCAGCATCGCCACCGGAGATCCCTATGGGGCCGTCTGCTTATCCACTAGAAGAACAAATCTGCAACTTTCAAATGCCAAGTCAGGTGTTTCTGCAGTATAGTACAGTGACGGAAATATGTTGTTTGTGTGCTAAAGATAGAAAACTCTAGTAACAGTTTAGGAAACTGCACCTTATGTTTCTTTCTTTGCTCAGCTGCTGAGGGCTTTTCAATATAATCATGTGTTCTGTGTTTGTTGCCTCTAGCATCTCAATGCATGTTGTTTAACTGATTAAAGGAATTGCAGAAGAGGGTTCCCTAGTTACTGTAGAAGCCACTTCATCTATTGTACTTCTGAGCATTGCTGCTATTAACTTAAAAGGCAAATATATGTGATTGTTCATTCTTAAGTAACAGGACCATGAGAGTCTTCTCAGCTACAGCAGCAGCAGACCCTATCCCTATTATTTGTGGAGTGCCACAGGGATCTTGTGTCTCACCCACCTTGTACAATATATTCACCAAGCCCCTTTTTGATGATCTGGACCTTCTTGGTATCACCTACACTAACTATGCTCCAGCTTTCCAACGGTGGCCCCCACACTCTGGAACTCCCTACCACCCCACATCAGGCTTATTGAATCTCACTCAGCATTTCACAAGGCCATCAAAACAAACCTCTTTGTCTGACTGTATAAACTTGTATTTAGTGATGCTATGTAACCACTCACTCTGCAATGTAAACAAGTTTTTCACTGGGCGGCTTCCTTGTAACCCTTAATCAAGCCTTCTTAAACTCTGATATAGCGCCTTGATGCCTGCGGGCTGTAGTGAGCTCTACAAATTCAAATAAATAAATATGCAGATGATACCCAGATTCTACTATCATTTTATGGGGATTATGGCAAGGATTTGGATTTGGTGAATAGAGTGTACCTCATCATACAGTATGGCAGCACACGGTCTATGCCTGAATGATGACAAAACCGAACTCATCATTCTGGGCACAACCTCTAACCTCAAAAAACTAGGCCATGAATATTCCTCCTTTATGATCGACAGCAACTCTATCAAAGTCGCCAAAGAGGTAAAAACCTTAGGCTTTCACCTATATTCCACTCTCACATTCAACAAACAAGTAAACTCCATGGCGTCTGCCACTGCATATACATGCAAACTCATCAGAGCTGGCAAACCATTTCTATCCAAGAACAGTTGTATTATTCTTGCCAGAGCCCTCATCCTGTCCAATCTGGACTATTGTAACTCCCTCTACATTGGATCCAATAACTACATCACTAGAAGAAATCAAACACTCCAAAACAATGCCCTCAGATCTGCCCTTGGAGTAGCAAGGAGAGAGCACATCTCAGAGATCAGGAGACAAAACAACTGGCTATCTACTGACAACAAAATCCAGCTGAAAACGACCTTGCTTACCTACAAATGTCTGAATAATGCTGCGCCTTGTTACCTTACTGAGAGATTCCGCAGAAAATCCTTGATTAGGTCCACTAGAACAGCTAATACTAACTGCCTTACTGTCCCAAGATTTAAGCTATCCAAGGTCGGGGGCAGCAGCTTTCCTGTTAAAGCCGCCCATCTTTGGAACTCCTTGCCCCCATCCCTACGATCGGATCAATCATATAGGAACTTCAGACAGAATTTCATCAACTAGCTTAAAGTGAAAGGGCCTCATTACGACCCTGGCGCTAATGGGTTAACGGCGCCGTAAAATGCTGCGGCGCCGTTAACCCATTAGTGCCTGATTACGAGGTCCCTTTGCGGGACCCGACCTTAATGGCTGGTCTACACCAGCCGTTAAAGTAGGGACCCGCGAAGGGACCTTGGTGCTAAGTACGTTACCGCAATTTGCGGCACCGTACTTAGCGCCTTCCCCATTCCCATTGAGCCCTATGGGGCAAAAATGGGAATGGGGAAGGGCCATGGAGGAAGGGGGAATTACCGCCCCGCCAACCTTGTAATGTGGTGGTAATTTCCCCTTTCTTCATGGCGGAGTCGGTAAGTTACCGGCATGGACCATGGTGCTATTAGCACCATGGTTTTCCACCTGGGTCGTAATGAGGCCCAAAGACCTGTAAGGCCCTGATCACCCACTGTATTGTACTGTAAATAGACTTCAGAGTTGTTGTCCTCATATTGCCTGTACTGTGTTCCTTTTGTATTTCATATTCTCTTAACGAGATACTATGTAACTATATTTCCTTGATTTCTTGATTTGTATGTATGCTATGTGTAACCTGGTTCTGGCGCGCAATTTAAATAGATAAACACACAAACAAAGCAGCGAGTGCTCAACCCGCTGAGCTATCTTACCGGCAATGCCAATGACAAGTACAGTAGACAGCTTGGAAATTAGAGAAGGACATCATAGTAAAGGTGCCTGGCAGACTATACATTAATGTTTCCCAACAGAGAAACACAGTATCAAAAAGGGAGAATAGAAATCTAGTGGAATTTGGCCTCCACAAATGGCAGGGGCTGATAGCGACAGAATATTAGAGAGAACGAGTCCTTAGGCAGGTTACAGTGATCTAGGTTCGCTTTAGGATGTTTAGTGTCCGTAGTCCTGAATGCTCTTCCCAAAACAAGGGTCCCTGATGATTCTGTCAGATACTTGAATCTCCCCACCTAGATTGCATGGGGTCGAGCACCAGAATTCCCCAAAAAGATCTCAGTGGGACATCTTCCTCTCTGGGAAGGAGTTGTGGAAGGGCAGCTTTGTGCCCAGTTAGAAAATGTGAATGCCAATGTTCCCACCCGTTGGGACCACCTGTACCACGAGAAAGACAATATCAGCAACTTTAAATGGAAAGGAGAAGGAATTAAATAATAAAGATACCGAGTTCATAAACTGTTTGTGTGGTGTTTTGTGTGCTCTTTATGTCATGAATTAAATGCGTAAACGCTGTGTTCGCAAAGGTAGAGTGTGAATTCACCGCTTACTGATACACATGTTTGGATTCCTTGCTCCACACAATAAAATGGGGTAAGTGGAGACACTGGGCCTCATTACACGGACGGCGGTAAGGGTTAACGGTCACCGTTAATGGTACCGGTGACCGTTAACCCTTACCGCCTTACTACGAGGTCCCTTTGCGGGTTGGAGACTTTAACGCCTGCTTTTTGCAGGCGTTAAAAACCAACCCGCAAAGGGACCAGGGAGCTAATTACGGTACCGCAATTTGCGGCACCGTAATTAGCGCCTTCCCCATTCCCATAGAGCCCTATGGGGCAAAAATGGGAATGGGGAAGGGCAATGGGGGAAGGGGGAATTACCGTCCCACCAACCTTGGAATAGGGCGGCAATTCCCCTTTCCTCCAAGGCGGTACCGGTATTTTACCGGCAAGGACCAAGGTGCTAATAGCACCTTGGTCCACCGCCGTCCGTGTAATGAGGCCCACTGTTTCCATAGGGAATATACGAGGCAGGACTGAATATTCAAAAGGCACTCAGGCAGCCGCGTGCCACGCTCTAATCCTGTTTGTGACACACCATTATCATCACGACACATTCCTTAAACTGTACATGCAGTGGGGCATGTACAAGTCAAAGACAAGAGGAGACGCCCAATCCTCATGTGCTTGGGTGGCAACATGGCCCCCTTCAGACTTGGGATTGGTGTGGTAAGGATAAGGATCACGGCAACCGGGTAACAATAATTGGACATGTATCCCATTGATTCCCAGATGAGTGGGGAGGAGAGGAAGGAAATATGATTGACTGCCAGTCGTAAATTGAAGGTCATAGTTCACAACCATACTACTAAAAATGATACCTGGTTTAAGAAGAGGCTCACCTCGGTCAGATACATCTTACGTAAAAGATAGAAATACGAAAATTACTTATAAACTACTTTGCAACTGTTGGAAATAAAACTGCAATTATTATATTATAAGGCTGCATGAGCTTCATTAAAAGTTTGGTGGTATTTCAGTGGTAAATCTGCCAAAATACTGCCAAATGGAATGTCTATTACCACCACTTGGTCCCGTGGAGTTACCACAGGATTATAAATCATGGTATTTCCACATTTATGGCATCCATAAAACTCCAAGGGGATTTTTGGTAGATTGACCACTGGTGGAATTACCGTGCTGCAAATCCGCTGATTTGTGCAGGCAAAGTCAAGGATTTATCTCTCTCAACAAGCTAGAGCTGAATCTGCCACTTTTCCTCTGAAAATCAGTGGCTTTACCACTTGGTAATTCCGCTGATGGTAAGTACGCCAAGAATTATAATTTGGCAGTGCAGGAAAAGTGGCGGTAATTACC
This sequence comes from Ambystoma mexicanum, assembly GCF_040938575.1. Classification (NCBI taxonomy): domain Eukaryota; kingdom Metazoa; phylum Chordata; class Amphibia; order Caudata; family Ambystomatidae; genus Ambystoma; species Ambystoma mexicanum. The sequence goes on along the minus strand of NC_090941.1, from coordinate 557,806,302 downwards.
GCCACTTTTCTCCTGCACCACCAAACTTGTAATTAGTTCCTATCTATCTGTAGATGTTTTTCCATAGCAAGGATGAAAGTGAAGGTAGTTGTTTTGGGGTATCCCTGTACTTTGAAGATACCCGTCAAAGTGACTATCCAGCTCTGCTGAGCCTTTCTTGTCTGTTTGTTAGTTGGGTGGACGCTTTGCCTGGATAGCAGAGTCAAAAGGGAGACAGCGGAGTGAAGGAACAGCCCTAAAAGGAAACAGCTGGACCAGTATCCATTTTATATGCCATTAGGGGATATGTTCCCATCACTGACTCACACTAAATGCTGCCCCTGCATCCATGGGTGTCACTGGAATTCACTCCACTGGCCTGTAGATGGGGCGGGCGTGTAAGATGTACCATCGCCTGTCAGGTACCACATTCCACGTTCCCTTCCCTTCAGCATCTCAGCATCGCAGAGGAATGCCCAGAGGGAGGCTTCAGGGAGACTAACATGTGGAATGAACAAAGGCTGCACCTGTGACAAAGCTAGGCTTTAAAAACTCAGCAACTAGAAAGAGGACTTCGAAGCTGAGAGAAATGCACCTAGAACAGGGATGGCACTCCTTCAAGGTGCTGAGGGGCATGATGACAAGCCCAGCTCCACCCTCCCGCCCACCCTAAACTTCAAGCATTCATTATGTTTTCCTCTGTGGCTCGAGAGTCCAATCCTGTGAGCACATTTTTGACATCCTAATTTGTCCCACTGGGCGGCAATCAGCACTGGCAGCGCTATTTACGAGCTCGTGTCAAGTTAGAAAACCCTTCTAGGCCTCAAGTACCGGGGATTATAGAGAAAAAGTCCAGATCAACAAGGGGCTTTTGCCAGCGTCCCCTGGGAAGGGGGGGGTGGGGGCTGGTGAGTGTTATCCCGTGGATCAGCCTGTGTTTAGCTATTATGGCCTCTGTCATACAGCCATGTGTCTCAGATCGCGGGAGAGATGATGGTGTCATTTGAATGGGCACTTGGAACAAGTAACGAGCGATCCGAAATAGATCCACGCCGGGTTTAGTATTAGGCAGCATAGTTTCCCAGAGAGAGGGATTTGCGGGATTGTGGGGGGAGGGGAGGATCTATCGAAGGCTCCATGGTCAAAGTCCTGGCCAATAAACGTCTGTGTGCCTGGTGACGTTTACGAACAATAAGGTTCTTTGTGATGGCAGCAAAAGACCTCACTGTCTTTGACTTCTGAGAGGTCAGAACTCTCACAGGTTGGTTCTTGTACTCTTGTTTCTTTGTTAATGTGTAGATACCGCACTTGTCCTGAAAATTCTCTAGCAAACTGTGTCGAAGCTGCTTAATATCACTTTAATAAAATAAGAACAGTCTGTCAAGGAGTTTGTGCGTTCCTTATACGTTTGTTTAAAAATGATCATCAAAATGTCCATAGTGTTATGAATTTCCTCTTAGTTTATTGAGCTTCTGAAATGACTCCATTCTTCAAGGTATCTTCAGGATGCAGCTGTGTTTCTGACACAAAAAGGGCCAACCATATGTTATGTTCAACGGTTTTCCTTCTGCGCAAATCCCCAGCTTGTTAGTCCCCGAGGGTCTGAGCTTGTCCTAAAAGTGGCTTAGTGTCCCGCCCGCGGCTCCCAGACTGTAGTCTGCAAGGAAACGCTTAAGCGGAGGTAGCAGAGAAGGAGAGAAAAGGGGGTTACAAATAACGGACGAACACTGAAAGAAAGAAACCAATAGGTAAAACAGAGAGGCTAATATCTGTGAAGGTTTGGGTGCATGGAGCTCCAGTGAGCCTGGAATGTAAAATAATTGTACAGAAAGTTAACAGCAAGTTTAAAGGAGTTTAGCGATAAGGGAGAATTTACATGAATGCAATGTTTAACAGCATATTGGGCGATGGATTTGAGATATTCTGAAATGACGACCGCTAAAAGGGTGTAGGGTTTCAGTGTTCTGGAGTAGTTTAAATTCTCCCACAAAACAAACTCCTGAATAGTAATTCTGTGTCTGCCGTGCCTATTGGCCAAGAGAAGCAAAATCAAGAGTAGACAGTGAGAGTCGAATAGGGCAACAAATGGTGTTGGTAGGGAGAGATGGATCATTTTCCCGTCTGTATGCAGAGACGGTCGGGCAACCCTTTGAGCACAAAGTGCCAGGGTGTCATTGTCAACTTTATGGAGATGGGTATACTGATTTGTGTAGCGGGACTTCTCTTGGGCGAAGTTGGGCTCTTCTGGGAGTTAATCTGCATGATCTAGCCAGGCCTCCCCTTCTCGACCTGGACTTTTATGAGGGCAGCAGGGAGACTTTAGTTCCAACAAGGCTCTGGAATCTATTAACCAGCTTTATGTTTGCATGTACACTTTGGGAGCTATGGCCCCTTTCATGAACTGATTGCTGCCCGAGGGTATATGGAGAAGACTTACAAACTACATTTCCCTGCACTGGTTCTGACCATGATCTGTGCTCTTGACCGATCACCGCGACTGCATTTGCCAGCCTGGTGTATCCATAGGAACTGTCTCCAATAGTTACTTAATTCTGTAATCTAGGGTGATGTACACTGAATATGCCTGCTGCCTCGCCAGCCGGGACGGGACGTGATGTGGAAAACAGAGAAAGACCAAAAAAGAAGCTGGTATACAGGTCTTCTTCATTCACTACCAATGTCCCCTGTTCTCCGGAATCTGTGATGAACTGCTCTGAACAGGACCTCGAGTCTCAGATACCGGAACCAGGATTTGCACTTTATAGCTCGGTTTGGTCCCTGTCAATCAGGTACCAGGCAATGATTACGCCTGACTGAAAGTGTGCTTGTGCTTTTGCTCAGTGAGTGAAGTCTTCGTTTCGGAGATCTGTTTATGAGCTGCAGTCACACCTGCCAAACTGGGCAGGGCTGAATGAGAGGTGTATCCATCCAAGCTTAAGAGACATCACCCACAATGAGAGGACATTGCGTTGGGTGACAGGCCTCACCCACAATGAGAGGACATTGCGTTGTTTGACAGACATCACCCACAATGAGAGGACAATGCGTTGGGTGACAGGCATCACCCACAATGAGAGGACATGCAGTAGAAAGGATGTGAGTAAAAAAGAGTTCTCAGAATTATAAATTATACATGAGTGATGTTCAATCTTTAAGTGGATGTGCCTGGTTGTCTTGCCCACATAGAGGGGGGGGGGTGGTCAATGGCGTGTGATTATTTCAGTTCCCTACCCATTTTGACGATTAGTGGGATTGCTCGTTTGTTAGGAGCGACTTCTGTGGAAAAGGTCCTCATATTAGTAGTGAAGGGATATACCACTCAGAGGTCACACTTGTGGTGGCCATTGATTGGTGGTGATTGGCGGAAGGTGCCGAACCCCTGCATGCTGGATGTATTTGACTGGTTTTATTATAGGCCCACATGGGATGATCCTCCCTTAAATTAAGGCGTTCTCCGAAGGCAAAAGAATTGATGTTTGAAAGTTTTGAAGCACCAGGTTCCTGATGGTTCGAATAAGTGGGCAGGTGGCCAGGTCTGGGGAGTTATTTTTCCCCATTGTCCCATTGTAGGTCACAGTGATATTCCCTCTGATCGCCCTGTCTCTGTTTCTCGCTATGTGGCATCATACGTTTTGGGGATCTTCCACTGTAAAAGCAAGTGGAAATATCGAGGCTGAGTACCCCAAAAGGAAATACACCAAACACAGGCTTATAAAAATTCACAGATCTTTATTCTAAAACTGTACAGTTACAAAGAAACAAAGTATCAGATAGCTATCTGGCCCTCAGTACATCACAGCGAATACCAGCCCTTTCGGTGTGAGAAGTGAGAGGTACTGGACCTCTAAATAGTTGTACATTTGATACATTTCCAATCATAATGTCCAGCCCCTCTGCAAGTTAATAATCCATGGTCTAGAGTTCGTGCCGAGTTCACTTATGGTTTGCATAACAATATGGACATGGATCATCCTCAGTTTACATGCAAACAGGTTACAATGGCAACAGTGTATTCTTGGATTTAACAATAAGCCTTGACACATATCCTTTACAATGCAGTTCAGCTAGTGTCCACGTTCAGTATTTGCTCAACATTGTGGTCGATGTATGTCCGCGGATCAGGCTTATTGGTGCAGACAATCCTCTGTCTACAAGTCAGGCATGGGACAAGGTCTCTTTACTCAACCCAAACATTCGGCCAACGGACAGTTCATACATTAACTAACGTACAAAGTGCAGGATGGCTCAGTTACAAGCGGGAAACACTGTCCACCATTTTAGAACACAGAGTTACAGTGGAATAGAAATCAAAATGGCAGATGGACCTAAAATGGTGACGAAGTCGATCTAGAATCAGAACTTTGCAACACGGTTTTCTTCGCAGAGCGACTGGGTTTAGGCAAATATATACAAGAAAGGAGGCACGATATGATATCCCGTTTAACAAACCCTCCTTTTGGCCTAAGCCAAGCGCTAAACTACTTCTAGTCACTTTACAAGTAACTCCACATCTCAATGTCCATATATCCTGAATCACTATCGGAGATATCGATCGCCATGAGATCAGATACTGAGATTTCTTTCAACACAAATTCATTAGACATTTTCTCTGGGGCGTATACCTTGTGCCTTAATGTACCCATCGCTTGTGCACAACATCCTTCTATCATCGAACATATACCAGAAAGACATTGTATACAACAACAGAAAAACAACAAAATACCTAAAATGATCAGCAAGACAGAAAGTAGCTTTCATCCCCAAGATCGCAAGAAGTCTCAGAACCAAGCGCTAAGATTCCAGTTTCCCTCGGGAACGTGCACTTCTGAACTAAGGACATGCAGATTTTGTATTGCTCTAAAGATAGTTGGGGAGGAATCTGGCATGAAAACGGAACAAGTGGACCCCACTAATTTACATACCCCACCATGCTCAGCCAGGATGATGTCTAATGCCATCCAATTCTGAAATGCTACCAATCTTATCGCTTTTTGTTCTAAAGTCATGTTATAGAGTATGTCAGTGGTCCGGTTGATGGGTCTCTCCAGCACTTTCGCTAGTCTTCTGATGTCCTCGGAGTTCAATATTTGCCCCCAAAATGGTACGAAGGATTTAGCTACATTGCCCAGAACTTGTGCTGAAGTATCGCCATTCTCGTCCCACCTTGGACGAGACATTGAAATTTCTACAGTGCTAGCAATAAATACCCCGGGTAACAGAATCCCTAAATAACAGGTTCCCTGCCAATCCCTGGGTAACCATGGGAAAGCTACATTACCGCAAACAAAGTAGACAGGTTCGCCTACATACAAAGGTCTGTCCTCACTAGTCAAATTCACAACGTTGGCGCAACCCTTGAAATCACCCATTGACTGAGTACCATTCCTCTGTATGCAGAAATAAACTGAATCGGGGCTATGGTTAACAGTATAAGAAGGTGGCGTGGCATCCCTATTGCCTATAGGAGCCATCTTGAAAGAGATCAAAGATTGAAAAGGACGGGACAGTCTATCAGAAGGCCTAATAGAAGCAACAGTAGGCTTGCTCCTATTCGCAAAGAGTGAGCATCCCAGGGGCGTTAGAACACGTTTCTCAAAGTCATTCAAATTAGTTCCATCAAAGTTCCCCGAGATTCTATCGTTCGATCGGCCAAAGAATAGTGCCCTTAAAGAAGCACAGCATCCAGTAGTCAAAGGTAAGGGATGAATATACCAACCCAGCCCCTTATCCCCGTGTTGCGGTAAATGCGAGCAGACCCAACAATTAGATTTATTAAAAATGGCATGTGTGGCATTCATAATGAGTAATAGAGTATTGTTATGGTAACTCTGTCTGTGCTGAGAGTCTCTAGGAGATAAAGTGTGCAGATGCACGAAAGGTGTAGAAACAGTGGGTTCATTTTCAGTGGGTAACAGAATTTCAAGCAGATGTACTTTTTCCAAATACCAAAATCCTAAGGCAATTACTATTGTGAAACCAGTTAACATAATCACGAGACAACAATAATACGTTTTCGGGGCCCACGTAGACGAGTGTTCATTTTTACGATCGGTCACACAGTCTGTTATCTGTTCCATACGAGTGGGAGCAGTTGCAGGCATTGTTTCTTCAAACGAATTCACCAAAGTTAATTTGCTGGCGATCTCCAGATCGAGTGTTTTCTTAGTCTTTTCCCAAACCCTAGCCAACAGAATCCCCTTACGTACAAAAGATTGGGCCAAAAAGACAAGCCCTTTGATGATTTTTTCTTGATGGCACAGCCGAACCGTGCAGTAAGTCTACTTCCTTGGACGCAGATCGTACCTTGTGATCCCTTGTACTGAGTGATCTGCAAACAACTGGTTGTTACTTCCTGATGAATTCAAAGCAGGATTTAACACAGAATTTGATACTGTTGCAAAATGATCTGTTGGAGAGTGTGGAGATGAAGCGGCTGTTTCCCCAGGCCCCACGTGCTCAGCAAGAATCTCCGACGCACTCTCAATGCTGTTTGATGCTTCATGATCGTTGGTTGCAGCACAGGTAGGGGCTTCTGTGTCTTCTGTATCATGTAGCAAAGGGAAGGGAATCCTCTTTATGTGGGACGCATGTATCCAGTGCTTCCGGCCCTCCACTCGCACAGCGGTCTATGTGACCAGGAGAACTTGGTGTGGGCCCTGCCAACGGGGTGCGAGGCAAGATGATCTTTCAAATGCTTTAATTAATACCAAGCTCCCCGGCCGTATATTGTGGCCTGGGCCCTCGTACCTAACAGGTAGAGCTTCTCACACCTGTTGGCTAATCAAATACAGATTTTTAGGTAACCGTCCACAGTAATCAGAAAGAAGTACATGCTCAACATCACGTAGCGAACAGGGCCTTGGCAGGTTCCAAATGTTAGCTGGCCTACCCATGACCACATCAACGGAGAGAGCCCAGTCTTAGTTTGAGGGGTCGTTCTCATAGGCAATCAATAACACGATCGGTAAGGCGTCCGGCCATTTAAGTTTGGTGCCGGCACACGTCTTATCGAGCTTGTTCTTGATGATGGCGTTGTGTCTTTCTACTAAACCAGCACTCTGAGCATGTCTAGCCGAATGGAACCGTTCATCGATCTGTAATCCCGCGCATATTTGCAGAATTACAGCAACGATAAAATGTGGACCATTGTCCGACCAGATGACTCTTGGCAGACCAAACCTAGGAAAATATTCCTTCAGCATGGTCTTTGCCGTTGTCATGGCTGTGGCATCTTTGACAACCACTAGTACGTGCTTGCAGCGCTCCATTTCAATAAAGTCAAAATGTATAACCTCGAAGAGGACAAAGAAGGTGGACCAAAACTACCCCTAGGAGTCGATGTGCCCTTTCCCACATTATGCTGCAAGCAAATCATACAGCCTTGAACAAAGCGCTCAGCTACTTGGGAGATTTTATCGTTCACCCAGACATTTTGCAACATTTTGGTAACTTTTCGTGCACAGATATGAGTGGGACCATGAGCCATAGCGACCATCATTGTAATGTATGCATCTGGCAGTAACCATTTCCCTTCTACTTTGTCCACCCTACACCCGTCATCATCCAATTTTGCCAAACCCTCAGTCCATTTCTCAGATTCCTCTAAAGTGGCATCAGCTTGAATAGCTTTCACAGATTCGATACCCTCATACAAAGTACAGGCATTTGTGGCTTCCCTTGAAGTATATACTTCTGACGAGAGATCAGTGGCAGTCTGTTTGGCTATCTGGTCAGTGAAAGCGTTCCCTTTTCCCACATTATCTATGATCTTCTGATGCGCTGCACATTTCATAATTGCTAACTGAGTGGGGAGTGCAAGCGCTGAGAGTAACCATACTATCAAGGAGCCATACTGGATTTTAGTGCCATGGGAGGTCAAGAAGCCTCGTTCTGCCCAACGTCTGCCGAAGTTGTGAACCACCCTAAAAGCATACTGACTGTCAGTATATATATTTATGGTTAGCACTTCGGAAAGTTCACAAGCTTGGGTCAATGCTATAATCTCTGCGGGCTGCGCAGAGTTATGCGTGATTCTTTTGGTCTCCACAAACGTTCTCAATGTGGTGATTCCGTAAACAGCCGTGGATGTACCATCCGGGAGTTTGAAACAGGAGCCATCACAAAACAGCTCCCCTTGCAGGTTGTTCAAAGGAGTATCTTTTAGATCGATTCTGCCTTTTTTCTCTTGCTTTGTGGTATAATGGCAGTCATGTGACTCTTCATCACTGCAAGCAGTACCTTGCGGGAAAGGTAAAAGTTCAGCTGGATTGAGGATGCAACATCTTTGAATTTTAATATGCGGTGCAAACAAGATCAATTCGTATCTCGTTAATCGTGCGGAGGTGAGGTGTTTCGTTTGTGTTCTGTTTAATAGAACATCTACAGAGTGTGGTACCATCAGGGTTAAAGCATGGTGTAGGACCATTCCCTCGCTCTGTTTCACGGACACAGCAGCAGCAGCGACAGCTCTCAAACATCTTGGCAAAGCGCATGCAACAGGTTTAAGGGCGGAAGAAAAGTAGCCGCACGGCCTATTCTTCCCTCCATGTTCCTGCGTTAATACAGCCAAAGCACATCCATCACGTTCATGCACATACAACACAAAGGCCTTTTCATAATTTGGTGTGCCCAAAACTGGTGCCGAGCACAGTGCAGTCTTGAGCAGATCAAACGGTTGCTGGTGTTCCAAGTTCCACGTCAATGGCGAAGAAATGCCCTTTCGTCAAAGCCAACATTGGTTTAATCATTAATGAAAAATTGGGGATCCACTGCCTACAGTAAGAAGCTATTCCTATCAAGGCTCTGACTTCCTTCTGTGTATTTGGGACAGACATGCTAGAAATTATTTTTATCCACTCAGGCATCAACTGTCTTCCCTCCTTTGACAGGAGATAGCCTAAATAGGCGACCTCCTGTCGGCAATACTGAAACTTTTTAAGTGAAGCTTTGTGTCCATGTTGTGCTAAGTGAATAAGCAACAACACGGTGCCCTCCTTACAGGCGCTCTCTGAGTCAGCAACTAAGAGTAAATCGTCTACATACTGGAGCAGTGCACAAGTGGTAGGCAACTTGAGTGTATCAAGCAGCTCTTTCAAAGCCCTACTGTAGATGCTAGGACTCTCTGTGTAACCTTGTGGCGCACGGGTGAAAGTAAACGAGCATCCCCCTAAGGTGAACGTGAACAAATATCTACTATCTTTGTGTATAGGATTAGTAAAGAAAGCGTTCTTAAGATCCACAACACTAAAGTAAGTAGCAGAAGCCGGAATCATAGTTAATATTGTCATCACATCAGGCACAATGGGAAATTGTAGAGCAACAATCTTACTGATGGCGCGTAAATCAATAATGAAACGAAAAGGAATTGCATTATCGCCTTTTTTGTACACGGGCAAAATCGGACTACTGCGCAAACTACCTGCAATTTCCTCGATTACCCCATGATGCACAAAATAGTAGACTATGCATTTCAAAGCTTGCTCACCATCGACCGGGATCTTATACTGGGGAATACGTGGCAACTTTACTCCATGTTTCAAAATAATCTTGACAGGTTCAATTTGTAAAACACCGACATCATTATCATCAATTGCCCACAAACACTCCGGAACATCACTAAATTCTGGCGGCAAAGGTCTGGTCAAACACTGAGAGACAGAAAATTGCTGTGGTGAAATCGTCAAACGCACTCCATCAGAAGAACAATGAATTACTGCATTTAATTCTTTCAACAGATTCAACCCCAACAAATTCTCTCCACAGTTCGTAGTCAAAAGGAATGGACAGTGGTCCGTAAATGGACCCAAGGTAATCGGTACCGGCGAAGAAACTGGACAGACTACTGGTGTGCCAGAAAACCCTGCAGAAACATTGGGTTGCCCTGACAGTGGAATGTTTGGAACCCGTGAATGGTCAATGGAATACTTCTGTACCCCTGCATCTATCAAGAATAGATGCTTCCTATTTCCCACTATCATCTCAACGTAGGGACCTTTCTGGTTAACGGGAATAGGCATCAGTTCCAAACCCTGCTTCGGGCAATCCTAACAAAACAGAATGCCGTCAAAAGGAAGTTCTTCAGAGAGGTAAGCAGCAGAAGGATGATAAAAAATGTTTCTGTTATCCACACTCGGTGCCTGATTATCCTGCGAAAAAGGTTGTTGCAAGTCCTGCAAAAACTGACTTCTACCAGGACCCTCTGCCCCTGGGCGGCCTCTGGATCGTCTACCCATGTTCCCAAATGCGTTATTCAACCTCTGCTGGAGGATTGGGCATTGTGCACGTCAATGACCCTCTTGTCTGCAATAAGCACACTGGTTTATGTTTACAGGAGCCAATGGCGCATTTCCCTGTGGAGCATACTGACCCCTAAATTGGGAATTACCCCCTCTAGGGCCTCTAACAATTTGCTGTAATAGAACTTTTGTTTTTAAGTCTCCTTTTCTCTTTTCAACTCTTTCCTTTTCATTATTGACACGATTCTCGTAGTATTGAGCCATATGCAATACTTCTGAACTGAGACGTCGCTTGCCAAGCGCTCTCTGAAGACATAATTTGCGACTGGATGTCAGGCAGCAATCCACGCACAAATTTGTCCACAAATAGTCGTTTCCCAGACTCTGTGCTCAAATCTTGTCCACTGAAATCTGAAAACACTTGTTCGAACCGATTAAAGAATTCGGTAGCACCCTCAGATTTCCCTTGGACACTAGCAGTAAACTTGTCCCAAATAATCCTTCTCTCAGGAATTATATCTTTTAACTTCGTAACTATCCTATCAGGCAAAGTCAGTATTATCTGTGGTGGTCTCTCGCCAGCTGGCCTCTCTCTGTCTAGTATAACCATAGTATCCCATGTATCCCCTAACACTGGTACATCGTCTACAGTCCTAATCTGTTATCACAAATCACAGGTAGGAGCACGGGAAATAACAAATCACTATCGCTCAAGGTAAATACTGATGACTGCAAGATAGACTCTATGGGCCTCATTGCACGGTAGGCGGTAAGGGTTTACCGGTATTTTACCGGTACCGGTAAACCCTTACCACCTTACTACGAGGGCCCTTTGCGGGTTGGTGAATTTAACTGCCTTACTGTCCCAAGATTTAAGCTATCCAAGGCCGGGGGCAGCAGCTTTCCTGTTAAAGCCGCCCATCTTTGGAACTCCTTGCCCCCATCCCTACGATCGGATCAATCATATAGGAACTTCAGACAGAATTTCATCAACTAGCTTAAAGTGAAAGGGCCTCATTACGACCCTGGCGCTAATGGGTTAACGGCGCCGTAAAATGCTGCGGCGCCGTTAACCCATTAGCGCATGATTACGAGGTCCCTTTGCGGGACCCGACCTTAATGGCTGGTCTACACCAGCCGTTAAAGTAGGGACCCGCAAAGGGACCTTGGTGCTAAGTACGTTACCGCAATTTGCGGTACCGTACTTAGTGCCTTCCCGCTTCCCATTGAACCCTATGTGGCAAAAATGGGAATGGGGAAGGGCCATGGAGGAAGGGGGAATTACCGCCCCGCCAACCTTGTAATGGGGTGGTAATTCCCCCTTTCTTCATGGCGGAGTCGGTAAGTTACCGGCATGGACCATGGTGCTATTAGCACCATGGTTTTCTGCCTGGGCCGTAATGAGGCCCAAAGACCAGTAAGGCCCTGATCACCCACTGTATTGTACTGTAAACAGACTTCAGAGTTGTTGTCCTCATATTGCCTGTACTATGTTCCTTTTGTATTTCATATTCTCTTAACGAGATACTATGTAACTATATTTCCTTGATTTCTTGATTTGTATGTATGCTATGTGTAACCTAAGCTGAGAGCCTTATTGTAACCACTGCACCCTGATACCTCTGGTTCTGGCGCACAATTTAAATAGATAAACACACAAACAAAGCAGCGAGTGCTCAACCCGCTGAGCTATCTTACCGGCAATGCCAATGACAAGTACAGTAGACAGCTTGGAAATTAGAGAAGGACATCATAGTAAAGGTGCCTGGCAGACTATATATTAATGTTTCCCAACAGAGAAACACAGTATCAAAAAGGGAGAATAGAAATCTAGTGGAATTTGGCCTCCACAAATGGCAGGGGCTGATAGCGACAGAATATTAGAGAGAACAAGTCCGTAGGCAGGTAACACTGATCTAGGTTCGCTTTAGGATGTTTAGTGTCTGTAGTCCTACAGTGCAGGCAGAATGGGTCCTTGATGATTCTGTCAGATACTTGAATCTCCCCACCTAGATTGCATGGGGTCGAGCACCAGAATTCCCCAAAAGGATCTCAGTGGGACATCTTCCTCTCTGGGAAGGAGTTGTGGAAGGGCAGCTTTGTGCCCAGTTAGAAAATGTGAATGCCAATGTTCCCACCCGTTGGGACCACCTGTACCACGAGAAAGACATTATCAGCAACTTTAAATGGAACAGAGAAGGAATTAAATAATAAAGATACCGAGTTCATAAACTGTTTGTGTGGTGTTTTGTGTGCTCTTTATGTCATGAATTAAATGCGTAAACGCTGTGTTCGCAAAGGTAGAGTGTGAATTCACCGCTTACAGATACACATGTTTAGATTCCTTGCTCCACCCAATAAAATGGGGTAAGTGGAGACACTGGACCTCATTACACGGACGGCGGTAAGGGTTAACGGTCACCGTTAATGGTACCGGTGACCGTTAACCCTTACCGCCTTACTACGAGGTCCCTTTGCGGGTTGGAGACTTTAACGCCTGATTTTTGCAGGCGTTAAAAACCAACCCGCAAAGGGACCAGGGAGCTAATTACGGTACCGCAATTTGCGGCACCGTAATTAGCGCCTTCCCCATTCCCATAGAGCCCTATGCGGCAAAAACGGGAATGCGGAAGGGCAATGGGGGAAAGGGGAATTACCGCCCCGCCAACCTTGGAATAGGGCGGTAATTCCCCTTTCCACCAAGGCGGTGCCGGTATTTTACCGGCACGGACCAAGGTGCTAATAGCACCTTGGTCCACCGCCATCCGTGTAATGAGGCCCTATCTCTTTGTAGAACCCTGTTGGATTCTTCCTAATATCGGGAATAGATTGTTTAATGGTGTTCACTTCCTGTCTCGAGAACGGGACGTGAACGAACTGCGACACATAATGTGCAGGGATATCCTGAGCAGGTGTACCTGCTGCAGCATTAGCTGGAATCTCGACTTTTGGGACAAATGTCAGAGGAACCTCTCTCATAGGCAACTGAGAAGTAGGCAACTCCAAACGCTTACTGGGCAAGAGAGCTAAATCGAGCGCTAAAGCAGCTGAAGAAGTGTCAAACGAAAAGGCTCTCTTATAAATATTCAATAATTCTGTGGGACAACAAATCTTTTTTTTTTTAAATTCATCCTGCTGGTATTCTACCATAACCTCTATCACTTTCCTCTGCATTTCTGGCGTATGCTGACTATACGTGTCATATACTTCTACGGGAGTTATCGACATATCTGAAATCCACCTAATCGCATCTTTTGTACAAAGTCGTGTTTCATCATTCATCGATTTACGACAAGGAAAGAACGGTTTCTGTACTAACATAGCGTCCAAACTATCACCATCGACATCCTCGTTCTGTAACCTTTCCAACTCCCTTCTATACTCAAAAACCCTCTCGACATGCTCATGTACTTTCTCCGTAGTATCTCTTGAATATGCTAAAACATTCAGACCACTCAACCCTTGTGGGAGATCTATATCATTTAATCTGTTCCACATTATACGTAAAAGAACTCCCCATCCTTCAAAAAAACATTTTTCTCAGGAAAATTGTCTAAGTTAGAGAGTGTGGCAAAAACATCAGCTCGTTCACCCATCTCCATGCAGTGTCTAGCCCATGCAGTCAATTCATGCTTTCTCTCTGAAGACACAGTATTACCAGTTACAACCCTCAATCCCGCTCCTTGATCAACTACAAGAGGTACAGAACCACTTGGAAGAGGAAGTGTAGGCAAATCTTGTACATTCGGCAAAAGGGGCACTATCACTGGTATAGCAGGCAAACCCACAAAACCCATAACAGCAGGCAAAGGTGGAGGAACAGGTTGAGAAACAACAACAAGAGGAGGAACAACAGCCAGAGGAAGAGGAGCAACAAGAGGAGCAATAGGAAGAGCAGGAGGAACTACGAGAGGAGGAATAACAGCAGGAAGAGGCAAAACAACAGGAATAGGAACATACGGAGGCTCATCAGCTCATCAGATACATGAAAGTCTTTAGAAGGAAACATTTTGTGGATACCAAGTGAAAAAGCCCTATACATATTCCTAACTGACTCAGGCTGTTTATTTTGATCATATAACAATGCTTTTTCGGCGTTCGTCATATGATGGCGTGCATGTTTTTCCCTACTCTTAAGTTGCTGCAAAGCTTCTTTCTTCCAATTCTGTAATACATCAAATGCTGCAGGTCTAGCCTTTTTCTTTAGTAATATGGATTCTAAGTATTCTATAAGAAGAATTTCAAAACTACCATTGATTGGCCACTGAAGTTCGGAAGCATGTCTAGTTTGTGCCAAATATCATTAAACACTATACTACCACTGCCGTGCTTACAGTACATAGCACACGCCGGCGACCCCTCCATTGGCGCCGGTTGGCCAAATTCCAAAGATTGTCTGTCACTGCGGAATAACGCCCTGAAGCAGGCAGACAATTTCCCAGGCATATCAGAATACTGGTATTACCTGGTCAATAATTGTACTCGTGTGTGCAATGCACCAAAACACACTATCAGGATACTTAAGAATCATGTCACGACTCACCTGATCAAATTCTAAGGAGGTCCGATCGGATTTCAAAGAACTATCAAAGGTCCCACGTGGTTGGTGATTTCGGCGAATCTGCCCGCCTCAATATATGGAGCCTTATCAAGATGCCGTCTCGGACCGCGTGCTCACCATCCAGGGATCGGGTCGTGCAGTACTGCTGAGGTATCGCGTCTCATACAAGAAAGGGGCCCCCTTTCTCACTGTCCGATCCCGGTCCGATAGCCGCGTCAACCTTCAACAAGATGGCATCAATCTTGAGGGTCCTTATTCGGTGCCATCTGTAAAAGCAAGTGGAAATATCGAGGCTGAGTACCCCAAAAGGAAATACACCAAACACGGGCTTATAAAGATTCACAGATCTTTATTCTAAAACTGTACAGTTACAAAGAAACAAAGTATCAGATAGCTATCTGGCCCTCAGTACATCACAGCGAATACCAGCCCTTTCGATGTGTGAGGTAATGGACGTCTAAACAGTTGTACATTTTATACATTTCCAATCATAATGTCCAGCCCCTCTGCAAGTTTATAATCCATCATCTAGAGTTCGTGCTGAGTTCTCTTATGGTTTGCATGACAATATGCACATCGATCATCCTCAGTTTACATTCAAACAGGTTACAATGGCAACAGTGTATTCTTGGATTTAACAATAAGCCTCGACACATGTCCTTTACAATGCAGGTGAGCTAGTGTCCACGTTCAGTATTTGCTCAACATTGTGGTAGATGTATGTCTGCAGATCAGACTTATTGGTGCAGACAATCCTCTGCCTACAAGTCAGGCATGGGACAAGGTCTCTTTACTCAATCCAAACATTCGGCCAATGGACAGTTCATACATTAACTAACGTACAAAGTGCAGGACGGCTCAGTTACAAGCGGGAAACACTGTGCACCATTTTTGTCTTCGCAGAGCGACTGGGCTTAGGCCAATATATACAAGAAAGGAGGCATGATATGATATCCCGTTTAACACCACTACTCAGTCTACATGCAAGGCCATCAGCCTAACAAAAAAGTCTTATCTCTGAGCAAAATTTTAACAAATTGTTAAGACTGTTGGCTCATTGCAGGATTCATTTTTCATATATTCTGATGTTGGCTGGAGCATAGGAACAGTCGAATCCTATCAGTAGACTTTCAACCCAGACCATGCACAAATGATCCTATTCATGACTGATTGTTAATTTGTTTTTTTAAGTATTGCATTTCTGTTGTAGATCTTTGTACATTTCAGATTAGACTTTCAGAAATTAAGTCAAATGAGAAGCTCCAAAAGTGGTGTTTCATGTGTAGAAATATTATCATCAGTGGGGCATCTCCAGACCTTTTGCATTGGCTGCTGGTCATCAGAGGATAGTTCTTGCCGTTTTGAGCAGAGCGGTGAAAATCACAATTTAGGGACACTGGCGTAGTACAGTACTCAACGTTGTGAGCATTAGTCGGTTACCTGGTGTGTTACATAATATACACAAACAGGTTGTGTCTTCGTAATTCCACGAAGTTTGTCGTAGCTGCAGAGAGGTTAATTTGGTGTCATGTCACCTTTAGGTTTCTGCAAAACACCATCCCTCTGCCACTGTGCTTAAGCATGTCCACCGGTTAATGCTTCATACCGTGGAGAACAGGAGAGGCCAGCTGCACCGAGCTGGGAACAGAGGAACACAATCTAAATACAGATTATTCTGGTTTTTAAACCGTACTTGGCACTTAAACATCTTGGTACTGATGGTTTTAGTTCTGTTACAATAGGTTATCCACTGAATCAGGGGTTGGCAAAATTTGGCTCCTCAGATGTGTTGGACTATGACTCCCATGGTTTCGCAGCATTAAGTATTCTGGGTAGGGCTGAATGGAGTTGTAGTCCAAAACATCTGCAGTGTTACACCCTTGCACTAGATAGTATGCTCAGTTACATTAGGTTTACGCTGCTGGATACGGACATCCTGCATTAGGCTTTGGGGGTAATACAACTTACTTTTTCAGTCCCTGAATCCTTTGCTTTGATGCCTTTGCTGATCTGCATGAAACATGAGCATGCTTCATGGTATTACAGTAGAATACTGTACCTGGTAAGGCATTCGAGCTAGTGTTCAGTAAAATGCAAAGGGCCCTGCTATGAGTATAATGGTAACCGTTAGAATATGTGCTATTTTACATAACAATTGCCTTAAAAATCCCCCCTAATTAGGAATTGAGCTTGCTTGGGATATTTCCCACAGGGGCTATATAGAGAGTACTGCATGGTGTAAATATGTGATACTTAACCTATGCAATAAATATACCATGGAATCCCAATGGAAACCAAGTGAAAACCCATGTTTTAACAGTTACTGCCATACTCCCAATGTGGTGCACAATGTTATGTTATGTTATTGGGATTTGTACTGTGCATAGCTGCCATTTGCATGGTCTCCAGGTGCTCGGATGATATGGAAGAGAGTGGGAGGGTTTGGCTAGTTTGGAGGTAGGTGGGGGTTGTGGTGTTTTTGTGTTCAGATTGCAGATCAGAAGTACCTAGAGCTGTGTGTGCTTGTACGCTTTCTAGGTGTGAAGTGTATAGGCGGAATCACCTGATTTGTGTCCAGAGGGGCGGCTTCGTGCCTGTGGTGTGGGAGTGGTTATGTCATTTGCAGCTAGAGGTGTAAGTTTGTGATGTTTGACGTATGGGGCAGGGTCTTTCTTTTTTTGAAAGGCCTGTGGAAGTGTCTTGTCTGCATTTGTGTGGTGATTAAAGCGGCGAGACATTGAGGTTGGACAAAAGGTCACAGAGAAGGCGTTCTCTTAAGGTTATTGGTCCTACAATGTCGATTGTAACTCCTTCATTTGGAATTCCAAAATCCTTAATTAGGGGATGGTGTTAAGTGATATTGACTATTGCACGAGGAGTGGCACGATCAAAATTAGGAATAATACATTGAACTACTTGAAGAATCGTAACAACATTGCAGACAATTATATGGAAGTGGTAGAGAATGTGCTGGAAATAGCATTCTGTCTTATTGACCCAAATATGTCTGTGGTGGCGGAAATTACATATGTTGTTTGGTGAGTGGAAGAACAGTCATTGCACCACAAAATCCTCACCTTCTTCAGCGTTGGTGAGTCCCCTTCTCTCTGTACATCCAAACCCAGTAAGGATAAACTACAGACACTCATTCAAATCTTCAGTCTTGAGAGAGTCATAGGCAAGGACACATGGGTCAGCTTGGTAGTAGGTGAGTTCACTACTTTAGAAGGACGTTGCTTGTTAAATCCGATGCACATACCTTATACCTTTCACCCTGTTATCCCCAATGTAAGTATGTTTGCAGGTCCAGTCTCCAGTTCCTAAAGTCACAATTATAGCCATGTTACCACAATGGATGAGCATAATTCGGTATCCAGTCATTTTACTGAAAACAATTCAGAGTGGTACGTTTTACCGAAGTAAAAAATACAGAAACTGTTAAATAAATATATATATGGTAGTGGGGTAATGGGTTATAATGGGTGGGGGTGGGGTTAAAAGTGTATGAAAACTGGGGGTTTGGGGCGACACCCCAATTTCTTTTTTTAAATCAGTATTTTTGGGGTATTTTGTGTCTCTGTGAAACTTACCACTATGAATTTTACTTCGATAAAATCACATCTAACCCATAATTCAACATTGTTTGATGCACTTTCCATTTATGCCTCATTCTCTTACCAGGAAAGTAATCCCTTTCTAAATTTCTTTTCCATCGTTTTCCTCCAGAAAATGACATACCCATCTATATAATACTCAACGGAAAGATGGCTTAGGAAGATCCCCAATGAATTCATTCTACGCACCAATGCAAATGCTGCCACTTTATAAATGGTCATGGCCAAACTCTGCGTTCCACCCCTTCCGCTTACTGACTCTACTTCCTCTTCAACATCCTATCCCTATCACTGCCTCGCCTCATTTCCCCATCATTGTCCATTTCCTTTCCACTGTTCTGCCCCTTCTTAGTCCTCTTTACCGTTTGGTGCCGCTAGTTGATCAGTGTCCTACACCAATATGGTGTCCATGATTTCTTGCTAGGGTGCGCCTGGCTGTACCATATACACATGGGCCAAAGGAAGGGGTAACGCAAACTACACGCGATACATTTGATTTACCAGATCCCTTTCTTTAGCACTTTCCTTTGAACCAGGCAGACGTTTGAGCTTTTATAGTTTATTGCAGGCTTTAACATAAAAGTTAATATGCAATTCAAGAAATTGCCCACTTTCGTTGACCGAGAATGCAAAGGGATATGAGACCCGCAATCATTTTCAATGAGGTTTCAAGAAACTTTGAAAAAGGGAAACTACTTTTAGTGAACGTCTGACACAGGCATACAGCTTGTTATGTGTGATCTGATACAAAATGGAAGTGCTACAACACAAAGCTATGGGTTTTTGAATGTGAAACATGCAAACATTATGGAAACAAACTAAGTGGTTTCAAATGAAAAGGGTTACTTTGTTATTCAGTTTGTTGTATTGGAAGATAAGAGCTGGGGCAATGTAGGGATCATGAGGCCAGGTGCAACATGGCTCTCCAAATCCCTCAATCATTCACACTTAATAGGAAGACTTGCCACATGCAATTGTCACCCCAATAGTCCATTCTCAACTCATTGTCTCCTCAGGAGGCTGATGCCCAAATTAGTGCTGGCTGTAAGAGCTGAATGTCTAGAATGTCAGTAGAAGGGGTTAATCTCTCTAAAAAATCTCCTGTTATTAATGGGGATATGGTTTCCCATTGTCTAACCAGCCGTACACATCTGCTCCGAATCTCTTGTCTGGCAAACCAACTACAATCAAAAGGCTACCTAGGACACGCAGTACACGTCACTGCATCACAGAGTACCCGCAGCTGCACAATATTTTAAACAGATGTCACAATTACCAAACTAAAAGATATGTGTGTTATTGGCAGGGTAAAGACAAAAGGGATAGTCCTGTCATAAATCAAGCATATATGCATGCAGGATGCAGAACGACCCCTGGATAGCTACCTGCATAGCAGCCCACTTGGCTGGTGGAAGCAAATGTTTCCCCTTCTGTCATGCAGAAGTAATCTACAGACACAGCAGTGTCTATATATGAAGATTCTAAAGTCTGCGAAAACTATAACACACTACCACTGTTTCTCACCTAAACTCACTAATTCATGCACACTCTTGTGTCTGAAAATGTCCTGCAGCCGAGCTTTTCACTGTCTGCCCAGCGTCCCCGGTGTGTCCTGTCCACCGTTGTGTGTACTTCACACAGTGTCATGCACCTGTCATGTTAATGTTGCTTTTAAATGCACTAACAAAAGGTTTCTTTGTGCCACAGTGTAGCAAGTAAACTACAGGCAGATGGTGGCAGTTGCTTGTGAAAGAGCAATGTTTCAAAAGTGGGTGGAACACCAGAACATCAGGTTGATGTTGGAGCACCAATGGGATTGAATTGCATAGTTTGGTGGCATCTGGGGAAATAGCTCACCCTCTCATGTGTGCCCCAAAGGTATCGTGGTAGATGAATGTATGCGCCTGAATCTGATTGATCAGGAAGTGTGGGAGATGGTGCATGCACTTATCAGGGCAATAGCCCAGGACAGTCAAATGACCGATGGATCAGATCAAAGACAGAAGTTTGAATTCGATCTTCTTGGAAATGCTTCGCTCAGCAAATGAAAAGACCAGAGTCTTGGAAATAGTCTGTCGTGGGCGAGTCACCTTCTGAACTCTCTGAAGTTATGGTTTGGGAGAGATATGCCCCATTACTTTTTTAATTCTTGAAACAATTAATTGATAATAATAATCCAATGGGGGAATGAGAGAAAGTGAGAAGTACAGTGTAACTAAAGAAGCCTACAGAGACTAGAACAGGAATCTGCCTTTTACCTGTATCAAGTTACTTATATATTTAGGGTGCTTCCCACACCGCCCTTTAGTACTGTGACTATTCACTAGATGTCAGCACTTCTCCCTGACGTGCAGCCCTTTCCCATAAGGCCAGGGAGGTGAAGCCGCTACCCGATAGTCCCCCTGGGTTTGGTATAATGCGTGAGGATCTCATGGGGAGGGACTCCCCCACTGGGGATAGGGACAACCATCTAGGGTACAATCCTTATGAGAACATCACACCCCCACATACTCTAACCTCTCATTCCTCTGCTAACCTCTTTGTAGACAGTAGACCTGTGTACTGTTATAAGGCAGAGTGCCTCAAGGTTCTTAAAAGTACTGAGACGAAGAAGAACGACAGGAACTGAGGCAATCCAAGTACTGGGACGAGTTGGCCCAGCGGAGCAATGAAGATGAAACCTGTGAAAGAGACAAAGGACTTACAACGGGCCTAGACATTGCTGGCAACATTGTATAAAAAATGACAATGGACTCGGGCAGCCACAGAAGACTCCAGACTGCAGGTGTGCTGCGCACCAAACGAGGAAGATTCAAACCTGTGTCACTGATCGGGAGGGAGAGAGCTCCAAGGACGCTGGCAGCCCACCGCGTCTGCTGATCATAAGTGTCGAGAGGAGGAAGGAACACAGAAGGCAACCAAGATCGCCGTTGCACAGCCGAAGGGGAAGCAAGACACCGGAGAAGCCAAACCGAACGCCCACCATCCCAGTAAGCCCTGGCAACGTGCTGAAAACCCCAACAAGGTAAAAGATGGCACGGGAGACCCATAGGGGACGTGGGGTGGCTCACTGAGAGGGCACATGCAGGAGTCCCTAGGCCCCTTCACAGACATAAAGCTTGGTTGGCACGGAAAGGGCAGGAAATCTACAAACCTTCTCTTCCTCATCACAGTGATGAAACAAAGCCAGCTGATCACCAGGGAAGGGTTGAAGACCCCAGGTACAATAAAAAGAACAACAGAGGGAGAGTCCCTCATGACAGGGGCAGGGATAAGCCCACTGACAGTCAAACCAGGGTCTGGGAACCAAAACAAGAAAGTAACACAAGTCATCTTCTTCATGACAGTACTTGGCAGGGAAGTATACCAAGAGGGCCAGTTTAAAGAAGAAGAGAAACCAGGGTCTGGGACCCAAAGCAAGAGAGTAATACAAGTCATCTTCCTTGTGACGGTTCCTGGCAGGGAAGTGAACCAAGTGGGCCAGATTAAAGAAAAGGAGAAGCCAGGGTTGTGGACCCTCCTAACACTTAGAATTGGGTGTTTTAGGTGTGAAGCCTAATGAGAAGACTACCAGGGGAAGGGAGTCATTCCCTCTGGTTGTAAGGTTTTAGGTGTGAAGCCTAATGAGAAGACTACCAGGGGAAGGGAGTCATTCCCTCCGGTTGTAAGGAACTGATAACAAGATACCAGGAGATCAGAGACCTTCTTCTGGTCACCCGGACCAATAGTAAGGTCCAAAAAGGCCTGGGGAATGGAGTCATTCCCTCAGGCTAGCTGAAGTGGGGCATCAGGAGAAGGGAGGGATTATCCTTCACCCACCAAGAAAATACTGTGTGGGACTTCGCCATCAGAGGAAGGGAGTCATTCCCCCTGATAACCTGTGCGAAAGTATTGTTTGAACTTTACCATCAGGCGAAGGGATTCATTCCCCCCCCCCCCGACAACGTGCGAGATACGAGACTGTTTTCAGATTTAGGAACTGTTCCAGCAAACCAAGAACTATAACTCAGGAGAAGGTTGTCATTCTCCTAGGGCCAGATCAATACTGCCTTATTTGTTAGTTTCTAGTGTAAGGGACAAAAGTAAGGTTTTCTTGACACACGATGGTGGACATTTTTTTGAGTTGACAGGGATCCTGACAGTAATCTTATCTCTTTAGTTGAGGCAGGGGAAACCCCTCTTAGGAACAAGGAAAGATAGGTTTTCTTTCTCTTTTTGATACAATAAAGGTATTAAGCTCCAAACAGGCCACATTTGTGTCAGCCTCCTTCCTCTGCACCCTTACAGTACAGATAGATAAACCAGGGGATGGTCTTGCGTGAACAAAGGTACAGGTTAAGACAAAAGCTATTTTTGTAGGTGTACTGGATTTCTTTGGGGGTCGGGGGAGTCCAGTTTGTCATTTGGGGAAGCAGGGGAGTTTTGAATGGGCATAGGATGGAGTGAATGGGTTACTGTCAAGGAAGAGGGTGCTAATTAGTCGTTCTGCATTGTTTATGGCTAGAGCTTGTTGGACATTTTTTACACACATTCACCAAAATCTCAGGCTTCAGCCTCTTCCTGAAGGTACAATAGTGTGATTGATTTCTTTGTGCTGAATTTAAAGAGCTCCATAGTTTTGGGACCCGTTCTTCTTGTCCATTACCAGTGTATATTTCTTTTTTAATTTTTCTCAGCAAATGGTCTGAGATTTCGATGAGCTGAGGTTTCTGGTTGGGAGGTAAAGTGGAGCCAGCATCTGGAGGTAGCTTTGGTCTTCGTTCAAGAATGCCTTTTTTCCTAAATTGCGTCCCTCCAGGTTGAGATTTGGTGGAACCTTTTCTGTATGTATTTTTAAGGACAGGAAACAGCCAAAAAGTCAGACTCACATAGCCATCTCTAGAGCCACAGCAATCTATAACATCTATAACATTCATTGGCTTCTAAGCACCTTCTTGTAGAAATACCTGGTCTTAAAATATCCAAAATGTTTTAACTCAAGGATGTATTTCTAGTAGATATTTCTGGTTTTAAATATAGTGATGCTGTACATTCCATCCGCGTTTGGATCCTTTCCTGCGATTGTTGGTACACTACATGTCTTCAGATAATCCTCATGCTTTTCTTTGGGTACAACCAGTATAAAAGGGGGCATGTGTTATTGTTGTGATTGGCTGGGTGGAAGTTCCTGGTAGATGAATCCAAGAGTACCAACATGCCGCATCCTAGAAAAAGGCAGAGCCAAGCAAGATGCATTATGGACACTATATCATCCCAGACAGCTTGCACCGCCAGTGAGGTGGCCTTGACACAAGGAAGAGGGATAAGGACTGTGTATTGCAGTCCTACAAGAAGTTGAGAATCAGTTAAGGTGCCACTCTGCTTGTCCTACCATTTCTGTTCTCGTCACTTTGGCATCAGTCAAACCGAATCCCTCGTGGGAGAAGAATAGAGCAAGTAGACACCTTCAAGTTGGTCTCAAGTCGTGTGTTGATCCCTTGGCCATTAGAGCAGGTTCATATTGTTGAGACAGGACTTATGATATTCTGTAAACATAAGCCCCATGAAAGAGTGGCTAGTGTTGGCATGTGTTGGTGTGACAGTTTTCATGATATTCCTTGGGCATTAGCAGAATGAAGGTGGGCACTGCTGACATATGTTGAATCAAGACTCATAATTTTCTTTGAGCGCAAGCAGAATGGCGGGGGCAGCACTGGCATCTAATGTTGGGATGGGCTACATGATATTATTTGGGAACTAGCAGCTTGACAAAGTGGGCAAAGATGGCATATATTGCCGTGCTACACCTCATGATATTCTTAAGGCAATATGAAGAGTTGCATATCTGGCATATATTTTTGTGACATGCTTCATGTTTGTTTTGGGTACACGGGGTATGAAAATGTCTTTTACAGTGTCAATACTGGTACATATTGTAACCGGGCCCCATAGTTTTCTTTGTGCAACCAGCAGGCAATCAGTTGAAAGATCCTCCCTAAACTGTTGGTGACTTGATCTCTATATATTCTGTGAACCCTACAGACAAAATTGTACATTTTACTATGACATTTATGTGCTTTAATGTTCCATTTGATGCATTATTTTAATATATTTCTTGGGGGACGCTCTCAAACGCCCTGAGTTAATGTGTTTTCATTCGCTGACCTCGCGTGTGTGAATTGTAGAAAAAAATGTTATGCATTTCCGCTTTCAATAACTCACCAGGCACCACTGGCTGCACGTGTTCTATGTGTGAGGGAAGCTTGTACTGCTGCTGCTCCTTCTGTACCTGGTCTTTTGTGAAGGGGAATGATGCAGTGGTGCTGCCTACACTGTGCCTGCTCCGTGTGTCCGTGAGAAGCTTGTAGTGTGACGGCCATTGCTGTGAATTAACAGGTTAGCAAACACGCAGTTAGACTATTTGTTTTAGCTGGACATGAAGTCCAAATCAACCAAACTAAAAGTAAAAGTCACACCGCACTGTAAAGGAACTTCCCGCTGCACCACATGGCCATGTGTAACCAGTGCTGTCTGTGAATGCAAACAGGGTGGCATAGCCAAATTATCATTTTACTGGAAAACAGGGGATGCCGCTACTAGATCCAAATAAGCATGTGGTGTAATATACTAAATTCCCTTTTCTATAGACTCTGAATCAAAGACCCGGTTACCACAATCACAGGGAATAACTTCCGGTTCACTGAAGGGTTCATCTGCCACTCAGGCATGCTCCAGCAGCTAACAGATGGAATAGAAATGGTCGAGGGAAAGGGGGAGTTGGACGAAGGAGTGGAAAATGAATCTCCCAATCTGTGTCAAGCTGACTAAGCCTTAAGAAATTCTCCCCTTCCATTCATATACGGCTGCCTCGGTTTCTAGCCTGAATGTGGGATCTCTGTTCTTTTTCACAAGGGGAAAGCATGCATGATGGTAAAATTACATGTTTCCAAAAGGCTGCAATTACAGTATGTTTTCCATAATGAGGATTTCTACTTATGTCCCATGTGCATTTACATTACAATGGGAGCTTGCTCAAGTAAAGCTAAAACATATTGAAAATGCATTAAGATACCCAACATAGTTAAACAATAGTTCCAACCTAAAGAAATACAATCATTGCAGAGGAAACACCTACACGCGGCTTTCTATATTTGCTTTTCAAATTCTCAATTCCCCAAGAAATAACGTTTCTGCAAACCCACTTTTAAAGGACTGCTCCCAAAATAAGCAAGTTTAATATCAACCCAGATTGCGTTGGTCCGGTTAATAATACGCCTCCTGGGTTGTCAAGGCAACGGATTAACTTTGTGAAAGAATTCGTTTTAGTCAATATATTTCGCCCTGCTCTGTCACACAGTGGCACAGGTAGAGGAAGTGCCATGTGACAAATGCGTTTGTTATGAGTTCACAATTTCACTGATTACTCAAACAAGGATGCAGAAGACCTGCAGGTCCATCTGTGATGGATTGCTATCTGGCAAGGGTGTGAAAGCTCAGACTTTTTAAATTTGCATTAAGGAATAAAATGAAGCAGGTAATTCCCTCTCTGAAAGGGAAATCTGCTAATCAGATTCCCCTGGACCTTTCCTAAGATCCATGCCAAAGCATAGTGTGTACTTGTGCCCTGCTGCATCAATAACCTGGTTCACAGCACCTGCTCTACCAGTGGCACACAGCCGGTTCAGAGGTCACAGGTGCCCTCTTGACAGCTGAAGTGATATTCAAATCTCTGCAGCATAGGGGCTGCCTTTAAAAAAGGCACCCCTGTTTCAAAAACTGCATAACCCTGGAGATCCTGTCCTGGTGGCACAATAAAGTCTAAATATAAGGCATACCTGAAACAGGGTATGGTGGTCAGCATCTCTCACAGTTATCCCAGCCACATTAAATAGATTTTGCACGTGTCAGCCCTGTGGGCCCAGTTCAGCTGTTGAAGGATTGATTATCTGTGTTCCTCCCAGACCAGGCCCACCCCTGACCACCGACAAAACTGTAACCTTGGGTGGATTGCTTCTCTTTGTTCCATTCTAAGGGCAGGTAGCACCCTTTCCCCCAGGACAGTGACTCAACAGGAGGCAGGCCTGGGAATAGAAACCAAGAGACATACCTGTTCACAGAGCTAGGCTTCACACCAGGGGGCTGCATTTCTAAAGGCCTTTCATCATATTGAGAAGGAGAAGGGCGGGTTATGGTAGTGTGAGGGTCTAGGAGTAAGAGACGGACACAAGGGTGGCAGGTTGACTGGCAAAGACTTTTATTCACAAAACAAATGGGGGAGTTGGAGGAAATCCTAGCTATCCCTAATTCTAAAAAGGGCTTCCACGCCTCAACAAAACTAGCTAATGAAAGTGTCAGGATGTCCAAAATTAATGTTGCTATCCTGTGTTCAAGGTGATAGGGTAATGTCTCTTGGCTGCCGTCCTGCAGCCCAGCTTTGCAGTTCTGAAATACAAGGCCTCCTTTCCTCAATACACCCAATCCTTGTCTGTTGCCGGCAGGCCTGTTTTCCCAGGCACTCCACAACAGGGTAAAATGGTCCCCAAGCCGTGCTGAGGTTTCTTGACCTCCTTTTCTCAATACTCCCACCTTGCTCCACTATCCTACCAAGTAGAGTATTCAACAATCTCTTCCTCATCATCTGACCTCAGTCTTACCCAGAGTTTTGGATTACTCTCTTGCCAAGGTCCCTGAGTGTTTGTTGTGCAACTCAATCTTGTATTCCTCTGTGTTAGTGCTCGAGGTGCTTTTCCCCTGTAACGACCCTAGACGTCCTTCAATTCGTCAGTTCTGCAATTTTCAGAATCTGTTTGGTTTACTCTCCTGCCTAGGACTGTGTGGGAAGCTTATGTTTGCCAAGTTCTTATTTCCCCTTTTCCAAGTTTGGGGTGTGCTTGCCGCATGTTGGTCCCAGTTTTCTGCATTCCATGGACTCGGTAAATCCGGTCTCCACTCCTGACACAGGCTACTTGGTCCCAGACCCCCTTTTTGCAGTTCTCTGCATTCCCTGGACTCGGGAAAACGCAATCTCCACTCCTGAGACAGGCTGAAGTTCTCTCCATCTCTTGTTTGGGTCCCAGAACCAAGTTCCACTGCTCATAGCGTTTCGTCACTCGCCCGACAGTCCTTCGGCGTCCCAACCCTTTCCCCTGGGCTCACCGGTACTCGTTCTGGTGTTCTGGCTTCCCCGACTCCCAACTCTGCTCGGGCACTTTCTCTGCTCCTGCTGAATCGCTCTGGCTTCTCCAGCAGGCAGATGGTTCTCGTTTGGCATGCCAGTTCCCTCTGCCATTGGGAAGCATCCTTTGCTTTTCCCCATCTTGGTACAGCCTCTCCAGAGCTCCCATGGGCATGACCCTCACGGGCTACCATCACGCTCCGTTCTGCCCCTCCGTCTCCTGCGTGTTCGCTGGCTGCTGCACTCCCACTCTCTTCCGAGAGCAAGAAGAACGCCATGTTTCATTCTCACTTGGGTTTTGAATGAACTGCAACCAATCGGGCAAACGAAAAGACTAGACCGAGCACTTTGGTTCTCACAAGTCCACTGCACTACTCGGTGCCTCTTCCTCATCTCAGTACCTTTATATAGCCATAGTTGAACAAGGTTCTCTGACATCTTGTGAGTGTCTTTGACCTCTACTACAGACATGCCAGAAACGTACTGCGAGGAACCAGGAATGAGACAAGGACACAGAGATGTATGCTTTTGGTCAAAGACTTTTATTAAAATAAAAGGGGGTTGGTAAATGCCTCTCTGTCCCTGCTCTAGAGTTGTTTCCCTACCTAAAACCAAAACTAAGGGTCTGTCAATTATTAGAATGTCCAAAACAAAACGTCCTGTGCACAAAGTACTATTCTGGCCCTCACATTCTAACAAAGCAATTCTAAGGTGAAAAGGAAAAATTTCTTTGGCCTTTAGTGATTTACAAATGTTCAAAAAGAAAATGCATAACTCCTACACAAAATGTTCCAAAAGGATACAGTTCCTTATTCCAAAAGGTTGTTCCCTTTCCCTGGATTTCCCTTCACTCTAGTTTATATTCAAGAATATTAGTTCCTTGAGTTTCTCTTATTCAACAACACAAATGATACACAAAACAACTTCTCTGTTCTCTGTCTTGTTAGGATACCTGGTGTACTCTCCTGACAGGTTTTCTTTCTCCTTTAATATATTTCTACAGCCTTTTCTGAAGTGCTCTTATCAGGACCTCTTGGCTTAACATCTTTTTACACACTGTTCAACTTGACTATGCCTGGTATGCTTTCCTGCCAGGGCTTTCTCACATAAGTATGCTCATAACTTTTATCTGCCTGGTGTACTCTCCTGCCAGGCTTTTCATCCATATTTACTCTTGTGACTTGGATTTGTCTGATATACTCTCTTGCCTGGGCTTTGTTACATATGTACGTTTTTGTACCTTCTACTTGCCTGGTATGATATGACATGATATGATAGTTTATTTATATAGCACCTATACACAATGTGTTTCAAAGCGCTTCAAGGCAAGGGAGGGAATAAGGGAAAATACAATGACATTCTTACACGCAATGAACAGTAAGGATGTAAAATTAACTATCGTACTCGGCCTGACGACATTTCAGATAGTGCAAGTGCAGGCATAGATAAGGAAGGGAGGGGGAGAGTGCGAAGGAAATGGAAACAGACAGGCAACTACCATACTAGGCCTGATGACATTTCGGGTAGAGCCGGAGAAAAACAAAAGGTGAGGGAGAGTGGTGCAGAAAGGGAGGGTAGGAGGAAACCAAGCGACTATCGAACTAGGCCTGACGACATTTCAGATAGTGCTGGGGGGGTTGGGACAACTAAGGGGAGGGTGCGGAGACAGACAAGGTTGCTATCATACTAGGTCCAGGGACAAGTCTGGTAGAGTAAGTGCATAGAAGAAAGTAAGGGGAGGAGGGGAAGAGATAGGAAACGGAGAGTAGGAGAGAACAGAGAGTAAACAGTCAAAAAGAGTGGAGAAGCAAGAGGGGAGAGCGAATACAATTGCAGAAATCAGTAGTAAAACATTATGTTGCAAGCCAGGATACAAGATGAAGATGGGAACAGCATGATTCAGGGCCACCATGAGTACAAGATGCAAAGGAAGTCCAGCATGAGAGTTGAGAAAGGGTGACGCACCGTGAATCAATGAAGTCCATAAAAGTCAAGTCCAGCATTGGGCACAAGACGGTGATGGTCAAACCAGAATGTATCCGGGAAGGCTCCTGTAGAAGTAGACTGCGGGTGGGAGGTAGCAGGGCAGAAGAATCAAGCAAAACAGGCTACACCTGTGTGTGAGAAGGGCGGGCGGGCACAAGGGAACATCACAGGTGGACCAGAGGGGGTGGGGATGGCGTGTGGGGACAGAGGGAGTAAACACATGTTGGTGCATGCTTACCTGCTGTCTGAGCAGGAGTTCGGGCCCTGGGTCCTCCTGGTCCAAACAGGAATTGCCCTTTTCTTCATCTGCCCTTCACTTCAGACGCCCGGGTGAGAGCCGGCCTTGATCTAAGAGTTAAGAGCCGGAAGGAAGAGGCAGGGTTAAGAAGGTGGGTAGTGCACATGCTCCCCATCTGTAAAGGAAAAGAGGCAAGAGGGCTCCTTAAGTAGGGAAAAAGAGCAGCAACCAGGAAGGCACCAGGTGGGCGGGGCTTGCTAAGTGGGGGAAAAGAGCGGCAACATGGAAGGCGCCAGTAGATCCACTTGCCCCTGCTCCCCATCTGCAAAGGAAAAGAGGCATACCCGTTACCATGACCAAAGGAACCAACCGCAGACCGCCCTGGGGGAAAGAGTGAAACAGTGTCTTGGTGGGGGCTTTTCATATAAATCTCTGCGATCCCGGAAGTTTGAGGTTGTTTGCCTCATTGTCCCCGATCTGCTCCTCAATAACAGGTGCTTGAGTTCATATGTGTGTATTAAAAGCTCAAATTGTGCTGCATGACACTCTTTAGAGGTCTCTGACTGCTGACATAAAATGAAAGTATCAGTAAGTTTCAGCACGGTGATGTAAAAGCATTAAAAAAAGAAAGACAATTGTGTATACCAATTCGGGTACTAATCTGGAATGGTGAAAAGATATATTTGTGCCAGAATGGTGTGTAGCTGCTGTTTTAAAGTGGCACGCAGTCGCACGGGAACTATGCCAGGTCTGGGTGATCGTACTGTCACATCTTGTAGCTCACTTCCTAAATGAGTATATTTTAACATAGCCCTGGGCATATGGGGTGGGGGGGCAGAAGTTAACCTAACGCAGTCTTTCTACTTTGCCTTCTAAGGGGCCGTGAATTAGTACACTGATGTGGGCACCAATCAATATACCCTTCATGGCGCCATTTCCAGACGAAGGCCTGTGGCTGCAGTTCTGCCCGCAAGACATTGTACTGGGCACGTCAAACTGTGCTGCGAAGGAGCGCATGCAGCCGCTTCTCGTGCAGCCCAGGTGGGTGCAAGATTCAATGCTAATATCAAATGGAACTCTGTACCACAGCAACTTCGGCTCGAGGCAGGGCGTCTGCAGTTCCCTAGTCCCAGAAAACGCACGTGTCCCCAGCCGCCTGCGCTACCTGCAGAGACCCCCATCTCCCTTTAAAGTGATTCCTTCTCTACCACCATAGGCCCTTGCCCTCTGCAGTAGCCTTATAGCCATCCTTGGTGCATTGCAACAGCTCTTAATAAAATAAGTCCATACTCACAATCCTCTCTTCTAATTTAGCAGTTAGAAGCCTAGGCCACATGAAAACAGGGGTACAGTTTTTCATATAAATTGCACTTCTGCAAATATATTCGTTCAATGCATTGTTCCGCCTGGACAGTGTTTGCACTAGTGCTATTAGCGTGCAAAATTGCACTCGCACCGGTGTAAAGTTTCTGCAGTACAGCCCGTGATGGCTAAAATGATGGTAATACAGCCTGCAATCCTGCTTATGGGTCCTTGGAGTCTGGCTAGCACTCACTAGCTCTCTATTCATCATTTGCAATTACTTTCTTAGTGGACTTTCAGTACAATATCCAAAAAAGAATTCCCTATGGTATCAAATTCCAGGACCATTACATTCTCTCTTTTGGTCTCCAGACTGTTGGCCCTGTAGTTCGCTTGTACAATATCCAATACAGACCCACCAACCAGAAACACAGGGCTCGAATGAGTCTACTATTAATTAAGTTTGGACGTTGAATGATTAGGTCAACCCCTAATTTGCCCCACTATCTAATGCTTGGCAATGCCAGTGGTGTAAAGCAAGGCCATGATACAACAGTGCTGGCAAGAGCCTGCAAGTTGCGGATACACACTGATTTGCACACAGAAAAACAATACATTATGCATGTGAAAAACTGCAGACAATGTACAACATGGCACAAGGTTGCATTCTCAAAATGCATTTTCAACTCAGACTCCGACTTCTACACACACAATAGGTGACAACTGTCACGTGCGGACAGACATTTGCCTGTATCAAGTGCATCCAGCCAATGGAATGGGATTCAGGGCAGACTGGATTTATAAAGGTGTGGCAAATAAGTTGCTCACATAAAAGTCCAGCACAAAATTGCACAGAACCAATACCCGTGCAATCTAGAAAAACCTAGTTTTGCAGTCAAACTTGTAAGCGATATTCAATCAACACTACAGCTTAGTCAATGCCTAGTCTGGCATGCTGAGGAAAACCCTTATTGATGTATTTTTATGTCCAGTTCAGTACTCTGGATGACAACCCTTGTATCACACCCCCCTCTTAGAATCCCCCTGACCCCACTGAGCCAAGAAGTAGGTTTGTTTTGCAAATTAAAAGGTTTATTCGGACAATTCAACAATATATATCTATCACACTTTTATAATATATTAATATCTGATAGTACACTGAGACATATGATGTGGATCCACAATGGGTAATGTTACAGTGGTACACTTGATTCCTTAGGAGTAGTATAGAGGATGAGGTAGCTGAAAATGCTTGATGGATTCAAGGAAATGCAAGGTGGAATAAAAAGCAGTACAGAAATAACTTATGATTTTAGCAAAAGGTAATATGATCACTTTTTCTTTTGACAATTCACTCCCCCCCTATGCAATACAAGAAATGGAAGGAGAGCACACAGTCTTCAAGAATCCCACAAATCACACTTTATAATGCAATACACAGTTCCAGTTCACTCAGCAAGCTTAGAGAAAACAGGGATGAGTTTTAAACACAGGCGAATTACTTTAATGTGGTTTGCAAGGAAGTGAAAAGGTGCTAAAATTGCTTTTAATTCCCTCTAGAGGTTCAGGGTAGGTGATGGCTACTTTATATTAGTTCAGGCTCACTTTAACAATACTCTATGAATGATTAGCAGATGGCAAACAAATTTTAACAAAGAGAAGCAAAAAGCTGCTGATTTCTACAGATGAAAAAATCGGGCCAAATCGCAAATCGCGGTAAATTTCGCGAGTGTGTGTCTCGCGATTACGGGAAAAGTATAGGGAGTAGGAAGTTGTTTCTAGATTCGTTGGCAAGCCTAGATTGTAAGTTTTCAGATGAAAGTTCCTACATTTCGTTCCTAGCCGAGACGGTTCAAGAGATACGGACGATTTAATAAAGGTAGATTTTTGGATTTAAAGTAAAACTCAAAATGACAGGTGACAGCTTGCAGCTGCAGAATTGACAGGTGACAGTTGTGCAGCTTTAAAAATGACAGATGACATGATTTCTAGGAGGCTGTTCTACTTAGGTTAAAATAGTTTGGATCAGATTATTTTAACTAAGAGATTGGTTCTGCACAGTTCTGCTAGGTACTCACAATATCAATTTGAAATAGGCCTTGTCACGGATCTGGTCCGGTCTTGGACTGGACTCCGGTTCTGGTCTCAGCACTTCACAGCGATCTGGGTCAGCTCTGCTGTCTGGGTCTGTCAAGCACCGGATCTGCTCACAACCGTTTGGTTTGTGGTTCTCTCGGGTTCCGGATACAGCACTGCTTTCTGGATACTGCTACAGGTTCTTGCAAAAATTCTTGGCAAAATTCAAACAGCTCGCCCGGCTGTTGAATAGTTTGGTTGGTTTTGAGGCCTGTTGAAGAGGATTCAGCTGGTGGATTCAGGCCTCTCTGCTACAAATTCTGGAGTTAATTTCTGCTACAGGTTCTGGAGATTGATGGATTTGAAGTCTGGATCTCTGGATGTGAAGTCGTCGGTCAGCATGCTCCGCAGCAAATGGAATTGAATGTTTCTACCTGTCCCAGCAGTCTCTTTTTATGTGTTTTGAAAATGGGTGTGTGCCTGGCATAACTGAGCCTGCCCCTCTCTACTTGTCATTGGCCCAATTCTCCCCTCTCCCATGATTGGGGGGAAGGAAATGGATTGTCATCATGATGAGGTCTGGATCCTCCCCTGGTCAATTTGCACACAAATCTATTTCTGACCCAAATACATATTTATCTATGTACCATTTTTCTAATATTATAGGTCCAGTTCACATATTTTCTGTAGCACCAAACCATCCGATCCCTGTCTTTGTACGATGTTGTGTCCACTGATGACAGAATTCTCCCCTTTTCATCCAGATAACGACCTCTAAACCTTTCCAGATTTTACACAAATGTGCACCAGGGATATGGGTTACAGATGATAAAGTGTCAGATTTTTAACATGCAAACATTTGGAGTAACAACCTTTTTCCGCTAGCAACCCCCCAGAATACACCAAAGGGTCCTAACGCCTCTTAAAACGTGCACAGAAAAATCACAAGAATAATGGTATTAATTATATAATTTTGACCAGTCTGCACTATGAGTTATCTATCTTTTTAACTTTATGCTCTGGTCAAATAGGGGTGTGGCTTCCCACATCACAGGGTGGAATAACTGGTTTATCCACTTCCCCCAAGCTCAGCTGCTAGCAGAGGCACTGCCCCTCCCAGTTTCCCCCAAGAGGAAGCCATTTTACGGCCCCCCAATATAACATTAGCCTGAATCAAGGAAGTTGCATTGTTCTGTCCCTTCCAGTTCTCAGGTGCTCCACCCCTAATCTAATCAGAGAGGTGTCAACTCCTTTTGGCAAGGGGCAGCAGGATGCAGCTAGGCCTAGGAAGAGTGGCTGAGCAGGTTTCTCCTGTCGGGGGTAGTTGTCAGGCAGAATTCAGTTTCATTAAGCCAGGTTTCAGCTAAATGTCACTTTTTGTTCCCAGTTTTCTACATTCATATCAAACTGACAATTTTTACCTATACATTAAATAATTACTTCAAGTCATTTCAGAATATAGTTTTACATTGTATCCACCTCTTAGCAAGTCTTTCCTTGGCCTGGTTTTGTTTCATTTGTTCAGTTTTACACAAAAGTCTGGTGGTTTTAAAACGCCGGCTTTCTGATAGTGGTGAGTACCGGTATTGCAACCATTTTTGGGATTAAGAAAATTAATACCCCACAGTTCTGAGTTGCTTTTTGGCAATTAGCATTGCCATTCCCAATGGTTTCAGGCTACTGTGTGTGTAGCCCAATGGTGATTTTCGGCAGTGCCCTCCTGTGCTCACAACATAGGCAAAAATGGGTGGCAGCCTATTCTTCATGTTTTCCATGTGCACTCTCTGGGGGTTCTGGCCATCATGATGTTTTCCATGCCAGTACTGCACAGTTTTATGGTAGGTAGGGCTTGGATGCATGGGTAAAACATCCCACAAGCTCCAACACATGTCTCTACCCCCAGAGGTATTCTATTCAGCCTGTTCCTGAGGAGAAAGAGCAGGTGGCAGAGGGCG
Source organism: Ambystoma mexicanum (assembly GCF_040938575.1). Classification (NCBI taxonomy): domain Eukaryota; kingdom Metazoa; phylum Chordata; class Amphibia; order Caudata; family Ambystomatidae; genus Ambystoma; species Ambystoma mexicanum. The sequence goes on along the minus strand of NC_090941.1, from coordinate 557,771,202 downwards.
GCCTTGCATCATAACACACCCGGGGAAGAAGGGTGCTGGAACATCCAGTTCGGAAACCCAGAATCGGGAACATGGTCAGGAAAGAGCAGCCAAATCTGCCATCGCACACTGCGCACTCGCATGTGGTGCCTGCACATTTTGGAAGCGCAGCACCACACGGTCCTTGCCAATGTGCCCAACATTCCATTGATAATAGTAGGGGTATCGCAGTTCAAGCAAAGCAAATGCCACTCTGGCTCGCCCACCCACCGTCAGACGCGTCTGCTCCATGTGGGTGGCACAGGCCTCAGGGTAAACTCGGTGGCCTAGGCATACGCATGTACACATACACAACAAGAGCACGGAAAGGTATTATAATTTGGCAAGGAAGTGCTGAAATAGTGATTATTCACAATACGACATAGGACATTCCAAAGCAAGCAACGCTTTGGGTGTTAACAGCAGGCACTTACTGTTGGGAGAAAACATGAGGGCAACTGCAGCAAACACGTTATGCGCTTCTAGACAATTGGAATGACTTGCACTAGATGCCCCCGGGCTTTGTGCGCTCGTACAAATAAATAAATAAATAAAATATCACATCAGGCAACCATGTATTCCAGTCTCTGAATGTGTCCAGGGTCCATAGAGATGATATTTGCCTATATGGTGCAAGACTGTGCAGAGGCAGACTGTTTTATTGGCACCACGGTTCCCAGGGATGTTGCCTTTGACAATGGAGAGGAGTCCGCTTGTAGATGGTAGTTGAAGAAACAGTTATGTTGGAGATGTTGGCTGTATCTTTGGTGCTAGTGATTGGTAACCACCCTGTTTGGTGCTAGAGACGCTGCTGTTTTGCTTGTAGATGAATCCAGCATGTTTTGGCCACCAGCTTCCGCTGCTACTGCATGTGCACTAGGAGGAACTGGTGTAGGGAACAACAATGCTGGATTCGTTGTTGGGTGAAAACACTGTCGAACGTCAACTAGCAGTATGCCAGGGAGCACTGCAGTTACATACCTGAAAACTGAAATTAATGGAACGTAAAAAGAATAGTTTTTAACCATAACATCTAGGGATCTGGGAAAATGGTATTTAAGCCTACGAATGGGATGATGGTGTTGGGTGCCCATGTGTGGGTGGGTGTTGATGATGGGTTTGTTGCAAATGACATTGAGAGCCGAGGAATGCTTGACTTGTTCCTTCACGATAGAAGTGGCCCAGGGGTGGGGACTGGATAGTGATGAGAAGGTCAGTGATACACAGGCAAGGCATGTGCTGGTCGCTGAGTTATGAGGATCACGTATGGACTGTAATAGGATAGGCAATAACTAGAACAAACCTATTCATTTCTGGCAACTGTCCAGCAGGTAAGACAGATGCCTTGTTAAGTGAAATGGTCAGAGAGATGGTTGTTTGGGAGACGGCTGGGATCCGCCGGGTGGATCAGCTATAAGCAGACCGTAATCTGGTAGAGGTGGCATACGATGGCACTAGTTAATGCCAATGATCCTGAATTCAAGAGCGCATAGGCCACAGCAAGATATGATGTTGATCAACGAAGGGGTCATTCCAAGCAAAGTGGATCAGTTGAGAAAGCAGCTTTGTATATTTTGGCTGCTCAAATGTCTGAATTCTGGCAAAATTGGATTGATGAAAGGATATCTTGGCCAAAAACGACGTGGCCAATTAGGTTCCTTTCCAAGCAAAGTATTTCAGCTTTTTGGTTAGTAAAATGTCATCCACTCACGCCTGCAATACAGTAAAGGCCCATTCTGAAACATGGTTCACTCTGATTAGAGTTCATCAGAGTGGTATAGCTTAGTGTGGGCACAAGAATGCTCTGCACCTAAAGGGAAAATTACCTTCAGTGAGTTTGTAAAACATTTTTAGGGATCAAACTTTCACTTCAAAGGGTTTGAAATGTACCTAATAATATTGTTCTAGGTTAAAGGTACTTCAACAATTAGTCCGACGTGTCATGAATCCTGCAGAATCATCACTAATTCCCTGGTGGCAGTCTGCCCTTGCATGGCCAGAGAAAGGCAGCTGCTACCTGATCCTGACCTTGGGGGTGGTGTCAGGAGGAAGGATGACGGAGGCGGAAATGAATACCGGGGAGAGGTGATGACACCAACAGGAGAAACGCAGTATTTTCCTCCTTCTGGTGAGGAGGAAATCTTAAGTACAGAATCTTTAATGGCATATTGTAAAACATCTGATGGTAATTGTAATTATATTACAACTGTTCAATCATTTAATATAAAATCCATTAAAACCTCCTTGGACTCAAAGTCCTAGAAATCCCCAAGTACTGTGACGATGAAGAGGAGCAAGGAGTACATGTGCAGGAAATGTGACTTTGAGAACAATAATCAGTCTAGTTGTTACAAAGCTAATCAGCATGGCGCAGGACATTTAAATGTCCAAATCACCTGCAGCAAAAAGAACAGGAAGAGAAACAGGAACGTAAACTTGGATGGAGAGAGAGGGTGCGGAACGGGAAGTGTGAGTGGTGACGGAAGAAATCCCATTAAGGACTGTGGGGAGAGAAGCACACCAGAAGTCAGCTGGCGGCGTTCGGATAGGAGCTCTGGTCTAGAGGAAGAAGATGGTGCAGAGCTGTGTGTGGAGAAGTGGTCCTAAAAAGCAGTGCCGGTCTTGGCAGTGAAGGCTGGAACAGCTGACGTCAGAGACCAAGCAGGACTCAGCCACTGAAGGGGAGTCAGCCCCGCATGAGCATCTCTCAACCGCCACACAAAGAGCCGGTGAATCAGCCTTATAGAGAATTGAACCCCAGGAGTCGCATATATGCTGATAAGCATATGAAATGTGCTTTTGAATAACAACCTAATGGAAAAGGCAAATGTGGTGCAATTTCCCTGACAAGAGATGTCATTTCGGAGAAACCTAGGACTAGCATTGCCTAAGCCAAGAAACATTGCTAAAAGAACAACAGGGACAACTATGGTGTAATTCCCCAGACTTACAAGGTCAGTTGGGAGATACTTGGAACAAGCATTGCCAAGAGAGATTGTTAAAATGAAAACCTTGAACAAACCCTCAGATATTGGATGTCGTTTGGAGAAAATTGTTACAAGTAACAGTTAAGGAGAAAGTGAATGTGCAGAGAAGCCTGATAAGGATATCAGGTAGTGAAACCTTTATGGGTAAGGATACCTGGCAGGAGAGTACACCAATATATCAAGAGTTTACAGTTGACGAGTTTCCTGGCAGGAGAGTGTACCCAGAAACTCACTTTGAACTGGCATGTTTAAAAGAGATTTGTTCATCTTAAGTTCTTGTTTCCTTTGAACATTTTGTCAACCTGAAACTTTATGAAGACGTGTCCTTCGCCATGATCTCTATACTGAAAAAGACATTTGTTTTGCAATCCTGAAAAATAGTAAAGACTTTCCTTTACCTTATTCACACCACCACCGTGGAAAGGAAACTTTGTTTTGCCATTCAGAAAGATCAGGAGAGGCTGCCTCTTTTCCATATCAGTCTAATGAAAAGAACATTTTTTGTGTCACCTTGAGAAGAGTATTAGGAGAAAGAAACATTTGTACTGCCTTTAAGAGACTGATCCTGACACATAATATTGTGAATCGTTTGCTTGAAATAATCCAGGGTAAGGGAACTAACCCTTGGATAAAAGAATCGTTTTGTTGAAATTACATGTTTGAGTTATTGCACTTTCTGTGAAGTTGAACTTTGAAAGATGTACCTTGCACATTTTGTTTCTATGTATTAGTGTGTGGGTCAGATTGAGTTTGGACACAAGGTCATCCTGCTTTAGTTTTAGGCTCATAGGAAGGGACATTCATGTTAGGTTAGGGAAAGTTAGTCCTTTATCCAAACCCCTTTGTATTAATAAAATGGCTTATGTTGAGAAGTATACCTCTTTGTGTCCGCCTCTCATTTCGGACTCCTCAGAGGACCACAGGTAAAAGATACTTATGCTTTATAATTAATTGTAAACATTGGTTAGTCTATTGAGCTCTAATGAACATGAATGACAGGAGACACCCACCGGCCACCACACTCAGTCACAGATGATCCCCAACTGACAATCGTATGAAGCATTCATGCAAGCACTGTCTCAAAAGTCCACTACACATGCACGCAGCATTCATCCACCATCAGAAATAGCCAGCTGGAAACACAGAGCAGAATCCCTCCTCCCTCCCTCGCACAGAAGACACAAGCAACCAAACATGTCAACAGAACAGCCATATGACGCAACTCAAAACCCATTCACATGCACACACAAACTCTCAGCATTCATCAACAATGCGAGCTCTGTGAAAGAAGGACTTGCATTCACACCACAAAACAGGTTGGCAAGGAAGACACACGCCATAGACAAATCTGAGAAGGGTTCCTCGCATATATCAAGCAACATTAAAACACAAAGCGACAAATACCAAGCACAGAATGTACACACTAGGGAAACAGGAATGAGTGCAGTATCCCAGTAAAACTGGTAGCACATGTGGAACTCGGGAACAACCACCATGTGACTGACAACTCATCTACAAAAAAGTCTAACTCGCCATTTCCAAACATGAGGAGAAGAAAAAACAGACCATCAATAAACCTGCACAGATACCTTCTGACAGTGCCCACAGCAGGGGAGGAGCCAACGCTCAATTTGTCCAGGCCTGGCCTTGGGCCTACCACACTCTACCACACAGAGCAAACATTGGAACATTCACACAGTATTCAAGCACACAAACCTCTATCTAGCCAGTAGCCAGGCCTGCCACAACACTCCTCAGGCCTTCCACACCCAGATACAGGCCACGTACCACAACACCCAGCGTCTTTTACAACATGCCTGCCATGCAACCAACAAAAAACATCACGACAAGCATCCCACCAACAATAAAAATCATCATGGCAAGTGTAATGGCATATGCTCGGGACCGCCAAGCATCTGAGGGATGCGCCGGTCTCGCCTCTGCCTAGAATAAGGACTCGAACGTGGAGCAGGTCGTATGCACAACTTACTTTATTCAGTACCCGACATGAACTGCCCCTGCCCCGCCCCTTCCCTTACCCCAACGCCACTTCCCATGTTTCGGCCCAAATGAGGGCCGTCCCCTTTAACAATGCGGGAGGGCTGCACAGTCATGCCTGCGACATGACATCCCCCCCTTTTTAACATAACAGATCACTCACAGTTGTCAGCCCATTTCCTCAATCAGTCTCTGGGGCTTCATGCAACATCTCTGAGGCCTCATGGGAAGACATGTCATTGGCGGGGACGAGGGCTCTCTTTCACTGCTGACGTCTTCTTCAGATTGTTCACTGTCCCCTTTATATGACTCATCTGAGTGCCTGTCCTCTTGGCTGCCGTATGCATGCTCTCACCCGAGGGCTGGTATTGCTGTGATCTTTTTGAAATGTGATGAGTTCCTGGTTATCGACTGTTGCCGGTCTCCACTGGCTATGATCATTGTGCCCTTCTTGCTGGTTACGATTAAAAGTTTGTGTGCAAAGGTGGAGTCTTCTTTCCTACCCTTTGGTTGGCGTACCACCACCTGGTCCCCAGGTTCAATGATGCATTCTTTGGCTCGGGTGTCCGCTCTGTCCTTCATCTTGCCTTTCTGTCCCTGATCTTTGTCTCTCTCTTGCTGTTCGAGCGGTGTTGGCAGTGGCTGGGTGGGTCCTTGAGGTAATCTTGTCTTGACGTGTCTGCAAAACACTAGATCAGAGGGGCAAACCCATGTGGTGCTATGCGGCATGTGGCAGTATTCATGCAGCAGCTGATATAGTGCTTGTTCGAAAGGCTTGTTCGAGATGGTGGCTATTTGTAGTGTCCTCTTAATGCTGGCCATAAATCTCTCGACTATGCTGCTAGCTTGCAGCCAGCATGGTGTTATCTTTCTGTGCTGGAACCTTATGTATCTTGAAAAGTTTTGGAAGTCCTGGCTGGCGAATGGTGGGCCATTGTCTGACTTTATGATTTTTAGGATCCCATATGTTGACATCATGTAGTCCAGGATGGGGATCACGCACGTCGCGGATGTGCTCTCGACCAGCTGGGTGTTTGGGAAGCGTGAGCACTCATCAATCAGCACCAGTACGTACATGCCATTGCGAAGAGGACCAAAGAAATGCACCGCTAGTTCTTTCCAGACATTTTCGGGGAACAGGGACATTTGTAGGGGTTTGGGGTGCAGAGGCCGAGCCACCTGGGCACATGTTGAACACTCGCCGACGATTTCCTCTACCATGGAGTCCAGCTTGGGGAACCACACCGTTTGTTGAAGGAGACGCTTTGTGGATGCCACCCCCCAGTGGCCTTTATGCCCCAGCCTGACTGTCTTTTCTCATAGTGACTCCGGTATGACTACCTTAAAGGCCTTCATGACTATGCAGTTATCCACGACTGACAGTTCGCACTTTACCAAGTCCATGCATCTAATGTCCTCCTGTACCGATTCACTCTCGTTCCTGGTCTGGTGTTTCAGATGCAAGGTTTTTCCTGACTTAATGCAGTGAGTTACGATGTTGAGGGCTTTGTCCTGTTCTGATGTGGCTGCAAGGGCGGCCCAGTCCACTGGAAGTGGTAGTAGATGGTGGACAATGTAATTGATGTATGCAGGGTGACGGGACAGATAGTCCATTGGGTTTTCTTCCTTACCGGGGTGATGTATGATGTCAAATTTGTAATATTGTAATCGTAGACCCCATCTGGCTATCCTAGGGGGCATTCTGGCCTTTGGGTCTCCATAAATTGTCAGGAGAGCCTGATGGTCTGAGATGACCGTGAATGCCTTTCCGTACAGGAACAGGTGGAAGTACTCACAAACTCCCACGACTGCCAGGTTCTCTTTCTCCGGTTGAGAGTATGCCTGTTCTGTGGTCGTGAGGCTTCTGCTGGCATAGGCAACTATTGAGCAGTAACTTGCGAAACCCAAGAAGGAAAGCAATTCAGAAGTGGCTTGGGGAGGTTGTGCCGTATTGAGTGCCGCCACCTTGTCTGGGTCGGGCCGCATTCCTCTCTCCAAAAAGATGTGGCCAAAGATCCGAAGGGAGTCTTTGCCAAATGTGCATTTAGATTTGTTCAGAGTTAGGCCAGCAGTTTTGCGTGCTTAGCACACCCTGTGCAGGGCCACGTCGTGCTCTTCTTTGGATTTTCCAAACACAAGGGTGTCATCCGAATAAATGATGCAGTTGGGTATGTGCCAAATCATCTTATGAATTTCCTCCTGAAATATCTCGGCAGCCAACGAGATGCCAAAACGAAGTCATTTGTATTGAAATAGACCCAGGTGTGTGACGAAAGTGGTGATGTATCGAGACTCAGGTACGATCTCGATTTGGTGGTACCCCTTTGTAAGGTCCAATTTCGAAAACATCTTTAAGCCATGCAGCAGGCATATCATGTCGGTGATCCCAGGCGCTTGGAGTCTTTCACGCTCAATCGCTTTGTTGGCCGTCTGCATGTCTACACATAGGGCCTCATTATAAGTGTCGGTTTGGTAACAACGATGCCGGTAAGCCTACCGGCATCGATGTTACCGGACTGGCACATTACATGTCTGCTTGCCGGAGTTGCTGTGCCGGCAGGTGGGACCCTACCAGGCACAGCGGCCACAGTAAGCAGACCTACACGGAAGCACCAGCACTGTTATTAACGGTGCCAGTGCTTCCGTGTTCCCCATTCCCATTGAGTCCTATCGGACTCAATGGGAATGCGGATTAACGTTTTCTGGCGCTTGACTTCACGGACTGTAATGCCCCAGTGTTTCCGTGAAACCAGGCGCCGGAAAACTTCACAAGTCCGGAGGCAGCCTGCCGGTTTTACCGGCACAGCTACCACCGGACATTCTAATGAGGCCCGTAGTCTTATGGAACTGTCCGGCGATTTCTTGGGCACCGGGACTATGAGTGAAACCCACGGGGTTGGGTCTGTGACTGGTTCAATAACTTGCTGTTGCAGGAGTTTGTCTATCTCTTCCTCCACTTGCCGCTGTATATTGACAGGTATGCTGGGCCACTGGTCTTACCTCGGGGGTTGATGTGCAATTGTATCTTGAACAGATTTGGGAATGCCGCCTCAATGTCATCAGGTTTGGTGAAGTACTTGTGGGCCATTAACTGGTACAGGATGTGTACCAGTCCCATTTTGACCGCCGTCCTGAAGCGGAGTATGCAGCCACTGTTGACTTCTGTCTTTAGGACGTGCAGCGGAATCTTTGCGGCATGGGCCTTGTGAGTGCACCATGCGGATAGGATACCCTTGCATTGAAGGGACCTTGTGGACACATACGGGTAAATGTCGACTTGACTTTGTGAGCTTCGGGGGCCAGGAGAGTGCGTTGTAGGCCTCTTCACTGATTATATTGACCATCGCCCCTGCGTCAATGAGGAACTCTAGTGGGGTGTTGTTTACGTGTAGCGTGAGAACTGGGCTGTGTTGGGTGGCTGGTTGCTCTGGTTGTTCAGAGCACATAGGTAGCCCTTCTTCCGTTGGTCTTCTGATGAGGGGGGGATCGCTGCTCGAGGGCGACCTCAACTCAATGTATCAGACAAATCTTCTCCTGCCACTGCACCTGGAGATGTCGGGAGGCCGACAGACATCTCGAGCATAGGAGCTTCTGTATTCCCATTCTTCTCGCCTTTGACTTCTGGGTTCACTGTCCTGTTTATTTCCTTTGGGGCTTTTGTGTGTGTTTCTCTGTCATTCTTTGAGAGCTCTCCTGCTTGGTGTGGTGACTGGTGCATTTTTGCAGACCACTTGGAAGTGGTCGTTGCCGCAGCATTCGGCGCATTGTTGTCCCAAGGCTGGGCATTCACCAGTGTGGGGATACTCATATCCACATTGGAAACACGTGACTTCTGACCATCTGCCTGGTTAATTCGGTGTGGTAAATAGTTTGTCGATGGGGTCTGTTTCAACTGGCTTATGTTGTATGGAGATCTTGCCCATGTTGTCAAGTTGTGATTCTAGTGCTGCCTCCATGGGAGCTAGAGCCAAGATTTCTTCTAACGACCGCTGTTTTTGTAGGAGTTTCTTTCAAAAGGTTTGTGACTCACAGCCAGCTATGACCTGAGATCCTAGGGCCTCTTCGTTTGAATACCAGTGGAATTCGCAGTATTTCCGTTTTATACGGAGCCTCATTACGAAGTTGTCAAGAGACTCCCCTTTGTCCTAATGTGTCGTATGGAAGATATGCCTCTCAATGTCAATGTTGGTGTGGGGTGAAAAGTACTCCGACAGCTTCTCGTGTAGGTTTCGGTATGCTGCTGTTTCCAGATTGAGCAGTTCACCTGCTATCTCTCTTACGGCCGGTCCTACTGCTATATACAGAGTGTTTTTTAGACATGCATCGTCTGTGAGCCCTATGGCTCCAACATAGAATTTTAAGTCCCTTATCCAGATTGGCCATTGGGGTCCCTGGTTGCTGGTATCTCGTAGATCAAAGGCATGGGGCAGGTGTAATACTTGTGAGGCACCCCTGGGTAGGTTGGCAGGTCCTGCTACACCTCCTGACCTTCCCTCTGGGGACGTGGAGGAGACATCCTGATCTGACATGTTTTATGTCTACGGTGACTGTGAGTAGGCCTTTGCGGTTTGCCGATAGGCGGTCTCCTTTTCTTGTACCAAGCGCGGTTGGTTGGCGGCCCAGGATTCAGTGTTTTCAGACATCGTTTACCCCAGGCCCTTGTCCACTTTGGCCTTCTTCCCTTCCCCCCTTCATTGACTGGATTCTGGGTGGGGCAGGGATCCCCTTGGCAGGAGCTGCCTGTGGTGCTAGTGTTCACCACTGTTGTTTCCGAGCAGTCCACATGTTCTGGGGCTGCCGCTTTTTGTGTTGTGTCCATTGGGAGTGGGGAGGGGCTTTTCCTACCTCCGGTATTGTGGTCGCATTTGGCAGAGGCTGGAGGCCGCTCCTTAGCCACTGTAAGCCTGAGAGAGGGACGGCCCTAACAAGAGGAGGCGCGCTGACGTGCATTTGCAATGCCCGACGGCATCCTTCGGGGCCCGCAGCTAGCTGTGCTGTGCTTCGCAAAGGCGTGGCTGTCCTCATCCGTGTGTGTTTTCCAGCCACACAAGCCGACCTTGGCCCGTGTGGTATGAGGGGCACGCACACTCAGGATTCACTTGGCCACTCGTCGCTAACGTAGTGGCGTATGCTCAGGACCGCCAAGCATCTGAGGGACACGCCGGTCTCTCCTGCGGTGAGAATAATGACTCGAACGCGGAGCGGGTCATATGCACAACTTACTTTATTCAGTACCCAACATGAATTGCCCCTGCCCCCTTCCCTAACCCCAACTTCACTTCCTATGTTTCGGCCCGAATGAGGGACGTCCCCTTTAACGATGCGGCAGGGCTGCACAGTCACACCTGTGACATGACAGCAAGCATCTAGAACTTTCTCTCAACACACATACTGTGCACCTCATACCTGAGTGGCCTAAAATCTCATACCAGTACAGCCTACATTCAAGATAATAGTGGATGCACACCTCAGTACCCCCTAAGCAAGCTAGGTGCTTCAGTTGCATCAGAAACAGAAGAACACCACACACAGAGCAACATGTGCACATATGTCAGCAGTAACAAAGCATGTGTGCAGCAAAATCATTGATGTCCTGTGCATAGGCAAAACATGCCCTTATCAGGTGGATAACATTGCAAACATCCATGCGTCTGCAAGAGAGGCTGAGAACACATGTAAGATAACCGCGTCCTATGCTCAACAGCAGTCAGTTACAATGTCACATTCCCTAATGGAAGTGGGGACTTTATATTAGAGTACTACCCCTTTCTATAGGGTAGTAATGGTTGGGCCACAACGCCAACACTCAAACGCCACAATGACCAATTTAAATGAAATCTGCCCTTAACTCTGGATAAGCTGGACTTAAGGCCACAACAACATTTAATCATCAAGCACCGTATACACCTAACTCCAAAAACTAACTGTAAGAAAACTCTAACTGCAGTTTAACATGAAATATGAAAGTATAACACTTGGACAAAAACAACATTTCTGCAAATGGATCCAGTAGACCAGCATTAAACGTATGAAACCCGAACTAGAGTAGAGTCATGTTACCAGAGATCCAGCCCCCTTACTGGAGAACTAGAGCAGTAATTAGAGAGTAATAAGTCTTTTGTTTAAACAGAAAGAAAACTGCAAAACATAACACGACAGAAGGGTCTCTCCTCTTTATTCCCAGTATTGACAGTACCCCTGAGGTTCAAGAGCAGATGGGGTCTCTGTGAGTGCAACGACACATCTCACTGAAAAACCGGAATACACTGGGAACTGGCCCCATTACACAACATGTGCTTCTATTCATTGCATGTTTTCATTTCCCTTTTCAAAACATTCCGTTCTCTGTCAAGGCGTCAGCAGGCACCAAGACGTCATCATTTACTCAAGGAAGCCGACCAAGACGGAGCACCTGTGGCAAACCCAACACACACTTGGCCTCATTACAACTCCGGTGGTAGCCGTGCCAGTGTTCCTGGAACTCAGGTGCTGGAAAATCATTAATCCCCATTCCCATTTGAGTCCCATTGGACTCAATGGGAATGGAGATGACGGTAGCACCGGCAACGTTAATAACGGTGCCGGTGTTACCGTGAAAGTCTGCGAGCGGGTGCCGCCCCGCCCACCAGGTCAGACCTGGCGGACGGGGGCGGCAGCCGCCCGTAGCCTCAAAGTTTGCCGGTCCCGTAACAACAGTACTGGTAACATTAATGACAGGAAATGGCCTGTCGCTGCCACACTCAGCACAGTTCAGCCCCTACCGACACGCACAGGGAACATTAATTCAAGCACTCACTCCACATTCCACTGAGCTGCACATCAACACAGCATTCATCAACAGCCTATCACAAAGATCATGGCCAGCAGGACAAGTATAGGACACAACAATAATGAAAATAGTGAGTTATCAATAAGCGTACAAATTCTGGGGTATGAGAGCCAGAAGAGGCACAGTCAGGTGATGTATCACCTGGGGAACAGGGGAAGCCTTGTCTTGACACATTCAGAGGTCGATTATGAATAAACAGCATGTGTTGTCAAAAAAGGGTTGGTTTTGTCCAAAACAGGGGGGAAAGTTAAGTGTGGATGAAGGGCAACGCTGGATGCAATTAGGCTCATCTCTGTGGGTTCTTCTTGGTGGAGACAGGGAGAAATGTAATTCATGTTTGTACTATATCTCCATGTTTGGATAGATGGTTTGTAATGCAGTGAGATGTGGCTGTGTTTTTGTACGCTCAGACCTAACCAAAATAAAACATTCCTTCTTACAACATAAGGCTATGTCCAGAATGTGTTGTGTCGTCTTTCCTCTGGAGCTGGAGTGTGAGATCAACCACACACTCTTCAGAAGTAGCAAGGTGGCCTGACCGTTCACATTTGTAAACATATTCAAAAGCATGGGAGAAAAGGAAAAAGCAAGTGAGTTTCTCAGCGGTCTGGAAAGTTGGTGTTGTCTTGGACGTGCCAGCGCTTCGATGCCTCCTCCGAGGCATGTAGTGCATTCCACAAAAGCTCATGCCACACCAAGTGACTATGTGGTGACTCCCACCCACGAGTTGAAAATGTACAAGTGCATGTGTCATATATAAAATAGTGTTGTGAATGCCTGCTGCTTCTCTGGATAATTGGATAATTGGTCAACCCATGCAAGGGTTACCAGACTGGTTTGCTACCGGCATCACCTCATCCCCTGTCCCACTCCATTCCTACCCTCCACACCACCATTTCCGCCCATTCAAGATTATACCTACATCTCTAGTTCCATTAGAAGCACTCCTAGACCAGAGCCTAGCACCATCTCACACATGACGGCTCCCATTCACACTTCAAATACTACAAACAACCACCACACTTTCCCTATACAGGGCAACACTAGACGTTAACGTGTGAGATCACGTACCACAATACGCCCGCACTTCTACGCTCCAGCTCTGGTGACACCTAACCTGCCCAAGCCTAAAGCTTACCTATACAATAAAAAGTACAAGACACCTGTGGCAGTGACCACCAAACAAGACCCTAGTGCCCCACACGCACAGATTCCCACTACCTCGACTTCATCAGAATCTGATCCGCCAACTAACTTTAAAGGTGCCCTTACCAATGCCCGGTCTCTAGGAGCCCACGCGATTGAGATACATGACATCATTATTAAACAACAATTGGACCTCCTAGTAGTCACAGAATCCTGGCTTCACCAAGCATCTGGACCCTTGCTAGCTCTCGCCATCCCACCAGAATACACCATCTTTAGGACTGATACATCTAATACTCAAGGAGCTGGTGTATCATTATATCTAAGACTAATCTACAATTAAGATATTGCCCCCTCGAAGACATAGCAGGCTATGAACTCCTCCTAGTTAAATTTGCTACGAATAAGAAAACCACGATTAACCTAGTGGTGAGCTACAGATCACCCAATACCAACACTCATCCAGCCGTAGATATACCTCTGCTACTAGCCCCACTCATTAAACCAAACACTAAATGCATTATCCTTGGTGACTTGAATTTAGGCTTCAATGACAACCAGGATCACAAAGCAGAAGCCTTACACTCAGCTCTTAAAGATATGAATTTCACACAACTTGTGAGTACTCCCACTCATATTAAGGGAAGAACATTGGATTGGATTCTCTCACTCAACACCACATTAGTCATTGAATCAATCACACCTCTTATCTGGACGGGCCACCACAGAATAAAATGTACCCTTACGTGCAATGAAACATGCCCTCCTAAAACCAAAACTATGCAATTTTTGCCCCTATCCATACCAAAGCACTATAAACTAATTTGGTGAACAGTGACAATCCATGCCTCTGAGCTGACTCCTCCCACAATTGCCTCACGGCCACTATCGACGCGTTAGCACCGCTAACAACTAAAACGCGACGTGCTGATAAAAGAACTTGCTTCTGGTTCAATGAAGAGCTAGTATCTCTTAAGCAAACTAAACGTTCTCTTGAACACTCCCACAAAAAACTCCCTACTATAGATTCTGCAAATGCTTTCAAAGCAAGCTGCAAATAAAATGTACAAAGCGGCAATTATTACTCACAAAGCTAATGTATATAACATTCGCATCAGTAACGCTTCGTCAGACTCTAAAGAGCTTTTCTCCATCCTCAGAGAATTGGAAAACCCCACCCCAGCCACGACACCTGTACATTCTAGCAAAGAATGGTGCACCACCATTCAATAAGCCTTATCCCCTAAAGTAGCCTTGTTACAAAATAAAATAATCTCTAAAAGACAAATATTATCTGAAAAAAATGCCCCAAATAACACCATGACCAAATCTAATAAAAATACTGATTTGCTATTCCATTTCACCCCAGTCACCCAAGAATTAGTGTCTGATACTATCTCCAAACTAAAAGCTTCTAACTGTCAAGGGGATAACGTACCAGCACATCTAGTTAAATTATGTGCGCCCGCCCTCACACCTATCATAACCAATTTTTTCAATGCCTCTTTCAACACTAATATGGTCCCGGCCATTATTAAAGAAGCTTGGGTCACCCCACTTCTAAAAAAAAACAAATCTTGACCCAACCGTGCCTACGAATTACCTACCAATTACCACGGTCCTGTTTTTGCTTAAAATCATAGATAAAACAGCATATACACAAATCCAAGCCCACCTCAAACAAAACCAGCTCCTTGGAGCTAGACAATCTGGATTCAGGCCTAACCATAGTACGGAAACAGCACTCCTCGACCTGAAAATCCAGATGGATACTATCAGGGATTCAGGGAAACTCTGCATACTCCTGCTGTTAGACCTCTCTGCAGCATTCAACCTTGTTAATCATGACAAATTGTGCACTACCCTAGCTAATGACTTTAATTTTTCTAAAGAGGCCACACTTTGGGTGAAATCCTTCCTAGCCGAACATACGTCTAGAGTCTCAATAGGGAAAGAATCTGCCGATCCTATACCAGTCCCCATTGGGATTCCCCAAGGGTCTTGCCTCTCACCGACCCTCTACAATGCTTACACAAAGCTTCTCCCCTCTGCATTAGACGACATGGGTGTCATCTAAACCAGCTTTGCAGATGACACCTAGATCCTCATACCAATCTCAGGGGATTACGACCAGGACACTTTGACCATTAATAAAATATATGCCATATTCCAAAACTGGATGGCTTTGAACAGCCTCTGCCTTAACGATGAGAAGAAAGAGATTCTCATTGTGGGATCCCAAACTAAAATAACTGCCCTCCATTCAGACTACTCCTCAAACAACATTGATGGTACGTTGATCCCAGTACTTAAACAAGTAAAAACTTTAGGAGTATATTTAGACACTAATCTTACAATGGCTAAAGACATAAGTGCACTCTCCTCATACACATTGTATACTTCTAAACTAATTGCCTTAAGCCGCCAATTTCTCAAACCCACCAACTGCATCATGATGGCGAGGGCATTGATCTTGTCAAAGTTGGATTATTGTAAGCATTATTACTAGGGACGACCTCCAATATTAACTTCAGTAAATTACAATTAATGCAAAACAAAGCACTACGGGCAGCTTTAGGAATAAAAAAAGTCTGACCACATCTCTAACATTAGGAGGGAGGCTCACTGGTTACCCATTAAAGCTAGAATCATTTTTAAAACATTGTGTATCACCCACACATGTCTCTCTAAAAATCTATCTTAATAAAGCCATAAACAAAAAAGAACCCATCAAATGCCTGAGATCCAACAACAAACTATTCCTTGTGATCCCCCGCTACAAAAATACTAGCGCTGGTGGTAGCAGCTTCCAAGTCTTGGTCCCTAAACATTGGAACTCCCTCCCTTTTAACATTAAAAATGAGGAATCCTTCCACGGCTTAAAAAAACGACTAAAACTTGGTTATTTAACCAATTTTATTATTCTAACATGAGGGCCACCACCAGTCTGTTTCAGGGCCAGAAAGTTGCCTCCCCATTAGAGGCCCACCCCAGAAAAAATGTAAATAAATATGATACCTGCAATGTTTTAACTCATTTTTGTAAATATCTCTGTATTGTCATTGTGTAATACTGTTTAACCATAAGTAAGTCATCGAAATTTCATTCCAAAGCTGTCTGTAACCACGCCATGATACCCCAGGGTCTGGGCGTGTAACAAATGTGATAAATAAATAAATAAATAAATAAAGGGAATATCGGCATAATGTTGCTAATTTCTGCTTGATTTTGATTATGCCATGTGGTTCTTCATCCTCATCCTCGGGATATCATATAGTGGTGCCCAATAAATAGACCCCTAAAAGCTTAGCCTCTTTTTTGGCTTATGGGAGAATTCATGAAAGGTTTGCGTTACTTCTGACTCAATGGCATAACGATTAACCCTTACACGCGCCTGTATCTGGTGAACACTAGACACAAGATAGAGTATATGTGTAAGGCCTTGAGCAAACTGCTGCTTTGTCCATTCTTGCCTCATTAATTTCATTCTATATGATAATAATTGCTCCACGTCGTCTTGCTTCCAAGGCGAGCACGTTGCCCCTGAGCTATCCTCCGGGGACAGATTCTGATCCTACAGATAAAACTACATTGGCATGTTCACAATGCTGAGCACATGTGTATGGCCCATCACCCATGTCTGCTCTTCTAGCTTGTTTTTAAATCCCATTTGTGATGCATGATTACCCAACTAAAATGTTATTGATCATCCTTGGTCACCACCAGCAAGTTCTGGCCCCAGGTGTATTGCAACCATGGGATACCATACATTGCGAGAAAACCTAGATCAAATGTACAGTTTCTAAACCAAACCATGCATTATACCTAACCAATGTGATGATGACACATGAAGAAAAGCATCTCCTGACTGCCCACCTAATTCTCTCCTCTATGTACGCTTCACAGGCAGGTATCCAATTTGGGAATCACCCAAAAGTGTGGTTGAGTTCACATTTTGCAGGTCTGAATGCACTGCAGACACTAACACACACACACAAAATGGATGAATGTGCATCTCTTCTAAGAACATTTCGTAGACTGAAAATCCGCAGAAACTACGGCACGTAGACTGGGTCTGCACTTATCCTTCTGGTCCCTTCCAAATATATCCTTCAAACTGTACCCATAATATCCTAGACTTCCAATAGTATCCATATAATTGCAATCCATTAATGCAGAATATAGATATGGGGCACCATCAACAGTTTGCAAGTCACAGCCATATGATATTAATAATAATAATAATAATTTCTTATATAGCGCTACACACTGTAGGTCTCGGAGCGCTCAAATAACAGAAGACATTATTATCCCACAGAGTGGTACTCCTCCTAGGCTTAAACATATTCTTACCCACCTTTTAAGTAATGAGCTGAGGGCACATACTCTAAAAGATGCACGCTCTGGAGGATTGAAATGACCTTTCTTAATGGTCGCACATGCTCTGGACATCCATGATTTCATTTCCCAAAATAAGCTGGACTTGCAGGCTGTTACAGGAACCTGGTTTGAGGAATTGTTCAGCCCTCCCGCCACTGGGATACTTTATTAACACCTACAACAGGGTATCCCGCAGAGGCGGGGGAGAGGCTCTCATCTACAGAAACACATTAGATGTCAGCATATCCCCAGGGAGGAAACGGCGAGTGCCCGAAAGTCAAAATCTTAGGTCACTTTCCTTGGCTGATGCACTTGCTGGTTATTTATCTGGGGGAAATGGCTGCGAAGAGGGCAAGGGCGCGCAGGCCTGACCAGGACTAACATTTGCTCATGGAGTTACAGTATAAGGGAAGCAGGAGTGGAAGCGAGTGGGCAGACATAGGGGGGGTAGCAGTGACATGGGGTAGAGGGGATGGAGGAGAGGGGGCAGGGTAAGGAGTCCGTTTACAAAGGGGGGCCATGCTATTAAGTTTTATTGGTTGTTCTTCCCCACCGACCTGTTGAGGAGGGACTGCACACTGTGTTTTGATAACTGGGGACACTATGTGGGATGCTACTTATGTGGAACAGGTGGATGAGGAATAGGGTCTAGCATAACTCATGTTCTTCTACACGATTCATAACAATATAAACCTGTTATAAAAAAAAAGCAGTAAACATATTGACTGACAAGATTGTCAATGAATTCAGGGATTTATCGTGTCTTTTGTGAAATTTGGGGACACAGCCTCTGAAATTGTGGGCTGGTGTGTTGAGGGTGGAGATAAGTTGTCTGCTTGCTGTGGGTTCTCCAGGCAAGGAGGGAATTCCAACAGGGCTTGTTAAAATCTGTGGATCCGCAAGATTATGTGGTGTAGTGGTACAGGATGCCTGCCATTGAGGAGTAGAAGGATGCCCTGGGTCCCTTCCCTTTTTCCAGGCATGCAGATTAGACCATCCCACGTGGACCAACAGGGAGGAGGTGTCCAAATTGGTGTCTGGCTTCCCTTACAAGGCAGATGGCGAGATCAGCTTGTTGCTTTTCTGCCCTAAAGTAACTCCAAGCCGTTTTTTTGGAAGGGCTCAGATAGGCCTTTGACTCTTCACCTTCGAGGGTCACTCAGTGTGCTTTGTAGTAAATGTTTCGTGTTCAGAGTGGTGTTGATGTAACTGAATGTTGTTTGTTGGAAAAGACTATATGTACCTGCTCGCTGGGACTCCTAAAGCATGCGTCCTGTGTGCAGTGCATGCAACTGATTGCATGGGTTTGTCAATGCTTACTCCTTCTCGCTATCTGTGGGACTGCCAAAGTAGAAGTGTCAAAGTCTCAATCTTGAATCAGGGGATGGAGCATAATCTTTGACCTACGCTTTGTTGTCATCTGTTTCCAAGGAAATCAGAGGTGGGGAGTTTTCTGGAATCACCTCTTCTTTCTCGTGTGTGTTTTTCTCTCTTTGTCACAAAAGGCTCCTTCTGGATCTGGAGAAAAATGCCCAAAAAATACATTCACTCATCCCCTCCCCAACCGTGTTTGGGTACTAGAGTAAAATCAGGCATGTTAGAGTAGTTCACCTCTTCCCTTCAACAGATGCACTTTGGGGGTCTCAATGCTTTGGCCATCTCTGATACCTAGTAAATGCATATAAGGTTCTCCGTCCTTTGCCCTTCTCCGGTGGCTGATAAATGGACAAGGAGTAATCAGTGCGTTGTTTGTCTGTTCTGGCTGGTGAATGCATGCAGAATTGTCAGTGCTTTGCCTTTCCCCTACGTCTTCTAAGAGCTCAAAGGGATGTCAGTGTTTCGCCTTCTTTTCCACCTACTAAATGCACGTGTGGTTCTCAATACTTTCCCTTTCTCATACACCTATTAAATGCACACTCAGTGATTTGACCTTCTCTTCCACTTAGTAAATGCACATGGAGATCTCAGTGCTTTGGCCTTCTATGCCTATTAAGTGCATGTGAGGCTTTCAGTGCTTTGACCTGCTCCTCTGCCTAGTAAATGAAGGTAGGGTTCTTAGTGTTTATCCCTGCTCCTCTGCCTAGTAAATGAAGGTAGGGTTCTTAGTGTTTATCCCTGCTCCTCTGCCTAGTAAATGAAGGTAGGGTTCTTAGTGTTTATCCCTGCTCCTCTGCCTAGTAAATGAAGGTAGGGTTCTTAGTGTTTATCCCTGCTCCTCTGCCTAGTAAATGAAGGTAGGGTTCTTAGTGTTTATCCCTGCTCCTCTGCCTAGTAAATGAAGGTAGGGTTCTTAGTGTTTATCCGTTCGCCTCTGCCTAGTAAATGAAGGTAGGGTTCTTAGGGTTTATCCCTTCACCTCTGCTTAGTAAATGCACATGGGGTTCTCAGTACTTTGGCCTTCTCCTCCACCTTGTAAATGCATGTGATGTTGTCAGTGGTTTCCCATTCTCTTCCGCCTACTAAATACATGTAGGTTTTTTATTGCTGCATTGTCCTTCTCCCCTGCCTGGTAAATGCATGTGGGGTTCTCAGTGCACTGGCCATCTCAGCCTACTAAAGGCATGTTGGGTCCTCTCTGCTTTGTATTTTTCTTCCTATAAAATGGTCATGGTGTTTTCAGTAGAGGTGCGGGAACAAAATGTATTCATGGAAAGAGCCAAGCCTTGGGGTCTGGCTTGGGTCTAAGAGCCAGATGTGAGCCAAGCCATCAAAAGATAAGATGCATACCTTGTAGTCTGCCTCTCCAACCTCAAACACAAAAACCATTCCCGCCATCCTGC
This sequence comes from Ambystoma mexicanum, assembly GCF_040938575.1. Lineage (NCBI taxonomy): Eukaryota > Metazoa > Chordata > Amphibia > Caudata > Ambystomatidae > Ambystoma > Ambystoma mexicanum. Next base: position 557,751,064 of record NC_090941.1, on the reverse strand, counting down.
ACCCTCAACCCCCACAACAAAAACCCAATACCTGGCATCCTACTCCCTGGCCCGCACAACACAAAACAATATGTCATGTTGTCCCTCCCTACCCTCATGATATGAAACCTATTTCTGCCACCCCAATCTTGGAAGACATGGCACAGTGAAATTAAATGGTTTGTCCAGGATCACACACTTTCTGTAAGATAGTGCTTTATCCCAGGCTGCACTTTAGACACTTTACGACACAACTTCTCATATCTGTCTGTTAGAAGTGTGTGTTAATGTAAGGTTTAAATGAGCAGAAACACTGTTCTGTTACATAACGATTACAAATCACAATATAAACCTCATCAAACAAATATATGGGATAAGGTCAGTTACAAGGGTTTGTCAAAAGGGCGTGGGAACCCCTCTCAGTTTGGGGTAGGAGGCCTACAAGTGACAAATCCGGTGCCAGAGTCTGAGGGCGAGAGTGGCAGTTGATAGGGTGCCAATTCCTGCTCGCCCTGTCGGGCCAGTTTGTATTTGTGAAGTCCACACTTGTCTCATATCAATCCTCAGACAACAAATGCTTGCCAGTTTTCCCAGTTTGTTGCAGAAATTCACAAATCATCCAGATGGAAGTCCAGCCAAAAATGAGACTGTTCACCAGAATGCGTGCTCCAGAAACAGTAGAAAACCTTGACACGCATTGAGAGAGCACAGCAGGTGGACGTCCAGCCTTCTGGAGTACCGCGCTGGAAGAGAGAGAGCGAACCGCCATCACTGACATCCGGTGGCCAGCAACCGAGCCGCACAGCACTCTGCGAGGGTACTCGAAACCCTAGACCCCCATGGATATTCAAAGGAGACGCTGACCCTCCACACAAGTTTGCTTACTTGCAGGGCCAATGGACAAAGGCTTCAGTCTCAGTGCCTTTGACATCTCTCCTCTGTCTTCTAAATAAACGTGAGGTTCTCAGTGCTTTGGGTTTCTCCTCTTGATACTAAAGGTATGTGGGGTTCTCAGTGCTTTGCCCTCTTCATTTACCTGCCTAATCCATGTGTGGTGCTCAGGGCTTTGTCTTACTACTCCGACCAGTAAATGTGCCTGGGGTGCTCAGGGCTTTGTCTTACTCCTCCAATCAGTAAATGTGCCTGGGGTTTTCAGGGCTTAGCCTTACTCCTCCGACCAGTGAATGTGCCTGGGGTTCTCAGGGCTTTGTCTTACTCCTCCGACCAGTGAATGTGCCTGGGGTCCTCAGGGCTTTGTCTTACTCCTCCGACCAGTAAATGTGCCTGGGGTGCTCAGGGCTTTGTCTTACTCCTCCAATCAATAAATGTGCCTGGGGTCCTCAAGGCTTTGTCTTACTCCTCCGACCAGTGAATGTGCCTTGGGTTCTCAGGGCTTTGTGTTACTCCTCCGACCAGTGAATGTGCCTGGGGTTCTCAGGGCTTTGTCTTACTCCTCTGACCAGTGAATGTGCCTGGGGTTCTCAGGGCTTTGTCTTACTCCTCCGACCAGTGAATGTGCCTGGGGTTCTCAGGGCTTTGTCTTACTCCTCCGAACCAGTAAATGTGCCTTGGGTTCTCAGGGCTCTGTCTTACTCCTCCGACCAGTAAATGTGCCTTGGGTTCTCAGGGCTTTGTCTTACTCCTCCGACCAGTAAATGTGCCTGGGAATCACAGGGCTTTGTCTTACTCCAACGACCAGTGAATGTGCCTGGGGTTCTCAGGGCTTTGTGTTACTCCTCCGACCAGTGAATGTGCCTTGGGTTCTCAGGGCTTTGTGTTACTCCTCCGACCAGTGAATGTGCCTGGGGTTCTCAGGGCTTTGTCTTACTCCTCAGACCAGTAAATGTGCCTGGGGTTCTCAGGGCTTTGTCTTACTCCTCCGACCAGTGAATGTGCCTGGGGTTCTCAGGGCTTTGTCTTACTCCTCTGACCAGTGAATGTGCCTGGGGTTCTCAGGGCTTTGTCTTACTCCTCCGACCAGTGAATGTGCCTGGGGTTCTCAGGGCTTTGTCTTACTCCTCCGAACCAGTAAATGTGCCTTGGGTTCTCAGGGCTCTGTCTTACTCCTCCGACCAGTAAATGTGCCTTGGGTTCTCAGGGCTTTGTCTTACTCCTCCGACCAGTAAATGTGCCTGGGAATCACAGGGCTTTGTCTTACTCCAACGACCAGTGAATGTGCCTGGGGTTCTCAGGGCTTTGTGTTACTCCTCCGACCAGTGAATGTGCCTTGGGTTCTCAGGGCTTTGTGTTACTCCTCCGACCAGTGAATGTGCCTGGGGTTCTCAGGGCTTTGTCTTACTCCTCAGACCAGTAAATGTGCCTGGGGTTCTCAGGGCTTTGTCTTACTCCTCCGACCAGTGAATGTGCCTGGGGTTCTCAGGGCTTTGTCTTACTCCTCTGACCAGTGAATGTGCCTGGGGTTCTCAGGGCTTTGTCTTACTCCTCCGACCAGTGAATGTGCCTGGGGTTCTCAGGGCTTTGTCTTACTCCTCCGACCAGTGAATGTGCCTGGGGTTCTCATGGCTTTGTCTTACTCCTCAGACCAGTAAATGTGCCTGGGGTTCTCAGGGCTTTGTCTTACTCCTCCGACCAGTGAATGTGCCTGGGGTTCTCAGGGCTTTGTCTTACTCCTCTGACCAGTGAATGTGCCTGGGGTTCTCAGGGCTTTGTCTTACTCCTCCGAACCAGTAAATGTGCCTGGGGTTCTCAGGGCTTTGTCTTACTCCTCCGACCAGTAAATGTGCCTGGGGTTCTCAGGGCTTTGTCTTACTCCTCCGACCAGTAAATGTGCCTGGGAATCACAGGGCTTTGTCTTACTCCGACGACCAGTGAATGTGCCTGGGGTTCTCAGGGCTTTGTCTTACTCCTCCGACCAGTAAATGTGCCTGGGGTTCTCAGGGCTTTGTCTTACTCCTCCGACCAGTAAATGTGCCTGGGGTTCTCAGGGCTTTGTCTTACTCCTCCGACCAGTGAATGTGCCTGGGGTTCTCGTGCTTTGTCTTACTCCTTCAATCAGTAAATGTACCTGGGGTTCTCAGGGCTTTGTCTTACTCCTCCGACCAGTAAATGTTCCTGGGGTTCTCAGGGCTTTGTCTTACTCCTCCAATCAGTAAATGTACCTGGGGTTCTCAGGGCTTTGGCCTTCTCCTATGCCTACAAAATGCATGTGGGTTGTACTACCCACCCACACACGCTATTCACACCTATACCCACCTACAAATCATGTGCACCCAACAACCATTCCCCAAAAATGTACCAACCTAATTTTGCCTAGGCCCTATTCATAATGTGTCTACTCGAATCTACGCTATCCTAGGTACAATCGTCTGAGCCTGAGCCGCTTTTCCCGACTTTCTACTCACCTGCCTTTATTCAGACTCAAGGTCAGAACCAACACAGCCACATACCTAAAACTTTAGGGAACAGGAACATGCATAAAGTTCGACCTAGTCAAACCACTGGAAATGTGAAGGGTTAAAGTTTTGTTTGCATCTTCCAGCAAATACTTAATCAGCACACAGCATACGTGTCTAGCTCATAGTGTGTCCCCAGCAGCGGAATATTAGGATATTTTTCATATGTGCAAATGCATTGATGTTTTCCTGGACGAGGCACAATTAGTCTGCTCTGACTGGTTGGTTGTTCAAGTAAAATCTTTGGAAATATGTTGTATTGAAATATCAGGTTGGATCTGTTGCCTCGTGCAAATAAACAGCTTTATGGAACTTGGAGAGAAAAGTTCTATTTGGGTTTTCCTTTACAGAGGCATAAGGTTTTCCCTTGAAAGCATTTTGCAGATGTAGTCACTGTCCAGAGAGGGACCAGCGGGCGCGTACAAGCATGGTGCTGTTTCCTCAGACTCCAATAATCCGACTCTAGAAACACAGCCTCTGTTGTCACTGGGCATCTGGGGGCCCAGCTGACTCATCAGCCATCTTGGAAACATGCTTAATGTCAAACTAAATAGGGAGCAACAGGGAAAGGTTAGGAAAGGCTTGAGCACAGCTGGCAAACGCTGAATGAAATACTGCCGCAGATGCAGCGCTGCCGCGCTAATTTGCGTATTCGAATGGCAGTGCGCAGTAACCCCCAATTCTAGAAGCAGCTCTTCATGTGCCACCCTACACTGATCACAAAAACATATGTGGCAAAAGAGTGGAACACTGTAAAAAGAGAGCAGAACGAGCAACAGGTTGCATCATAATCATGGCCAGCGGTATTCAGGTTGCCTGCATTGTGGCCAGGGGAGAGCTGAATGTACAAAAGGCCACTGGTCATTTCTCTGATGGATGTCAGTCATAACATTGGCACAGAGGTTCAGTTGAACAGGCAGCTGATGTTCTCCTAGGCCCTAAAAGTCATACGAGAGTAAGAAGCAAGCATAACTTAGGGGATCAATATATGTGTGGGGTTAATGGAAATTATGGCGATTTTCACTAAGTATTGCCAGAATTACAACTCCTCGATTCAAGGCTGGAGGGAAGTACTTCTGATGGTATTTCAAGGGAATACCGCTGGAGGTAGTACTTTGCAGAATTTCAGCCTACAGATCTGCCTATTTTTTGCCTCTGCCGCAGACAATGGTCCTATCATTTTTTAACATGTTTTTAACTGTATAGAAGGGAAGCACAATGTTGGTCATGCAGAAGGCGATGTCATACCATTTTGCATGGTTGCTGTGCTGTGGTAAGGAAGAGAAACAGACAGCATCCAGGGCGATGGATACAAACACATCCAGGAGGTCCCGAAACACAATTGACGAGATATTGGCACATTGCACGGGTGTTGCATAGCCCAAAGGGCAAGGCGTCATTATTCAAACAAATCATATTTAGTATTGAAGGTGGTTTTCCGTTGCTCCCCAGCCAGAATCCCTATTCACTTGTATGCTCAGCGGAGATCCAATTTGGTGAAAACCACTTTGGAATGCCCCGGATTCATTAGGTTATTGAGAGTATTTAGGGTGGTGCTCGCAAGATTGTAAGATTGTTGTGCATGGGCGAGAGCAAAGCTTTACTGGGGCTCAACACTCCTACTACCAGGGATGGACCTGGCTGGCAATGCCTAGGAAAGTACTCAGAGGAAAAGGTCACCCCTTGTGTGACTCAATCAATGGCAGGATTATAGAGTTGTGCTATGTCATTGGGATTTGCACCGCGCTCCGTTCCCATGTGCATGGTCCCCAGGCCCTCTGGTGGGTTCTAAAGAGAGGGGAGAAATGCAAGATAGCTTTGCTTTGCTGTTGTGTTGAAGAATGCAGACTGGAAGTACCCTCTGTGCGGGAGGTCAGTTTCTAGCTGTTCTCTGTAAAGAGCAAAGAGGCATTTGTGTCCGAAGGGGGGCCTCGTGTACCCCTGCTGTGCTGCCAGGACGCTTTGGCTTGGGGTGTGTAAGTTGGTTTGTAGAGGTGTGGTGCTCTGATGTTTTATGTCTGTTTTGAAGGGCGCTCAATTTCCATGAGTGGGTGGCTCAGTTGGTGGGCATATTTTGAGTTATAATGTAGAATCTGAGTGGGCAGTGCAGGGAGCAGACGAAGACCTCAATGGGCAGACAAACCCAAAACCACATATAGGAGATAAAACCACGACATTGCTAGGCATGCAAAAAGGAATTGCTCTCATCAAAATTCATTAGACATCATAGGAGCACCTGGAAAAGCCCTTACAAACCTTGTACCTTCAGTATGCTCCTACTGGACTCATGCAGAGAGCTCCCATTTCATTTTCTCACATTGTCTCTCTCTTTTTCACTTTCTTTCTCTTGCTCATTCTCTCTTTCTCCCCTCTCATGATCTCTGTTTCGTATATATTTTACCCCTTGAGACTGCACTTATTACCATAAACTAGGTGCTAAGGTTATGCAAGTCAAGAATGTTTGGTTCTCAAAAACAGCTGCTTGAGATATGTAAACCACAGGTACGCCTTTCAACTTCTTTAGTATGTAGATTGGCAGAATTTGTAGTGTCCCATAACTCATGTTAACTTTCTGATGTGCTACGTTCAGTGGCCAGCTGGCCATAGGCAGTGTTTGCCAGGCCTTGGTAAAGCCATCGGGGCAGGGGCCAGAATCCCTGTTGATACTTCTGGAAGTCTATCCCAGGGTCTACCAGTGTCTACCCCTCCCAGGTCCAACCTAGTCCCTTTCTTCACCACCTCACTCTCTACCTGTGGCGTTCCCCAGGGCTCTATCCTCTCACACTGGATTTTCAACCTCTAATTGGCCCCTTTGGCCCACCTGATCTTTACCATCTCCTCTAAATTTTAGTGGTATGCGGATGACACTCAACTTTCCTTCAGGCTCCCCTCAACCTCCTCTACTCTCTCGATCATTCCTGACAGTCTATCCATGATTTAGGCTTGGTGCACCTCCAATGATCTCTGTCTTAATGCCAGTAAAATGGAGATCCTTCTCATTGGGACCCCTACCCCTGTTTTCCCTTTCTCCCTCTGGTCACCCGCTTTGGGCTCTCTTCCTTCAACTTCCTGCGAGGCAAAAAACCTTGGTGTCATCTTCGACTCCACTCTCTCTTTCTCTCCTCACATCTCGAACGTTGCCAAGAAGTCCCACTACCAGGTGCACCTCCTCAAAGGGACTCCTCCCTTTCTCACTTTCCCCCAGAAGTTCACTATCTCCAGAACCCTGGTTCTCTATAGGCTAGACCACTGCAACAGCCTCTTTCTCAACTTGTCTTCCTGTACTCTCAGCCCTCTGCAACTAATCCTGAACAGGAGCGTGAGACTTATACTTGGCCTCAAGCACAGGGACCATATCTCTCCAGCCCTGAAATCTCTCCACTGGCTCCCAGAGTCTGCAAGGATCAAGTGCAAGACCCTTTGCATTGTCCACAAGGCTTTCTGGGGCCAGGGCTCGCACTACATCCAACGCTCTCTTCCAAAATACCTTCCTTCTCGAGCCCTTCACTCAGCTACCTCCAACTCTCTAAGGGTTAGACGCTTCTCCAGGCAGGCAGTGGGGGTAGATCTCTTTCCTCTGCAGATGCCTCCCTCTGGAATGGCTTTCCTGCCCTCTCAAACTTGAGCCAGAACACCTGAAGTTCCAGAAGCAGCTCAAAACATTCCTCTTCTCTGCTTTCTTTCTCTCCCTCCCCTGCTGACCTACCTGACCTGCCTGTCTGCTCTACTGACTGGTTGTTTGGCTACCCTGAGAGTCTCACTGGGTACCAGGCTCTTTCTTGATCAGTCACCCTTGCACTGCCTCCGGTCCTACCACACACAAAGGGACTGTAACTATAACCCTACAGTCCCTTGTTCTCCTTGCACTACCCAGAACCATTCTGCCCTGGCTACACGTACTCAGAGCATTGCTGCCCTGTTTTCCCCTCCCCTCTCCCGTGCACTTCTCGTTCTCGCACTTGCACGATATGAATGACACAAGGCCTAGTAAGATCGTTTGTCTTGTCCTCCCTCTGTCTTCCCTCCCTTGTCTTGTCGCGCCTAGAAACACTTGTCTGCAAGCGCATTATACATGACATTATATCATATCATATCATATCATACCACAAGCCTGAAACTCCTCTCACACAGTGCACACAGCCATAGGCCATCATGGAATACCTCTCACCTGGTTTTGCAGCCATTCCATAACTTCAATGGTAGAATGATGCTGAAAGCCTGCTGGGGCTTCTTCCAAGTGTACTGATGAGACGGAAAGTTAAAAAGAGGATTCTAGATCCCTCAAAGTGCCCCATGAAGCTCAGTGCTCAATTCTTCAGGCCTAAATGGCTGCTGTAGGTGCAGGAAGGTGAAGAGAAGCACGAGACAGAAAGAAATGGGTTGCGGGCAGGGGGATAGGATGGGTGGAACAGTAACATTGCAATCTCGAATTTCCAGTATCTCCCACACCTTACTAGGTACTGCTCTGGGCCCGAAGTCCTAGGAAAAATGTGTGCTACCTAATGTTACCAGGCAGGAGTAGCTCTGCACCATGTTCTATCTTTACGGGATGTCCCTCCAGTGTTAGGGAGGGGCTCTAAGGGATTACCATATGCACAAAGTGTGGCCTGTCACCACAGGGGTTCTCCTGCATCAGGGAAGGAACCGCCTCAGACATGAACAACTATCTGCACTAAAAAACGGGGATTAAGGGAAGGGGGCTGCCTTTCTAGAGCAAGGTGGGATTGACTGGGTTGTGCACTAATAATTAATTTTGCACAAATTGGTATGAATTCTGGGACAATTGTCAAAATGTGGGCTTGCATATCTTTGTTGCCATTTCTACAAGCTACGAAAAGACAGATGTTGATTCATGTGGGCTCCTTTTGGTTGCCTAGTCCTTTTCATGACACCAGGCCCTCCACAGGTCACAGCCTGCCCTTGCCTGACTATTGCAGTCTCAACCCTTATGCATATCTCCTGCCTTCACTTAATACACCAGCTCAATGTGGTCTCCAGCTTTACGCTCGGCTCTTCAGCACCTTTTCTGCTTTTTGTCTGCACATGCTCTGCTTTCTAATGACACATATGCCCTTCATCCTCACCATTTATGTCCATACTCCTTCAGTGGCAATTATCCCTTTTGGCTGTTCGTGGTTTGCCTTCTCGGCACATGCAGGCCCTTCAAGGTCTCCAGCATGTGCCATTTAGTGGGATCGCTCTGCTCTCTAAAGCATGACCCAATAAGGTGCGGTATGTGCAATTTAGGGGTTTTCTCTGCTGCCTCAAGCCAGACCCTCTGTGAGTGAAGTTTATACAGCTGTGGCTCACATTGGACTATTCTGTGTCAAGGAAGCTTGCTCTGGTGTGGTCCATGCTTTACATATTCTGTGAGAGTGAGTCTTGCACTGCTGTGCACATGGTGTATCTATTCTATGGTGAGCCCAGGCTGCACTAGTTCTGTGTGAGGGAAGCTTGCCCTGCTGTGCACATGGTGTACCTATTCTGTGTTGAGCCCAGGCTGCACTAGTTCTGTGTGAGGGAAGCTTTCCCTGCTGTGCACATGGAGTACCTATTCTATGTTCAGCCCAGGCTGCACTAGTTCTGTGTGAGGGAAGCTTGCCTTGCGGTGCACATGGAGTACCTATTCTGTGTTCAGCCCAGGCTGCACTAGTTCTGTGTGAGGGAAGCTTGCCCTGCTGTGCACATGGTGGACCTATTCTGTGTTAATCCCAGGCTGCACTAGTTCTGTGTGAGGGAAGCTTGCCCTGCTGTGCACATGGAGTACCTATTCTATGTTCAGCCCAGGCTGCACTAGTTCTGTGTGAGGGAAGCTTGCCTTGCGGTGCACATGGAGTACCTATTCTGTGTTCAGCCCAGGCTGCGCTAGTTCTGTGTGAGGGAAGCCTGCCCTGCAGGATCCATTGACCCGGGAGTGAAGAATGCACCTTAATGCATCAGGTTTTAGGGGAAAGGGTTTATGATTCCTCTTGTATGCATCATCAGAAGAAGCACCCTGTAGATAGTTCAATGAACTAAAGGGTTCTTTGTATGAATCTTATTCTTTGTATGAATGGTTGATATATATTAGAATATTCATGTAGTTTTATACTTTATAAATGTGTAAAGGATTTAATGTACTATATGCACACAAAACAAAGAATGCACTGCATGGCTCATGCTCTACCTGTTCTGTTATTTTATGTTATGTTAAGGCATGGTCTCCAGTTGCTCTGGGGAATCTGAAAGAGAATGGGTGGTTGAGGTAAATGGGGAGAGAGTGGAACATGCAAGATAGCTTTGCTGTTGGTTTGATGCATGTAGACTGAAAGCTCTCCGTGTTGGTCCAATTCTGGATGCTGTGTGTTAATAGCGTAGAAGCATTTGTGTCCTAAGGGGAGTAGTGTGGGCCTGTGGTGCTAGGACATACGCGCAATATTCCCAAAATAGGTGGCAGCTATGATGTTGGAGATGTCTCAGAATGGTTGCCCAGACTGACCATATCTAGAGCCAAATGGCTGAGGGAACACACAACTAGTGACACTGGAATAAAGTTAAAGGGTTTTATAGAGCAAAAGTAAAAATAAGACTATTGCATGGAAATTGTTTTAGGGTGGCTGTTGCATTAAGGGTCATAGGAAACGTAGTCCTTGAGAGCAGGATTATATTTGAAGGCCAGCAGCAAAAAAAGGCACACAGTCTAGATCACTGTACTTATCGGTTCTTCTTGGGACCAGATAGCCTCTCCGACGCTTTCTGGATTTACATCTTTCCCCCTTTGCCAAGTGTCCCAAAAGTCCTCCGCTTCACTGGAGCTCTTCTTGTGTCTGTTACGTATTCCCCTCTGCCAGGGGCAAGAGGCTCTCACCCTCTGTTACACATCCCTTCTTTTGGGGATCAAACTCACATTCTCTTTCTCTCTTCATTGTAGCACACCCCTCTTCTGGGGTCACATTATTCTCCTCCCCATCACCGAAGCGCACCTCTGGAGTTTAAGGGGCTCTCTGTTTCTGTAACCTATCCCTTGTAACAGGAATCAAATTAACTCTCTCTTACTAATTTTCACCCCTCTCACTTGGGCCACAGGTCTCTGGGGTAGCTCTACCCGCCAACTCCCTCACTAGAGCATGTCCACCTGTTGGGCTTCCAGGGCCTCACCTCTCCCTCAATGGGAACACATCCCTCTTCTGGGATTTCATGGGCTCTTATCTCGCTAACTGTATCACACCGCTGTTCTGGGGTCCATGGGGCTGTTTTCCCTCTCACTGCACCACACCCCGCTTCTGGGGTCGAAGGGGCATTCCTCACCCTCAGTGGAGCACACCCCTCTTTTAGGGTTCGAAGGCTATTTTCCCTTTCACTGCTGAACACTTTCTTCTGAGGTTCAAGGGGCTCTCCCTCCCTTGCTGGAGGACACCCCTTTTCTGGGCTCAAGGGGTTCCCCTTCTCTGATGGTATCCTGCCTTTTCAACAAACTTCTCTCCTTAGGGCCAAGCCCAGAGACACTGGGCCTCATTACGAGATTTGCGGTAAAAACCAAACCTTACCGGCATGGAGACAATACCGCTAACAGCGGCCGATTATGAAAATGCGTGAGCGTGCGTAGCGGCATGCCGGTATCGTCTATACCGGCATGCTGTTAATGACCCTAAAACCCCTGTTAGCGGCATCATGCAAAGCCCTAACACCTCCTCCACCTTTGTCCACCCCTAAATAACGGGCACCAGCAATAACGGGCACCGGCAATAATGGGTCCGGCAATACCGGGCCCGGCAATACCGGAACCGGAAGTAACGTCATTGTGCTGGAACGGGAACTGCAACAGCGACCATCTTGAAAAACACAATCCATTGCAATCCGCGAGACACATGATCTGGATCCACACACCACCAGCTACATCTCCAGCACAATGCCTAAGGCCATCAAAAAAGGTGCATCCCACCAGCGAAAGGTGCGCTTCTCGTTAGCTTCTCGTTCTCTCTGAGTTAAATATGCTGGCAGACACTCTGGCCCAGAATGGAGATGTGGTCTTCGCATCAGACCTCCGGCGACCTACCCAGCTAAAAGGAAAAGAAATATGGGAGGAAGTGGCCCAAAAGGTCAGTGCGGTCGGCACCACCCTCCGCACCTTCAAGGATGTTAAAAAAAGGTGGGATGACCTGCGCCTACATGTGCGCAATATTCTATCGGCCAATCAGAGCCAAGGTCTGGCTACAGGCGGCAGGTCCAACTCCCCCATAAAGCTCACCCAATGGGAGGAAGCATGTGCCAGCACGATTGGCATGGAGGCCATTGAGGGAGTGGGAGACATGGAGCGTGGAGTACCGTCATCCGCAGATGGAGGTGAGCATCCACACAAACCATTGGAATCCAAAGCATGATGATGGGCCACAAATGTGACAGTGACATGAGCCAATGCATGGGCCATCACACACACACATGGACACATCCCTGCCTAGATGCTGTCCCCAGCACCGTGACATCAACATGCATGCAGCATGCCAATGCCATACCTGAGACACACCCCACAAACGGCTAAACGGCATGAGTCACACTGCACGCAGTCCACAACACAAAGGCATGTCACACAGCATACACCACCTTACACATGTGTGAACCTGACGTATGCCTGAATAACCCCCCATATAGCAAGCAACCTGTATGTCACAATTCCAAGACAGCAAATCATCACATGTGTACAACTGCACTAATACCAATGTATGCATGATGCATGTACAACCATCACCTATGCCGTGCCTCTCTTGGTCCCCCACAGGCACATATACTGACAGTGATGCTGAGGACACAGCTGCACAGGCCAGGACACCATCCAAAAAGGTCAGGGGCAGGGATGACGGCACCACGCCATCTACATCTAGGGGCACAGGCAGGCGACAACACAGGATGCAAGTCACAGGGGCGGCAAAGAACTGCCGCAAAACCAACAGAAGTTAAACTGGTGGAAACCACTGGTCCTGAGGCACTGGCAGATGGGACCCTGTCTGCTGCAAACAGCTCCGTAGGGGAAGCAGCTGCCACAGCGCCCCAGAGTGGTGATGAAGGACAGTGCCAGGCTGAGGTATGTCTCCCTGAGGAGAACAACCTGTCCATGGATGTGGTACGGACACCCAGCCCCGGGCAAACCCCCCAGCACACCCCACAGAGCACCCCCAATAGCACCCCACTCGACCAGTCAGGAGGAGAGGCAATACAAGAGGCCTGGAGCCCCACAGAGGACACACCTGCATTGGGGCCCCTCAGCAGATGTCCCATCCACCTCAGCAGGCGTCCGGGACGGAGAGTGGTGCATGGCACAAATGGAGGGGCGGCAGCAGAAGCTCACAGGGTTCGTGAAGCAGCATGTTTCTGATGGTGCCCTGACAAGGCAGGAGGCCCGTGAAAACACTGCGGCCATGACAGGGGCCATGGAGTCAAGCACCAGGCGCATTTGTGAGGAGCTGTCAGCGGTGAGGCAGGTCCTGGCCAGGATTGCCCAGGCCTTGGAGGCTCAGCGTCCTGCCCCGACAGTGGAGCATGCGGGCACGGCATCATCGGCCAGCTCCAACCAGACGAGCCCCCTGCGTAGGTCTTCACGCACCACACCGCGCTCTGGCATGAAGCCCCCGGAGGCTGACAGAGGGCGCCAGTAGCAGACGTATGCCTGAATAACCCCCCATATAGCAAGCAACCTGTATGTCACAATTCCAAGACAGCAAATCATCACATGCGTACAACTGCACTAATACCAATGTATGCATGATGCATGTACAACCATCACCTATGCCGTGCCTCTCTTGTTCCCCCACAGGCACATATACCGACAGCGATGCTGAGGACACAGCTGCACAGGCCAGGACACCATCCAAAAAGGTCAGGGGCAGGGATGACGGCACCACGTCCCATCCACCTCAGCAGGCGTCCGGGACGGAGAGTGGCGCATGGCACAAATGGAGCACCGGCAGCAGAAGCTCACAGGGCTGGTGAAGCAGCATGTTTCTGATGGTGCCCTGACAAGGCAGGAGGCCCGTGAAAACACTGCGGCCATGACAGGGGCCATGGAGTCAAGCACCAGGCGCATTTGTGAGGAGCTGTCAGCGGTGAGGCAGGTCCTGGCCAGGATTGCCCAGGCCTTGGAGGCTCAGCGTCCTGCCCCGACAGTGGAGCATGCGGGCACGGCGTCATCGGCCAGCTCCACCCAGACGAGCCCCCTGCGTAGGTCTTCATGCACCACACCGCGCTCTGGCATGCAGCCCCCGGAGGCTGACAGAGGGCGCCAGTAGCAGGGGCAGCCTGCATGTGAGGACAAATTTAAACTCATGTTGCATACAATGACTATTGCACACCATGTGTGGAGGAGTTGTGGGGGGAAAGGGGGAGGGTGTGTGGGGGAGTATTGGGGGGAGGGGTGTGTGGGGGAGTTGTGGGGGAGGGGGTGTTTGGGGGAGTTGGAAGGAAATTGCACTTTGTATTTAAGACATTTTTAATACACCCGTTGTGTACAAAAAAAAAATCACATGACTGGACATTGCTTATTGTGTATGTGTGCTTCATTGGTTTACAGTGTACAGTGTCCATGTACCCCCACACCCAGTGCCCAGAGTCCTAAATCCATGGCACCCTCTGCATCCAATGTGTCTTAGAAATATTGGCCTATCACAGACTGGCACACAGTACGTCCCTCCTGTTCATCTCCTCCTAGCTGATGTGCAACCCCTTCTTCTTCATCATCATCCTCACCTGGTGGTTGCTGGTCATGTCCGGGGGAAGAGGCACGTTCCGTTGGATGCACATGTTGTGCAGCATGGCACATGCCATGATGATCTTGACCACCTTCTTATGCCCGTACAGGAGTGCCCCACCCGACCTGCTGAGGCAGCGAAACCATGCCTTCAACAGGCCAAAGGTCTGCTCGATCACCACACAGGTACGGGTATGGGCCCGATTGTAGTCCTCTTCGCGGCTGTTCTGCGGGTTACGAACAGGGGTGAGGAGCCATGGCTTCAAAGGACAGCCAGCATCACATGCATGGGAGCAAAATTAGGTATATGTGAGTCAATTCCTACCAAGACACCTGTACTTATCACTCTCATGCCTGCAGATATTTGTTGTTCACATGAACATGTCCCTGGATGTCTGCACACATTTTAATTTGCCACAATGCGTGCTGTTCCATGGTCTACAGGTGTGGGTTGCGTCGTCCAGATGATGCAGGGTGTCCACTTCCATACTGGTGCTCATGCACTGTGGATGCCTACCGCTGTATTTGAAATCATATATGTGATGTGGAGTGATTCGTATGTATTTTTACTAGCAGCATTGGCACAAGTTTCATCATGATTTGTCATTCATTGGTTAATATTCCCATGGTGACATGCAGCGCTACTGTGGTGGTGGGCCAGTGGCAATCAGTGTATTCCCTTGGTGGGATTGATTTGTGCGCACTCATGGATGCATGTCCTGTGTTGTGTTTTGCTGCGGTCATTTACGTTGTGCATACTCACAGCATGTTGCGGCATTGTGTTGCAGAGGGTACGGTCTGATGATGTGCAGTGGACGTGTTGAGGGATGTGGGCTGGTTGCAAGTCTGGCATTTGGCATTGGTGTGCAGCTTCCATCATTTCTATGACGTTTAAGTTTCATGTTCAGTTTGGGATCTTTTGGGGCACAGTGTTTTGCAGTATGGGCATTGTCCAGTCACCACCCCAATCTTACCCGGGTGGTGTGTGCATCCCCCCACCATTACACTGCCATGTGCCTGTCATGCAACTTACCAAACAGCCAGGCACGTCGTCCAGCATGTTGCTCCATGTAGCGTGGTATCGTGGAGTTCCGCAGGACCATTGAATCATGAGTTGATCCTGGATATCGGGCACAACAATGTGTGATGAAATTGCTGGAGTCACATACCATCTGAACATTGACGGAGTGGTATAGTTTACGATTGCGGTACGCCACCTCCATGGCATGTGGGACCATCAATTCCACATGGGTTCAGTCGAGGGCACCGATACAATTTGGCATGCCTGCCAGTGCATGGAAGCCAATTTTAGTGTCAAAGATCTCCTGGGCAGTCCCTGGTAGGGATATGTAGTCACTTGAGTGCTTCAGGAGGGCAGCCAGCACTTGGTTCGGCATGCGTGAAAAAAAAGGTTGTGATATGCCATGCATCTGCCCCACTGCGTGCTGGTAGGTGCCTGTGGCCAGGAAGTGGAGGGGGGATGGCGGTGCAGATTTCAATCAGGCTGACAATGTCGTCATGTATCATGTCCGCAATGGTGGTGATGGTGTCCCGGTCCAGACGGTACAGGGTGTGGATCTGCTCAGGAGTTAGGTTGAAAGGACTGGCTCTGATGCGAGGGATTGGAGGCTGCCTGCGTGGTACCACTGGCTGCACTGGTGGGACTTGATGGGCTTGTCTCACCCTCCTTCTCCTCCTCCGTCTCCTCTGTAGTGCCTGTTGTAGTTGTTGCTCATGGAGTCGCAATGCAAGCATGTCCTCCAGCCCCAATATCGCAAATGCAAGTGAGATCACTTTAGTGTGGGTAGGGGTGTGGTGTGTGGGTGTGCTCCTTTTGTGCTGGGCCAAACTCCATTGCCTCCACCTCTGCTGATTGTGTGCACCTGTGGCAGTTGGGAACACAGCACATTGCTATTCACAGGTGATCTGCGATGCCGGTAATGCCGGCATCGCGGTTTCCCTTATTACCGCCCTCGAGATGCCGGTATGTGCATATCCTCGTGACTTGTGATGTCTTCCTTTTAGCGGCCTCCCGGTATGGCCGGCCTGAGTGGCCATGTGCCCGTGCACATGCCGTTACGGAGGAGCACGTTCTCAGCGGGGGCGCTGATACTGGGTTGTCGACTCGTAATGGGCCGGAGCGGTATGCGGTGCCGGTATTCCTGTACCGGCATCGTTTTTCCATTACCGTGAATCTCCTAATGAGGCCCACTGTCTGTTATTTCTAGCCTCAGTTTCAAAGCCCTCAACATCCTCCCTTCGGCGGATGCAAACTTCCAAATTGATGAATCATGTGACCCATCGTCCGAATCAGGGGAAGGAAGTCTTTAAAAGGCTTGCCACCCTTTTGTATTTCTTTGATTTTTTCCAGTGAAGGAACTGCTGTTTGCCGCCTGCTCTGCTTTCCTCTGCCCACTGCAAATAAGTTTGTTTTGGAGGTGTCTTGTGTTTGAAAGGCCCGGGAGGATAGCTCAAGCGGCAACGTGTTCGCCTTGGAAACAAGATGACACGAAGCAACACAGATTCGATCCCTGTATCCGCGCTTAGAAAAACTCTGGGTATTAAGTGCGTTATAAATATGCAACTAAGACATATTCCTGTAACAGCGGCTCGATGCCCCCGGGCTGTGGTAGCGCTTTAAAAATGTAAATAAATAAGGTACAGAAAAACCTCTGCTAAGGTTTCTATCTGTGCAAAATCATTTTATTTTGGGACGGAAGCATTTCTATCCTTAAATGCTGCACCTGCAGGGGAGAGAGAAAATGATTCTCCTTTACAAGCACTGCTACCAGGAGGAGGTGAGGGTTGGAATGAATTAGAAGGAGAAAGGAATCTGCACCTGTTGTCTCTCAATATGCTAGTTTCCTTATGCTGTGCCTTTCACTGAATCCCTATTAGATATTCTGGAATCCACACCAGGTGTTGGAGCTCTACACAGGATGTATCCTGGCAGATGTAATGCTGAATCCCCCATTTCTTTGAGGCCTGGTAGTTACCAACTAGTTCTTCTCTTGAGGGGTTCAGAAAAGGTTCAGGGATGGTCACCCTAGTATACAGGATCTGATTTAGAGACACTCTCTTGTGGGACCTTAGGGAGGAATCTTGTGGAGTTAGTCTGCAAGCCTCGCCCTTGCGCAATGATTCTCCTCCTTGTCCCTGATAATACTGTGGATGCTTAACTGATCAGATTGGAGTGTGGGTTGGGTCCTGTCAGTCTTACTCCCAGGTAGACAGTGTATAGGATACAAGGTTGGCACTGTGACTGTCACATTAGTCATGCACGGGCGCACACACACACACAAACCTTTGTGTGAGCTTTCTGCCGCATGGGAATAGAATAATTCTAAACAAAGCCTCGTGCAGAACCGCTTCGTGCGGAAGCACTTCGTCGCGAAGCTTCACAACTTATGAAATTGTCCACACAGGGCATCTGCGCACTGGCTAGGGAGCAGTAATCAAGAGTACCCACCTGGGAACGAGCATGATCATTTCTCGGCTTACACAAAGGCTTTCTAGGTTAATCAAGAATGATTCGCCTTCTCTCCTTCTCCTCTCTGATCCGAGGACAGCCAGCCCTCCTCTCTGCATTGCATCTGAATGTGAATCCATGCGCTTGTGCTGTGGTGTCCCCCTTGGCATTCAGCTGCCAGCATTCCCCACGTCACTCAGCTGGACAGGAGTATACCTGGAGCATGGAATCTAGTATTGCTGGTTACGAAGCTGTCATAGAGGACATCTTTCAGGTCATCCCCTCTGCCTCTTTCTTCTTCTGACCAAGATGTTTAAGCAGCCAATTGATCAAAGCGGGTAACTTGGATCAGGAAGTCCTTCTTGGCTTGCGTCAATTCCATGAATTCAAGTTTGGTGGCCTCATTCATATCGAGTGTACCTAATGTCATGGCCATCTCTGCTGGCCATCCTAGCCTCAAAGTTATACAAAAGAGTGTTGTTTTCCTCGAGCAACCGATGAGTCCTAGGTTAATAGAACCCTCCTAAGAAGGAAAGGACAAAGGCCAGTGTGTAAGTGGACTCACAGAAAGAGAATGGTATACAGAGGAAGTGAAACTTGCACTGGTTAGGGAAAGGCCAACATTCCCTGACCTCAAGCTGAAATCCTGAAAACACCCAGATGGGGCTAACGGAAACAATACTGTTACCACCAACTGGGGAACCCATGGGGCTGGATTAGGTGCAGGTGCTGCTGCCTCAGGCGCCTCCTTGACCTCATCAACAGTGATCAATGGTTTCTGTTAGCTTGCAGACTGTCATCCCTATTTTGAATGTTTAACATGTGTAGTAGTCATACCAGCACAAAAGACCGCTATGGCTAGTATGAGAGCAGCCTGCTTCCGCCTTCATGATAGTAAGAGTGGAGAAACGCACGTTACAACCTGTGACACTTCAAGCGTCCATGAGGTTTGTCTTGCAAACCTCCCACCCTTTCCCCATAGGGGTCATGCACTTGAATATCTCTGCAGAGCCTAGGTAGAAAGGTGGAATGGATAGAACACAACAGCTCTTCCCAGGCTCAGCACCACTAGAAGCAAGAGGAACTGGGAAAAGATGGCATAGACGAGGATCAAAGAAAGGGGGACGGATCCTTCTGTAGCTGTCCAGTGGCCAGAGGAATCCTGCATGACAGCGCAAGGGCATAACGAAAAAAGTAATAGCCTGGAGGGACCTGGTCCAATGGCACCCGGGTGACTGCCTAAAGAACTGGGAAATTATAACGAGGAGACAAAGGGGGGAAAGAAGTCAATGGCATATTGAGTCAATCGGGCACCCAGGAAGGGCAGTCATGGAAGTGAGAAGTCTAGGACTGAGCAGGCCAGTACATGGATGAGTAGAGCCCATCTGAGCAGTCATGCAGAGTAAAGAGGCCAGGGACCGGCTAGGTTGGTGAGAAGGTATATAATCGGACTAAACAGGGATGCATACTAAGGAATCAAAATAGAAGTCTGGGTCAGTGCACAGGTAGACAATATGACTGAGCAGGAATGCAGAATAAGGAACCCTGGGACAGGCTGGATTAGTGCAGAAGGTGGCAAGCAGAATGAGAACAAATCCAAGGGATGAGACAAACGTGTGAAGCTGTTCAAAACAAAGGGCACAAACACACAGAGACAAAAAGACACAGAAGGGAAGCCCAAGTCCTGCGTCCGTCTCAGCAATTTACACGTGTATTTTAATTGAAACTATAGGGTGGAATCTGGAAAGTGATGGGAATTGTGGGACTGACCCCTGCTGCGTTTAACCAGTATGGAATTTGGTGGAATGCAAAAACTGTTTTGTCAGAGCCGTTCCTTGTAGAGCCGAAACCCTAAGTGCCCCAACTTGAGGTAGCTACCTGCCCCTGATGGCTGCCAATCTCCCATGTCTCAATGCGTGCAGCTGAGCGTGATATGCAACAACTTCACAGACTGCATCTGAAAGCCCAAACACAACCAAGCAGTCTAAAGCCATATATATATCTCATGCTTTGCACACATTTTACTGTCAGGGTGACTATTCTGACAAAGGAAATTAGCATCCTACCAAATGTGTATTGCATGCTAAGAATGAATGCACATTTGAATTACTATCACAGACACTTTTGATAAATTGGTGGTCATTGTAATGTTCCCAAAATGCACTTTGTTTTTATGCAAAGCAGCCAGCATCCTATAGCCAGGGCACCCATATTATTGGATACTTAGATCTGCCACGCAGTCCCTCCCACAAAACTGACAATCTAGCCCCTCCCCCTAGGCTCACGACGGGGAGAGGGAGGCAGTAAATGATCCTTGTCCAGCACTGCTGTTAACACCTTACGGTGACCTGCAGTGGATCGACCTATGGGCACTGCATGCGTGTAATATTCCTATTCTGGCTTGCCTAAAACACAGGCCGTTCACAGTCCAGTTTGGACACATTTGGTAAATGAGCTCATGCTTTAGGGAAAGGTCTTCAGTCTACGTCGCCGTCCAGTCTGTATTCCTCTGCGTGTTTTGCTCTTCATGAAATCACCAGCACTGTTGAGCGCAGTGTGAGTGGCACTATGTACTCAAAGTGGGCAGGGAGCCCCTTTGATGCATGAATAATGGCCCATTCATGCAGTGTGACGGGGAGCTTCCACCAGGTCAGGGGTGAGGTCGCAGGCAGGGCAAGGCAGGAACGCTTTCCTTGGAGTTCCTGGAAGACACTGAACCCTTTATGTGCTGAAGGCAGCCCGCGCGACCCATGCACGCTCCCTGGCATGCTTGACATTCTGAAATCATGGGAATACATAACATGAGGGAAAATGAAAGTGCGCCTTCTTCGTGATTCCAGATGACGATGAAAGGGCTATTGTGTGCCCCCAGCTGTACACCATTGTGCCATAGCCCAATCTTTCACCAGGCATACACCCTGGCACCATGTCATAAAGGGCATTTTGGGAAAGCTAATAACCAGGATAGAACCAGGTATGTGCTCGACAAGGAGGTCACACTACGTGGGACGGGCTCACACACCGGCTGTGATACTGGGACTAGGCAAAAGTCATGATGAGCTCACCCCCGCCGCCACCCCCCAGTAAAGCTATAGTAGAGAGTCCCACCAACACTGCACCTAGTTAACTCTGCTCTTCCCGTGCATTCTGAGCTCCCTCCACAAGCGAGAGACCATGGTAATAATGTCGTCAGGTTGGCGACTTTAAAAAAAAATGCATTAATGATGCACCCTACAGGCTATCAAATACTTTCCCCAAATATTCTAGGACTGGAGGCCAGAACCTGACGACTTTTTCACAGCTACATTATTACACGGAACCGGATTGACTGCATGCCTGTGGCTAATCACAGGCTATGGGGCCCTGCACCGCATGACCATGGTGTAACTTGTAGGATATCGGCCATGTATCCATGCACATGGCAGAGAGCTACATTGGCAGTTTGCATTGTTTCTATGGCAGCAATGCCACCCCCGCACCCGAACTTAACTATGCAGTTGCGTATATTGCCCTTGGATTCTGCAGGCGAAGGACATCTTTTGACACTTTGTGCAATTGCAACGATTCCACACCCGTGCGTGCTCAACTAAAGAGGGGGAAATGGTTGTTGTCTATGCAATGCTGCACAGTATGTGTGCATAGGGGAATATGCCATGCCTCCGGATGAGGACAATACACTCCTTGACTATGAGAACAAAGAAGGTGCATGTGACGACAGGCCACCTTGGGATGGACATGAAGATGTGAGGGAAGGATGCATTGCACATCAGGAACTCATGGTTAACGAATGGTAATGCAAACATATGCACCTGTCATTGAACATGCACACTGCACTAAAATCCCATCTGCCATTGATATTGATGACCACTGGATTCATTGCATATAATGCTTATTTCTCTTTTTGACACGTACACACCCGTGCCCCCGCACCCTCAACCCAACTCTCCTGCCCTCGCTGCACCCTCCATCCTAGTCCCCTGCCCTTCCCGCACCCTGAATCCCACCACCCCTGCTCTCCCGCACCCTCAACCCGGTCAGCCCTGCTCTATCAGCTGCTACAGCCCCGCCCTCCACGGTATCACTACATATTATCCCCACCAAAAATATTGCTGTATATATGGTCGTCAGGAACGGCCATAGGCAATATTTTTGGGTGGGATCATTTTTGGGGTTCTTGGGAGCAGGGGTTGCAGGGGTGTCCCCTGCAGGATCCATGCCTGAATATTGCCGCAACAGTATGGTGATATTTTTGTATGGCAATATTTTTGCGGCGATATTAACACATGGTACCCCCTCCACGCCGGCATGATATGCAGTCAGTCATCTGTAAGTCTCTACTTCTTTCTCCTTTTGCTACCTTACCGGATTGGAGTGGTGGAATTAGGGACCTGCTGCTGAGAGTGCCTTAGTGGTATGCTTGCCACAGATCTCTCTGTGCGTGTGGCAGACACCGCACTGGTCATTTAACCCCCCTCCTCGTAGCTCCTCCATTTGGGCTGGAGGGTGAGTTTTATTGCTTGAGTGAGATTTTCGTTATTGGCTGACATGGTCTTTTTCCACTCATGCACCCTTTGGGCCATGTGTGTTATGATAGCAGTGACATCTGCTGCATGCTGGCACAACCAATCCGAGGCGGTTGCTAAGAGGCATCTTGCACAGCATCTTGCATTGCCTGGGAGTGGTCCAGTTGTTGTTGCGTGATGCGCACCATCCACTCCTGCCACCGCTCAATCTGTGTAAGCCTCATCCAGATAGCGACCAGAATGTGTTCCAGAACTGGGGTAGGTGGGTCACAGTGATGTCTTCCCCCGGATCCATGTAGCTGTGTACCTGCTGCCTCATCATCCTATGGTGGAGTATCCATATCCTGCACATGGTGCGACTGCAGAGGATCAGGGGTAAGGACCGGTGTGCAGAGGTAAGAGGCTAGGAAGGGGAGAGGAGTCAGTTGGGGAGAGGCTCACCCTTACAACGGCAGGAGTATTATCAGTGGTGCTGGGCGTAGGTGGAGTGGCGAGGGCAGGTGAGGTGGTGGTATCCTCCAAAGCGGGCTGGCAAACAGGATCTCTTGCGTCAGAGGTGGTGTTGGTGGCTTGCAGCACAGAATCGGGGTAAGGGGGGGACAGTTGTGAGGGCAGCTGTTTGGAAGTTGTTTCTGCAGGCTGCCCTATGTCCGCAGTGGCTCCCACAATAGTGGTAGCTCTGCTGGTGGCCTCAAAGGTGGCTTCAGTGGTGTTCACTGACCATGCGGACCCCGATGAAGGCTTGTGTTTTACCACGTGACTACTTGCCCTTCCGGGTCCTGCATCACAGGGCGGTCCAGCAGTTTTGGGTAGTGTAGTTGTCCTTGCAGGAGGAGTGGCTGAGGCTTTCCATGGCTTCCTGGCTGTCTAGGGTGCCTGTTGGAATAGATGGAACTTGTTCTTTGCTTTGTTGAATGGTTGGTCATTGTGCTGCTGCATTTTGCAGTCAGCTGACTGGATGTCACGGTGGAAGCATCGGGCATTTCACATATATCACACAGACACTCCAGGATACATGTATCTATCTGTCACTATTAGGGCTTCCTACTTCTCTATAACGTCACCCACTATGGCTCCTCATGTGAGCTCCAATGGCGTTGGATGTGTTCATTGTGGGTCTGCATTGCCTGACCCAGACTCTGCACAGAAACAGCAAGTGTGTGGGATGCCATTCCATTTGGGGTGCCTTTACATCTGCTCACTGGGGTCTGGCGGCTCTGCCTTTTGTCACGCCTCCTCCCTCCAGGCCGGCCATATTGTGTATGCTGTTCACCATCTCCGCCCAAGGCATTAGGTGAAACGACTCCACTGTCGCTCCTCTGGTAGTAGCTGTATCCTTATGGTGGTGGCCTAGCAGGGTGCGGACGATAGATTTCAGGGCTTTCCATCTTAGGTCCTCACAGTCCCGAGGCACTAGCGCCACGGCCAACAGCTTTTCAAGATGTCACTTCAGATGGCATTTTTCCTTTGATGGGTGGTTTCCTGGTTTGCGCCCTATATAATTCAGTTGCATGGGCCACCAACCACCGTGCCAGCACAGTGAGCTCCGCCTCTGTGGATGTAGCTTTTTTAAGATGCATTTCTGACGGTTCCATGTGTTAATAGCCCCGCAAAAATATTGCCATACAAAAATATTGCAAGCAGCCGTGGACTCCCTGCTCACTGTGCTCAGAGAGACAAAGCTTCACCTCACTGATGAGGCCCAACAAGGCTGAAACATGTGTATGGGGTTGCTGTTGGTACTCTTGTTCGGAGAGGAATTGCAATAGCATTTTGGTGCTGGACTGCCCATGTGGGCGGGACAAAGACTGATATGCAAATGGTAATTCCCATCTGTGAAAGGTACAGTGAGCAAAAAGTGTGTGCTGCAAACTCTCATCTCAGAACAGGTTATCATACCATGTTCTTTCTGGAGAGGAGCGCCTGATACCTTCTTTGAAATTTTTCCAAGTGAATAACGTGTCTGTTTTGACATGATGGACATGCAAAACGGGTCACATAGAAAGTTTGTGTTTGTTTGCTAAAGCTATGTGGGCTCATTGATGGGTCATGTAGAACGTTTGAGTTTGTTTATTATGGCTATGCAGGCCACTCGAGCAGGTCACGGAGAATACTGATTTTTTGGTTTGACTATATGCTGGCTCACAGAGCTGGTTCCTGAGAAGTTCACTTTGGATTTTGGTCCAGTGAGTTCTGCACGGAGTCTGGAGAGAAATTTGGAGGTTGTCGCTGGTCTCTTTTGCGATGGTCTGCAGGCAGCATTGGAAAGAGGTGATTCACACGCTGTCTCCTTATTCGAAGATTCAAAGCTCTGGTTCAGTGAAGAGACAGTTCTAACAAACATGCTGATGTTTAGAGAGCACGAGTTGCTGGGGACTGAGACTGGGGAAGAAAAGGTGTATTTGTGGGCCATCAGCCTCACTTTCCTACAGTCGTTATGTGTGTCTCTTAAAGGGACAGAACCTTTATCAAGGTGTTTATTGAAACCAAGTGAATACTTGATGCTGGGCCTGCAGGACTGCTGTGAAGGGGAGGGTCGCTGCGTCTTCCTGAGCAGGTGTGTCCCCGGGTCATCTAAACGGCCAGGGTTATGGTTGGTTACCATGTGATGCCTCCTGCCTTAGGAAGGGAACTAAGTGAGGGTGAAAAGGGGATCTCCCACATACCTCCTCCAGGTCTATCATCCTCTAGCTTGAGAAGATTCACAGACCCTTTTATCACTCCCCAAAATGTCCCCAGAGTTAGACTGGGGACTTTATCACATTCATCCCTGAGGAAATCATATTCATGCAAGCAAAGGGCAGCATGAGTTCTCATCTCTATGCACTAAGAAGGCACCCACAGTTGTCAAGCATGTACCACTAGGGAATCGGTAAGAGCTGCTACCGCCATCTTGAAAATACATGCAAGTATTATATTGATTAATGTTATAGAAAAGAACTTGGAGCAGCCAACCTACCACTGACTTGTTTTCTACTGTGATTGCTATCAGGTCACCATAGAGGTTTATGAGCTATATTTATAAATAAACACATTTCTAAATAACACACATATTTAATGAATCATTCATAAATACATCTAAAGATGGAGGATTTGTGACGGATACAGTAGTGTACTAATGTGATTCGAACACATAACTCGAGATAGTCCATTGCAGATAGCCTGTAAGACTGATGAATCCATTCAAAGATGGCCGTGCGTATTGCACAGTGACATAGCACTCCTGATCTATCTCTCTAGATTGCTAAATGTGTTGGTGGGAGAGTAAACCAAGTGGCATGGCTGGGCAAGTGACAGGAAGCGGCCATTGGGGAATAAAGTGCATCAGACATTGCCAGACATTCTTTATGCAATGGAATTCCGTGCAAGATTAAGACTGTTTGAAAAGGTGTGTGAGATCCATCCATAGAAGGCATTGCAAGCCTGACGCTTTGCATCAATTTGCATGACAACCCGTGTCTAGTTTCAGGCTGAGGGAATGGGCTGATCCAACTTTGTGCAATACAGATAGCCAACCCATTTTTGGTGCGGCTGAGCTCAATGACCCTGCGCATGTTTGCCCACCTCCTTCAGGTGCCCTGGTGAGGGAAGCCTTGATGATGTCTGGACCTGCAGGAATATCACTGAACCTGCATCATTATGCTGTTCATTGGGATTCCCTCCCACCTGCTAAAGACTAATAGCAAACAAACAAACTATTAACCACAATAAAACATAGTCTAGGCTCCCCTCCCGGGCAGTATTTGCATGTATTTGCTTATTTAGCGCTTTCGTCAAAGCGCAGAACTTGATTAGGTAAAACGGTCAAAACTTATGACAAATAACAATTGAACAATCCAACATGTAAGGAGAAGAAAGCGAAAGCAGTTGTAATTTTAAAAAAGAACTACAAAGAGAAAAAGGGCAGAGGGCATACTAGAGAGTGCTAGTTCATTACAGTGTTTCAGGAGCAAAAAGGGGAAGGAATCACATTGTGATTGGGGGACTGCGAGAAGGAATTGTGACCGAGATCAAAGAAAACGAATCAGACAATAGGCGGAAATAAGAGAGGAAAGATAAGGTGGGGCCAGCCCATGAGCACACTGCAATCGATACAGAAAACCGGTGAAGGGATAAGAGCATAGAGGAAACCGAATCACGACGAGAGAGACAAAAGAGTGGCGAATGAAGGAATTATAGATAGAACGAAGAAGAAAGAATGGATTGGCAGGGAGTCCAAGCAGTAAAGCAGCGCAGTAGTCGGGTGGAGAGATGATCAGTGAAGAAACAAGAAGTTTGGTGGCTTGGTAGGAAAGAAATGCTCTGCGCATGTCATATACATGAAAATGACAAGACCAGGCAGTGTTAGTAATAAGAGCAATACAGGAGATAGAGGCATCAAAGACCACGCCTACATTGTAAGCAAAGTTGGAAAGAAGAAGTTAGGAAGGGGGAAGAGAAATACATGGCTATGAAAAAGAGGAAAAATATCAAAGGAGTGGTAAAAAAAGAGAATCCTTTTTGGATAGATTAAAATCGAGAAACTTGGCAGACATCCCAGATAGAAATGCTAACAGACACACAGAAATTGTACAATGGAGTCAATCAGAAAATGATCTGGGAGTTTGTCAGGAAGAAATGGTAAGGGGATGATAGGAAGAAATAATAACAAATAGAGGGACAGAGTAGAGAGAGCAAAGAAGAAGGCCAAGGGCAGAACCTTGAGGGACCCCATGCTGGCCAGACTAAAACACAGAATGCTGCCACTGCCCCTCATCTCGGACCCACACTGTAAAAACTAACACATGTTGATACCACACATGTTCACCAGCAACTGGTGGGAAACACAACTAACAACGTGTTTCATGCACGAACCACTGTATTTTACAAGCAAATAAAAACGGTTAATTTCAGCCAGAAAATACCATGCGTGTGGCAATCGAATTGTGCCCCCCAGAGGCCTGTAATGAGGGAACGTCCTTACAGGAAGGCTGTAACGAAAGCGGCCCTCTGGAGCACTCACGCCAGAGCGTATTTATTTTCCACACTAATCATCCCCTCCAGTATGTGGTGAGCTGCGCATTTTGATTTCACGACTGTGAAAGTAACATCTGAAGGCACGGACCTATGAGTCAAAGCCGAGACAGGCGTCTTGACAGCACTATTTCCAGACAGCCCAGCTAGGGTGACAGTTCTCACATTTTACTACTTGAATTGGGTCCTCCGCTAGCGACCGCTGCGACCTCCTACGCAACATTCCTCCCCGCGCCACAGGTCAATGCGGAATACAAACCCGCGCGCGGGCCTGTCAGTGGTATTTATGTCTGCGCAGTCTGTCGACTGTGGTGACGGCATCGGTCTAATGGGCTGAGTAACAGAGTAGATTTAGGCTCTCGCAGCTTTATAAATCTTCCCATTATTGGTCACAGATGATTAGAAAGTGGAAACGTGGATCCCTGCATCACATGTGTTTTCATTTAGCATCTGCTCAAACGTCTGCGCACGCAGTGTAGGAAACCGCGCGCTGACACACACAATTAAAATATATGCAAGATAAATCCAACTACCAGTACTCCAACTAACACCTTTCTTTCTTGAACATTGGCTGTTCATGTTCGGTTATGTTACTGGGAGTTAAACCGTGTGCCATCATTGCTGCCATGTCCATGGTTCCCAGGCGCTATGTTAATGTTGTCTTCTTAAGAAGAGTGTGTTTTAGAATCGTGGAGACAGAGAGGCAAAATCAGGCACTGCGTTGGGTCTTTCAACCTTTTAAAATGAAAGGGGCCTCACGGGGCTCGCTGCAACTGCCTCCATATTGCAAGTCAGCAGTCTAATAACACGGCAATATTTTCCTTTATACATCACTTACGTTCCGGGGTTTACAGTGTGCGATTTGCAGCGCTTGCCATGCAATTGGGGAAAACAGAAGTGTTATCACCTTAATGCCTTCAACGCTGGTTCCTCCACGTTAGCCACTCGTTTACAAAGAATGATTCATTGCTATTCAGCAGGATTCAGTGTTTCAGCTCCCTGCTGGCTCGGCCCCAACCATCATGTTGAAAAGGGCCCCAACCCTTCGTCAGCAAGTCCTGGGGAAAAGGCAAGATAACCTTGCTGCTGTGTGAAATTTGGAAGTGCCTGAGTACTGTATGCAGGCAGCGCTGGTCATTGGGCCGGATTATCTGGGATCCGAGATCCTGCAAAATGTGTCTCCCCAGATCCCCGAAAACCATTCATACCCTTGTTTTTAGCCTGCTTTTGTTGCCAAAGTTGGGATTCAAACGCACACCCTCAAGAACACACACCCTCAAGCTGAAAATCCAGAGACTTACCCAGTACACCACTTGAATAGCTTGTCAGGGTGGCTCTCTGCAGAAAATATTTAAGCAAACTGTGTAGGATTAAAATGTAATCACATTTTATACTTTGCTTGCAACTTCATAGGAAACACTCCTGCCTACGTGGGTTATTTTCCAGGTGTTAATTAATCTCCTGAAATAGAAATGTTTTATTAGGGGGCGGGGGTCTTAGAAAAACTCTCACGTTCGTCCATCCCCCACTCCCTCCACAGGACCACACTTCCCACCATGTTGTCTCTGTTGGGATCCTACAGGTAATCATTTCCATTTCCAGAACTGTAATAAAGCAGATTTGCTTCTTGGTGGCCTTTGTCGAGGGTTTCGAGGAATTTATGTCCAGATTGGAATGTCATTGTGCCCATTTTCAAGGGTGCATTGGCTTGTACAGTGGCAGGGTTGGAAATGGGCTGGAACAAGATGGATCCCTGCAGTCACATAGGTTTTCATTTAGCATCTGCTCAAGCGTCTGTGCACACAGTGAGGTGGCGGCAGGTGATACAGGGTGCATTTTAGGGAGCATTAAAATGTAGGAAACCGAGCACTGACACACAAAGTTAAAGTATATGCAAGAGAAATCCAACTATTGTTTGTCTTGCCTGAGCGCTGCAGGAGCTCTGCTGCACCCCAGGGCGTAGGGTTAGCCGAGGGAACGCGGCGATATGTCCTCAATCCATCGCAGCCCACGCTTCAGAATTCTCAGCACTGTAAACAATATCAACTCCCCATTATTAACAATGAGGCAAATATCGCCTGGCAAAATGTGCGAAAAGTATGGCCGTCTGCACTGAGAAGGAACACCCACCCTACGTCAGGTACCGGATTTTAGGAACAGTAAGAAGACCCAAGGATGCCAGTCTCAGAGTTCTAGAAGATGGTTTGGTTAGCGTGAATCCATTCCGTAATAAAATGAGTGCATGTTTGTAGCAAGACTTATGCACCAGGCAGAGTGCCTTAACTGGATATGCCTTTCCACTGGCATATGAGTGGGCAAGATGCGTTCCCTTCTGTCCTAGTTGAGGAGAAATCTTAGCGTAGCACTCTGAATTATTTGGAGTTTATGCAATGCAGTCCTAGGTAATCCCAAGGAGATTGCATTGCAAAAAGAAGGTTGCTCTAAACATATTAATTTACCATTTGAACAGTGTGCAAGAAAGTACAATAATCCTAAATTCTGCTAAGAGTCCAAAGTGGAGAAAAAAAAGAGCACTAGATACCTGGCTGATCTGAGCATCTCGGGGATGCAACTCGGGGTACAGAAAGGGATCAAGCCAAACCCCCTTGTTTCTAACCTTCTGAAAGGGGATAGCGCAAGGCCCAAGAGAGATGTACCAATGGGTGGAAAACCAGCTAGGAGAGGCTGATTAAAGATCAGAGTTTCTTTGTTACAGTGAATTAAATTGATCTATGGGAAGAATTAGTGCAAAGTAAAATGTCAGTCTGTAGTGGATTGCATTTGAGCCGACTAGAATGTATCCACCAGCATGCCTACTCCATGCACTGTTTAAAACGGTCCATCGTATCACCTAGGGGGACCCCAAATGGAGGACCGCCTGGGTGTCATCAGGGTACATGTAGAACATTAGATTAAACGAGCAAACCAGATCCTCAAGTGGATTCACATAGATGTTAGAGAAGAAAAGGCTTAGCAGTGATCTCTGAGGAAGGAACCCTGCATGTGTTCACCTTTTTGGATGATTCAATATAGTTATGATCCTACTACAACTGATTCCAATATACCTGTGCAAGAAATACAATCACACCACAAAGTCAAATTTACATATTGACAAAAAGACCCATACACTGGTGATCAAATCCAACCCTTAAGGCAATGAGAAATACATTGATACCCACAACCCATTTGTTCTCCAACTCTCTCTCTCTCTTTCTCTCTCTTTGCCAACTCTCCCTCACCTTTTCCTCATTTCCTTTTCACCCCACATACCATGGTCTGATTACACCCTGGCGGGGGGTCACAGTTCACCCAAACGGACAAGGTTTCGGCACTTTAAGACCACTACAATGGTGATGTACACAGTATAAAAGCCTAGTAACATAAGATAAAATAAGTACCTATAAGGCATAAGTCTAGAAGACAGAGGACTTTTCATATTGTTAGGTCATTTTGAAACACTTGGGGTTTCACGATCGCGGGTAGTGTGAGAGAGAGGAAAAGGCACAGAAAGGGAGAGGGTTGGAGGATGATGGTGGTATTAAACTGAGAGGTAGTTCTGGGGGAGCAGGGGAGAACCTGTATGGACAACACTTTCATAGCTCGGACGTGTCTAGAAACCTCGTTAGGTGTTGTCTAAGAGAAAGAGGAGAAAGGAGGAGGAGAGGAAGAGGCGGCCGCAGGGGGCCGCGAGAGGTAGATGGAGAGGAAGAGGAGAGCGAGGACAGGATGTCCTGAGTTTTAGTGGTAAAGTGAGTAGCCAGAGCCATACAGAGGGCCTGGGAAGGAACAGGAGAGGTGGAGACTGCAGCCCCTTGCTGATTTTAAAGAGTGTGGCTGTGTGCTAGAGGTTGCAGAGACACAGGCTTGGATGTGGGCTCTCTTCTTGGCAGGACAGAGAGTCTGTATTGCCTTTGGAGCAGGCAGCAGGCCAGTTTGTCAGAGGATGCAGCCGTGGCCCAATATACCTTAAAGAGGCGACCAACTGCTATTCATCGGTACGAAGAAGGAAGGAAGGAGTTGGAAAAGGTTTGGCTAACCTTTTTGTGGCCTTATGGATGCTCATGCGAAGTTATTTTAATTTTGGTGTTTGCTTCCTCGTTCTCTTATGGGACCCTTTGTTATTTGGAGAACGTTTCTACATTATGCTGGTTTAAAGGTTTATCTATTGTATAACCATAAAATTGCCAATAAAAAAACTAAAAAAAAAAAAAAAATTATGCTGACCTTTACAACTCTGGGCAAAAAATGAAAAACAAAAATCAAAGCGCTTTCCGCGCTATGGTAGGGGGTAGGGGACGAGCTGCACACAGCACATTGGCGAGCGCTCTTCTGGCTCCACCCCCAAACCTATGTCACAGGCAGCAGGAGCCAAGGTAGACCCTCAGCAAACCTCAAAAGCCCTTTATTTTGTGATGGGCTCTTTGGCGTTGAGGCTGGCCGGATCCTGAGAGCTGACCGCCGCCGCACGCCGCAGCTAAGACCAAGACTCAGGTATTCCTCCCGTCCATCAAGTAGCTTTAGTGCCTTGGATAAACAGATTGTACTGCACATGCAAGCACTTGTTAAGACCTGTGCACTTCACCAAGCATTTCTTTTAAAATGAAAATACACTTCCTCTCACCCCGACCTCCCCCACAGCACTGTGCATGATCCACACGTCACAGTCTTGATATAAACTATATCCCAAAAGATTGTCTCTTTTCCTACTCAGCTCTAGGACTCTGACTCTTGCAGACAGCCCTCCAGTCCCACTTCCTGGACTTAACATTTTTCTGACCTAGGCGATAATTACCAGAACATGGTAGGTCTCCTTCATTTGCAGTTTTTAACCTCCCAGACACCTCTATCACTGTACTAACCAGTCCCCTTATATCTACAGGCTGACGGCTCCAACTACTCCACCTGATTTGATCCATCTGTCCTGAAGACCGTTCGGTACCTGGTGCAACAACGCTGTTTCCATCCCTCCAGCCACACTCACCAGCTATCCATACCGAACCAGAAACACAGAATAATGTGTCGACAAGTCTAAAACAAAGCCTATTGTCTCATCAATATTATTGTTTGAAACAACAAAAAACTGTGATCTTTCACTCTGTATACTAACTCACAGCAATGCACACTCGAATGTGTTCACTATGTATAGTTTCAGCCCCACGGCGCAGTTTGTAAAAAATTGTCTTCTTTTTTCTCTGTGTTAGGGTAAAATAAAAAACCCTGTCCTTTATCAGTTTCACTTCTCCAAAGGGTTTTTTTGTCCTCCAGAGCTAACATTGTTTTTAGCTCCACTGCAAACCTTGGTGACCCTATGTCACGCCATTGGTCAGGGTAGCTTTGACTCATCTCTTGCTCTACTACAGCCTAGAAATTGTCCAGAAGTTTTCTGGGTCATTGGAGCTAACTGATTTTAGTAGTGGTTTGTTGTATATTGTGTTTTACTGAGTTCAGCGCTTGTAGGATGATTAAGAGGCTGGTGAATTTTGGTTGTTGCTGGGTAGTATTATCGATGCCTGGTGATCCTGCTGGATTGCTGGTTGATTAGTACTGAGAGGTCCTGTGCAATGAGTGGGTGAAATGCTATCAATCTGTGGGTTGTAGAATGGTCCACCTGAACATGGGATTTTTCACAAGGTCTGGTGATAAGTCCGTTTGTGATTCAAGTGATCATTTATATGCGATATGTGGTGGGAGAAGTAGGATGAGATGACATCACAAAGGTGCTGTTGAGGTTTTGGTTTGTTCTAACGGCCAATGATTTCCTGATCGCTTTGATCAGTTTAAGCATTTCCTTTTGTGGGTATTGCGCTTGCTTAATTCTGCTTCCATAACCTGACTGCTTCTGGATCCCTGGAGCAGGTGGAGGGGAACATTGCACTGGAGGCACAGTAGCAGTTCAGAAATTCATCTTCTAGTGCTCTTCTTTGGAAATATTGGAGGACTCCTCCTTTTATTAGGATCACTAGTGACCCTCCTTCCATTTCCCTTCCCCTTTTTGTCTTTTAATAATATTTGTGAATATTTTATTAGGATAGGTAGTTCTGGCCTGATTTTGGTTTTGCAAAAAAAAGATATATCTTTTTTATGGCATTCATTTGGACAGTTTTGACTATTCATATAATTTCGATTTTAATGGTTACTCTTCTTGTTTTCTTCTTCACTTCTGTCCGATGGGTTTCCTGCCATCATTATTCTTATTGTACCAACTCAATAAATCTTGCAACATGTTTTGGTGTAATGACCTATAGAAGAACATTAACCAAACAAACATCTGGTGTGGTCCAGTAAATTCAGAGTTACCAGTGCTGGTGAAGTTTGTAAATGTTTCAGTCGTCTTCACCACCATAGTTGTTCCTCCTTTGGTTTCTTTTTTTAGATCATTTAGGTTAGACCTTGTTGCTAGTTTTTTTCTCTGAGTCTTTGAAAGGTTTCTTCAGGCATAGCTTGTCCAGGGCATTTGTTATCAATTCATGGCACATGTGGGTAGATACTCTCTCTGGTTGTTGAAGATTGAGGGCTATTAGATAGGATGACATACACTCACTCAAGATACTAGATTGCCTGTTCAGTCATAAATTCAAAGCACACAATGCGATTAGATATTCCCTGTCCCCTGAGAGCTGAATCACTGCAAAGGCAAAATTGTTTGTCACGGAAGAACTGTAAGGATGGATCGCAAAAGCAACACAAATGTGTGTGTCTCTGCATTGGAGACGTTGCATTACACCACCAGGATCACATTTGCTTTCTAGACTACAGCTAGCTAGAGGTATCTTTGCATGGATGTATTTGTTGTGTATGATGGTAATAACGCACCCCATCCTGTCTGTCCTGGGGATGACAAATGTCCTAGTGGAATTGCCTCATGAAGATAGGAGCAGAATCATCCATCAGTCAGGACTTGTGATGAGGAGGAGGTCAAAGCCGTCCTCTTTGAGGATGTGATGAATGTCAGCAATATGTTGCAGAGAGGGCATTGATGAGGATGCAGGTACCTTGGTATTTAGTTTAGATCTATTTGGGACGTCCTCTAGGTTGCTCCTGGTTGTGTTCCACTCTACCTCCATAGTTTGGTCTGGTGCTTGCCACATGCATAGGAGTGTCTTGCAAAAGAATACAAAGCATGACATGCTGTGGGTTGAGCGGAATGCCCCACCCCCAGGCATGGGGAGAGGATGGTGTGCTCTTTCAATATGAAGGGTGGTAGCACTTTGTTCACGTCCCACCTTATCTTCAGAATACCTGGCCAATAAGGCAAGTACTTAGGCATATAATGGCCATTCCTGGTAACAAAGTACTAGAGTATTTTATGCCATTGTGAGTAGCAGACCAAACAAATGATGCTACCTGCTGTTTGATATCTGATGTAAGTTTTCACAAAGTTGGCACACTTCACCTTTGCAGGAGCGCAGACTCGGACAGGCCCTTTCCGGGTGCGGGCATTCCTCAGTATCAATTGTTTTCCCCACTACTAGCACTCTCTTTTTCAATCCCAAATACACAATATGCTGCTCACCTATGCCACTTACAGAAAACAATCTGAAATTACTCCCTATAGAAATCAAACAACAGAACTCTACAACCAATTTTCTTACCACCACCCCAACAAATGCACCCTAGGACAATGATACTCGAGGCTACTATTTGGACACAAATGCCTCTGTGTCCTCGACACAAACCACCTAGAAACATAAACGCACACAAAACCTTGGTACTTTCAAAATGCACGTGTCAACACAGCACTAGAGCTATCTTGCATTTCCCTCGCTCCCCACTAACCTACCCAACATCTCTCTCTTTCAGATCTGCCAGTACACAGTGTAAATCCCAGTAACATTACATATTAAATATTGGCAATAGCTGGAAAATGGTGATGGCCGGGTCAATGCCTATTGTAAGGGCGTGGAAGGAGGCGATTAGCACACTTGTGACATGATTGTTGGCAGAGACTTTGGAGAAATACCTTTCTGATCCTAATACTAAAATGGGTTTCCCTGCCTCAAAATCATATTCTCTGGGGTCTATGGGGTCTGTCAGGATAGTCCAAAAGTCCACCATCATGACACAATTCCTATTTCCAGCCCTCACACTGATAAACATAAACTAATGTGAAAAGAGGATATTCTTTATCCTCAAAGTACCGTTCCAACTCGAAAAACAAAGTTCCAAAATGATGTAACAAATAAACTCCAAAAGGAAGGACAACCTTACTCACACGCTGTCGTGCCGTCTGAATGTAAAATTAGGGTATTGTCCTCTTTTCCTGTCGTGCCCTCCGAATGTTCAATGAGGGTTTTCCCCTCTTTTAGTATTCCTGTCATGCCTTCCGAATGTTCAATGGGGGACTTCTCCGCTTTTAGTATTCCAAAAGTGTCCTTGATATTGTCTACACAAATTAATATGAAAGTGGTGTCCCTTCTGATAGTTTCTTCCCAGTATCTTCTATGGTCAACCTGGTTCTTGTTTCTCCTTCGTTTCACAGTCCACCCAGTACACTATCCTGCCAGGTACTGTTACTATGAAGAGTACTTTAGCTCTCACTTCATATCCGAGTGGGTTTCAGGCTTTGCCTTCTCTGTACTTTCCAATTGTGCATATTCTTGCTTGACTACTACTGCTTTGCTGGTCACAGCCAACCTGGTATACTCTCCTGCACGGTGGCGCGAATATGAGGATTGGTATGGCTCTCTCTTTACGTGGGTGCGAAAACCAGAGTTGCTTTTTTTTAGTTCTGGTCTTCCTGCTTTGCTACTACTACTCCTTCATTGGTCACAGTTAACCTGGTATACTATCCAGCCAGGTACTTTGCTTATGAGGATTGCTTTGGCTCTCTCTTCATGTGGGTGCAAATCCCAGACTTGCTTTTCTTTAATTATGATCTTTTTTTACTACTACTACTACTACTAGTACTACTATTACTATTACTTCTTTGGACACACTTAACCTGGTATACTATCCTGCCAGCTACTGTGTGTATGAACATTACTTTGTCTCTCTCTTCATGTGGGTGTGAATCCCAGACTCACCTTTTCTTTAAATGTGATCTTCTTACTTGACTACTAGTACATATACTTTGTGAGCCACAGCCAACTTGGTACACTATCCTGCCAGGTACTCTGACTATGAGGATTGGTGTGGACACCTTCATTAAGTATATGGGTGCGGGTCCCAGACTCGCTTTTGTGATCCTCCCTTCTCCTAGTTGTCCCATCAACTACCCTGTGTCCCTGACCTCTCTGGAGAGCTTAACAATGCTCCTCAGTGGCTCCTGGGTGCTTCAGACTTTCACGGCTTCCCTTCACTGCTTCCACAGCTTGCAGCGGCTCTACATCAACTCCAGGCCTCTGGGCTGCGCATCTCGCCATCCCCACACACTCCAGGCCTCCTGACTGGATGCAAGCTCAGGCTTATGCCTCTCGTGGAAGTTCATCTGGGATGGAGATTCTAGGGATGTCTTTACCAGTGGGTAATCACCCCGTTCACGGTATTGTCAGCATACTTTCTCCTCTACAGCTGCCAGCCTTCGAATTTCCTGCATCCTCCTGGGAGGGCCTCTCTCTGCTTCCAGTCCTTCCCTTTTTATGACAGGAATAGTATTAGCCATTCTATGGCATCTAGTCCATGCACCTTGGTTCTGCTGAACCGGACACATGGATCTTTGCCTCTTCCTCGTCTCAGTAGTGAGGTCTTCACTCCTCATCAGTTTGTTGTTGCTCTTTCTCATCCCAGTATTATGGTGATCCTTGTACTTAATGTTCTTGCTCGTCTCAGTGTTTCCCGGGAAGTGACAGTGTCCACTCTGCACACATACATGGAAGTATGTGGGGCTATGTCTTGTGCAGGGTAACATGGTGAGGGAGGTTGGGGTGTAGGGGAATTATACCGCGTATCTCCCAAGGTGTTGTCCCTTGTCTCATAGGGGGTTTCCCTCCCCATGAGATCTATCCGCTGAGTACCACCCACAGGGGGACTATCAGGTTGCGGCCTCACGGAAAAGGGCTTCCCCCATAGAAGTAGTGACGACATCCTGGGATTCGTCACACTGTGCAAAAAGTTACAAATATGGTCTTTGCTTCCTAATATTGCATAGTTATCACTTCTCAGACTGAAGCAGATGCCACCGTGAGAAAAACGTGTGTGCTCCTTTTTTCCTCCTCCTTTTTTCCCCCTTTCAATCAC
This sequence comes from Ambystoma mexicanum, assembly GCF_040938575.1. NCBI lineage: Eukaryota > Metazoa > Chordata > Amphibia > Caudata > Ambystomatidae > Ambystoma > Ambystoma mexicanum. Next base: position 557,713,774 of record NC_090941.1, on the reverse strand, counting down.
TGCCCTTAAATGCGCCTTATAGTTCTGTTTTATGGCGCAGTTTGATGATTCCAATGTCGCAAATGCTGGGAAAGAATTACCGGACACACAGGTACTGTTAAAAAAATGGGGCGCCAAAACTCACAAATAGAGATTTATAAATGTGGGGATGGACTTATTTTATGCACAATTTTGACCCTGGTATTTATTGGTTAGCAGAGGTTTGGCTCACACCGTAAATGAATGAATATGTTTATATTTCTGCAGAGAAAACAACATAAATATGTTTTATAACACTTCTCCAACGGTTTGACTCATCCACTTTGGGGAAAAAGCATATATTTTTTCCGCGTTGGCTACGAAAAGAGAACGTGATTACACCACAAACCCGCAGAGGCTGGCCTCCAAGAGATTTTTAATTAAAGGAATTGGAGCCAGAAAAAAACACAAATCCAATGTTTCTGTGACAAATACGATATTTGTTCTGGAATTTTCCAGAACAATCATGGGGGGTGTATGCTTTTCTAAAGTTTGTTGGCAAAGAAGTTCACTGGCTCTCACAAACCAAGCTAGTGTTTTTTAATAGAGTTAGAATTAGCAGAATATTAAACGTATGCTGAATTGAATGTCACAGAACGTTTATTTGTGTGACATCTAACTATTGCAAAATTCACAAAAATTCCCATTACTGAAATATATTGTTTAAATACAGCATTATTTTATCAATTTACAAATGATCAAATTCAATTAATAAATCCAACTGATTTTTAAAATGTCTCATTTTAAAATAGTGCACATCATGAAAATCAAGCAGGAAAAGAAGAAAACAGATCTCCCATCCACTGACTATCCCCAGCATAGTTCCAAAATGTCCAAATTAAGTATCCCCATTAACCTTCTAGACCACCCAAATATAATTTGAAACTTCAAAGATCAAAGCCGAAGACTCAGTACTCTTTGCCCATGATAGCCTAGCTAGGTTCTTGTGAATACTAAATAAATGTGGTAGAGGACTCACAAATCACAGAGTTTCTGCATTCCCAGGAGGCTGGAGGACCAGGGGTGGAGGGATCTCATCCTAGTATTGTTCCTTGCCCCCAACAACATTAAAACACAAGCAGTAATTCAATCTCTGGTTGCCAGAAGCATGATTTATTATCACCTTTCCTCAAAGGTACTCCAAGGCAAAGAAATTCTGGCCATACTTTAACATTCTGTAGCCATGATACCTTGCTGGCTCCGTCCAAAGATTTCCTTTCAGTTCTGTTACACAAAAAATAACATACTGAAGGATCTGGGCGTGACCCAATTAGGACCCAAAGTAGCATGGTGAAAAGAAAGACTTATTGTCCATACTTCTAACTTGTCAGTCCCTATGGAACATGATATTAGATTCACTCTTGGACAGGTCACCCAGTTTTTTAAGAAAAGCATTTGAGGAAATCCCGGCAGGATTTAACTTTTCTGTTCCCCTTAACTCACTCACATAGAGGGTTCCTTTGACGGCTTCAGATGGGTAGCCCCTCAAAGGCACTACCAGAGAAATATCCCCAATGTTCTCTTTAAATCTGTGGATCCCTCCTGATATCTGTTTCAGGAGACCCGTGTTTTAGTGACCTGCTTCATCTATAAACCTACTGATGTAAAACTGACAACCAAATAATCGATCCTTGGAACAGCTGTCAGGTTAAACCCTGACTCAATGATACTTTATGTTTCAGTTCTTTTGGTAGGCGCATCCCCAAAATCATGGTTTTAAGATAATTCTAGATCACCCCTTATCCCAATATTAAGGGGGTCAATAAAGGTTGCATGGATTTTGAGAAAGAAATACAGCTGTAGGAAATTACAACCACCTCCTTCAGCACTTCTGATCTGGTGGAAATGGCAGTGGTATTGCTGGAATACTGCTGACTGCATAGCAGCAATAACAATTTTAAAACGTTTTTTATTCATCTTCATCATCATATTGATACCATAGATAGATAATGGATTGTTGCAGTATATACTGTAAGAAGGCATCGTATCAAACAGTAAAACAGACACAAGTGATCACAGTTCAAGGGTGTTTATTGAACTTCAATTGGGTTTGAAAAACACTATCTAATCCTAAATCTAAAGATGGGAGCAAGCTACGACCATCAAATAATAATAACGCAGTCCCAGTGATGTCTTGTCACAATAAAAGGGCCCGTACTAAAAAACCAATTGCCAATCCTTCCTTTTAACACAAATAGTGTGAGAAACAATGGTATGTAAAAGAAAAGTGTTAAAGAAATGATATGTCAGGATATTTCAGCCGTTGGCTTCCCTTCCCCGCGTTTTCAGCACAGGACAAGGCGGCACACTCGAGCTTAGCACATACTCTGGCTTCTCCAGCATGGGGATGCAGTTCAAGACTTCAACATCAGGGCCTTCTGTGTCAAAGTCTCTTTGTCATTCAAAGTCTCATATTTCAGAGGGCCTAATGCAACATGACAAAAGAGTAAAGTTCCTTTCTTCTCAGGATTTTCACTTGTACAACTTCTGAGGTGATTTACTGTTTACCCCGGGTCCCCTCCACCGGGCTCACACCAAATTTAACACAAAACCTTCAATTGGTCGCCCTCTGCCAGGGTCGGACCAAATTCATGTACTTTTCCAAACTTTCTCTATTTCATTAAAATCGAAGAGATTCGACTGTGCGCAGGATTTTTCTTGACCCGTCGCTGGACCACTTCGATTCACATTTATTTGTTCTTTTTCAATTGGTCTCCCTCCACCGGGCTCGGACCAAATTCATCTACTGTTATCACTTCTCAGCTGGATACCTTACAGAGACCTTTGATTGAGCACCCACGCAGTGTCGGACCACTCTGTCATATTTATTGTAGCTTGCTTTAAAGTTCAATCACTCTTCAGTAGTTTAACTTCACTCGTGTCTCTTATCACATGCGTTTTAACAATGTTTGTTCCAGCACTCAGCATACAATGTTGTTGCTTGCAACCTTGGCTTCAACACAGACCGGTCTTGTATTGGTCTCCCCAACTCACCAGCTTTGTTGACTTCACTGAATATGCTTTGTTCTTGGAGCCAAGGATGATACCACAGCGGCTGGTGATTTTCCCCACCTTGATTACTGATGTTGGCTGTCCGTGAGAACGTGTTCGTTTTGTAAAAGGGGCGTGGTAGAGTTCCTAATTATCCGACCGGGTAGGATGGGGTATAGGTGTTACAGGGAAGGGGATGCCGTGTTTCACCATCTGGTGTCCCACTCCCACTCCCCGAAGACCTCTCCCAGGCGATACTCTTGCACTGGTCCACCCCCAGGAACTGGACCCAAAAGCGATGGGCGTGTCCTGGACACCTGGATGACAGATCCCGGGAACTAGTCAGTGAGACACCTTCTGGTTTCTCATAACGGTCAATTCCTTTGTGAGCAGGCATTGGCCGCTGCTGCCTTTTCTATTGAGAAAAGTTCAACCATCACTATCAGGTGATCTTTTACATTATATGTAGAGCAAACTGTGTACGTAATACTGGAACTATCAAAATCTACATCAACCACACAGAGGGCATCTGCCTAAAATGGGATTTTATCCAGCCCATACATTCATATTGGAAGATGCTGCACAGTGAGCCCTGACACGTTTATTGCTGTACCAGTTGAGGAATGAGAGGAGGTGCATGATTGCGTTACTTATGAAGGCCCGAAGATGATTTAGTGCGGGCACCAGAGGAGGTACTGGAGGAGGGAGAGGTCCTTTTCATTGATGGTTCATCAATGATTGATCAGGAGACTGGCCAGAGACACAGGGGTGCAGCAGTGGTGAATCTCATAGACAGAGAATATGAGGTTATCGTTCAGAAAAGATTACCAACACATTATCCTGGTCAGGCAGCAGACCTCGTTGACTTTGTTGAAGCATTAGGAGCATCTCAGGGATGCTTGGTGACTGTTTACTCTAATTCAGTGGACGTCACCAGCGCCGTACTTGCAGGGTTGTCCAGGTGGAAAAGGAGGGGGTTTTGCAGGTCCGATGGGATGTCTGTACAACATGCAGCATCATCGGAATGATTAATTTGTGCATTGTCCGGCCGCTCCTTGGTAGCAGTGGTAAAATGTGCCTCCCACACCCAGAATACAGACCGCATTTCACTTGGCAGTGATGCAGCCGACAAAGTGGCAAAACAAGTAGTGTACCACAGGGACCCCGATGATACTGCGTATCCTGAGGTGGCAAATCAGCAGTTACAGTTAACCATCCCATACACTGCAGTACCAATTATACAAATTATTGACTTGCAGGGACAGGCACCCGAAGAGGAGAAAGATTTGAGGGTGAATAGGGGTAGCTCACAGTCCCTGACAGACCTGATTTGGAGGCAAAATATTACAGGTCAGGCGGTAATCCTCTAATTGTCATGATTCTGTCTTATGTAAAAGTCCTAATCCTAATACTAAATCACATATCATTCACATAACGTCTCCAAACTCTAATTACATTCAGTTCACAAATCAATCAGAAAGAGCCATAACCACCATGAACTTCAAGATCCATAATGCCTGTGGTACTGGGACGAGGAAGAGAGACAGAGTTAATGAGGATCAAATGTGCTACTAATAGGAATGTGTAGTCTAGTTGTTGGAAGTCAAGACACCTGAGTGTAACATTTAAACCTGGAAATGAGTCACAGCAAGAGGAAGGAGTAGCAAAGGCAGAAGCTGTCAGAAGAGAGGCTGAAGCGGCTGGAGCTGAAGCAGGAGTGCCAGCGCCAGCAGAAGCTGACGCAGGAAGAGAAGGTGTGTGTTTTTGCAGATTATATGCAGCAGGAAGCAGAGTCATGATCCGCAGTGGGGAGAGAAGCACAGCTGTGTGGCAGTCATGCCCTCGACCCGATGCGAGTCACTCAGAGGTGCTGGAGGACTCAGAGATCCAATGGAGCTAGTGGAGCTCCAGAAAAGGGCAAAGCAGGCAGTGGCAGGTACAGGAGAGCTGACAACTGGATCGCTGGTCTGCAGAGAGTCCGCCACAGCAGCAAGGAGTGACGCAGAGACCCTGGATTAAGCCAGTGAGTTGGCCTGCAGGAAAAGCTAACCCCTGGGTGCTCCATGCAGAACATTTGCTAATATCAGACAACTTTGATTACCGAGCCAGCAGAATTAAAAAGCAAAAAGAGCGCAATTTTCATTCTATGAGATATCAACTTGGGGAAATATGTAACCCACATTGCCAACAGACAAGAGGCCATAAAGAAGAAGTAAGTGGTCAAAAGGGTGCAATTCTCCTTTTATGAGATGTCAAATTGGGGAAATCTGTAATCCACATACCAATAGCCAAGAGGCCATAAAGAAGAAGTAAGTGTTCAAAAAGGGCACACTTCTCTTTTGAGGAGATGTCATCTTGGAGAAATCTGTAACCCACATTGCCAACAGTCAAGAGACTCTAAAGACAGGCAAATATTGTTCAACCCTCCTCAGATGGGACACTGGTCTGGAAAACCTTGGAACAAATATTGCCACTAACAGAAGAGATTAATTGTAGTAGTAGGAGTTTGTTCTTCTGGCAGGCGAGTTAAGATGGCAAGAAATCAGTTGTAGTTAGTCCTGGCAGGCGAGTATAACAGGAAAGAAACATTGCTTTGAAGAAATGTGGCTGTGGTAAAGAAGTGTTGTGGAAATAATCTGTTAACTTTATCATCCTGATAAACTGTTGCATCACAAAAGACAATTGCAGTGCTATCCTGACAAAGAAAGTATATTGGAAGAATAATTGTGATATTCTAATATCTACTTTACATCCTAGGAAGGATACTGTGTGGAGGAAAACAATTGCTTTGGTTTATGAAAAAGATATTTACTTTACCAAGTGGAAGGACGCATTGGATGGAAAAGACATTCTTTTTTTAAGTGAACACAACTTTGTTGAATCAGGACTTTATCAAGGGTTTTCCTGAATTGATCCAGGGGAAGGGAATCAAACCCTGGCCACAAGGAGTATTTTGTAAGGGCTCTAAGTTTGACATTTTGCACTGTTCTGTTAAACTGAAGTTAAATATATTTACCTTGCGTACTTGGGTTATGTTTATTAGTGTGACAGTGAGATATATTTGGATACTTGGTCATCTTTCTTTTGTTTTAGGTTGCTAGGCAGGAACATTCTTGTTATGATAGGGACAGATAGGTGTTTATCTCATCCCTCTTTTTAAAAAATAAAATGACAAACATTGAGAAAACTTCCACTGTGTGTCCGTCTCACATTTGTGACCCCTCACAACACCTAGACTGAAAGGTGGCATGGGGTTGTCTGGGCAGGAATGGTAAAAAATAGAGCTGCATTTGGAACCCCTGGGGATGATGCCCACGCCCCCACCAGACACAAAGAATTATATTAAGTTTTAAGTCGACTTCGCAGGAGATGGAGAGTGCTGTTTCATGACTGGCACCCCGGAAGAATATGCCCGAGGGGGGGAGGGTTACATCACACGTGTAGAGCATAGGTACCCAAGGACGACAAGTATAGAAGGATGGAAGAAGAAGGGGGATCTATGTGATATTTTTGGGAAAGAAATCCTGTGGCCGAAAATACTGATCTTTTCCCCCACACATTTAAACACACTGATATGCGGGGGAGACCCCCCACAGCTGCACCAATACTTCCGAGACAATATTTATTATGCTAACCCACGCCCCCCTTATAAATGCGCTGAAATGCTCATTTTAAATTTCTCCATATTTCAGCCATGATATTTTGGGGTGATACCGAAGAAGGGTTAGTTAATGGAGTATTAACTAAAGGAGGGGAATGCTTGAATGCAAATACAGCATCCAAGCCAGGGAAAAAAGTTCAGGGGGAGGAAAACCTACTAGAGTGCAACATCGCGGGAGCAGAGCCAAGGTTGTGCCGCGGACAGCGCATTCATTGGGGCTCATTATTACTTTGCCCATATCCTGGTGCTAAATCCACCAGGATACCAGCAAATGGTAATACCGGCACTCGGTCCAGCAGTATTACCGTCGGATTATGAGTGCCAGCAATGGTTGTAAATCCCCATTTTATGGAGTCTCATTGGACTCCATGGGGGGATTTACCGATATTTGAAGGAGAAATTCACGAGAATAGGGCACGAGGCTCTGAGATGCCAATGAGCCAGGCGAAGATTAAGAACACTACTGCCCTCACCCCGGGGCAGACACCCCAAATTAATTACACCTTGACATACAATTAAAGCAAACAAATCCTCAAAATTCAGAAAAGAGCGGTACCCTGGTCACATCATCCCTGGGTAAATGGAGTTGGGAGGAGGTAAGGGGGGAGCCAAGGTCCTCAGTTTTGCCAGTATTGTAGATGTAGCCAATCAATCGGTCAAGGGACTATAGGGGGGATTAGCCTGTTTTATAGGTGGTAGACAATGAGGGTGGTGGGATTATGCTGCACTCATAAGTATGCATAATATTGTTAATTTGCAGAACTCCCGCTATATAAGTTGTAACTCTTTGAGATAAGACGAGTTCTGTGTCAGTTTGGTTCTACAGGACCACCTGAGACCCCTTTTGCCTGTAATAAACCTTATTTTCCCTTGCAAAAAGTTGCAATGATTATTTTGGTATTTTGATTGTTTTTATTCTCGTGTTTTCGGACTGCCACCCTTTCAATTGAACCAACCCTGTATGGATTAGATGTCTCTCCCCTGCTTCTAAAGTGACATCTGCACTACTGTGTAGGTAGAACCCTATTGAGTTGCTGTGGCTACTGTGGGTGCACAAGCTTTTGATGTTAGGTTGGTGTATTGTAGGGTCCCCCAACTTTTATAGTTGTATTGCTTCCCACTCTGACACCATATGTGGTAGGTCAGAAGGAGGAGACCGACTTGCTGTGACTTGCCTTTGATGTGGGTTTTTAGGAGAAGTTAATTGTGTGATGTGTGAACTGTAAAACTGATAAGTTATGTGTATAGTTTGTATGAAAAGTGTACATTTATTCCATCACCTTAAAACTGATACCAAAGTTAGCTGTGACTTGCCTTTAATGTGAGTTCTTAGATGTTAATTGTGTGATGTATGAAATACGTTAATTGTGTAATGTGCGAACTGTAAAACTCACATGCTCTGTGTACAGTTCGTATGTGTCATCTATAGATACATTTCAAACTTTAATATCTCAAAATTGGCAGAGTCGATTTTCGAAACTTTTTTTTCAGCGCACCAATTCCAGATGAAATCTAAGAGCCTGGAAAAATAATGTGAACACATATTTGTATTTCCTGTGAGAAAACCCCCAGGTTAAAAGCTGTTCAAAACGGGTTCAAAGTAAACATCTTTTAAACTATGGAATGTTAATGTGCAAATGGGAAATTTTGCATGCACAAGATGTTGTCTGGAAAAACCTACGGTGGAATATTTTCTGAATTTTTTCATGCAAGTGTTCGAAAGTTATTGAGATAAGTCATTTTCTGAAAAGCCAGAGAGACTTTGCTTTAACCTTAACTATGCATTGCGCTAGCACGAAGGCATAATATATGTATGTATGCATGTAAATAGTATACGTCAAAGGTCTTGCACCTTGGAAAGAGTTGACACATATTCTAGTGTAGCCATTGTTACCTTCTTACATGAGGCCTGTCTGCTATATATGAATAATACTATTAATTATATGTCTTCTATAGAACTAAATATGCCAGAGCATCTAAGCCCTGTTATGACAGACCTTGCTATCACATAACATAGTCCTATAGATGAAAGGAGGGGTCCTTATCGCGGGTAAATGATCCACCACCAAGTTATCGCAGAGGGCCATAAATTGGGGAAGAGTCATTATCCCAAACGATAATGACACCTCCCGAGGTCTATAAGGCTATTAGCACATGGTAGTAGTAGCAGTACATATTTGGGAGATTTCGTAGTGAAGTAAAACATTGTGCTTTAACTGTGAGTAAAGTAAGGAGATAATTAGTAAATTAAAAGCAGTTTAATTTGTAGGATTTAAATAACATGGTTGTTTTCATTAATTAAGCATTTTAATTGCAACTCGGTTGCACTAGAACAGGTATAACATGAGCATTCATTAGATGCCATCTAAAACTAAACGGTTTTTATATGAAAATAAAAGCATTTTCCAATGTTTTAACTTTCTCTTTAATGTTTTAAATCGGATGTTGCAGCAACAACAAAAGAGGCTCCTGCCAGAGGGGAAGTTTCGTGTTGAAACAAAACCTTGCCTGAAAATTGCGTTGCTGTTTCCCTGTCTGCTTCTGAGGACTGAATGTTTAGAATGCAGTCAATACCAGTAGTTATTGACTGCACTCTAAACATTCTGATTGGCTGAGAGGAAAATAACAATTTGCATGTGCTAATAAAAGGTGTGCAATTAAATGAACTCAGAAGCATGAAAAGTTAAGGCTACCTTCTAATATTGGCACCCAGTACTCATTCCGAGATTAACTGAAATTGAATTATATGTTCATTATCTCGAATTATCCCCATGGATTTTAAACGAGCATTACATGATCAAAACAAATTGCCCTCATGTGACACTCGGGGTTTGACTAGGCCCAGAAACCCACTGAACTCGTTTGAAGAGGTGTGCAATTAATCTATATATGACAACCAAACAAACAGCAGGCTGGAAAACCTGACGAGGAGTTAACTGAACATACCTCAGCAGCTAACCAGGGATAGAATGTGGTGTCATGCAGGCATGCAGGCCAGGGAAATCACAAGGCACTTCCACATTCTTAGACCTTTGACCGAAATAGTTCGGCCACACAACGAAGTGCAACAGGACCCTGGCACCAGCTCAGGCCACTGTCTCCTGAGGCCAGACTCATGGCGCGTGAGCGGCTGTAACAGGAGAGCAGACTCGGTCAATATTCCTGGCATGTCCTACGCACTACTTTAGAAACAATACACCGTCTGCTGAAAACAATTCTTTGCCCACGGGGAGTTGGAGGGGGGGGGGGGGCATTGAAAGCTGCCAGCAGCAAAGTCACGCGAAAACTCTTTTTCAAACCTGATGCAAACTTGCTAGATAGAGGTTGCAAGGTAATTTAATACACAAGTGGTGGATGGTCCAACATGATTTATTATGAAGTATTTACTGTTGGTACGCCCTGACTGTTGGCAGTCACTATTTCTGGGTGAATGAGGTACCAGCGTGAAGTCACTCGGCACGAATCACGGAGTGCGTCATTTCATACCAGGGATGGAGAGAGGCTTTATTACATATAACATTGCGCAAGCCAGACACCGAATGGCGCCGTGTCGCGCAAAACACGTTTCTCGGTATCACGGAGATCCAAAATTACACTTGATGAGCAGTCCAAAGTAAGACACCTGGTTCAGGGCGGCTCCACATCACCCGGCTATTGTGCTCGCCCATTATCCTTGAAATCAGTGCCTGCCGGTGCACTTTAAGGGCAGTCTAAAAATGAGGCAAGGTTTAATGCTGCTCAAATGCAAGAATCGGTATGTGAACTGGGACACGCCCTCTTTGGCCTTTGCCTGAAAAATGTATCCATTTAAAGTAAACATAAGTTACACTTGGGCTCATGGTGTGAGTAAAGTAGGCAAGGCCTAGAACTGGCTTGACCATATTTTGCGCGGTTACTTACACATACCCTTGCTGCTGTAATGCCCCAAACTTGTACAATGAAAGGTTGGCATTTAAACTTATGAACCGCCCTTTAGTATAACAGGAAATAAGGCCTCATTACGAATCAGCAGGTCCGGAAAGAACGGTGGTGGTAAATCCACCACCACCGTTCTTTCCGGACCGGCTGATCTCGAGTTCTGCAGGCGGGAGGTGTCACTCCCGCCAGGTCTGACCTGGCGGGTTTAACACCTCCCGCCTGCAGGCGGACGTGGAAACACCAGCACCATTACAGCATGGTGCCGGTGCTTCCACTTCCCCATTCCCATGGAGTTCCATGGGAATGGGGACTTACAGAATTCCGCTTCTGGAATTCCCGGGTCAACAAGGTTTTAATGCCCGGGTAATTCCAGGAATCACGGAGGCGGAATGGTAATACGAGTCTGGCGGTAACCTGCCGGTTTTTCCGGCTCGGTTACCGCTGGACTCGTAATGAGGCCCATAGTGTCTCGGTGAGCTGTACCTGGAGATTTATTTAAAAAGAAAAAATAACCCTTATAGCCAGTAGCATAGACAGGTTGCGGCCTGAGGTTCAAGATGACAACAGTCTTTTTCCCAAGGAACCATCCTGCCATTCTGGTTGCCCACATTGTATGCAAGGTGAGAAAGGGTATCAAAGTGGAAGCTGCTGCTTTAAAAAAAAATATGTTGCCTTATTTCTAGGATATCTTCTTTTTAGATGTTTTTAAGTCATGCAGAAAACGTGTTTGCTTTTTATTGTGCAGTGGCAAATGTTGTCACATCGTGCACACAAAAAATCGACAGCAGTGAAAACGAAAAGATTATTTAGACTCAGACGATTTCTCATTTCGGTACCTGTTGTCTTCTGTGTATGGTTAAGAAAATAAGGTACGCGCCCTTTCATCGACACCCCTTTTTACAGCGGGTGTTTTTAAGACGAGTTTTTGCCAAAAAAACTTTTGACATTTTCTGGGGGTGTGGGAAAGGGCATATAAAGGGTTGGGGGGGTCAGAAATAACAAAAGATAGGTAGAGGACAGGCGGCTTGGAGGGGGTGGATAATGTTACAAATACTGTGTAGGAATGTCAATTACACTAATTAAATAGCAAGAATTGCAGAATACAAAGGCAAGACCCCCAAAGATGGAGGAGACACACAAGCTGGTCGGTCTGGTGCAGGCATTCACGGGAGTGTGCAAGAATGGCTTAGAGACCGCACTGGTTAGGGCAGTGTTTGTCTCTGCATTCTTTGGGTCTTTCTGACTAGGGGAGCCTGTGGGGGCCTCTACTAGGGATATGGTGGGGCCTTGGATCTGAGCGACATAGCATTTTAAGGATGCCACATGATTCATCTTTGGTTTAGGAGGTCTAAGATGGATCAGGAGGGGAGGAGGACCAGGCTCACGTTGGGGACCCACGAGTGTGAAATGATATGCTGTGGGGTACATTTAAGGCCTAAGGCAGACTCCCCTACAACTGAAACTGCATTTCAGCAATCACACAAAAACGGCTGTGCTTTTTGTCTGCTAAGCACACAGGGGCGAGATTTGAACATAGCCACCCCAAGAATGGCTGCATTTTGTTGCCCTTCATGTGAATCCAGAGGAAATAACTTAAATACAGAATGGCTCTGCACTGCTGTTACAGCATTTAAAAAAAACTCAAGACCAGAAAATGTCTTGCATTGCAGACTGCATCGCACTGGTGCCTTCTTTCATTTCCAACATCACACAGTTTTGTCTATTTAAATACAGCCCTGCCATGTATTGCATGCAAATACTATCAAATAAGGCCATCCCTCACTGAACTGCATTGTTTTCATCAAGTAAAGTCCATGAAAAGCAACAGAATTCTGATTTAAGTCCACACAGCTTGGACTGACTTTTTGAAATAAATCAACACATGCAAAGTACTTCAAAGGAAAGATTCTCTCTCTTAAATCATGTCAGTTACCAAGAAACTATTTTCAGCACATCTCTGTGTCCAGAAACTGACCAGATCTGGGAAGAGCCGTTCAGAAAGTTAATGCAAACGAAAACCGCATTTTGTGACAGTAACAGGAGAGAAAAAACACGTGTAAACCTGCTTTTGCCAAGCAGGAAAATGACATTTGTAAAATTAAATGTGAAATAAGACTGTGGCTCGCACAGAAACACAATTTTATATATGGGGAGAGGGGCTAAAGAAATAGGTATATTTGTGCTGTTTTTCCCGAAAAGACAAATCATCCCAGCTAGGCCCAGGAGTTCCTGTCAAACCAGTTTGTCAGAGGGGCCAATGTCGCACCTACACATGAACAGATACTGCAAAGGACATGTGCTCTGTTTTCTGGGACCTGATAGTGTGATAATTACAGGTTCCCTAGACTGCCTTGGAGAACTGCCTCAAGGACAAGGATTGGGGGTGAAGCCCTGGGTTTTGCCTCATAAGTGTGATTTCTCTCCATTCATGCCCAGTATCCACAGGTGGACCTCAAAGGGTAGCCATGGAAAACCTGTTGTTCAGACTGACACAGAGGGTGCAGGTTGGCTGTGGGGGGCTGAGGACCATCCACATCTGTGAAAAATTCACCCATTGATTTGAAAGAGGTACTGTACATTATCACCTTTATTTCAGCACCCTAAATAAACAAGAATTCAATATCATGCCAGTATTTTATGTGATTTTTGGACAAGTACAATAAGACTATGTGTGTCTTCCTGGTATGTGGTGGACTGGAATGGCAGTAACAAGGCATTTCTGAGTGAAGCATAAATGGCGCAGACATAAAATTTGGGAGAACATACCGGATGCTAGTATTCATATATGTAGCCATTTGCAGAATTGTAGATGTTATGTGTCTCCTGAAAACCGCAAAATTGTGCCGAAGGGTGATGCAACATTGCACAGAATTAGCATTCGAACCGGCATATTCCTTGTAAAATATGGTATCTACCTATCTGATTTTTATGTTGGTAACTATTGTTAATATGGAGTTGTATTGCATAACTCCTTTTTGTGAAAAATTAGGCTTGTGGGACACAAGCAGTCATAAAATGCCTACACCTAAGGCAGGTCACTTCCTTCAAACCAATCAGCTCGGAGGGAGGAGGCGACACTAATAGCCTGGCCTCTCCTATTCAAGCAGAATGTCCAGATTACTTCCGCCCATATTGTAAAAATCCTATGATGTCAAGCTGCCTACTTAAGGGGGTAGACAGAGAGGCACAGGATATTCAACATTCAAAATTCACCCTGCAAGATTCCAAGACTCCAGAACCAGGTCCAGAGGTAGCTGACCCAGATTCAGGCAGAACCACCTGTCCAGAACCACATTCATCCCAATAATTCAGGGAGAAAGGAGGAAAGGCTGCTGACCCCTTTAGGAGAATCCAGTGACCAGACCTTTTTACCTATCTGATTCATCCTGCTGTCTACAGTGACCAGACTTTGCCCAGCTGTCACCCTCCAGGAGCCCAGCAGTCCCTGTGACCAGATCTCTTGACCTCGCTGCCCAGTGACCAGATCCTAGGCCCCGCTATCCAGAGACCCGGCTGGCTGACCAAATGACCCAACTCAAGTGTATTTCGTAAGTATCAACATCATCCCCAACCAAAAACTGCATAGCCTGCTCTTTTCCCTTGTATTTTGTGCAAAACCCTATTAAAATCCCATAAAAATCCTGATCATAAACCAAACTGTCAGTTTTCTCTGTTTACCCTTTCTCTAGAAGAATCTGTGTTGGTTCATATTTGTTAGTATCTTGCTTCTCCATTTCTTTCAAATATTTGTGTAAATCCTGAGTAGTATTTGAAATATATTAATTAATTCCCCTAAAAGAGGTACGCGGCGCATGCTGGTTAAAATTGCAAATTAACCCCCTTGCGTGCAGTGTCTTTTTTTCATAATATAACCATTAAAATATAGTCCTGGTAAAAGCCAGTTTGCATCCAAAACCGAATTTGCTCATGTATTGCGTTTTTCTCTAAAAACCGATTTGCCTTTTTCCCATAAAAACCCATATCATCATCCCATAAGAGTATCCCCTTTCCCTTAATATCCTACCTTATCTGTACCTTTGTTCTCCATCACAAAAACCGATTTCCGATTTTGATTGCTAAGCCCATTTCCTTAGCTGTTTGCTAATTCAAAGCACGAGAGAAATAAGAAATTGCATATCTGCCGCGTGTGATTTTTGCTGCATTGTTTCCTCTCAAAATCAACGTTCTCACCTATGTTCATGTTGCTTTAGTTCCCTGCCCAGTAGCTTGTAAGCTTCCTTGCCTCGTTAGTACAGTACACTGATTTCTGTCTGATCTATCTGCCCATAAATGTAGACTGACCTCAGAGTAACAAGTGCAATCCACGTATGCTATTTTGCTCAATTTTAAGGTTTTCATTTTCTTCTTTGACCTCCAATTCTGGAGTGGCGGGTCAAATTTAAAACCAGATTTTGCCTATTCTTGCCACTGCTTTCTATCCACACAGACTTCAGCTAGCGGGTGTATGGGGAAGTGCTGCAGGGGGAGTGCATAGCATATTTGCCATGCATGATTGTGGAAAAGAGCGATTTTAATTTTCATTTCTGTGTATAGTTGATGCAGATGATGTCAGAAAGTTGAACCCATTGGATTATAACATTTTGTATTCGTATTGTCACTACACTGGTGAATGCTGCCCTAAAATGTATTCTGCTCTGAATTTTACTGTGAATTTTAAAAATAAATAAATATTTCTTTGTTACACACTGGACTGGTTCATAGTTCACTGTGACACAGGGTGTTTGTTAAGGTGGGTGTGAGATGGGTTGGTGCCTCTTCAAACCAAGAATCCAGGGTTCAAATAAAAATAAAAGGGTGTGTTTATTGTGCGCCACCTTCAGTGTCAGTGGTAGAAGTCTCTGACCAGAGTGTGTGGTGACATAACACCTGTTACAATGCCCACTAAGGTCTCTGGGGGAAATGTATTCTCCTTAGAGGGGAGGAAGGCGGGCCACTCTTATTGCATAAGAACGCGTCCTGTGTATCCCGATTTCAGATTGGAACAGGTGGGTCTGGTTGTCACTGGCGTAACGGGGGCCCCGCGGTGCGGGCGGCCCTGCTAGCACATGTCCAGGAGGGGGCCCCACTATGTTAAAAAAAATGAATTTTTTCTTTTTCAAAAAAAGAAATTTCTTTTTGAATTCACTCTGCCTTCATAAAGAAATTATTTTTGTAACAGATTTCTTCATAAAGAAATTATTTCTGTAACAGAAATAATTTCTTTATGAAGGCAGAGTGAATTAAAAAAGAAACTATCTTTTTGAAGTCCGAGGGCTCCCTCCACCCCATGACATGGAAGACCCCAGGCTGGAGGCCTCCATGTTATGGGGTGGTCAGCCCTATGACTTCAAAAATAAACAGTTTATTTTTGAAGTCACTGTGCCTTCATAAATACATTATTTCTGTTATGGTTTGGTCCTTAATGGAAATAATTTCTTTATGAAGTCAGAGTGACTTCAAAAAGAAACAATGAGCTTCATTATAAGTATGGCAGTCCGGAAACAACGGTGCCGGTAAGCTTACAGGCACCGTTGTTTCCAGACCGGCATACTACAGGTCTGCCTGCCGCAGCCGCTGTGCCCGACATGTTAGCAATGGTGCCAGTACTTCCGTGTTCCCCATTCCCATAGAGTCCTATGGGATTCTATGGGAATGGGGAACTACAATTTAGCGTCGCCTGACTTTCCGGGCCGCCGGGGCACCAGGAAGTCAGGCGCGAGTAAATCATTGCGAGTCTGGCAGCAACACGCAGGTATCACCGGCAGGGTTGCCGCCGGGCTCGGAATGAGGCCCAATTTCTTTTTGAAGTAATAGGGCTCCCCTCAACCTCATGACGTGTGCATGTTTGAGTGTATTTTGAAAGGGTGTACACTTAAATGTGTAGGTGGCTGCCTGGGTGAGTGTATGGTGAAAGGGTGCACACTTAAATGTACGGGTGGGTTCCTGTGTGTGTGTGTGTGTCTCTATGGTGAAGGGGTGCACACTTAAATGTACGAGTGGCTGTCTGTGAGTGCCTGTATGGAAAAAAAGGTGCACACCTAAATGTATGGATGGCTGCATGGGCGTGCCTGCATGGTGAAAGAGTACAGACTTAAATGTATGGATGGCTGGGTCTGCATGTGTGTATATGGTGAATGGTGTGTTTGCTTGTGTTCAGGGGAGCAACAAAACCTACATTTTGGGGGGCTAATCCTTAAAATGTTGGGAAAGGTGCTAACTTCATGGGCAGTGGGGGAGGGGCAAACTGATTTGTGTGGGGGCATCTAACTTCTTTACACATTTTAATGAGACTATTCTCTTGCAGCTTCAATGTTACAAGCAGTTAATGCTCTCATTTAAGTCTGAAAGTGTCATGGGTACCAGGCAGGTAGTTGGGGCAAGCTGGGTGGAGGCTTGGCAGGCCTGGCATAGGCACACAAAAAGCCCATAGCAGATACCTTCTTTTAATTCCTTCCTAGTGTTTGTAGAAACTTCCTGATCACCACTTCCTGTTGCCAAACAGGAAGTGCATGACAATTCATGAGCTTTCTAGTGTTCGGGTGTGGCTGGCTATATAAGCCACACCGAAGATTCTTCCAGTGCTTTGTGTTGCTTACTGTGAGCTGCATTAGCAACACACTTGCCATGCTCTGGATCAGCCAGCTTCTGCTTACCTGCTCTGGATCATCCTGCTTCTGCTTACCTGCTCCGGATCATCCTACTTCTGCTTACCTGCTCCGGATCCTCCTGCTTCTGCTTACCTGCTCCGGATCATTCTGCTTCTGCTTATCTGCTCCGGATGAACCTCCTTGCTTTCTCCACGCCACAGCTTTCTCCGGTCAAGAGGGGACTTCTACACCGGCACCTGCAAGCACAAAGATGAACAGCGTTAGCGCGCGCACTTCAGTAACGCTGCACATACTCACCGAATCTTCCCATGACGCTGGAATCCAAGACTGTAGTCAGATCGTTCAAAGCCCTGCAAAAGAAAGAAGAGACATTATTCATTGCGCTAGCTCGAATAATGCGGAGACTTATTTCACTGTGCTCTCTCTCATAACGCGGTGCATACTTACCAAAGCCTCTGTGCATACTTACCAGGCACGCTCGAAACTAAGACGCTGCGCATACCTACCAGCGGCTGACTTCTACACGCAGCGCTACACACCCACAAAATACCTTGGCAAACAAAGACAATACGGACAATTCTGGACACTCAACATCCTTTGCGCAGGTTCACTTGTGGAAAGGACTTTCTAGCCAGTGAAGAAACTGGCGCCTTGAACACTCAGCCTCGCTGTGAAGGCATATAACAGCGTGTGGCATCAGAACTCAGCCAACAGACATTGGCATCATTCATATGAGTGAATTGCGCCCCTGCGAATGCAGGATGGAGTGCACACCCAACTAAAAATCAAGGTAAGCCCTTAGGGGACATCACAGCACACAGTAAAGAGAAGGGAAGGGCCCAGGGGAATCGGGTGAATTCAGGTCTGAGTGTACATCTTGTATTTGACGGGTATCCCTCCAGCTGAAACAGGGGAAGTGAGAACTCGGGGTCAAGGGAGGCTCATCCATCGCTCCTGCAGAGACACAGGCAAGTGTGACAGAAAGCACCCACTTGTGGACTGCTGTGAGAACGAGCAGTCTCATGTTCCCTCTCTACCCTTCAAATCACTCCCCTGGCATGCAAGTACTAAAATCACATCACAATTTAAAATGCCTAAAAAATGTGGCATTTGAATGCAGGTACTAACAGTGAAATGCTTTAAGTTAGTAATTGCTGGGCCCTTGTTAACAACGAAACCCAGGTGCCGTTTTAACATCTGTGTCCTGTTCTGTCCAGCAACTGCTCTGAAGGTCAGCCAGGTTGAGTCAACATAGACCAAAATTTCAGGGGGGGGGGTCTGGCGGGAATGCTGAAGCCCATGAACTCACTGGTGTTGTGCCACTACTTGTGTTTAATGCCTTGATTACTTAATGGTAATCATCATTACTCCTAGCTCTATTCCTCCTCGTCCCTGTACTTGTGTATGAGGCAGTACTTGTTTATGAGGCACTCTGCCTCATACACGAGTACTGGGATGAGGTAGAGCTACTTGGAGTTAATGCCCGACTTAGCTATGTGTAATTTAGTTTTTATTTTTTTATTATTGATATATGGTTATGCAATTGACAACCTTTTATCAAGTTAAAACAGATTAGAAACTTTTCCTTAGATTTTAAGTAACTGTCAAATTTCCTGTCACGGGGGGGGGGGGCGCTGTTGCGCTCAGAGAAGATGGCCGCCTGTTGATCTGCTCCGAGCGGTGAGGCGCCCTTTTGCAGTAATCCTCCTGCTTGCCTCGGCGATTTGTACAACCAACTGACTGGGGAGATTGCTGGTGTGGCTGGGCGTCTGCTGTTCGAACCCCGTCCCCCGGGCCTCTCCTGCTGCGGAGCTATGGGCCGCCGCGAGCGGGACGGGAGCGGGTGCTTCTCCGGCCCCGCTCTGGGTTCCAGAGGATCGCGGCCGGGTCCCGTGGCTTGCGGCCTTCTGTGGGGGAGGTGTGTCCTTCCCGCCCTGCGCGACCGCTCTCTCCTGCCTTACGGGAGAGCGGCTGATCTGCGCTGCGGCCTATCCCCGGGACCTTCGCTGGATTCAAGAGCGTTTCGCTCCGCTGCCCCATCCTGGGCGGCGTGCTGTCTTGGATTGAGCCTCCATTCCCGGCTCCGGGCGGTGAGTTGCCCCGGGCCCCTGATCTCCTCTGCGTGCAGCCCGCTGACAGTCCTCCCGGAACTCCACATTCCCGGCGTCCTTGGGTGTCGTGTGGGCCTCTCTGATGCACGGTGGGCTCTGTGGCATCCCACTACCTATGCTGGATCCCTTCCCTCGTGGATGATTTTGGGCACTACGCTTGGCCCTGTCTGGTGGCGGCAACTCCATCCCCTTTTTTCTCCTGGTACCCTGTGGTGTAGGCGTGCCGGCCCGGAGTCTACCCCCCGGCGGATCCTTTCTCCGGCCACGCCATCCCCCGGGCCCATTCGCCTGTGGCCCACCTGCCTCATAAATTGGCCCGGTGATAACCTGAGGCGTCTGCCCCTTCCGAGTTACCTATTAACTGGACATTTTACTGCGCCAAGGTGCGCTGTGAACCCTGACTTTCCGCACTGCCGCGCCATTGATCCGGGACTCACTTGCCTTTGATGACCCCTGTCTTCCAGAGTGCCGACCGCCTTGCAGCCTCATACAGTGGTATAACCCTGTGCCACTTCACCGCAGTGGCAACCAGGGCTCCGGCTTCTCCGGTCTCCCCTACTAGTCATTGTCTCCTTGGCCCTGGCCCCTACAGGATCTCTGGGGTCTGCTTGCGGTTCACTGGCTTCTACACATATTAGCTGGCCGGGGAGGCCCTCTTGACCCAGGACGTGCAGTCCAGCATAGATTGGTCCCACCATCTGGATTTGAGTCGCCGCATCCGGTGTTGGTGTTCGGCTGCGACCCCACGCACACGTGGCCCGTGTCGGTCCGGGTGCCCTCCCTTGGCGCCCTATTCACCTCCCTGTCTGGCCCACTGGATTTAAGCTAATCTCTTGTCGGCATCATGTCGACACGGACGGGAAAGAAACAATCTTCCATCAATATATTTACGAAGCCTCTGGGGGGATCTGGGGCGGAGACGCCTGCACAGGAACCATCCACTTCGCATGAGCTGGAACCATCCGAATCTCAGAAAATGATGGAATACATCCGGGAGGGGTTCACCACAATCCATAGCAAACTAGATGACATGAATGGTACGATATCCTCTATTAAGGCACATATGGAGAGGACTGATGGTCGTGTGACCGAGATTGAATCACGGGTGAGCACCGCCGAGGATGGTCTGGGTTCCCTCCGTGCGGAGTTCTCCACGCTATCCGCCCGCGTGACAGAGGTGGAGAGGAAGAACGAGGATCTTGAGTCTCGCTCGAGACGCAACAACCTCCGCATACTCGGGGTACCGGAGGATAGCATACAAGAACCCATGGAGGACTACGTGGAGAGCATGCTACTCCGACTTCTTGATTCCCCAAAACTCTCCCCATAATTTGCAATCGAGAGAGCCCACCGTGCACTTACAGCGAAGCCCAGACCTGGCGCTCCTCCGCACCCTATCATAGCCAGAGTCCTAAATTTTCGCGACCGTGATGCCCTCCTCAGGGCGGCGAGAATCAAGGGAGACCTCCTGTTGGGCGCAGCCAGAATCCACCTATATCCGGACTTTTCAGTGGCGGTCCAGCGTGAGCGTAAGACCTTCCTGGCGATGATGAGAAGACTGCGCGAGTTCCAGGTTAAATATGCTGTGCTATATCCCGCCAAAATGCGAATCGAACATGCAAACCGAGTATACTTCTTCACGCTACCGGAGGAGGCCTCCAGGTTCATGGATGAACACTTCCCCGGCTGAACCGTATTCGCAACATTCACTGTTATTGCCTTATATCTTGTTACGTCAGATCACACACTGTGACATGAGCCTACCACAACATGGACTAATTGTTGAGGGGATGCCAATGGGCCCTAGCCCAGAACTTATTTAGACTTGTAGCATTCCGTCATTACCAGTTGTAGCATCTACGAAGGCTCATGGGCCGAGGGAGTCGCCATCCATCCCGACCTGGCCACATCGTGTTGTAAAATGTTAATGTCTTTGTTTTTTCTCTATGCGGTTCGACTGCTGGTTTGGGTTATGCTACAGTGTGTTCTAGCTGTTGGGCGGTCTATGGTGCGGACTTCTCCCCATCGATGCGTCCCAGTTACTTGCCACATGCATCCTCTGCCTTTTCGATTGCCCAGGAACTCTGTGGTAATCCCTTGATCCTAACGTTTGTGACTGAACCCATACATCGTCTCGATCCTGTTGATCGGATGGTTACTCCTTATAACCTCGTTACATTGGTTCATTATAGGTGGTCATGCCTGCCCCCCCCCCCGCGGGACCACCCCCAGATGAGTCTTGCTATCATTGTCAGGCATTAAGTTTATCCTAAAATTGCCTCATGGTACGGAGCACCACCGCCAGGCCAACTTACAGGCGTTGATGCCATTGTTTTGGATTTGGTTGGTTGGATATGGGGTGTTCATCCCTCTGGTTGGGGGAGGGATGTGGGTGGGGGTGTGGGGTAGGGGGTTTTACGTTAAAAAAGGCTTGGTAGAGTTCAGAGCACCATGGTCCCAATGGCGTTACAGATTTGATTACACTAGGGACCGACTATGGGGGCACTGTTCCATCCACCTGTATTCCTCTATGTCTACCTTGGGAGCGTCGAGTGAGGAAACCTTGACATTCATGAGCTGGAACGTGCGGGGGCTGGGAAACTACAAGAAAATGAGATTACTACAGCTTCAGGCTGAGCGGCATGGAACTAAGGTCCTGTTTCTTCAGGATGAAACCACTTTCCCTCCTCGACCCGGTCTTCAGCTCGGAGTTGGAGTCTGCAATCGAGGAGTTCTTTGAGATCAATACCGACTCCGTCTCGTCACAAGCCACCCTTTGGGAGTCTTTCAAGGCCTACATCAGAGGCATTGCCCTCTCTAAGGAAAATGGCATCCTTAGAACCATCCGTAGTGAGATCGCCGAGAGCGAGGCCGCTCTATCCGAGTTGGAGGCTCGATATACATTAGATCAAACTCCTGAAATCCTTGCGTTAATCAGCACGGAGTTGGATACCTTCCGCGCACTTGCGGACCGGGAGCGGAGGTTTCTTGATAACCCTGGGCTTGCGAGGAAATATGGTGAGGGTGAACGCCCATCCCGTCTCCTGGCTAGGCTTCTCCGCCGTGAGTTTGGTGCCCCACCCATTCCTGGAGTTGAGAGACCTGATGGATCCCTGGCCACTTCCCCGGGTGATATCAATTCCGAATTCCTCTCCTTCTATCAATCTCTGTATGCTAACGCGGACAATGCCACTACATCAGAAATCAACGTCTTTCTTGACAAGCTTCCCCTATCGGTTCTCTCCCTCGATACCATCGGATCCCTTGAGAGCCCATTTACCCCCTTGGAATTCTCGGAGGCCATAGACTCCCTCTCATCAGGCAAATCCCCAGGATCGGACGGTATACCTGTTGAGTTCTATAAGCGGTTCAAGTCTCTTCTACTCCCTCGTTTGGTTGCTCTTGCTGTTTGGGAGGAATCGGTGGAGGTGGGTCAGTTCCCTCCCACGCTGCGCGAAGCCACCATAACCGTCCTGCTAAAACCTGGCAAATCCCCCACTCAGTGCGGCTCTTACCGCCCACTCTCATTAATCAATTGTGACGTCAAGATTTACGCAAAGTTACTTGCTTTACGACTTGTCCCCTTCATGCCACATATCATTCATCCAGATCAGGCGGGGTTTATTCCGGGACGCTCTACCTCCCTGAATTTGAGGCGCCTTTTCAATATTATAAGCAGAGTGAGCCCAGATGTCCACGCAGTGGCCGCCACGCTTGATATGCAAAAAGCTTTGGATTCAGTCTCGTGGAGGTATCTCTGGCGGGTACTCGACAAATGTAAATTCGGCCCCACTTTTCTCTCCTGGGTCAGGCTACTATATTCAAACCCCGTTGCCAGAGTCCGCACTGAGGACCGTTGCTCCACCCTCTTCCATATAGCTAGGGGTACTAGACAAGGCTGTCCCTTCTCTCCGTTAATCTTTGCTGTGGCAATGGAGCCATTCGCAGATATGCTTCGCGATTATCATTCTCATAGAGGCCTACGTACCACCGGTTCCTCGGATATAGCCTCCCTATATGCTGATGATGCTCTCCTCTTCATTCGCTCCCCTGAAATTAACCTGGCCCCAATACTAGAGGATATTGTTTTCTTTGGCCGTATCTCTGGCCTGGCGGTGAACTGCGCTAAATCAACCCTTTTTCCGCTCACTCCCAGCACACTCCCCCCTCCCGATACCCTGGGATTCACTTGGGCCCAATCTGAGTTTACCTATTTAGGCATAGTGGTGTCACGTCACATTGATCGGGTTTTTGAGGAGAACTATCAAGCATACCTCACAAATCTTATGTTAAAAATTCAGGGTTGGGACAAACTTCCGATTTCATTGGCAGGTAGGGTAGGAATACTGAAGATGGTAGTACTCCCCCAACTATTGTATGGATTTGCTAATGTTCCAAAGTGGCCGGGAGTTGATTTCTTTCAGGCGTTGACACGAACCCTCAATACTTTCCTCTGGCACTCGGGTGCGGTCCGCCTTAAGCTCAAGACCCTTGCCGCCCCGATGGAGGTGTGTGGCCTTGGTGCACCTGACTTCCTCAAGTACTGGCTGGCGGCACAACTTCAACACATTGCACATTGGTTTAATATATCGGACCCCCCTCCCCATGTCAGACTGGAAAAGCTATCAGTTAGTGACCGCGACATCCGATCTCTGGTGATAGCACCCATGCCAATAGTATCGGGCTCACTAGATCCGGTGAGGTGCACATCCTTGGCTTTATCCAAAACGTGGCAAATGTTGGGCACCACCCATCCCTTCCATGGTAACCTTCCGATCTGGAACTGTGTCCCGGGGATCCCACAGGTCCCTCAATCGGTTGTTCGCACATGGGCTGAGGCGGGATTTGAATTGCTCCGAGACATATTCGAACGTGGTAATTTCATAGAATGGCCTGACCTCCCACCGTCCCTTAGACAGAGGCCTTCCGTCTGGCTTCAGTACTCAGCCCTCCGTAGAGTCCTCAAACATAAGTACACGTGCTTCCCAGCATTGCCACCTGATGAGTTGGCAATCACTGAACTGTCCTCACCTTTCCCTATGAGGGGCAAAATTTCCAGACTATATACCTTGATCCAATCCAGATCACCCCCTTTATTTTCTAAATTAAAGCGCTCTTGGGAGGCTGATCTCGGATTGGAAATGACCAATGATCGTTGGTCCCATATGTGCGCACGTATCCAGGTGATCTCCTTCAACTCCCGATTCAAGTTAATTCAATTTAAGTTACTCCACAGATACCACTACACCCCGGCCAGACTACACCGTATTTCTAACAACTCCTCCCCTAGATGCCCTAGATGTGGCCGTGATGACGCCAACTATATCCACATGATCTGGTCTTGTCCCCGTCTCACTCAATTCTGGAGCCCGGTTTGTTCCACTGTTTCGTCCATTCTTGATCACCCTATTTCCCCAACCCCAATGAAATGCTTATTCCACTACTTTCCCGAGCTCCACCTTGATTCCAGGAAACTGGCTGGCCTCTGTATGCTGCTGGCTGTGCGTGCAATACTACTTTGCTGGCTTCGGCCTACCACCCCTACTCACGCACAGTGGCTCAGAGCAGTTACGTGGGCTTCCGACACCGAAGAATCATGGGCGGTACAACAGCCCGCCTGCTCTAGACCTAGAGACATTTGGTTGAAGTTCCGCTCATTTATGTCCCCCCCTGACACCGATTCAGATCCTACATCTCCAGCCCCCTCTTCTCGTTTATCTCCAGTTGTTTCTTGATTTGTCCTCCACCTGGTTTTGTACTGTCCTGCTCTGTATCCCCCCTTGTGCGTAAGACGACTCTTTGTACTCATTGTATGAATCTGTAATGTTTTACGTTGTTTTGATTTTATATGCTCTGTTATTGCTCACCTGTACCTGTGCTACCAAGCTGAATAAATAAAAGTTTAAAAAAAAAATTTCCTGTCACGGTTTTTTCACACATGGATAGCTGCTTCTGTATAGTGATGGAGAATTTGACTACATCAAGAGATACTGATGTTTTTTCGCCCGATTGAAGCATTTTCCACCATAGTTCTCTTGATTTGTATCCGTATTTGTTAATGATGGGAATCATGTGAACGGTTCTTTGTGGTGATAGAGCCGGGCAAATCATGAATAGATGATACAGATTCTCTGATGACTCAGGGTCTTGACAAAGTCTGCAGTTCAGAGGGGTATCGTGGTTTCGTGGCCAGGCAGTTTCTCGTGTTTTAATTAGATTGAGCCGGAATCTAAAAAATTGATCTCTGAAATACCAGTGCGGAAACAGTCTTAGATATCTTGGTAAGGAATTTGGTCTTTTGCTGTCCTCCCACGGTTTCCCATAGGTCTTACATGTTAATCATTCATTTTCGGTTCTGAACCAGTCATAGGAGTACAGTTTTTTTTTACTTTGTCCGGGTTGTTGATTAGAGTATCCATTTGTTCTCCTGTAGCATCAAGTAGACGTCGACATTCTGTTTGCCACTCGCTCAGAGTTGGATCAAATTCTTCCATGAGAGCTTTTTTTTAGGCACTTAAATCCGCCTTTAGGATTTAGCTACATGCATTTTCTATAGAATGATAACATCTTCCATTCGACAATCGCTAGCATGGAGGTTAGGCCTAGCTCTCTGCGGATTGCCTGTATTGGAGTGCCTTTAGGAAGGCGAAGTATGTTTTTCCAAAGTGGCCTTCTAGGACTGCCCAATTTTTGGCTTTAAAATTGAATGATGTTTCGGCGCCATAGGTAAGGATCGGATTTACCTTCGCTTTGTAGAATTTAATAATTGGAATCAGACTGACGCCACAGTATCGTTTCAGGATAATTTTGCCTAGACATGTTAGGTTCAGAACTTTTTTTCTTAGTGTTTGGAGCCGCACAGCATCGATTCTGCTTGTGTTAACACAAACTCCTAGATATTTAAAGGATTGAACTACGGGGATTTTTATTCCAAGTAGAGACCAGTACATTGTTTTAGTTCGTAACTTGCTCCTCTGAATACCAAAAGGTAGTATGGCCGATTTTTGTGGATTAATTGTAAGTCCATTGGTTTCCACATACTGTTGTAGTGTGTTTAATTGTCTTTGAAGACCGATTGGAGTTTGGTCTATGAGGACCACATCATCAGCATATACTAGGCGACTGACTTGGGTGTTTGCTATTGAAGGGGGAAAACATGTGATGTTTTTAGCTGCAGCATCCATGTCAGAAATGAAAAGGTTGAATATTTCAGAAGCCATCGGGCAGCCTTGTTTGACGCCTTTGTTAGTTGGAATTGGCTCGGTTAATAGACCAGTTTTATTCAACCGAACACGGAGAGTAGTATGATGGTGAAATTCTTTAATGGGATTCATGATTGAAACAGGACAGCCCCATTTTTCTAGTTTGGTCCATAGCTTTTGGCATGAAATTCTATCAAACGCTTGAGTTAAGTCAACAAAAGCTATGTGTAATCTTCATTACTCCTAGTCCCACTCTTCCTCATCCATGTACTTACCTATGAGGCAAGGAGCCTCCTGGACCGTTGGTTTGCCTGGTGAAGCCCTGCTGTTGTGCTGAAGCTCTGAATTCGCCTCGACTAGAGAAGACCTGCAAATGACGACTCCTCCCCTTGGGTTGGTAGGACCAATCGACCCCAAGAAAAGCTCATCTGCACATCCTCTCGGAGCTGGCTAAACTTCCATTGGTGCTGCAGGAACCGAGTGCCAGGGAGACGAAAACCGGAACAGAGTGAGTGTCTTTAAGTTGGACACGAGCTCCAGGAAGATCTTCCGGACTCCCAGGAAGCAGGACTGACCAAGCCTGAGCAACCTCAACAGAGTGCTGGACCCCAGATGCGAGAAAACTCCAGAGTGGTATCCGAGAACCGCAGTGGTGCTATTTGCGAGAGAAACGAGGAGCTGAAACCACAAAGTGCCACTGATCTGAAGTTTGCCTATTGCTGCCGCTGACCTTCCATTCATAGTGCAGGAGCCTCCAGGCATCCTCCCTCTTGTCCCCATGACTGAGGCCCAGGAACACCATGATCTGCAGACCTACACAGGAACAGAAGCCAGCTGGAACCACTTTCTTCTAACCAATGGTACTGTAAACTAAGGGGTTGCTTACCTCATGTTGTGTAGCCGTGCAGGAGTCTTGGGAGGATAGCTCAGGGGCAACGTGCTCACCTTGGAAGAAAGATGACACAGAGCAACACAGGTTTGATCCCCGGGTCCATGCTTAGAAACCTCTGGGTATTAAGCGTGTTATAAATAACCCATCATATCATATCATACGTAAACTCTAGGACAAGGAAGAGGGACGTGAAGGTAATTCTGGGTGGCCAAAGAGCTGATTTTGCAGTTTGGGGTAGGTGGTAGGAGGGAGAGGGGGGGCAGGATTGTGCGATAAACCATAATGGTTGTCCATGTCCAGGCTTAGCAGGCATGATATGTGGTATTAGTGGCTAGAGCGGCATTTTGGTGCAGCCAGTCTAATTCCTCAGTTTAGTATGACTTTATTTTTAACTGTGCATTTCTGATAAAGCCATCCTGCTAAGTGTAATTACCTGGCTAGACTGGCATTTGGGTGCTGCCAGTCTAGCCGTTGCTTACTGCTGCATTGTATATTTTTGTGGGCATCTGTGATAAAATATGACATAAGTCATTTATAAAATGCCTGAACACAAGTGTTTCTAGGCGCAACAAGACAAGGGAGGGAAGATGGAGGGAGGACAAGACAAACGATCTTACTACGCCTTGTGTCATTCAGATTGTGTAAGGGGAAAGGGAGGGGGGAGTGCAAGGAAGAGGGGAGGGGAAAACAGTACAGTAATGCTCTGAGTAAGTGCAGCCAGAGCAGCGCGGCCCTGGGTAGTGCAAGGAGAACAAGGGACTGTAGGGTTACAGTTACAGCCCCAAAGTGCATGGTAGGCCCGGAGTTAGTGAATGGGTGAATGATTAAGAAAGAGCCTGGATTCAGTGAGACTTTGAGGGTAGCCAAGCAACAAGTCAGTACAGCAGACAGATAGGTCAGGTAGGTCAGCCGGGGAGGGAGAGAAAGCAGAGAAGAAGAGGAAAGTTTTGAGCTGCTTCTGAAACTTCAGGTGGTCCGTTCAAGTTTTAGAAGGGCAGGGAGGCCAGAAGGAATTCTGGAATCAAGGTGAGAGAACAGATCTTCACGGGTGTTCAGGAGAGCAGTTTCCATGGCTCTGGCAGCTCTGGAGCCAGACTGATGGTAATGTAGACAACAGATTCAGTGTGGAGATTAAGCTGGGAGATGACCAGCTTTTCCAGAGTTTGCCCAGGATGCAAGTCAAAGCAATAACACTCAAAGGGGTGATGGAGATTG
Organism: Ambystoma mexicanum; assembly: GCF_040938575.1. Lineage (NCBI taxonomy): Eukaryota > Metazoa > Chordata > Amphibia > Caudata > Ambystomatidae > Ambystoma > Ambystoma mexicanum. The sequence goes on along the minus strand of NC_090941.1, from coordinate 557,685,158 downwards.
GGCAATAGTTTGCCGGTCAGGTAGGATCGCCAGATGGCTTCTTGAAGAGTGGATGCACAAGCAAGTGCTTAAGGAGAGAGGGGAACATTCCAATGGTGAAAGAGTGATTACAGAAATCGGCTAGGGCTGGAGAGAGGGTGTCAATATGGTCCTTGATGGTTCTGGAGGAGCAGGGGAGCACCTGTTTGGACGACACTTTCATAGATCAGACTTGTCTAGAAACCTCGACAGGTGTTGTCAGAGAGAAAGGAGGAGCAGAGGTAGAGATGACCAAAGGGGGGCCGGGAGAAGAAGAGGAAGAGGAGATAGAGGACAGGATGTCCTGAGTTTTAGCAGAGAAGTGAGTGGCAGAGCCATACAGAGGGCCTTGGAGCGCACAAGAGAGGTAGAGACTGCACCAGGATTGACCAGTTCCTTGCAGATTTTAAAGAGTTTGGCGGTGTTGTTAGAGGCTGCAGAGACCCGGGCTTGAATGTGTGCTCTCATCTTGATGAGTGTTATTGCTTTGACTTGCATTTTGGTGCAACCAGTCTAGGTATGTCTAAATGTGACCTGGCATGCTTTACTGTAATGTTATTACGTGTCTACACTGGTCTACATTGTGCATCCAGTGGGACATGTTTTCAATGTGGCATGGCATTTTTAATAGCAAAGCGTTAATGTTCTTGTGCACTGTTGGTGACTTGCATCTATTGGATTGGTGTTACACTCTGGCTTTTTAGGCAATTTTTCTCAGAAAGTGTCCTGTATATTGCATTAAAACACATATTTACATCTTTCTCCTAGTGCAGTGTGTGGCATATCCCTTCAGCAGCACTTTTGTGCGTATTTCGTGATAAATGCGACCAGTGATTTGTTGCTAAGTTGGTGGGGGCCCTCAGCATGGCTCACAGGGGGCCCCCACATTTTGTGTTACGCCACTGCTGGGTGGCATGGGTTTCGCCTCCCATTAATTTAGAATTGGGGCGGCAACTACGGCCGCTAGGTACACACTGGAAGAGGGGCAGATCATGAGATTGGGCGGTGGAAATCTGGTGTGTTTAAAGGCTACATCTGACTTGTCCCGCTATGGGGAGGTTTGGCTGTTCAGACGGGGCATAGTATGAGACAGGCATTTCGATGTTTTGTGCAGGCTGCCTGGCAGATATTTAACATGCTTTCTCTGTTTATTTAATGCCTTGAGGATGACGTTGCAGAGAGTGGTCTGGGTGATCGGTTATTCACTCATCAGGAGAATGGGACGGAGTGTGCTTGATCGCTCTGGGTTGTTGGACACGGTCACAGACATACATTGGATCGGAGTGGGGGGTTTGCGTGTACTGCAGGCCTACCATGTCGTGGGAAATCAGAGCAGGACCCAGATCTGGTGATCCTGCACATTGGGGGAAATGCCTTGGTCCTGTTGGGGGGGAGAGTGGTAAAGGAATCCCCTTTGTCTATCTTCTCATAGATAGGCAGGTGTTGTCCAAAGGCTCTGATTGTGTGGTCTCAGATCATTCCAAGGACTCATTGAGGTTCGCATAGACCTACATTCCGGTTGAATGTTTCTGCTCGAAAGTTGAACAATGACTAAGCCCAGCTGGCAGCATGCCATGGGTATCTCCAAATTGTGGCAAACAACCTGGTAAGGGGGCCGGGGAAGTTTCATTGTGATGGGGTACTGTGAGCATTTCATGTGTGGCCATTTTACATTAGGGACACTGTAGTTGGTGACACTTGGGGCATGTTGTGGGAATTAATTTGTTTGCTCTCACATTGCATGACATGCCATGGTGTGTTGTGTGGCCATGCCGGGGAGGGCTTGGGTGACATGGCACTGTTCTCATGTTGTATTTTGCAAGTGGGTATTCATTTTTGCTGCATGGAAGTGTGTCTTTTTTTTCATGACACTGCATGGTGGTGTTTGTGTAGGTAGGGATGCACACATTGTGACACTTCCTGGTGAACAATCTCTGGCTGCTATGGTTCTGACAGTTGACTGTCCCTTAATTCATCAGAATTGTCAGATTGAGTCATCATTGATTGTCAGATGGTATGTGCCAGGGCTGTGTGCACTCCACAGGGGTGTGCTTTCTATGTGAAGTAATTAGCCACCAGCTGCGTACGGGCTGCCTCACCCCGTGCCTTTTCCCCTCCCATGCGCAGCAGGCGTGCAGTTGGTTGGGGATGTGGGGGCACCACCATGTCCACAGCCAGGCCCCGGCGTGTTGCAACATTGTGCAGGACACATGCTGCCACTATGATCCTGCGCACTACTGGGGGAGCGTATAACAGCTGCCCACCAGAACGGTGTAGGGAGCGAAAGCGTGACTTGAGCACTCTGAATGTGCGCTCCACTATGCCCCGTGTTGCAATATGGGCTGTGTTGTATCTTACCTCGGGAGGCGTGATGGGGTTCCGAATTGGCGTCATCATGTGTGTGCTCAGAGGGTAGGCACTGTCCCCTGGGGAGGTGGTGATGGGGATCATTAGTGGGATATTGGCATTACTCTGTATCTGTCATGCATGCGTGTGCTGTGGCATTTCTACTCACCAAGCAGCCATGCATCGCCATGTCGCCCAGCTTCCATGTCCCAGTTTAGGGTTGACATCCTGTAAATGAAGCTGTCGTGGGTGGACCCTGAATAGTTGGCATATACTGAGGTGATGATTCCCTTGGCATTACATACTACCTGGACGTTGATGGAATGTCATTGCTTGCGGTTTCTATAGATGTGCTCAGATGCCCTGGGGGGACGTAGAGCCACATGGGTGCAATCAATGGCACCTAGCAATTTGGGGAATTGTGCCACCCTGTAGAAATTCTGGCTGACAGCCTGCCTTTCTGCAGGTGTTCTGGGCTGGTATATGTGCCTGCGGACTGATGGGCGTGCAGTGATGATGGCCAACACCTGGTGTAGGCACCGTGACTGCGTGGCCTGTGACACCCCCCACTATGGCACTTGTCCGCTGAAATGATCCGGTAGCCAAGAAGTGCAGTACATTGAGGACCTTCTCCAGGGGGCTGAGTGCTTGGGAGCACAGGGTGGGTGATGTGAGGTCATCCTCCCACTCACTGACCAGGTTGAGTATTATGTGTGGTGGAAACCTGTACCTCCCATACACCTGGTCATTAGGCATACCAAATAGGCTGGTTCTGGGTGTGAAGATTCTGGCCCTGACTATCCTTCTCCTCCTCCTGCGGTATCCCACGGCCACTGCTGCTAGGAACGGTATATTCTTCCTGGCGTCTGAGCTTGTTTGTTGTTTGCGCACTCTTTTATGCTGCGGGGGACGTGCGCCTGCTTCATGCTGGCGTACGTGTTTTAGGATTAGATCTTTTATTTTTTGGCGCGTTGTAGGCGACCGTGTAAATCTTCCCGCCCAGCCCAGGAATACACGAAACACGCTCTCCCAGGCCCAGTCGCGAGTAAATATTCCCGCCCACCCCTGGAATACACATACCCCACTCTCACAGGCCCAGTCGCGTGTAGAACTTTACGCGCACACCGAAATACACGTACCCTGCAAATTTGCGTGTGAACTTCCTGCGCACCCCGAAATACACGTACCCTGCTGGTATCGCGTGTGGAAGTTCAGACGGACCCATAATACACGTACCCTGATGGAATCGCGTGTGAGACTACCCGGGTACCCCTGGAATACACGTACCCAGGCAAATCGCACGGCTGGGGGGTGGGGGTGCAGGGAGACAGGAGTGGGGGCCTGGTGGGGGGTGGCCCACAGTGCTGGGGGGTGGGGGTGCTGGGAGACATGAGTTGGGGCCTGGTGGACGGTGCCCCACAGTGCTGGGGGGTGGGGGTGCAGGGGGACATGAGTGGGGGTCTGGTGGAGGGTGGCCCACAGTGCTGAGGGGCGGGGGTGCTGGGAGACATGAGTGGGGTCCTGGAGGAGGGTGGCCCACAGTGCTGAGGGTGGGGGTGCTGGGAGACATGAGTGGGGGCCTGGTGGAGGGTGCCCCACAGTGCTGGGGGGTGGGGTGCAGGGGGACATGAGTGGGGGCCTGGTGGAGGGTGGCCCACAGTGCTGGGGGGTGGGGGTGCTGGGAGACATGAGTTGGGCATGAGTGGGGGCCTGGTGGAGGGTGCCCCACAGTGCTGGGGGGTGGGGGTGCAGGGGGACATGAGTGGGGGTCTGGTGGAGGGTGGCCCACAGTGCTGAGGGGCGGGGGTGCTGGGAGACATGAGTGGGGTCCTGGTGGAGGGTGGCCCACAGTGCTGAGGGTGGGGGTGCTGGGAGACATGAGTTGGACATGAGTGGGGGCCTGGTGGAGAGTGCCCCACAGTGCTGGGGGGTGGGGGTGCAGGGGGACATGAGTGGGGGCCTGGTGGAGGGTGCCCCACAGTGCTGGGGAGTGGGGGTGCTGGGAGACATGAGTGGGGGCCTGGTGGAGGGTGCCCCACAGTGCTGCGGGGTGGGGGTGCAGGGGGACATGAGTGGGGGCCTGGTGGAGGGTGGCCCACAGTGCTGGGGGGTGGGGGTGCTGGGAGACATGAGTTGGACATGAGTGGGGGCCTGGTGGAGGGTGGCCCACAGTGCTGGGGGGTGGGGGGTGCAGGGGGACAGGAGTGGGGGCCTGGTGGAGGGTGGCCCACAGTGCTGGGGGGTGGGGGTGCTGGGAGACATGAGTTGGACATGAGTGGGGGCCTGGTGGAGGGTGGCCCACAGTGCTGGGGGGTGGGGGTGCTGGGAGACATGAGTGGGGGCCTGGTGGAGGGTGGCCCACAGTGCTGGGGGGTGGGGGTGCAGGGGGACAGGAGTGGGGGCCTGGTGGAGGGTGCCCTACAGTGCTGGGGGTTGGGGGAGCAGGGGGACAGGAGTGGGGCCTGGTGGAGGGTGCCCCTGGATGCAGGGGGGTGGGGGTGCTGGGAGTCATGAGTGGGGACCTGGTGGAGGGTGCCCCTGGATGCTGGGGGGTGGGGGTGCAGGGAGACATGCATTGGTGGGCAGTACTGCAAGGTGACATGTGGGTTGGCTGGGGGGCATGGCCATGGTGGATGGGCTGCCTGCGGGACATGTGCAAGGGTGCAGGGTAGTCCCCTGTGGTGTGGGCCGCCTGCAGGGGCCGTGGAGGGTGTAGAGGGAACAGCTGGGAGGACCCACATGGCCAATTTACGTGTGGGACTCCCCAACACCCCCGAAATACACGTAGGCTGCTGGATTTGCATGTGGAATTTGCCACGCACCCCGAGTACACGTACCCTGCTGAAATTGCGTGTGGAACTTCACACGCACACCGAAATACACGTACCCTGCAAATTTGCGTGTGACACTTCCTGCGCACCACGGAATACACGTGCCCAGGCCAATCGTGTGTGGAACTTCCCGCGAACCCCGTAATGCACGCACACGCTATTTTTCACACAGCGGGTGTCCGTGTTTGTCGGTACCCCTTTGCACCTCATTTGTCCTAGAGGGCCACTGTATGGCTCATTCATCATAGCTGTATATGGGTGCTTTTTGTTAGCGCACATTTTGGTGCACATTTATTTCAGGCGCAGGGACGCTACCGCATGCTTTCTTGTGGCGTACTTGTTTGGCTCTGTGCGCGTCTTTGCCCGTGCGCTGGTTTGCCCTATTCGATGAATATGAGTTGTAGGCGAGCGTGTGGGCGTTCCGCGCACTTACCTCCTGTACTTCCCCCATGACGCCCATATTTTCACGCGTTGTTCCCCATTCCGAGTGTTACGCCCCGTGTTCCGCCTACTTTTGTGATGTGCGCCGCGCTATGTGCGATTTCGCAGCGGCCGTGGCGCACGCCGTTGGATGACCTGTGCGCCGGCGTGTGCCGCGCACTTTTTCAGCGCACATCCAATATTTTTCTCGCGCACGGACTTCCATGAATCGATGTGCGCTGGTTTCCCTGCGATTTTCGCAGATGCACTGCGATTTTCGCACTTTTACTGCGAATCGCACGTTTTGGCACCTCTGCGCAGGAATTTTCGGCGCACATTAATTCCATGAATCGGCCTGTTTATGTGGATCTCTGGGATTGGTGGAGATCTGTGTGCAACTTGCATGCACATTGTCAAATTCCTGCAGGGCCAAATCAGTCTTTCATTCTGCTGAGGTAAGCAGTAACATTTAGTTTGGTTTAATACTTACTTACAGCCCTTTGAAAGGGCAAAGAGGTGGTTGCAAGCTCTATATATTTTTTTATTGACATTTTAGGTTTTACATCATATCTAGAAAGACACAACAAATAACAGTTACAAACATAATCAAAACCCAGGTCCTGTTATACTTGTAATCCCTCTTACGACCCCCCCCTCCATATGGAAACTTCCCACACAAGATATATTTATATATTTTTTAGAAGTCAGTGATTATGAAGAGAGCTGAGGTAATCGGGGAAGGCGATTATGGAGGAGCTTCAGTGATGGTCAGAGGTGGATGGGGAATAAGTGGCCAAGGGGTGGTGTGAGAGAGTGAGCAATGTTTGGTTAAGAAGTGGTCTTAAAAGGATGCTTATTTTTTTAATTTTCAAGAATATGATGCAAGGCATCATTTGTTTGAAATGAGTCGAAACATTTTAGCTAAAAAAATCACTAGTCTATAAAAGCTCTAACTTTGTGGTGATCCTTGGGAGCACGCAAACAAAGCACTCAAATCAAATAAATATATACAAGGCTTAAGTTACAGGGATCCCTGCACTAGGCCTAGTGGCGGAGCACGCCACTGGCGCAGAAAGGCTAGAGCCCTCCCACATGCAGGACATTGAAGGCAAAATGCAGCACTCTGCCTTTACTCTCAGCCCAGGGCAGGGATAGGAAAGGCGTGCCACTGCAACAGCCTGGCCAAGCTCTCACCCCTGGCAGAGGGCAGAAGCTTTAGATGGCTCACACTTCCTGATGATTAGCATCTCTTTGTGAAACTAAATATTCTCTGAATTGGGGTGAAAGATGGATTACATGGGCCAATAGAAGGCACACTACATAGGTTCACAGCGCAATGGGTAATACACCTACTGCAGCTATCTACAGTTCATGGTGAGACGATGATACAGATTTGCTTGCTGTGCTTGGATATGTAGTCACTTAATCACCTCGAGAAGGTGCCCTATTTGAATCATCAACACTCACACCTATGCATCACTTGTTTAAAAAATGTTCAGGACGTTTGTGAATAGACAGCCCATGTATGAAGGCTAACGTGCTCTGTGCTCGATTCAGGAACCGCTTTCTAGAAGTATCACAGCACCATGTCGAATCAGACAAAGATCTTGGGTTTTAAGCCTTGCGCTGACATGCGCTGTAAGTCTGCGACCCCACAGGACTTGTTTTTCCTTTTTGGGGGAGGAACATGACATGCAGGACTGCAGATTATGCCAGTCGATGGACCCTAAAGCACTTGAGAGCAGCCCATAAAACTCTTCACAATATTCCACAAGGATGCAGACTCCAGACTGACTTGTTTGAGGTCACTCAGTGCAGAGCATTGAATCAAAGAATGTTCCCCGGTCCGTAATGATAAAAAGAGGAAGTGCCACAAGACGTCCCGCTCACCCAGCAGTTCCTAGAGGCATGATACTTCTTCTTCATCCAAGAAGAGAAGACCTAATCCTCCACTCAGGAGGAATGGGAGAATTTTCAGCATAAGATGCTAGACATCTTTGTCAAGGCCCCAGTGCCGACAGATTTGGTCTCATCGCTGGTGGTGGTGTTAGGGTCCACCACCCTCGAACGGGGAGGCAGAGACCCTGCAGGAGACCACAACTGTATTCCTTCAGGCTCGGTTGTGGTTCCGACGGTGTATCCCACAGGTGAAGACTCGTGACTATGCCGCATCGCTACATCTCATGACATCGGTCATCTGATGTGGCGTTTCCTTCTTACATGGTACCAACAGCACCAATGTTTCCTGGGAATACGTCCCACTCCTCATGGGAACATGCATGCATAAAATGAATTATATCTTTGATAAAGAAGTTAATCCCATCTCCTTTGGGCTAGAGCCCTTACGACATAGGGAAGTAAGGAATTTTCCTGAAGAGTTTTATGGAGAAGATGGGGTCCTAATGGACCTAGCCTCCAATTTTCAAGAAGCTAGTGAGCTAGCCACATCTCCAGAGCAAGACATGCTCTGTGCACCAACCCGCAGAAGGTCTCAGGCTTCCTTCCGACACCTAACGGCCAAGGTTGTGGTGACCTTAGTATTATCGACCCCCCTCCAGGCTTAATGTCCAGTCGAAAGGATGGACATTCCCGATGAAGACCCACAGAGGGAGACCCTACTGCCTTTTAACCAGGCAGTAGAGGCCCAATACTAGAGGTCTGGGCAAAACCTGCTTCAGTCTGAACTGTAGACCAGGATTTAACGAAGAACCATATGCAGGTTCCTTCTGACAAAGCTTTTCTTTATTCCCATGCCTCCCCTGAAAGATTGTGGTTCAGGGTACAACAATCAACCTGAAGACAACCTTGGTCCCCTCTTTATTGAATGACAGAGAGAGTAAGAGGTTGGATGCTTGGGGAGAACGGCTTTTGGCTCAAGCAGTCGGGCCTAAGTGTCATAAATGCCCCCTGTGCCCTAGCAAAGTTCTCGTTTGCCCTTTAGTCCACAATGCCAGGTGCTGCCGAACACTTACCCATGGATGAGATCAGAGAGGCCCTGGTCAATGATGACACAGAGGCGCCCTGCTGAAATCTACTGTTAGGCTTGGGAATACACACTGTGTTGCAAGATCCATGGCCACGGGACAGTTTTGAGGAGGTATACTGGGATGAGGACATCAGGTTTCACCTCAGTCATCTAGGCTAAACTCCTGGAAATGCTGTTTGATGGGCGTAGTCTGCTTGGAAAAAGGCCAATGATCCCATCTAGAGAGCCCAGCCTTCAAGGGCAACTGAAATCATGGGCTTCTTGGGCTGCCATGGGCTTAGTGGTGCAGCAGCCCACTAACCCAATGAGAAGAGGCTCATGGGGATAGCGTTTTTTTAACCCTTCCCCTCTCATGCACACAGGGGTAGGGGACAAGCCACCTCGGCAAGCAGCAGCTGCTATGCAATCCCAACAGGGGTAGGGGCGGGGTGCTCAGAGATGAGGCAAATAATCCTTTGCTGTGACCTTCAGCCGCCCCAGGTGCAAAGCTCCTGTGAAACAGACTTCCACCACATGGCTGCGTTAGCAGGAAGAAGGTCCCTGATTGGCACGAATGGTGCCCTACCACGTCTGATGACTGGGCCTTACAGGTCATTCACCAGGGATATTGCCTCCCCTTTGCTCAACACCCTCCAGACCCTCCTCCCTCTAGCCACTGCTTGCCTCAGGACTCTCTCCTACTGGCGGAGTTATTCAGCTTCTGACAAAGGTTGAAATGGAACTGGTGAACCACTCTGGATTTGAGGCTGTTAAATCTATACCTGCACAAAGACAATTTAAAGGACCTGCACCACGATAAGTCCCCCCTAGCCCAAATCCCCCAATACCTCAATCTGCAGAACTAGCTGGTATTGTTACATCTCTAGGATGCCTACTTCCATGTGCCAATTCACATAAAACACAGGAAGTACATGAGATTCATAGTATGCCATTGCCACTACCATTTTAGATTCCTGCCATTCTGTCTTTCTTCTGCAACCAAGCTCTTCACCAAGATGCTGATGGTGGTAGCGGTTCACCTCAGGAGAGAAAGCATTCATGTATTTCCCTACCTGGATGAGTGGTTTATCCAAGCTTGCTCCCCATTCTAGGCAACACATTTGTTTATTTATTCATAGCGTTTCGACAAGGCCCAAAGGAAAGGGGGCGAACACAAAACAAACAAAGATGACAAACAAACACGAAACACCCTACAATGATACAGCAAAATAGAGGAATAGGGTGAACTGGGAAGTCCTTTAGGCAAAAAGATGTGTCTTCAGATTATTTTTTAAAGTTAGCCAAGGACGTTGTCCTTCTCAAATCCAGGGGCAAGGCATTCCAATGTTTTGGAGCAGCTACAAAAACAACACCTTTGCCACTAGGCACAAGTTGACCCGTGGAACGACCAGCACCGTAGACACGCTAGACCTCAAGGTCATCTGAGTGGGGCGTCTTGAAATGCTTTCCATCAGATATTCGGCGCTTCTACCGAAGAGGCATTTATGAGTGATACAGACAAATCAATGATGGACTCTAGCCTTCATAGGTAGCCAGTGAAGGCTATTTCTGGCTTCAGTGACATGCTCCCTCTTATTCAGTCCCTCGACTGCTTGAACCGTGCTATTCTGAATGACCTGCAATCTTGAACATTCTCTTTTACTGATGCCCTGCAGCAAACCGCTGCAATAATCCAGCTTTATCCCAATAATAGACCTCGCCACCGTGGCACAATTTGCCTTGGTTAGAAAAGGACGAATCTGCGAGCGCAATATGATATAATACCCAGAGGTCAAGACCAAGCTGCTGACCTGGTCGCTCATGTTCATGTATTGACCAGAAAATACTCCTAACAACTTGATCTTGGGCTGAGCAGCTAATTTACAGCGGCCATCATAAAATGCTGATACTTGGGAACCAGTTTCTGAAGACTGTGAGCTATGCCAGCGATCGTTGGTTCGGTCTTCTCATGGTTCATTGCCAAACCTTCCCCACCAGGTTACACACCTGCACTGCCTCTCTGGCAAACCCTGCACTTGGCGACTGTTTCTGTATCCCTACAATCCCCCACCAGCACTTGACACCTGATGTCTGCACTTACCCTTGCACTTGCCACCATCTGGCCCTACTTCTCTTACTGTTTATTTATTCTATTACCCCTTGTAGTGCACTCCCCCCCCCACTCCGCACTTCTCCTCCTCCCCTTCCTCTGCACTTGCACGATCGAAAATGACACTTGGCCTAGTAGGATCGCTGTCTCTATCGTCCCTCTATTCCCCCTCCCTCGCGGCGTCGCGCCTTGAAACACTTGTATATAGGCGCGTTATAAATGCCATATCATATCATACCAGTATTGGAAAGAGTAGACTTTATCGATATCTTGCTAGTCCCTTTCATAATCCCCTTACAAGGGGAATCAAGCACTGTGCATCATCAGCGTAGTTGTTAAACTTGATTCCCTCAACTTCCAGCAACTGGAATAATGGTAAAGATATTATATAGGGTGGGAGATAGACAGGACCCTTGGAGGACTCCAAATTGGATTTGGACTGCATCTGCTGACGCTATGCTACTGCATACTCTTGCTGCATGATTCTGTAGAAAAGATTGGACCCAACCTGCAGCGGAGATTGAGAAGCCTGCAACCTGCTGCAGTCACTCAGTGAACAGGGAATGGTCCACTAGGTTGAAGGCAGCAGAGAGGTCCAATAGCCTCAACAGCACGGTTTGACCCTTATCAATGGTTTGTAGAATATTGGACTTCAGATCTAGTAACACTGTTTCTGTTCGATTCGCTAGTCTGTTCTATATACATGTGTAGGTGCACTGGAACAAGCCCAAGAACAGGCACACCACTGCAGGTTTGTATTTGCTTGAAACAATGAACTCAGAAAGAAAGGAACACGTTACACTTTGCATTTTATTTTGCAATAAGTAGATATAATGGCAAATAATCATTATAAACTGCACAGGAAATTATGCTGACAAATAGGTAAATGCAAGTTACAATGAGCACAGTTCTCACGTTACTTAGGTATTGGGCTCTGACAGGCACCCCCTTCAACTGGACACAGATTGCGCTGGATACTCTGCTCTGCCATCCTCTCAAGCGACTGCCCAGCAAAACAGCAAACAGTAACAGTCGCTTGAGGCCTAGTGGTTTCAGGGCATCCTGAACATGCACAATGTTAGATCACTGGAGAAATCCCCACCCCTCATCTGGGTACCATGCTTTGATAGAGTGTGTCTGTCAATCAAACATAACACAACCCTTCTAGAGGATTCAGCAACTTGTTTTCTTGCGAAAATGCTGGGAAGCACTTCTGGAATGCAGCCTTATCAGCAACCCAGGTCATTTAGAGCCGTTGGTGCAAATGCGTACCTGTTTACTTGAGCATTGCTTGGGAAAAGCAGAAGCTGAAACCTGTAAGTACTTTGGTGTGCACTCCAAAAATCAATTAAATCAATGAACCCTAGCATACCTCAGGGGGTCTGTGGGCCTATGAACTGTTCTGTCATTATAAAACATGGCCTAAAACCTGATTGCCTCTTGCTTAAGGTGTTGTGGATGGACAAATAATCCAGTAATTGTAGATAGGCTGCTTGATCTAAAATTCTGAGCTAGAATGGCACATTTGTAATGAGTTGATAATTAGATGGGATAAGAGGGCCCATCCTAGTTTTCTTGAGAAAAGGGGTAATACAAGCTTTAGACAGTCTGGAACCTTGCCTTCAGCAAAAGACAGATTCACAAATGTAATTATTGACACAACCAGTGCCAGCAAGCATACTTTAACTGTTGTAGCTGGAATAAGTCGCATTGACAATTCATAGGTTTTAGCTGGGCAATGATATCTGTCATTTAGGCCTCTGTTACTGGTTTAAAATTAAGCTCTGTGTGAGGGCTCTCCAGTAGGGGACCAGGAGGTGTTGACAAAGCCTCCTCAGTGGGACTGTAAGGAAGGCATGGTATCAAACAGTGAAGACACAAACAGTGATCACAGTTCAAGGGTGTTTATTGAACTACAACGGGTTGGCAAAACACCTATCTGAACCTAAATCTAAGGATGGGAGCAAGCTATGACCATCAAATAATAATAACAGAGTCCTAGTGGAGTCTGTCTAAGTTAAAGGGCCTATACTAATAACCCTATTGCCAATCCTTACTTCTAAATACAAAATGGTGTTGGGTAACAATGCATGCAAAAGAAAAGTGTTCAAATAATGATATGTCAGGATAGTTCAGCAGTTGGCTTCCCTTCCCCACATTTTCAGCACGGGCAAGGTGGCATGTGCGGGCTTCGCACTCACTCTAACGTCTTGGCCATGAGGTAATAGTTCAACACATAGGCATCAGGGCCTTCCGCCAAAGTCTCTCTCTCAATAAGTCTCTTAATGCAGAGGGCCTGATGCAGCAAACAAATCACATAAGTTCCTTTCGTTTCTCAAGGTTTCACTTTCACAAGTTCAAGACTGGTCTCCCTCCTATCATGAAGGTCCCTGCGAGGAGACAACCTGCTGAAAGGAGCATTGCTACAGCAACCCTGGCCCCAACTGGCAATAGTCATGGACGCGTCCTAAAAGGGTTGGGGTGCTCACCTAAAACACCTCATAGTGAACAGCCTGTGGTCCCGATCAAAGTCTAGGGAACACATCAATTTGTAGACATTGTGAGCGATCAGGCTGGTCCTGGTCGCTTTTCTTCCTTCGGTGTAGGGCATGAATGCTCTGATCCTGACAGACAACACAATAGCCATGCACTGCTTCAAAAGGTATGAACCTTGCCTCTGTGCAGAGAACCAATGAAACTGTAGTTCTGGGCTCTGGAAAACGATGTGTCTCTGACAGCGTATCATCTCACCTGACAGAGAACATCATTACGAAGGCTTTAAGCAGACAGAACTCAACCTTCCACAAAAGGGAGCTCTGTCAGGACGTTCTAGAGCTCTTCTCACAGACCTCTTTGCTTTCAGAGTGAACATAAAATATTCTGCTTCAGGAAATGTCCTCGACAGGGAGCTCTACGGGACGCACTCATGGTCGAGTGGACATTTTACTTCCTCAATGCGCTTCTGCCAATCCACAGGTTCTCAGGAGGATATGCCTGTTTGGGTCCACAATGATTTTGATCACCAAGGACAGGGAGCAGAGAATCTGGTACCCAGAATTTCTGGGCATGTTCAACTGCTGTCACAGGCACCTTCCACAGATAGTGAATCTGCTTCCGATTGGACGGGAGGTATTCCATCCGAATCTCAGCCGTCTGAACCTTCATGCTTTGCTGCTGAGATTTTCTTTAAATGTTTTATTGTGTTTGATTTGATTAACATATCTGCCACAAAACACAGTATATATCAAACATTACAAAATACTTTATTTGATTAATATATTAAACATTTAAAAGTATCCACTCCAAATTTCCAGTTTCAAAACCAACAAAACAAAAAAACTAATCTCAGAAATCTTAGAAGGTTAAAAATGAGCAATACAATAGTTAAATTTTAAATAAAATATTGTCCACAATTTTTACAATGGCGACTGTCAGAGATATTTTTGAAGCATTCAGGAACATAAAACAATGTTGCTCGAGTGTCAGAGTGGTTACCTGATCAAAAAATCCCAAATGAACATGTCTTTGAACAGAAATCCAAGTCCTCTAACACATCAGTTTGCTTACAAAATCTACAAGTACGTCGAGTTTGTGGTAAACCAATGCAAGCACCTAGTACCCCATTTGTTAAGTATAGGTAAAAATGAAATCTAAGAAACTTGGCTTGCATCCTAAAACATGGAAATGTCATTCTTTGGGCCACATCACGAGTTTGGCCTCAGCCCTCAAATGCTGCGGTAATGCTGTTACCGCCGCATTTAAGGGCTCGTCAAATCATGAGTTGGATGGAAAGTTTCTTGCTCTAGGTAAAATACTACACTTCCCCCCCCCCATTTGTTGGTGCTAATAGTACCCCAACTCCATTGGGTCCAATGGAACCAATGGGGAATGGGAAGTTACTGCTGCACCGCTACTCATGATCCGGCGCTAATAGCGCCCGACCGAGTAGCAGTAACGCTATTTGCGTTGGCGGAATCCTGCAGGTAATACCGCTGGGATATCACCAAGGCTCTGATAGAGCCCAATAACTGGGAATCACATCAAAAGGTTTCATTTAATTATTAAAATGATAAAATAATTGATGTCGCTTTCCCGGCTTCGCATGTGCCAATACAGTCAGTCCAGTAGAATATTTTCTTTACACATAATGGATCACTTATTAAATATCAACAATCACATCCAGTCTGTTTAAAAGTGCCAATACAGTTTGCATCCATAATACCAGAAACTTTTCCTTTTCAACCTCCATTGTTTGATATATACAGTTACACACAGAGTCTTGAGCTGCAAGAAGAAATTTACGAAAACATTTTAAAATTCTCCATTCATTCATCGCCTGCATCGATAACAGACCCAACTCAAATCTAATTGTTTTCATTCGACCTCCCCACCCCTGTACAGAATAACATTTTCCTCCAAACATTCCTTCATGGGCTTCCCATGGGTCATATGCCATCACAAACAAAGTTTCTGCATCATAAATCAAGGCCGACACAGCCTTTAGTTTATAGAATTGGATATTTACCATACTTCTTGTTAATAAGGCTCACCTGAGAGGCTAAACACCTAGTTTTAACTTTCAGCTTATTTATAAGAACTGCTAACCTTGCAGTACCAGTAATGGAAAACCCAAGATAGGAAAAGAAATCTACTTCCTCTAATACATTCTGAGATAAATACCAATTGTACCTTTTATACCTACACCTCCTAGAAGGATTAAATATTAAAATATTTATTTTTGGCAACATTTATAGAGAGAGCAATATCTTCTGCATATCTCACTAATTCACCCAGTTGGTGCTGATGCCCTAACAGTGTTTGGTCCATTAACACCAAGTCGTCAGCATACAGCAGACGACTTATGGGACATACTCCTAAAGTCTGGGGGGAAGCATCTGGCTTTGCTCACTGAACCCTGTATTTCTGAGATGAAAAAGCTGCACAACACTGGAGCCAGAAGCAACCCTGTTTGAGGCCCTGATATGTCGGTATATAGCGAGATATCTCACCTTGTTGGTTTAAATGTACAAAATACGCATGTCTGTATGAAATTCTCATCAAATCTATTAAATAAACTGTGAATGTCCACTTTGATAATTTTGACCATAAAATAGACCAATCAACACTGTCAAATACAAAAGAAAAATCAACGAAAGCTAAATAAACTATCTGTTTTTCTAAATTGCTCTCAATTTAAACAAATTCAAAATAAAACCATTTGATTCAGTAATAGACCCTTTAACAAACACTGCTTGAAAAGGATCTGCCCTATTTGTTCAAATCACACAATGATTTAACTCCTGTCCAGGAGGCTGCTGAGATATAAGGAGTGGGATTTGTCAGATGATGTCCTGGGTGTGCTACTCTCTGCTCGTAAGCCTGCCACAAAGTCTGCCTACAGATGGTATACAGGTGAGGGATTTGGATCAGTTTCCTTGCCCAATATCCTGTGTCCTGGATTTTCTACTGTGTCTGCAAATTGGCTCTGTGAGGCCACTATTTCTTGCCACTATTTCAGTTTTCTAAAGGGTAACTGAGCAGGGCTCACTCTTTAGGATCCCCACTATTATGCAATGTTCGCAGGAATTGTGCAATCAGTTTCCCTCACACCAGTTTGTTGTTCTGGCATGGGAATTTTATTTAGTGTTAACATTTCTTCTGGGCATTCTGTTTGAACCCCTACATTATTGTTCCTTAAGATAACTCACCCTTAATGTGATTTTCCTGGCTGCCATCACTTCCGGTAGATAGGTGTGTGAGCCCCAGGCATTGTCTGTTAAATCTCTCCATTTTTTTCCAAAGAAATGGTTGACGTTGAGTGCGGCCATTCTTCCGCCCCAAGGTAGTCTTGGATTTCCATCACTCTCAAAAGATCCATCTTCCTTTCTTTTTTCCTTTGCTTCATCCTTCCAAGGCAGAGGAGTGATTCTATTGACTGGACCCAATGCAGGCCCTCAGCTACTATGGGCCTCATTACGACCCAGGCATTAACGGTACCTTACCGATTCCGCCATGGTGAATGGCGGAATTACCGCCCCATTCCAAGGTTGGTGGGGCAGTAATTTCCCATTCACCATTGGCCCTTCCCCATTCCCATTTTTGCCCCCATAGGGCTCAATGGAAATGGGGAAGGTGGTAATTACGGTACCGCAAATTGTGGTACCGTAATTACCTCCAAGGTCCCTATGCTGGTCCCATCCTTAACGGCTGGCAAAACCAGCCGGTTAGGGAGGACCCGCAAAGGGACCTCGGAATTGGGCGGTAAGGGATTACCGGCACCAGTGCCCTTACCGGTACCGGTAATCCCTTACCGCCCGGGTCGTAATGAGGCCCTATGTCTCTAAGATGAGAGATGTCAGGAAAGATGTGTAGTGGAGAGGTGTGAATGCCCCCAATGTATAAGCAAGAGGTCTAGTTCTGGGGAAATCCCCATGTCCAAGAAACAGAAAAGTCCAGAAATGTGACAAAACCACTGCTTTATTAACAAGATCTCATAAAACAGGGACAGTAATGGGATAGAGGCTTGTCAACCATTTATAAAGGGTTATGACGTCAGAAATTACAAGTTATTCCGCAAAACATAAGGTAGACTGGGGTTGGTTAGTGGGGTAAACTACATATAGCCCCTATATAGGGTTAGTGCTCTGATTGGTTACGCATTATCAGGTGGCTCCACCTGCGACCACCTCCTAAAGGTTGCAAATAAAGGCATGTCAGGTTAATGCATTATAATTGGTCGTTGCAACTAAGTGTGAATTGGCACAGGAGGCGAGTAGGGATTGGTCAGTGAGGGTTTTCTCAGCCTTGGTGCCTTGGAAGTTTACCAGCCCATGAGCAACAATTCAAGGTGATGAGAGAAGCCCCAAAGGTGCTGTCTGTACCAATAAGTTTACCATCTCCAATCCTCTAGGCCCTGAGTAAGGAGATTTAGCTTTCAACCTAGTATTACTTTGTGTCGTCTGTCCTAAAATGGATGGGAACAACAGTCTCTGCTGGCTCAAATGAATAGGCTTTGTCCCTCAGTCTCAGATCACGTGTGTAGAGACCACAGGTTTGCTTTTCCTGCTCAGCAATTACAAGGATTTTATGCCCTTAAACATGCAGGTGTCATACTTTGCCTGTCATCTGGCAACTTGTTCGAGCTATCTTTCAGTCACATTCATTCTGATTTGGTGTATCTCTGTCCTACCAGCAACATTTGTTTCTTTATTGATCTAAGAAAACTGTTGCTTACGTCTTCCCTGGTCTATACCTTCGGGTGCTGATGTGAAACTCTCCCTCTCTTGATAGCCTTGGCAAAAATATGCACACCGGCTGCATGAGCAGTCTGGTTTATGTTTTTCTCGAGTCAGGCCTCTCCCCGCGTCCTCGAACCTTCCCAGTGCTTTCCATCCACTTCAATATGGCTGCATCTTCCATCTTGATTTTCATGGCTACTTATGTTTATTCTTGTGCGTCTTGGGTTCCAGCATAGTAAACAAGTATATGTCCTCTATATCAGTGGGTCAAAGCATGTTTTTCGTGTCTATGTGCAATGTAGAGTATTGTCTGTGTACCTTCGCGATGGATGGGTATATGTTTTGTGTCTAACGTATCTACGTCTTGGTCCTAGTCGGGATGCTATTGGCTCCCTGCATGATCACAGTCAGTCCAATTGCTCCATCGTCTGCAAGTTCATCTCCTCTACGACGTCATTAGTGTAGGTTTTGTATGATTGTCTGAGTGAATAGCGTTTTTCACATCTGCGGTACAATGGCGATGGGGAGATTGAGGGCCAGAAGCGATTTACACCTTTCATTCCTGTAACGTCAAGATAAGGGCGAGACTGGCGCAACGAGGGCCACATTAATCTGCCTCTCTTCAGATGACCAGGTATTTGTGTGTTATGCTAGTTCCCGTCACTGCAGGGCTGTGACAAAACAGACCTGGTCAAGGTAGATCATCCTCTGCATTTGGGAATACCATCATCTGGCTGGCAAGGATGTGCCAGAATGTCTCAGAACTCATTCCACCAGAGGACTGACTGCTGCCTCTGTCCCCTGAGAGCAGTCCCTATTCTGGACCTCTAGCGGGTAGCTACATGGGCCTTGTTACACACTTTTGCCAAACATTACTGTTTGGATTCCCAGTGAGGTCAGTATGCACAATTTGGTATAGTGGTCCTCAAGAATGTTCTGGCTTTGCCGGTGTCCTTGCTTTCCTCCCTCCACCAGACCCATCACCCTCTAGTGCAGTTTTGGTTCTGCAGCCCCTCCTCAGCAGAGTGTTAGGGAAAAGAGTGGAATTAAGGTCACAATGCACGGCGCCTCAATATATACTGGGCCTGTGTTTCTGGCATGGGGCACGCAGAGTAGAACCAACACAGAGCCGCACTGCACCCCTGGCGGTGGAACGGTTTCTGAATAGCAGCTGCGCTGGCAGATAGAGATCATAGATGAGGAATCGGTGGGAGGAACATCCATCAGAAGAACTGTTACCGAGAGGTAAGTCATTTGTTCTTTGATAGTGGGATGTTGGGTGATCGCTCACATTCCCACTCGTGACCCGTTTTAGTCCCCCATCATTTTTAGACTGGCTCCGCCCCTTCTAGGCCCACATTTATATGGTGCAGGCCCACCATGTCATGAATTCCTAGCTACACCATTGTTAATAGTTGTCACAACTGGCCAGTGAACCTGGAAAGCAGATGCGTCTGACTCAGCGCTCAAACCTTCTCAGAATCCCATGCATGGATGGCTCAGGCTCGTTCCCAACCAAACGCCAGCTTCTTATGTGCCAAAGCACAGCTGGTGGAAGAATTAGCTGAGTGCAAGGGACGAGACAGAAGAGGTTGTTTGTGTCATTTGCGTGGACTGCTTTGCCACTGCTGTTACCCTGCTGCCTCTGTGCTAAGTGGCTTAGGCGCTGTGTACTCCCCATTCATGTCAGCATTAGGAAAAGCTGCCATTCCGAAGGGTTTGCAAATCCCCTGGCCCTGCCCAAGGAACGCAGGCCGAGCGCCCGTGGAAGGGCTGCAACTCCCAGGCTACGTGTAGGATCAGTCGAGGCCTTTAATCTCCAGGAAGCCACAACACTCTGCCTTTGTTTGCATTTTTCAACACCAGGCCGATTTAACCGGAGTCCAGGCATCACGATGCCAGCCCAGAGATCCAGCAGGGTTACTCCAGTTTAAGCCCATTCCGTACATTTTGCAATCTCTTGCTGCTGTTAGGAAAACCTTGAGCGTGCTCTTCTCAACGTTCATTAAGAAACAAATAATGTTCCCAAACAGCCACAATTGCGGCGAAGATGATGAAATCCCAAAACATGTGAGCAGTTGGCATTCTCTCGAACCCAGTCATTTAGTGATAACGTCGCGACAGCTTTGAGAACAGCCCGACATTCGTAAATGAGCTGAGGACCGTAAGCCCATTTCATATCTCGAATTAGTCACAGAGTAAGTTTGTTTTGTACAATGCCTCTGCTAGGAAAGTGCAGTGGAGGGGGAGTCCGAGGCACTGGCCTTTCCAGGATGAAGGCTAACTTTATACTTTGATTTTAAATGGCAGCAGGAATCGATAAATATACGTTAGTTGTCCTATGTCAGTGGGGTTTCTCAGTCATTATCCACTGGGATAGCTCATTGGTTAAGCGCTCGCCTCAGACATGGGGTAAACCTGCCAACTTGGTCCTTCATCCTCACAGATTGATTCATTAGGAACAGTTGATTTGGGTAATAACAACATTGGTTATTTATCTGCATCATGAGGTGCACAGGCCAGTGGGTCAGCCCCGTCTCCAGGGCCTCCTTTGCCCCTTCAGTTCTCCTCGTGGTCTTCCAGATTGTTGATTATTTCTCCATTTTATTTTCCATTTTGATTAATTACACATTAAAACCTTTCCCTTTGTGTCCTTTCCACTTACCCATACCTTGAAGCAGTGTACTGTGATTTCATTGCATTAAAAAACAAAATAAAGCTCTTAGAAGTGTGAATATTATTAACCAATTCGTGAATGAATCTTTTATATATTGTGCGTAAACCTCTCTAAGTGCAGGACTGGGTTTCAAACCTGTTTTGCTAACAAGACAAACGAGTTGTCCCTGAGCTATCCACCTGGCCCATCATGGCATCAAGTGCTGTATGAGAAAACCCATTAGCAGTATTATTATTACGTAGCACCAGGTACCAACAGACAGACAACAGTCATGGCTAATATTTCTATATCCTGGAATTATCTCCAAAAGGTATGCAGTCTTTCTTAATGTGTTATTTTGTGTGGTTTGCATAGTGCCACGGTCTCGCCTTTCCTCCAACTGGGAGTGATTTCAAGCATTACAAATAAAAAAAGCACCATCAGTCAAATTCAATATCAGGTACTCAGATGTGATGAGTTACGAGCATTGATCGCGGTGCAGTCAAAAGTGTTCTTGGCATTCCAATATTTGGTGCCAAAACAAGGCAATGGGCCTCATTACAACTGTGCCGGTCTGGTAACAATGGTGCCGGTAAGCCTACCGTTGCCATTTTTACCAGACTGGCACAGTACGACTCTGCGGCCTGGGTGCCGTCCTGCTCAACAGGATCTGACCTGGCCAGCAGGACGGCACCCACCTGCAGAGTTTCACTGAAATGGGAATTGGGAGTAACACTTTACTGGTGCCTGACTTCCCGGAACGCCGGGGTCGTAATGCCCTGGTGTTTCCAGCAAGCCAGGCATTGGTAAATATTGCATGTCCGGCTGCAACCCACTGGTAGCACCGGCAGAGTTACCGACGGACTTGTAATGAGGCCCAATGTCTCCAGTGCTTCATAAAGACTATATAGTTGGATGTGTTCTTAGTGCCAGCAAAGAGATTATAGAAACGGGGCCCTTAGCCCTGAGGGGACAACCTGCATTTTCGTCCCACTAGAACTTTTCCAGGGGTCAAGTCCTAACAAAAAAAGTGGGGGACCCATTAACATACGCAATGGAATTGAGATGAAATTTGCAAATTTCAGTGAATTGGAATTGCATAACCATACCAATTGCACAGGATGAATGGCCTTTGCATTTCATAAAATCAACACACACAAAAAACCAAGGGAGGATATTTAACTTCTAGTAGTGTTTTGAAAACGTTAAAAGGTGTGCATGTTTTACTCCAAGAACCAATACCAATGTTTTCCCTGGCACATGGAGTTCTGGTCTGAAACGTGACATTTCACCTTTAGTTGTGTGTTGCATTTCATCAGGTTATATGATGCAGTGCCCCCTCCCTCCCCACCCTGCAAACATGGCGACCACGGTTTCAATCCTGAGGGTGGTTTAAATTACAAAGCAGTTAATGTTTCTCGTTTTACCCACAGCCTCTAAAAAATGGGAGGGATGGCGTCTACCCTTTGGGAAAAGTGCACCCTTCACCTGAGCCCCGCGTTTCACTATGAATTGTCAGGGCCGGGCTGGATTGAAAAAGGAGCATGGAGTGCGTGCAAGCAGCTATGTGCGCTGGGAAGACGTATTTACGCTGCCCTGTAGCTCAGCCTGAGGAATACGGGAGGTCGGACTCATCCGGGCTGCTCCCACACGCGAAGAGTAAATACAACTGGACTCAAATAAACCTTCATCGCGGGCCTAGAAGATCGACTCATTCGCGTCGGTCTCTGCACGGGTTAATTGGAATGAATTGTACGTTCACAAACGTAGCACCAACCCACACGCATCGATCAAAGATTATGGACGATCAAATCATTCGGGAAGGTCTGCAAAGCCCCATTACAGGGTACTGGAACAGAAATAACCCTTCATCATGGAGCTGCACACAACACACACGCAAAGGCTACCTGAAGACCATCCGACTCTTTTACCTGGCCTCGCCCCCCCCCCTTAAATGGAAATGGAATTGCGCTCTCCCAAAATCCCCACAGGCCCACACAAACCCACACAAAGAAATACGGGGTATTGGGCTCGTTCGTGTTGGTCTCCCTGCGCCCTTTAAAAGAAACCAGAATGAGACAAACGCTTCTTTAGAAAGAACAACAAACTAATTCAATGACAGCAAAACAATCTTGGAACCAAAAGATCCCCTCTTGCTAAAACTTTCCTCCGTCACGCCCCCACGATCCGACTCGCGTCTTCATCCCTGCACCTTTCTGTACTCACACAATCAACCATCATCTGACATGGCAGCTAGCGGTCTTCAAACCTAGCACAGTAACAGAGCAACGTCACTGCTCCATTCTCTAGAGGCATGACACACCCCACACTAGCAGCTAGCCAGGTGCTCACAGCACTGACTGCCACTTACTCATCTTGGGATCTCCCCTCGGGTGCCTATGGCCTGCAAGAATCAGCACCACAGTATTTGCATCTGCCCTCTCCCACTAACCATCACATTCCAACCTTTTGTGCAAGGCCTGGTGCAAAGAGGCTGCCAAAATGGCAGGGTGTGCTATACAAGACCAATTTACATGACTGTACACTGCTACTCCCCCTCGCTCAGCGGGCACCCACAATCCAGAAATGCAGCAAGTGAACAGACAGTCAAAATCACCTGCTCTAGAAAACAAATAAGAACCACACACCTTCAAATTACACAATAGACACCCCGACTTGCCACTGTGTTGTAGCGCCAAAGGTTGAATCAGACTGGATCACCACACTCCGTTCAGCATGAGAGGGTGAATACAAGACTTGAAGTGGCATGTACAGAATGATGCCCCCTGTGCTAAGCACTATGCCACGCTTCTCCTCTGTACCCACATGACCCGAGTCATGTGGGTACAGAGGAGATCACTGTGACCGTCGGGCCTTCCATTAGAGGTAACACTGCTTGCTGTCTAGCCATGCCATGTCATGCCTGGTAAGCCATGGTATGCCACGGCTCATGTCCCGGAGTCAGTCTGCTTGTCCGGCTCCCGATAGAATGTCCTGCACTTGGAAGCAGAGATTGGAGTAGCTGTGTAGCTCTGGGGCATTTAATGACGAGAGCCCCTATTCCCCAGGAGGTGTGTATTTAACTTGCTGCTTGAAGACATGCTTGGCCCAATGAATTTGGCTGCCCTTTTTAGTCTCAGGGTCTGTTACTAAGGCTAACTCTTTTGCAAATTATCGAAAGTCCCTTAAATATGACCCTGAGGTTTAAGGACACAGAGCAGTGCTCCAAGGAAAAGGATCTTCAGCCTTTCTTTAGCCTCCTCTAAGATCCGTCTGAGGTCTATCCCAGAATGTAAAAACACTAGACACCAGATATTTTTCTGATCCTTAGGGCACGTCCAACGAAACAAGCAGAATCCACATGCCCAGGCTAGAGGAGGCCATACCTGGCCAGCTTCATCCCAGTGCAATGGTATCTTGTGATGTATGTGCGATATTCCCCAGTAAAGAGGAAGCGCTCACACAGGTAAGTTACATTGTGGCACTCCAGGTTTTTTTAATGCAGAACCCATACTTTTTCAGAACGCTTACACATTACATTCTATGGAATGCATGGTCCAGGGTCGGACTGGAGCATAAAATTGTCAAAGGCACCAATGAAAAAGTGGCCCACAGTTGCATAAGGCAATTCATTCCTTTTGTGAAAAACTGCTTGAATGTTGAGTTTTTTGTTAAAATGTGATGAAAATTGTGAAATTGAAAGAATATTTATTCAGCAACAATGGTCAAAACTACTAGCTGCATAGTGAAGTAACTCATCAAACCGTCCCACCTTGACCTAAAAAACTGGCCCACACAAGCATTTTGCGTTTTTGGTCCGGGCATTGCCCTGTAAGCTAGTCCGAGCCTGGTAACTACACGCACACAACACACGCGCACATACCCTAAGCTACAACACCTCACCCTCTTATCCTAACACCCCCAATCGAACAGAAAGAACGGAAAGATAATGAGAAAAAGGAAAGGAACAGAAACCATAACCAAAATTAAACGACAAGAAGGGAAAGATCTGCAAAATTTAAGAGATACAAACCAAACATCTAACACAACTAATGCAAAGAAGGAACCCAAAACATGGGCGCAAACAGCTCAGGTATCACTCACAAATATTACCCTCCAATCTTCTAGGCAGCCTTCGGGCCCTGGTGGAAACGCATGAACCATGCACCGCTGATTTGGCAACAATCTCATGACCACCACTTATGTCCCCAACAACAGGAGCCAACCCGTCCTTCCCCTCACTCGCCCCTTGTATCACATCACCCACCAAAGGCAAACTCACTTCCCTGTCCTGTTTCCTTTCTCCCTCTTGCCCCGCTGGGCCATCATCCATCCACCACGCGCGAGACACATCCTGCACAGCAATCCTTCTTTTGGTCCACACAGTACCATCACTCAATCTGACATAACCACACCACACTCCGATCACCTACTTAAGGGGTAAAAAAAAAGATGATCCCATTCTCATGAACCATGGACTTTTCACCCTCACTATATCTCCCACCTGGACAGTGCATTCCTTGTACCGTGCATTTTCCTTTCCTGCTGCATTTTTCCATTTCTCCTTCGCTAAAGCAACAACAACCTATACATTCACCTTGGATTGTACGCCACCACCCAACCATTCCGGCCTGCCTCCCACTCGCCTTCCTTCCCCTCATGAGCTCAAATGGCGCACACTCAGTCATAACTGCTGAACCCATATGCATGCATTAGTATTGGCCGAACCCCAAGTCCTCTCTCGAAATAATAGGCTCACAACTTGTGTCAAGTGTTGGCAATAAAAGGCCGTAGGATTTTATTGTACAGATATGGTTATGGCAATACACAATATGACATATCATAATGGTATCATACTTTTGGGCACCGGGTCGTGAGGTTACACCCTCTGACCCGTGCTGCCTTCTTGTGTCCCACGGCTTGTTGTGGGCACCGTACAGTGCCCTGTACTTCTTTTTGTTCTTCTTCCCTTTTTTGTAGGGTGGGAGGGTACTGTGGTAAAGAAGCAAAAAGGATTTGAAAGACACTGAGTAAACAGTGAACCTCTTGTTTGCTTGGGTCCCCGTTCAGGGTCCACAAACAGATTGTGTTTACTCAGAGCATGCTGCTCTTATTTATAGTACCCAGGGAGGCCCTGGGTCTTTGTTATGTATGTAGTGGGGGCTGCTGTTGTCACAGCCCCCGGCCGGATAGCCAACTGTCTGACCCCCTGGTGGGGGCAGGTCTTTGAACCTGGGCCCTGCCTGACGTTTGGTTTCCTTATGGTGCTTAGCACCTTGCTGTTTGGAGGAAGGGTGAGGTGACTTTTCACACCTCATCCTTCCATGTCTTTGTGCTGCAGATACTGCGTGTCTCTGTAGCTGGGGGGAGGAGAGGAGCAGGCACAGATAAGGTTGGGGCTGCCCCTCTCCCAGCTGCTGATGGTAACAGCAGTTACCCTGCCTCGCATTTGGGATGCCCTGCAGCATTGCCCATAACTGCTGAACCCATATGCATGCATTAGTATCGGCCGAACCCCAAGCCCTCTCCCGTAATAATAGGCTCACAACTTGTGTCAAGTATTTGGCAATAAAAGGCCGTAGGATTTTATTGTACAGATATGCTTATGGCAATACACAATATCACATATCATAATGGTATCATACTTTTGGGCACCGGGCCCTGAGGTTACCCCCTCTGACCCGTGCCGCCACACGCGGGCAGGTTGGGCGGCTGACCGTGTTCCCCCAGAGGTATGCCCTAGAGACAGCCCGTGCAGGCGAGGGTCGCATTGATTTCCCGAAAGAAATGCTCCATGCCCTGGTTAGATAAATGGGTGCCGTCGTGTAAAAAGAGGTCTGGGTTGCCTAGTGTAATGGCTGGGTGTTTTATGAATCCCAGTCCTCTTGACGTACAGAATCACTCTATTCCCCTGTTCAATTTTCTTCTGGAGATGTCTACAGATTTGTAGCAGTTGGCCCCTAGCCATTTCTTTCTTGGTAGGATGGCTGAGAAGTATATTTCTGTACCCCTCCAGTTGTGCGAAATGCCCGCTAGGGAGGAGTAGATTTCTTTGCATACAATTTGTCTACCCGTGCTGACTAGGTCATTACCCCCCTAGATGGATGATCAGGAATTCTGGGGGGTCCCTGTATGCCACTAGTTCTGCTAGTGTTTTGTGGATGTCAGCCCACCGTAGGCCTCTGTATCCCCACCATGAAGTGATGGTGTTTCTGAAAGGTGACCCTTCTTTGGTCTCTTCTGCCCATCTGCCTGTCCTGAAGACGAATGAGTGGCCGAAGATCCATGCTGATCGGAGTGTGGTCCTCACTTCGCCTGTCGTTTCTGTGGGGTGGGGGGGAGAAAAAGAAAATTTGAGGGAGGATGGCTATATCAGTTGTGGTCTGATATATCTTTTGTAACAGTTTGACTTCCATCCCCCTATGGTTTTTAGTTGTTGCGGTGCTAGACCCCCCTGCTTGCTGTAGTGGCGGCACCTATCCTGAAGGAGTGTGTGCCAAAGCATTTGGGGTCCCAACCTGCTTTGCTGATTGCTTTCATCAGCACACCTTTAAATTGGTAGCAGCTTAGTGCTGATGAATCCTTGTGGATTAAGAAACTCCCCCCCACTTTGGGTCGTTGTGCGTAATAGAGGTTAGTGATGCAAACCGGACAGTTTGTTGCTTCATCAATGCAACAAATGTTGATGGTTCTTTTAGCACCCGTTTTTGACTGTTGCATTTCTATGTTAACACTCTCCTGTCTTACCCTGACCTCCATGACACCCAAGCCGTTTGTGGCCTTGGTGCTGGAAGTGATGAGTTCTCCTACCCAGAAAGCCCCAAAGTAGGCTAGGAAAAAAGCTGTTTTGAATAACATTATCTCGTATGGGTGCCAACATATGGCTTCCAACTGGCTTGCTATCTGCACAAGTTTGTTGAAATCAAGGGGTCGGCGGGTGTCCACTTGGGGACCCTCTATTCTGCCTCATCTTTTCATTGCATGGGAGATGAGGGCGTTCTGGGTGGGGTCTGAATCGCCCCGTATTTTTGTAAAATATGAAATTGCCACCAGGTGTCTTTTTGCCCAATCTCTTTTGAATCCTTGTTCCCGAGCCCATTTTTAAAATACTTCTATATCTTTAATCTTTATTAACTCTACATGGTTTAAACCTGTGGCTTTAAATACTGTCTGCAAACACTTACTGTACTGTGTTGTGGTAGTGCTTGCCACTGCCCTCTGCCATTTCCGTTAGGAAACCTGTGAGGTTGTTGGCACCCGTTGATGATGTGCCTGATTCTTGTTGGGCATCCCGGCCTGGACTCTCTGGCGCTGGCGTTGATGCCAATGTGTTGTTGGCACCCGTTTTAGAGGTGCCTGGTTTTCGTTGGGCATTCCGGCCTGTGCTCTCTGGCGCTGGCGTTGATGCCATTATTCTTGTCTTCCCATTATTGCCCAGCAATCTGCTGGTATTGGCGTCATCTGTTCTTGGGCGTGTGGCGCTAGCTCTCGGAATCTTGTCCACTGGAAGCGAGATAAAGCATCAGAAATGTTATTACCTGCCCCTGAAATGTGCTTCGCTTTGAGTACAATGTTTTCTTGTAGTGTGACTGTTGTAATGCTCGTAATACTTTCAGCGTTAAAGGGCATTTTGTAGACCTTCTGTTTAAGGAGCCCACTACAGCCATGTTGTCGCACCAGATCAAAAGTTCGGTGTTCGCTAGTTGCCTGCCCCAGATGTGTAAAGTTAGATCGGAAATATTTCTAGGAGGGTGATATTTTTTGTGCACCCTGCTGGTTGCCATGAATTGGGCCAGTGTCCTGCCACCCATTCAGAGTCTAGTATGGCTCCAAAACCCTTGCTCCCGGCTGCATCGGTGAATAGGACCCTGTTTGTCCAGGTATTTAAAGGCGTTCGCCAAAGTAAAGTCCTGTTGAACTCTCTGAGGAACTTTGCCCATGTTTCCAGGTCCTGTTTAACCTCTTTGCATAGCCGGATGTGCAAGTGGGGTTTGGTGAATGATTTGATTTTGAACTCTAGGCTTCTGGAAAATATCCTCCCTTGGGGTATTATTCTGGATGCGAAATTGAGACTGCCCGCTTGGGATTGTATTTCTTTTACTGTCCCCTTATCTTTCGTTATCAGGTTTTGTATTTTTAACAAAAGTTCTGTTATTTTTGTTTTGGGGATTCTGCAGAGCCCCTTTGCTGAGTCTATTTCGATGCCCAGGAAAATTATGCTGGTGTCTGGTTTGGTGGTTTTCTCCTTTGCCAGGGGAATTCCCCATTGGGCGGCCATGTGTTCCAGTTTTGCTAAAGCCCTGCCGCATTCACCAGAGTTTGGTGGTCCCATTACCATGAAGTCATCGAGGTAATGTACTATTTTTGTCCCTGGTCTCTGCTTTTGGAAAGCCCATTGAAAAAAAGGAACTGAATTGCTCAAATAGTGCACAGGATACTGCGCACCCCATGGGGAGGCATCTGTCTACATATAATTTGTTGTTAAAAGCGAAACCTAGCCACTGCTGTGAATCTGGGTGGACTGGCAAAAGTCTAAAAGCGGATTCGATGTCCAGCTTGGCCCTCAGGGCGTTTCTGCCACACTCCTGTATGAGTCTTACCGCCTCTTGGAAATGTGTGTAAGATACGGCGGATTCCGTGTGTGAGATGCCGTCATTTAAATATTGGCCTCTGGGGTAGGAAAGATGATGGATTAGCCTCATTTTTCCGGGTTCTTTTTTGGGGACCAGGCCTAGTGGGGATATTAAATAGTTATTCAATGGCATGCAGTCCCAGGGACCTACTATCCTGCCTAGTTGCAGTTCTTTTTTGATTTTTGTTTCCACTATCTGGGGGTTGTCCCTGGCAGACTTTAGGTTCATCGGGACGGTCTGTGACCCTGTGCCCTTAAATGGGATGGACAAACCCTTGGTGAAAACCTTGCCATATTGCCATGCTGGTTTCCTTGTCTGGGTAGTTGTTAAGGGCTTCTCTAAAATTGCCTGGATTGATAGGCGTTCATCCTGGTTCTAAAATTGGGGTATCATTCTTTCTTGGCTGGTAGTCTGGTGCAGTTGCTTGCTGCATGGTTACCGTTGCAGTTTGTGCAGGTGTGTTTGTACCAGCATTCTTTGCCCCATGTACACTGGTTTTTCCCAAAATTTCTGCCTGGGATGTTGGATTTGGCAGTTTGATGTTGTTCTGTCTGTGGGCATTATTTTTAGCTGACCAAGGCTGGTTCTTCCGAAAGGGCTGCTCCCCTTTCTTGGATTCAACATTATCGTTGGACTTGCTTCCCTAAGTGTTTTTGTTATTTTTGGAAGAAGAATGTGTGATATCTTCCTCCAGTGGGGGCTCGGCGTTGAGGCTGTATAAGTAGTTCTGGACCTCATCGCACTCAATGGCAGGCCTTACTGACATGCTCCTCCTGAATCAGATATCATATGCTAGCCATGCCTTTCCTCTCTGGGTTACTTTTACTTCCCTTATTTTATCAACGTATGCCCAGATTTTCCTACAATCCATGGGGAATTTTTCTTCGTATATTGTTGCCAAGATGGCAAAAGCTTGTAACCAGTTGTCCCAGTTTTGTTCCACCTGGGCATTTCTGGCAATAGCTTTTTCTCCTTTCTTTTTGGGATCCCTGACAGCATCTTTCCCCTTGCGCTGGGCTTCTATTAAAGAAAAGATTTCTATGAATTCCTTGGCCCATATGGCTTCTTTGCTTATCAATGTTCCATGCCAGGCATCTTTTGTATCTATTTAATATCTCTGTTTGGAAAGATTTCATTTTTTGCTCTAACTGTGCATTACAGATTGTTACAATGCCTGTTGTACTGCTGCCGGGTGTCCCTGTCATGCCGTGTTGTCTGCGATAGGGGTTGCCCATGCTTTTAAAGCACCTGCTGGGTCTGTTGATGGAGCTGCTGGGGCTGTTGCATTTATTGCTGTGGGTGCTACTGGCACCTGCTGTGCCTGTTGTGGCGGGGTTGCTGTAGGTGGCATTACCGGGGTGTTGACTATCGTTATTGCAGGTTCTAGTGCCATGGTGGGGTTTGGGGCCCCAGGTTCCCTTGTGGGCGGTGTCTGTTTCCCCCTTACTTCTAGCATTAATTGCTGAAATTCCGCTACATTCTCGCATAGTTTTGACAATTTTTTGTTACCTTTTTTTGGCGCCTTCTGATAGTTTTCTCTTTTGTGCTGGTGCAATGCCCTCCTCTTGGCTGGGTGGCCTGGCAATTCCTTCCCTGGGTAGGCCGTACATGTTTTCTCTAACCCATGCCCATCCGTAGTGCTCTGCTGCTTCAATGGCTGCCATCAACTGTGGTGATTTGGGCTTTTGTACCCGTGTTGCGGGTGCCTGTGCTTTCTGTTTGGACCCCATGCTCCTTTTTGGCCTGTTCTGGGGAAAGGAAAAAACGTTTTACCAAGGTTTAGGGCTGTTGTTATCGGCGTGCTCTTTTGAGCTTGTTCTATTTGTTGCCCGTGTTGGGTAACTGGTGGCTGATGCCCTCGTGTTGCTAGCATATGTTTTCTGCTAGCTCTTTTTGCTAAAGGAAATGTATCTCCATTTGTTAAATCTATGGAGGGTTCAAGAAAAATGTCTCCTATTGCCCACCGTGTGTGGTGCTTATTTTAAATAAATGGGCAGCCCCCAGAATTGTTTCCTGTGTCACTGATATTTTAAATAAATGGTTATGCTGTGGGGGCACCCGCGTAAAATTATAGAAAAATATTTTTTTAATCTGCAGTATTTGGGCCCCGCCGGGATTGAACTTGCGTCAGCAGGCTCTGCGTGGATGTCAAAGCGAGCTCTCAGCTCGCCGTGCTACTTGGCTGGCTGTGAATCAGTCTGAATTTATCACTGGGTTGGAGGCGCGGAGGCTTAGACAAAAAGAAACAAAACAAAATTGTATCTGTTCCCGGACACGAGTGTCTACTTTTCTTCCCTCATAGTCCCGAGCGCGGCGGCTTACCTGAAAGCTGTTGAAACTGACGCCATCCGCGCTGGGCCGCTCGGGTGCCTCTCTATCCTTCGTTTGAATGGATTTGAAGGTTTCACGCGGCGCGCGTCCTTGTTTTTGTTTTAGAAATGCTCGCCGCTCGCTTGTCCGTTATGCAGAGATGTTGAAACTGACGCCATCCGCGCTGGCTGCTCGGATGCCTCTTCTTCCTTCGTTAAGGCTGCAATGCAATTTTTTGAACAGTAACAATGTTCAGGAAGGAAAAAGACGCTGCAGAGTACAGCGAACTTTCTTAAGATTTGCTAAAGAAGCAAAAAGGATTTGGAAGACACTGAGTAAACAGTGAATCTCCTGTTTGCTTGGGTCCCCGTTCAGGGTCCACAAACAGATTATGTTTACTCAGAGCATGCTGCTCTTATTTATAGTACCCAGGGAGGCCCTGGGTCTTTGTTATGTATGTAGTGGGGGCTGCTGTTGTCGCAGCCCCCGGCCGGATAGCCAACTGTCTGACCCCCTGGTGGGGGCAGGTCTTTGAACCTGGGCCCTGCCTGACGGTTGGTTTCCTTATGGTGCTTAGCACTTTGCTGTTTGGAGGAAGGGTGAGGTGACTGTTCACACCTCACCCTTCCATGTCTTTGTGCTGCAGAGACTGCGTGTCTCTGTAGCTGCGGGGAGGAGGGGAGCAGGCACAGATAAGGTTGGGGCTGCCCCTCTCCCAGCTGCTGATGGTAACAGCAGTTACCCTGCCTCACTTTTGGGATGCCCTGCAGCATTGCCCATTCTGCTCGGTGCTTCCCTGTGTGCAATGACGGCATCCATCAAAACAACTCTGCAGTCTAGCCCATTTACTAAAGACAACTGGATCACCTCCTTCACAAACCTGTTGGTGCTTTCCACTAACCCATTAGTTCTGGGATTATACAATGCCGTCCTGTGATGCTGCATCCCCCTTTCCTTAATAAATCTGTCATCTCCTGTGAGACAAACTGCACACCATTATCCATGGCAATACTCTCCAGCATGCCCTCCCTGCCAAAAACTTCTCTGATGAACTTCAACAATGACTCAGTAGTAACCGACCTTATCGACTCAAACTCAATCCATCTTGACGTATAATCTATTAGAATAAAAATCAATCTATCACCCTCACCCAATACATCGAAAGGCCCCATTATGCCCAGCACAACCTTAACCCACACCTTGCCCGGAATTGTGGAATCAGAAAAATACAATATTAAGGCTGTTACACCAAGCAAAGGAAAATACACCGACACAGGCTTGTAAAGATTCTCAGAATCTTTATTACAAAACTGACAGTATAGAACAAAGTACACAAATAGCTATTTGGCTGTCAATACATCACAGAGACCACCAGCAGGGTTCAATGTGAGCAGTGAGCAGAATTTCCTAGCTGGACATCAGCGTATTTATACAGTTTTTTATAATGATGTCCAGCCTTTTACAAGTTAATTATACACTGGGCTAGGGTCGCGCCAGGTTCATTTCCTAATTTACATATCTCGTGCATGCGGTTTACTTTTAAATACATTTACTAACAGACATTATTATTCTCTAATTTAACGTTACACTCTTTACATATTGCTTTAATACAGATCAAATAGATGTTTCGCATGTCGTATTTGGATAGCATTATTGTTCTTGTATACTTGTAGGTTAACATCGCTAATTCAAGTAATCCCCTGATCCCCAGGTCAACAAAGGACAAGGTCTACATGACCCTAACATGTAGCCTGAAGGCAGGTTGGACATTAACCCTCCTACAGAGGTTGAAGAGGTTAAGGCAAGAACAAGAGCACACGAGATGGCCATTTTAGACTACAGGGTGACTTTGTACAATAAACTAAAATGGCGGTTCTAACCTAAAATGGAGGCTCGATTCACTTGAGGTCACGACCTTGTAATACGGATTTCCTTCCAAAGTGACTGGGCATAGGCCAACATATACAATGAGGACGAAACAATATTATATCAGTTCTAACAGAATCACAACCGGATGCATCGGCTGTGCCCTGATGACCTGACTTTTATCACTTACTGCACACGGAACACAGTCCCTGACTATTCCCTACATGTCAATGTCCATCGCAAGCCACCAATAACCTTCCCTCAACCTTTTGTTCGTCAAGGTGCATCCCAAATGACCCCATGGGTGAAAGCCACCAGCCTTCCACGCACTTTAGTCGGAGGCACCAACCTGTCACCTCTTGTCACTCCCCAGGCACTCCCTGCCAGTTAATTGCAACCAAGGCATACTTCTTGTTTACTTCTTGGTTGGTAACGGCAGCCCGCCATTCTCTCAAACCCCTCCTAATCTCCTCCAATTCCGGATCCTCTGCACTCTCCTTCCTCCACTCCTCCTTGTCTATTCCTGGCATGCCACATGCAAGTTGCACACACTCCTCTCTTTTAAAACACTTCTCTCCCTCACCGCACCCCGGCAGCGGAGGCAGACAGTCTGCAACTGCATTCCTCTGGCCAGGAACGTACTCCACTACAAAGCTATAGACCTGTAGTCTCACCATCCAACATGCAATTCTGGGCAAATCCGACCCCAACACTCTGGTAGTGAGCACATGCACCAGCGGCTTGTGGTCTGTCCGTACCACATAGGGCATCCCCCATAGAAGTGTTCGAAAGTCTCGACGCCCAGTACACTACCAGTGGCAAGAACAAGAGCACACGAGACGACCATTTTAGACTACAGGGTGACTTTGTACAATAAACTAAAATGGCGGTTCTAACCTAAATTGGAGGCTCGATTCACTTGAGGTCACGACCATGTAATACAGATTTCCTCGCAAAGCGACTGGGCATAGGCCGTCATATACAATGAGGACGAAACAATATTATATCAGTTCTAACAAACCCTCCTTTTTTCCCATTACAAGCGCGAAACTACCTTCAATCACTTGCAACTAACTCCACATTTCAACATCTATACATCCTGAATCATTGTTTGACATATCTATTGCCATTAGATCTGACACCAGAGTTTCTTTTAACACATACTCTTTGGAAACCTTCTCTGGGGCATATATTTTATGCCCTAATACACTTGTTGCTTGCGCGCAACATCCCCCTAATACTGAGCATATACCAGGGAGACACTGTATACAACAGCAAAGAAACAGAAAACTTCCCAAGATAATCAGCAGGGCCGAAAACAACTTCCATCCCCATGACCGTAGGAGGTCCCAAAACCATGCACTAAGTTCCCAGTTTCCCTCAGGAACATGTACTTCTGAACTAAGAACATGTAGATTTTGGATAGCCCTAAAGATCGTCGGAGAGGAGTCTGGTACGTAAACGCAGCAAGCGGACCCCACTAATTTACATACTCCTCCACGCTCGGCCAGAATGACATCTAATGCCATCCGGTTCTGAAGAGCCACTAACCTTATCGCTTTCTGTTCTAACGTCATATTATAGAGTATGTCAGTGGTCCGATTGATGGTTCTCTCCAATACTCTCGCTAGTCCCCTGATATCTTCTGAATTCGTAATTTGCCCAAAAAATGGCACAAAGGATTTCATGATATCTCCCAGAGTTTGCGCTGGAGTATCCCCTTTCACACCTCGTCATGGACGAGTTTTTGAAACATCTGCAGTACTAGCAATAAATACCCCAGGTAGTAGAATCCCTAAATAGAAAGTTCCTTGCCAATCCCTGGGCAACCATGGAAATGCCACATTACCGCAAACAAAATAGACAGGTTCGCCTACGTACAGAGGTCTGTTCTCACTAGTCAAATTTGCAACGTTGGCGCACTTTCTAAAATTACCCATTGACCGTGTTCCATTCCTCTGTATGCAGAAGGATACTGAATCGGGGCTATGGTTAACAGAATAAGATGGAGGCGTGGCATCCTTATTGCCTACAGGAGCCATTTTGAAAGAGATTAAAGACTGAAAAGGATGAGACAATCTATCAGAGGGCTTAACAGAAGCAACATTTGGCTTACTTCTATTTGCAAAAAGCAAGCATCCCAGGGGCATCAGAACATGCTTTTCAAAGCTATTTAAATTTGTTCCATCAAAGTTCCCTGAGATGCTGTCATTCCATCGGCCAAAAAATAGTGCTCTAAGAGAAACGTAACAGGCAGTTGTCAAAGGTAAAGGATGAATATACCAACCTAGCCCCTTATCCCCATGTTGCGGTAGATGTGAACAGATCCAACAATTGGTCTTATTTAAAATTGCATGAGTGGCATCATAATTAACAAAAGGGTATTATTCTGATAGTTCCGTCTATGCAAAGAATCTCTAGGCGATAAAGTATGCAATTGCACAGAAGGAGTGGGGATAACAGATACATTTTCAATAGGTAAAAAGTCCTCTAGCGGATATGCTTCCTCCAGATACCAAAACCCAAAACCAACAGTTACTAAAAATCCAGTAATTATCACAAAAAGGCAACAATACACTTTGGGGGTCCCCTTACATGCTTGATCATTGTCTCTGCTAGTCACATGTTTATCTAAAAGTTCGGTACAAGCGGTAACGGGTGCAGGCATTGTAGTCTTCAACCGAAAAAACACCAATTGTTCGTTTGCTGGAGACTCCAGTCGCGCGTCTTCTTAATGTCTTTCCCACAACCCTTAGCCAACAGAATCTTCCCGTACAGTCGGGCCAAAAGACAAGCCCTCAAATGATTTTTCTCAATCGCACAGTCAAACCATGCTGTACGTTTACTTCGTTGGACGCAAATTATATTTCGCAGTTTCTGGTGAGGACAAAGTCTCGTCGCTTCCTCCTGGAAGTGGTGAATGAATGGAAATGGGATCAGAAAAGGATTGATCCGGAAGTTCCACTGTTGGGGAGTGCCGAGACAAGATGGCTGTTTTGTCTGGCCTTGCGGATTCTGAAGCGGTCTCTGATTCTCCCTTGTTGGTTGTTGCTGTTTCAGGCCCACTAGTTACAGCAGTTGGAAGGGATTCTGTATCTTCTGTATCATATGGCACGGGCTGTGGGATCCGTTTGGTGTGCGTCGCATGGATCCAGTTATTACGACCCGCTACCCGCACAGCAGTCTGAGTGACTAGCAGGACTTGGTGGGGACCCCTCCACCGAGGTGCAAGGCAAGATGATCTCTCAAAAACCTTCGTGAGGATCCAGTCACCCGGTCGTAGACTGGGACCGGGACCCTCGTAGCGTACAGGTAATGCCTCTCGCACCTGGTGATAAATTGAAAACAGATTTTCAGTCAACTGGTTACAGTAATCTGAAAGAAGCGCATTCTCTATATCCCGCAATGAGTGACTCTTTGGCATACCCCGAATATTAGCAGGTCTCCCCATTACCACCTCAAAGGGAGAGAGCCCAGTCTTAGTTTGAGGGGTTGTTCTCATCGACAGTAACACGATCGGTAAGGCGTCCGGTCATTTTAGTTTGGTGCCAGCACACGTCTTAGTGAGCTTGTTCTTTATAATGCTGTTATGCCTTTCCACTAATCCGGCACTTTGGGCATGTCTGGCCGAATGGAACCGTTTGTCAATCTGTAATCCTTTGCAAATTTGTAGGATTACAGTAGCGATAAAGTGTGGCCCATTATCCAACCAGATGACTCGCGGCAGCCCGAACCTATGAAAAAATTCTTTCAACAGAGATTTTGCCGTGGTTATGGCCATTGCATCTCTAACCGGGAAGGCCTCAACCCACTTACTAAAGGCACAAATGACAACCACCACATATTTAAGATTGTTACAACGTTCCATTTCAATAAATCAAAGTGAATAACCTCAAACGGAACAGAAGGTGGAGGAAAACTTCCTCTAGGAGTCGAGGTACCTTTTCCTACATTGTGCTGCAAGCAGACCATGCAGCCTTGGACAAAACGCTCCGCAGTTTTGAAGATCTTATCATTGGCCCATACACTGTGTAGCATTTTAGTCAATTTATGCGCACAAACATGTGTCGGACCATGAGCCATAATAACCATCATTGTAATATAGGCGTCAGGAAGTAACCATTTTCCTTCAATATTGTCCACCCAACACCCATCATCATCCAGTCTCCCTGCACCCTCGATCCATCTCTTAGTTTCCTCTATGGTAGCATCTGCTTGAATGTTTTTTACAGCATTGATACTTTCACCCAAAGTGCAAACATTTGCAATTTCTCTTACAGCATACATTTCTGAACTGAAATCAATGGCAGTTTGTTTAGCTATCTGATCGGCGAAAGCATTCCCTTTTCCTACATCATCTGTAACCTTTTGATGTGCTGAACATTTTATAATAGCTAACTGAACAGGGAGTGCGAGTGCTGAAAGTAATTGCACTATTAAAGTGCTGTGCTGAATTTTCGTTCCGTGTGAGGTCAAGAAACCTCGTTCTTTCCAAAGTCTACCGAAATTGTGGACCACCCCAAAAGCATACAAACTATCGGTATATATATTTACTGTAAGCCCTTCAGAAAGTTCACAAGCTCGAGTTAACGCTATAATTTCTACGGCCTGCGTGGAATTATGCATAATTCTTTTGGTTTCCACGATCGTGTTTAAAGTAGTGACGGCATAAGCAGCCGTGGATGTACGTCTGGAAGTTTAAAACAAGAGCCATCACAAAATAGCTCTGCTTGTGGGCTATTCAAAGGCGTGTCTTTCAGATCGATTCTGCCTTTGGTCTCCTGTTCTGTCACATAAAGGCAATCGAGTGACGTTTCGTCCCCATCAACAGTATCTTGCGAGACAGGTAAAAGTTCAGCCAGATTTAATACACAACACCTCTGAATTTGAATGTGGGGGGCAAACAAGATTAGTACATATCTTGTCAATCGTGCAAAAGTGAGGTACCATTAGGGTTAACGCATGACCCAGGACCATTCCCTCACTCTGTTTTACAGACGCAGCAGCAGCAGCAACAGCGCGCAAACATCTTGGCAAAGCGCATGCTACAGGATCAAGGGCAGAGGAATAGTAATCGCACGGCCTATTCCACCCTCCATGCTCCTGCATTAATAGAGCCAAAGCACATCCATCACGTTCATGCACAAACAATACAAAGGCCTTGTCATAATTCGGAGCTCCTAAAACCGGTGCAGAACACAGCGCGGATTTGAGCAAATCAAATGCTGTCTGGTGTTCCAAAGTCCATGGCAATGGCAAAGAAATGCCCTTCTTTGTCAAAGCCAGCATTGCTTTAATCATTAACGAAAAGTTAGGGATCCACAATCTACATTAAGAAGCCATACCTATCAGGGCTCTAACTTCCTTCTGCTTATTTGGGACAGACATGCCAGAAATAGTCTTTATTCGTTCAGGTGTCAACCGTCTTCCCTCCTTTGACAGGAGGTAGCCTAAATATGCGACCTCCTGACAACAATATTGGAATTTCTTAAGTGAAGCTTAGTGGCAATGTTTCGCTAGATGACAAAGCAACAACACGGTGCCTTCTTTACAGGCGCTCTCAGAATCAGCAGCCAAGAGGAGGTCATCTACATACTGTAGTAATGTGCAAGTAATAGGCAACTCGAGAGTATCGAGCTGCTCTTTCAATGCCCTACTATAAATACTTGGACTCTCAGTGTACCCTTGTGGTGCACGAGTGAATGTGAACGAGCGTCCACCTAGGGTAAACGCGAACAAATACCTGCTATCCTTGTGTATGGGAATACTGAAAAACGCGTTTTTAAGATCAACAACGCTAAAATGAGTGGCAGAAGCCGGAATCATGGTTGGTATCGTTGTAACATAAGGTACAATAGGAAATTGAGGAGCCACAATTTTGTTAATAGCACGTAAATCAATTATAAAACGAAAGGGAATCGCATTATCACCTTTTTTGTATACTGGCAAAATGGGGATGTTACATAGGCTACTCGTAATCTCCTCAATTACTCCACGATGTACAAAATCAGAAACTATACATTTCAAAGCATGTTCGCCTTCAACTGAGATCTTATATTTTGCGGGATGCGAGGCAATTTTACTCCATGTTTCAAAATAATTTTAACAGGTTCAATTTGAAGAATGCCCACATCATTATCATCAATTGCCCATAAGCATTCCGGAACATTACTGAATTCTGGCGGTAAAGGTCGAGTCAAAAACTGAGAGGCGAGTGATTGCTGAGGTGAAATTGTTAACCGAACTCTGTCCAGAGAACAATGTATTACTGCATGCAATGCCTTCAACAAATTTAGCCCCAGCAAGTTCTCCCCACAGTTTGTGGTAAGTAGAAATGGACACTGTTCCGTGAAGGAACCCAGTGTTATCGGTACCGGCAAAGAGACCGGGCAAACTACAGGTGTGCCTGAAAACCCTACGGAAACGTTGGACTGCCCTGACAGGGGAATGTTTGGAACCCGTGAATAATCAATGGAACATTTCTGTGCTCCCGTATCTACTAAAAATAGATGCTTCCTATTTCCCACCGCCATCTCAACGTAGGGGCCTTTCTGATGAACGGGAATAGGCGTAGGTTCCAAATCCTGCTTCCGGCAATCCTAGCGAAACAGAATATTATCAAAAGGAAGCTCTTCAGAGAGGTACGCGGCAGAAGGGTGATCAAAAATGTTTCTATTATCCACATTCGAAACTTGCTTATCTTGTGAAGGAGGTTGCTGTGATTCTGGTGCAAACTGACGTCTGCCAGGGCCCCCTGCACCTGGGCGACCTCTGGATCATCTACCCATGTTCCCAAATGACCTTTGATGCAAGGTCGGACATTGTGCGCGCCAGTGGCCTTCCTGCCGGCAATAGGCACACTGGTTAATGGTTACCAGAGCCATGGGCGCACTTCCCTGTGGAATGTACTGAACTCTAAATTGATTTCCCCTTCTAGGGCTTCTAACAATCTTCTGTAATAAACCTTTTCTTTTCAGGTCACCCTTTTTTTTTTCAAGTTTTTCCTTTTCAGTATTTACACGATTTTCATAGTACTGAGCCATATGCAGTACTTCTGATTGAGACTTCGCCTGCCAAGCGCTTTCAGAAGACATAATCTGTAACTGGATGTCAGGCAGCAATCCGCGTACAAATTTGTCAACAAACAGCCTCTTCCCTGACTCTGTGCCTTTGTCCACTGAAATCTGAGAATACCTGCTCGAACCGATTGAAGAAATCGGTAGCACCCTCAGACTTTCCTTGGACACAGGCCGTAAGCTTGTGCCAAATGATTCTCTTTTCAGGAACTATAGTTTTCAATTTTACAATAATTCTATCAGGCAAGGTTAATATCACTTGAGGCGGTCGTTCGCCAGCTGGTCTTTCTCTATCTAGCCTAACCATGTTATCCCATGTATCTCCCAACCCAGGTATGTCATCTATAGTCCTAATCTGTTCCCACAAATCGACTGGCAGGAGTACGGGAAATAATAGGTCAATATCACTTAAGATGAATACAGACGACTGTAAGACCGACTCTATTTCTTTATAGAACCCGGTCGGATTCTTTCTTATATCGGGAATAGATTGCTTTATGGGGTTCACTTCCTGTCTTGAAAACGGGACGTGAACAAACTGTGATACGTAATGTGCAGGAATTTCTCCGGCGACTATTCCTCGTCCAGCATCGGCCGCAATCTCAACTTTCGGGACAAATGTCAGAGGGACCTCTCTCATAGGCAACTGAGAAGTAGGCAGCTCCGAACGCTTACTAAGCAACAGAGCCAAATCAAGCGCTAGGGCAGTCGAAGAAGTATCAATCGAAAAAGCTCTCTTATAAACACTCAACAATTCTGCGGGATAACAAATCTTTCTTTTTACACACTCATCCTGCAGGTTCTCTACCATCACCTGTATCACTTTCTTTTGCATTTCTAACGTATACTGACTATATGTGTCATATACTTCATCTGGAGTTATCAACATATCCGAAATCCATCTTATCGCATCCTTTATACAAATTCGCGCTTCCTCACCTTTTAATTCACGGCGAGGAGAAAACCGTTTCTGTAAGTACATAATACCTAAACTACCACCATCTGCTTCCTCATTCTGTAACCCTTCCAACTCCTTCCTATACTCAAAAATCCTCTCAGCATGCTCATATACCTTCTCCGCAGTATCTCTGGACAACGCTAAAGCGTTCAAATCCCGTAACCCCTGTGGGAAATCTTCATTGTTTAATCTATTCCACATTATACTCAAATGAGACCCTAATCCTTCAATAAAAACATTTTTTATCAGGAATACCTTTTAAATTTTCGAGTGTGGAAAAAACATCAGCTTGTTCACCCTTCTCCATACAATGTTTAGCCCAAGCAATCAATTCACTCTTTTTGTCTGGGGACACAGTATTACGAGTCACAACCCTTGGTCTCGCTCCCTGGTCTACTACAAGCGATGCAGAATCACTTGGAAGAAGAAGAGTAGGTACATTCTGAATATCAACAGGTGGAGGCAAGGGGGCAGGCAAAGGAGTGACGGCTGGAAGAACAACAGGAAAAACAGCAGGGAGGACCGGAGGAACTATAGGAGGGGGAACAACAACGGGAAGGGGCAAAGCGCCAGGAGAGGGACGTACAGAGATGGCGCAGAGGCATCAGGACTTCGTTCATGCAAAAGTTTATTAATCAATTCATCTGACGTATGAAAATCTTTTGAAGGGTAGATTTTCTGAATTCCTAATTGAAACGCCCTGTCCGTGTTCCTAACTGACTCCAATTGTTTATTTTGATCATATAACCGTGCCTTTTCGACACTTGTCATATGTCCACGCATATGGTTCTCTCTACTCTTTTGTTGCTGCAAAGCTTCTGTTTTCCAACTATGCAATGCGTCAAATGCTGTAGGTCTAGCCTTTTTCTTTACTAATACAGACACTAAATATTCTATACGAGGGATTTCAAAACTACCATTGGTTGGCCACCGAAGATTAAAATTATGTCTGGTCTGTCTGTGCCAGCAGTCAGGGGCACCCTCCACCAGGCCCCCACTCATGTCCCACACATGTCCCCCTGCACCCCCACCCCCCAGCAGTGCAGGGCACCTGCCAGCAGGCCCCCACTCATGTCCCCCTGCATCCCCACCCCCCAACAGTCAGGGACACCTGCCAGCAGGCCCCCACTCATGTCCCACTCATGTCCCCCTGCATCCCCACCCTCCAGCAGTGCAGGGCACCTGCCAGCAGACCCCCATTCATGTCCCCCTGCACCCCCACCCCCCAGCAGTGCAGGGCACCTGCCAGCAGGCCCCCACTCATGTCCCACACATGTCCCCCTGCACCCCTACCCCCCAGCAGTGCAGGGCACCTGCCAGCAGGCCCCACTCATGTCCCACACATGTCCCCCTGCACCCCCCAGCAGTGCAGGGCACCTGCCAGCAGGCCCCCACTCATGTCCCCCTGCACCCCCACCCCCCAGCAGTCAGGGGCACCCTCCACCAGGCCCCCACTCATGTCTCCCAGCACCCCCAGCCCCCAGCAGTCAGGGACACCTGCCAGCAGGCCCCCACTCATGTCCCCCTGTACCCTCACCCCCAGCATTGCAGGGCACCTGCCAGCAGGCCCCCACTCATGTCCCACACATGTCTCCCTGCACCCCCACCCCCCAGCAGTGCAGGGCACCTGCCAGCAGGCCCCCACTCATGTCCCACACATGTCCCCCTGCACCCCCACCCCCCAGCAGTGCAGGGCACCTGCCAGCAGGCCCCCACTCATGTCCCCCTACACCCCCACCCCCCAGCAGTCAGGGGCACCCTCCACCAGGCCCCTACTCATGTCTCCCAGCACCCCCACCCCCCAGCAGTCAGGGACACCTGCCAGCAGGCCCCCACTCATGTCCCCCTGCACCCCCACCCCCCAGCATTGCAGGGCACCTGCCAGCAGGCCCCCACTCATGTCCCACACATGACCCCCTGCACCCCCACCCCCCAGCATTGCAGGGCACCTGCCAGCAGGCCCCCACACATGTCCCCCTTCACCCCCACTCCCCAGCAGTCAGGGACACCTGCCAGCAGGCCCCCACACATGACCCCCTGCACCCCCACCCCCCAGCAGTGCAGGGCACCTGCCAGCAGGCCCCCACTCATGTCCCACACATGTCCCCCTGCATCCCCACCCCCCAGCAGTGCAGGGCACCTGCCAGCAGGCCCCCACTCATGTCCCCCTGCCCCCCCACCCCCAGCAGTCAGGGACACCTGCCAGCAGGCCCCCACTCATGTCCCACACATGTCCCCCTGCACCCCCACCCCCCAGCAGTGCAGGGCACCTGCCAGCAGGCCCCCACACATGTCCTCCCAACACCTCATGACGATCCACAATCATGGTCCCCATGCCCCCTCAATACACCCCCCACGCCACCCCAGTCCGAACACACCACCAGGTATGACATCCACCCCACAAAGAAATCACCACCACATGATGCATCCCAAATGGCTAGTCTGCACATCAACATATATCCGTCAAACCCACACAATGAGAGCATGTGAATGATAAAACACACATTGTGACATGCATGAAACCAAAGAGAGAATACCACACATTGAAGTACCAAATGATGATGTATTAAACAGAAAAGCAAGGGTATTAAATGGAACAGAAGAAAATGGAAATAAGAAATGAAATCCTGCATGTCCAATAAATGAAAAAGATGCATGAAATCCAAATGAAAAGCAATCCAAAAGCAAGTCTCCAAAGTGTTAGTCTGAGAAAATAAATCCAAGGTGCAAAAACATTAAAAAACCATTGATCCATGGGAAAAAAAAAAAATAATCCAAATCCATTGTCAAACTATTTACAAAGTGAACATCCAGGGTCCATGTGCCCAATCCTTTAAATGAAACCTATGAAATAAAACCCTACCTAATGAAGAACTATATACAAGAAGTTGGGGCATTGTCCAACCGCCCCGAAAAAAA
The DNA here is from genome assembly GCF_040938575.1 of Ambystoma mexicanum. NCBI lineage: Eukaryota > Metazoa > Chordata > Amphibia > Caudata > Ambystomatidae > Ambystoma > Ambystoma mexicanum. The sequence continues at coordinate 557,640,812 of NC_090941.1, read as the reverse complement.
AAACAAAGGAAACTTAACACTAAAGAACTATTTACAAGGGCAGCGGGCTAGTCCGACGGCTCACTTCTGGATGTTCTGGGCCAGGGCATCATCGAACTCCTGCTCAATGTCCCAGAGGCGGTCCTCTTCCATGGCCCCGAGGGTCCGTAGGGACGACGACATGTTCTCCTCCAACTCCCTGCGGATTACCTCGAGGCACTCGGCCCATCTCAGGGCCCTCTGCATGGAGTTCTCCGCCCTGACCATCGTGAGCCGTGCCTCTTCCGCCCGCTGCCGCTCTGCATCTATGGCGTGGCCCAACCGCTATCACACGGAAGACACTTCCCGTCCTGGGTCCTCCTGACCCTCCAGCCGATGCCTGCCCCTCCGATTTCGAAGGTCCCGAGCCATCATGGCTCCCACCTCGTTGCTGCTGCTGTGCCTGTACCCGTGCCCGTGCTCCTGCTGCCTGCACATCCTCCTCCGGCTGGGGTGCAGTCGTTGATGTGGCCACCCCTGCTGGACATCCGACTCCCGACTGTGGCAGGGATGTGTCCTCCACCAGCCTGGCCGCACGGTCAGAGGCAGCTCCACAGGGCACCCAGGTGACAAATGGGTGGAAAGATGGCACGGAGGACGACTGGCGCATAGGTGGTTCAGTTGAGGAGGGGGTCGGAACAAGCTCCAGCAAACGGAGGAATCCGGCCTGGGTGACCCGTCCCAGTAGGCCAACGCGGTCAACGAGCCATTCGAGATGACGTGCAGTCTCCTCACGAAAAGACTGCAGGTCACCTCGCATGGCCCGTTGACGCAACGCCACACCAGTCAGGACAGGCTCAACCCGTACCTGGATAGCCACGTCCGCAGGCAGAGGAAGGCCAGTTGTTGTAAGCTCATCCCCTGCCTGAAAACGTGTCTGGACATAGGCATCCCTGCTGGTGCAAGATGATGCAGTGACAGGATCAGGGACAGGATTACACACAGGCACCTCCGCGGCGGCCTGTGCTGCCTCCTGTCCCTGGTCCTGCACTGCACCACTAGCACCAGTGGAATCCCCACCTCTAGACCCCGTCTCTGTCGCTTGCACTGCCTCCTCCTCCACCAAACCTCCCACCAACCTGGATGACTCCATGCCATCTTCCCCCGTCGGGCCCTGTGGGGTCCCAGCTGCCCCTTCTGCTGCCAAGGAGTCCAACTCCGACCTCTGCCTCTTGGACCTTCCCTCGGCAGCTGCGGCCTGGGACGCGGCACCGGACTCCTCACTCCCCGACGAGATGACAACCTGGGAGGGGAGCCGGGCCTTGCGTCTCTGGCTGGCGGTGCGATCCCAGCCGCTGTGCTCCACAGCACCTTCTCCGCCCTCTTCATCAGTTGACGCTGCAGACAGGGAGAAATAAAACACAGGCATCAGGGCACTGTACAATGGACTCATACACACATGACAGTTGTACATGAGTGGCATTGGCAAACCTCAGACATGGCATCACAATCCCCAACACACATGTCATTTCAACTCGCACACATGAGCTATACCACAGCCATATCGCAACAGCCAGCACCATCCATACACATACAACAGCATGAGCAGGCAAAGGTGAGCCAGACATCACATGCAACACAGGGAGTGGACTACACATGCACACACACCACCACACTTGCATGCATGTGTACACCTGCGCCAACTGTCGCAGTGTTGAGATCGGCATCCATGTCACATCTGCCAATCAGTCTTCCACATCCCGGTGTCACATGCATCCATGTAGCATCACTGTTGCACCCTTGTCAAATACACACACATGCACATGTACACGGCGCAGATACATGCAGCTGAAACCAACATCCATGTGTGACATCACGACCATGCCTACTTACATACACATTCATTCAAACATGTGTGCACACACATCTGCATTTGGCATGCAAGCCTACACACACAAGCACCATCCATGTCTCACACATGAGAGCCCTCGCATGTGTTAGCCTCACGGCCCTGTACACACACCCCCATACTTGGCAACATAAAACCACATGTGCAACCTGCACACTACTGGCACACCACCACACGCACAGCTTACAATCAGTATGCATGTACACTTACCGCTCGACTCCAGACGGGTCTGCCTCTCAAGGACCTGGACGTGGAGCGCTGGGGATATGCGTTCCAGGACCCTCATCTGATCTTCCGACAAGTGGCCCTGGCGCCCCTTAGCATCCGCTGCCTTCAAGAGGCGCCGGGCCTTGTTCCGGGTCCTGGACCTGAAGTCCTCCCAGCGCTTCTTGACATGATGGAATTGTCAGACTGCCACCCCCTCCACGTTGATGGCAGTCACGATGTCCGTCCAGATCCGAGTCCGTCCTTCCTTGTCGGCGCGCATACTTCTGAAGAGGGCATCACACTGCCCCAGGACTAGCTCCACCAGGACACCAACTTCGGTGGCAGTGAAGCTGGTGCCCCTCTGCCTCTCTGGCTGGGGGTTGCCAGTGGTGCCAGATGGTGTAGTGCCCGACATGGCAACCCCAGAGGCAGGAGTGGGTGGGCAACTGGGTCCTGGGGCTGGGCTGTGGAGCGATGGAATCCCAGTCGGGAGTCTTCGGTTCCAGCAGGGGTGGTCACAGCAACAGCACCCCTGGCTGATGTGCAGGCAGCAAATGGCAGGGCACGTGGGCAGCAGGCAGTCAGGCAGCAGCAGATGGCAGGTGGGAGCGTGCTCGGGGCTCTGGGGGGCAGTGATTCGTCCTTCTGGGCAGGAGCGTGGTCTTCCGTGTGCTTACGCGTGGCCAGCTTGATACGGAGTGATTTGGCACGTGAAAATCCAGCACGTCTGCGTGTAATTCGAGGAAAGGCCCTTAGCGCATAAGCGCGTCAGCACACGTATGCGAATTCATTGGCCCAAAGGCCCCCAGCATGTAGGCGCGTCTATGACGTTACGCGCACGGGCGTTTTCCATGGCGTGTGGAAAAAATAAGCACGTTCGAGTGTCAAAGCGTGTAATTGGTGGAAAGGGCCTCAGTGCATTTGCGCGTCTGTGACGTGCGTGCGTGGGCATTACCCTGTACACGGGTGCATGTTACACGTCCAATGACTGCACGTTAGAGTGTCAGCTCGTGTAATTGGAGGATAGCGCGTACACGCGGAAGTGACGCTGGACGTGTGGGCATGTTTAAAAGGCATGTGTGGAACGCCATTTCCTTGTACGTGCTTTTCGTGGAGAGCGAGTGGGTGAAATCTGTACTTCTTGTCGGTTCACACACGATTTACTTCACAGCGTTTCAAGTTCGTACTCCCTGTTACCTCTGACAGCTTTTTCTCTTTTTGTCTTTTTTCTGGGCCTGTTTCCTCAAACAGCGTACACTTCTTCTGTCACCTCAGACAGCGTACAATTCTTCTTTTGGCGGGGGTGTTGCCAGCGCGCACACGTGTGTCTTTTTCACGCTATTTTTCCAGGCAGACGGTGAGTCAAGCACGTATTTAACATCTGTGCTTGCCCCGTGTGTTGCGTACCCCTTCAGAGGTCATTCTAGGCTGCGTGTGACACGCATACGTTCATTTTTGTGTTTCTGGGTGCCACAGCGTAGTGCAGGTTTATTTTTCCACGCACATGGTCTAGGAGGGGTTGCGTGCACGTTATCTCCCTTTTTTGGGGTGCCTGTGCGTTGCGTGACCCGTCATCTTTCCCCAGGGGTCACATACAGCCTTGCTAGAGCACTAGGGTATGAATTCCATCTAGTACCCTACCCCTTTGACCCCCAATTGCCCAGGACAATAGTTTACTGCAATTCCCATACGCACAACAACATCAGTGCCATGGTTGGGAGGCGAGCTAGCAGTAAGGGTGGTAAAGGTGGCCGAGCCTCAAGAGGTGGGGGTGGTGGATACGGTAGGGGACGTGGCCAGGACTTGCAGGGTGCCCCTAGCCCCCCATGTGTGGAGGCCCAGTCAGGGACACCCATGCCCCCCCCTGGTTGAGGGTAACGTGGCTGACACCATCCCTGCTCAGCCCTTGTTGGACCAGCCCATTGTGGCACCAGACCTGGCACAGGGTGACTCCCAGGCTGACTTCCAGGTCAGCAGGTCTAGGCCACGTGTGGCGGTGCATGTTGGTGTCACCAGGCCACGTGGATCAGGGGCAGCTATGTCATCTGCTGCCCCAAGTAGGCAGGGTGTGGAGGCTGCAGGGGCAGCTGTGGCTCCATCCACCCCAGCTCTCACTCACCCAGCCAGGACAGTGTTGGTCCCAGTCCATCCTGCTGACGTTCCCCCTGACTACATCACACTTCAGCTAATGCCTGCACCAAGTCCCATGCTCAGTGTTCATTCCCACACTCCTAGTACACAGTCCCCTAGTGTCCAAAGCGGCATAGGACACTCAGGATCCCCACCACCTTCCAAGCGGAAGAGGAAGAGTGCTCGTCCAGTACAGGCTGATGCCCCAGACACGGCTACACAGTCCGGCACCTCGAGGAAGCCTAGCTTCAGTGAGGCCGAACGTGATGCACTTGTGGAGTATGTGTCCGCACATGACCGGGAAATGTTGATTACTGCAGGGTGCAAGACCACACCTGCTCAACGTCAGGCACACTGGCAGACGATCGCGGACATCATAAGTGCCCTTGGAATCATGAGGCACACAGCTAATGATTGCTACAAGCGCTGGAATGACCTGAAGCGCAGGGCAAAGAAAAAGCTGGCCTCAAGTCATGCCGCTACTCTAGTGACTGGAGGTGGTCTCCAGCAGAGGACATTGAACTCACTCCGCATGAGTATGTTGCTGGGACCTACGTCACGGAGGAACAGATCCAAGGCGTGGGACACCTGCCAGATTACGACACATTGTCCGGTTAGTGCACATGCATGTGTGTGTCATCCATGTGCATGGTGTGTGTGTGAGGGCTTCTGATTGAGTGCCAGGTGAGGGTGTGTGTGCCTGAGTGGTTTGGGTCACCCATGTGCTTCAACCAATACATTCTGCGCACCAGGATTTGGGTATTGCAGTATCCCTTCTGGCAACAGTAGACATTTAGCCCAACATCACGCCGGTTGTCCTTGAAGTGTCATCTTGCCACACCATTGTTGCATATTTTTCTGTGTTCATTCAGGCTGATTGTTTGCATTCCACCACTTTCACTAGGCATTTCTCAGTCCTATTGTCACATGTGTGACATGGCTATGGTACATGCCATCTGTGTGATGGCAGGTGTCATGTATGTGTATTGGACATGCCAATCACAGGCCAATGTGTGATGGCACTGCTAGCCAGCATGCAGCAAATGTGTTGATCTTCCATCTTGGTGTCATCAATGTGTGCCATTTGCCTCCCCTTCATCCGCAGTGACGGTGCATGTATGGGAGGGTTATAGTCATGTGGGACATGTGTCAATGAAGTACTGGTTCTATTGCTTCTCAGCCCTAATTGTGTGCCATGGTGCTAATGCCTGTTCCCATTTCTTTTCTTTCTTGTCTTTGCAGGGGATGACGCACTTGATACTGCTGGGGTTGTGGAGATGGTGCAGACCCAGGAGGGATCTCGGGGCCGACCGGGCACCAGTGAGGGACGTGGTGTGGTGGTGGGTGAGAACCCACACTTACTGCAGACCATTCTCTCAAGGGGTGACTCTGGGTGCACCTCCCCCGAGCTCTATTCAGGTGTCGATTCAGATGATGAGACCTATGTGTGGTCGCAGCTAAGTGTTTCTGGGAGGGATTCTGTTCTGTCCGACCCACCTGCACCAGGGGTAGAACCCTCAATGGGGATGTCAATGTTGGTAGGTCCGCCTTTGGTGGTTACGGATGCAGGGTCACACTCCACAACATCTGATCCTGTTCCTGGGCCAGCAGATCAGAGGGGGAATGCAGTCCTGCAGCCTCAGGCAGTGCCGGCACAACAAGGCGCAGTTCGCCTTGCCCCAGACAGGTGTGGTGCCCGGCGACGAGGTGGCCGTACGCCACCTGGCAATACCGCATGGGAGCAATCCATATACGGTATGGCAAACCAACAGGCAGCATCAGCTGAGATGATGGCTCAGGCCATGGATAGGGTGGCCACTTCCATTGTCCCCCAAGAAAGGCTGATGGAGCAACTACAGCAGGCAACAGACTCCATTTGCCAGTCACACAGGGAAGAAATGTTGGCGTCCAACAGGGACAGACAGGCGGCACTGGAGACTCTGTGGGAAGCCATTTCTATAGAGTCCCAGGGCCACAGGGAAGCCCTGAGGGTGGAACTCCATCACCTCAGGGTGACTCTTGTTGAGCTTGAGGCTTCAACTGACACGAGGACAGAACAGCAGCTGGGGTGTCTCACACGTACGCTCTCAGCTGAGATGCAGGCAACTCGGGAGGAGGTCCGGGCATCCTGTGAGTTGTTGCATGGGGACCTCCGCACGATTATCCTCCAGAACCAGACCTTCCACACCAGCATGCTTGCTGCCATGGAGGACCAGACTAGGGCTTTGCGTGGGCTGCCTCCCATAGTGCCACCACCTCCTGATGCAGCTGCAGAGGGTGGGGAGAGCGACAGCAGCGATTCTCCCACAATAGGGTAGCCGTGCAGGCCATGAGCCCATGGAGGTGTTTTTTTTCCCGCAGAATCCACACAGGTGTGGTTCCCGGTGACGAGGTGGCCGTACGCAACCTGGCAATACCGCATGGGAACAATCCATATACGGTATGGCAAACCAACAGGCAACATCAGCTGAGATGATGGCTCAGGCCATGGATAGGGTGGCCACTTCCATTGTCCCCCAAGAAAGGCTGATGGAGCAACTACAGCAGGCAACAGACTCCATTTGCCAGTCACACAGGGAAGACATGTTGGCGTCCAACAGGGACAGACAGGCGGCACTGGAGACTCTGCGGGAAGCCATTTCTATAGAGTCCCAGGGCCACAGGGAAGCCCTGAGGGTGGAACTCCGTCACCTCAGGGTGACTCTTGTTGAGCTTGAGGCTTCAACTGACACGAGGACAGAACAGCAGCTGGGGTGTCTCACACGTACGCTCTCAGCTGAGATGCAGGCAACTCGGGAGGAGGTCCGGGCATCCCGTGAGTTGTTGCATGGGGACCTCCGCACGATTATCCTCCAGAACCAGACCTTCCACACCCGCATGCTTGCTGCCATGGAGGACCAGACTAGGGCTTTGCGTGGGCTGCCTCCCATAGTGCCACCACCTCCTGATGCAGCTGCAGAGGGTGGGGAGAGCGACAGCAGCGATTCTCCCACAATAGGGTAGCCGTGCAGGCCATGAGCCCATGGAGGTGTTTTTTTTTCCGCAGAATCCACACAGGTGGGATTTGGTGTGCACCCTGTCCTCGGACCTCCTGGGTGGCCTCCCCCACCCCCCTGGCCCATACATGGCCATTTCTGATTTTTGATTTTTGATTCAGTGTGTTGCCTTGTGTGGCTCCCGTGGGCATCCGCTGTATTGTGGCTGGGCACATGCAGGCTGTCCTGAATTTGGTTTAGATGCTTGGGTTTATGAGACACACACCCCTCCTGCTTCCCGTTTCCATGGGCTTGCAAAGGGTGTGCCCAAGTGACATTGACTTACACAGTGACGTTGGACTCCCATGTGCTGTGTGGGTAGTCTGTAGTCAATACTGTGTATACATTCCTAGTGCATATTGTTGTTGTATTGTACACTGCATGGTATATTGATATGTGCCTCTGCATCCATCTCATCCTCCTGATTTGCAGGTCCATTCCTCATTTCTTCACAAGGCCGTCTACTTTGGAGATGGAGTCCATGTTGTAAGCAGTGCACCTACACTTTTGCGTGGCGCCAACACTGTACAGTTGGAAGTGGTCGAAGTGTTGGCATAATCAGGTAGCGAGACTACCAATTTTTTATAATTCGTACTGTCATGTTTATGGTAGGTTTGAGGTTGTGTAGCTGATTTGTATTATTGCTGAATATTTGCTCATGTGTGTTGTTGGTCCTGCATTACTGTGGGCATTTCATGTGTGGCCAGTTTCCATTAGGGACATTGAACTTTGTGACACTTGTGTCATGTTGTGGGGATTACTTTGTTTGCTCTCACATTGCATGACATGCCATGGTGTGTTGTGTGGCGGTGCCGGGGAGTGGTTGGGTGACATGGCACTGTTCTCGTGTTGTATTTTGCAAGTGGGTATTCATTTTTGCTGCATAGAAGTGTGTCTTTTGATGACACTGCATTGGTGGTGTTTGTGTAGGTGGGGATGCACACATTGTAACACTTCCAGGTGAACAATCTCAGGCTGCTATGGTTGTGACAGTTCACTGTCCCTTCATTCATCATCATTGTCTGATTGAGGCATAATTGATTGTCAGATGGTATGTGCCAGGGCTGTGTGCACTCCACAGGGGTGTGATTTCTATGTGAAGTAATTAGCCACCAGCTGCGTACGGGCTGCCTCACCCCGTACCCTTTCCCCTCCCATGCGCAGCAGGCGTGCATGTGGTTGGGGATGTGGGGGCACCACCATGTCCACAGCCAGGCCCTGGCGTGTTGCAACATTGTGCAGGACACATGCTGCCACTATGATCCTGCACACTACTGGGGGAGCGTATAACAGCTGCCCGCCAGAACGGTCAAGGGAGCGAAAGCGTGACTTGAGTACTCCGAATGTGCGCTCCACTATGCCCCGGGTTGCAATATGGGCTGGGTTGTATCTTACCTCGAGAGGCGTGATGGGGTTCCGAATTGGCGTCATCATGTGGGTGCTCAGAGGGTAGGCACTGTCCCCTGGGGAGGTGGTGATGGGTATCATTAGTGGGGTAGTGACATTACTCTGTATCTGACATGCATGCATGTGCAGTGGCATTTATACTCACCAAGCAGCCATGCATCGCCATGCCGCCCAGCTTCCATGTCCCGGTTTAGGGTTGACATTCTGTAAATGAAGCTGTCGTGGATGGACCCTGGATAGTTGGCATATACTGAGGTGATGATTCCCTTGGCATCACATACTACCTGGACGTTGATGGAATGCCAGTGCTTGCGGTTTCTATAGATGTGCTCAGATGCCCGGGGGGGACGTAGAGCCACATGGGTGCAATCAATGGCACCTAGCAGTTTGGGGAATTGTGCCACCCCATAGAAATCCTGGGCGGCAGCCTGCCTTTCTGCAGGTGTTCTGGGCAGGTATGTGCCTGCGGACTGATGGGCGTGCAGTGATGATGGCCAACATCTGGTGTAGGCACCGTGACTGCGTGGCCTGTGACACCCCCCCACTATGGCACTTGTCCGCTGAAATGATCCGGTAGCCAAGAAGTGCAGTACATTGAGGACCTTCTCCAGGAGGGTGAGTGCTTGGGAGCAGAGGATGGGTGATGTGAGGTCATCCTCCCACTCACTGACCAGGTCGAGTATTATGTGAGGTGGAAACCTGTACCTCCCATACACCTGGTCATCAGGCATCCCAAAAAGGCTGGTTCTGGGTGTGAAGATTCTGGCCCTGATTATCCTCCTCCTCCTCCTGCGGTATCCCACGGCCACTGCTGCTAGGAACGGTATATTCATCCTGGCGTATGAGCTTGTTTGTTGTGTGCGTGCACTTTTATGCTGCGCGTGTCGACGTACGCCTGCTTCCTGCGAGTCGACGTAAGCCGGCTTCATGCTGGCGTAAGTGTTTCCGGATTGGACCGTCTTTTTTGGCGCGTTGTAGGCGACCGTTTAAATCTTCCCGCCCACCCCAGGAATACACGTACCCCGCTCTCCCAGGCCCAGTCGCGTGTGAATGTTCACGCGCACCCCTGAAATACACGTATCCCACTCGCACATGGCGTATCGCGTGTGAAACTTCCCGCGCACCCCTGACACGTACCCAGGCCAATAGCATGTTTGAAACTTCCCGTGCACCCCTGAAATACACGTACACAGCACAATCGCATGTGAAACTTCCCGCGCACCCCTGAAATACACGTACCCAGCACAATCGCGTGTGAAACTTCCCGCGCACCCAGAAATACACTTACCCTGCTGGAATCGCATGTGAAACTTCCCGTGCACCCCTGAAATACACGTACCCAGCACAATTGCGTGTGAAACTTCCCACGCACCCCTGAAATACACGTACCCAGCACAATCGCGTGTGAAACTTCCCGCGCACCCCAGAAATGCATGTACCCAGCCCAATCGCGTGTGGCACTTCCCGCGCACCCCTGGAATACACGGACCCAGCACAATCGCGTGTGGAACTTCCCGCGCACCCCGAAATACACGTACCCAGCCCAATCGTGTGTGGAACTTCCCGCGCACCCCAAAATACACGTACCCAGCCCAATCGCGTGTGGAACTTCCCGCGCACCCCTGAAATACACATTCCCTGCTTGGCGTTTGCTGTTTGGCAGCCCTGTAAACTGGTCCAGGGTTAGCGCAGCCCTTTGCGCTGAATTGGGACTTTTGATGAATTTTCCTTGCGCGAGGGCGTTCTTGGGGGCGTAACTGGCGCTGCTGCAGGGTCGCTGCGCCACTCTGCGCCACGGCTGGTTTTGGAGGCTAAAATCTATGAATACGCTGTGCGATTAAATGGATTTTATCGCACGCGGCTGGCGCAGCCTATCGCACGGGAACACTGTGCGCCAGCCTCGTGCGCCACTTTTGTGCGAAATTCCATGAATTACCCCGTAAGGCTGTTACACCAAGCAAAGGAAAATACACCGACACGGGCTTGTAAAGATTCCCAGAATCTTTATTACAAAACTGACAGTATAGAACAAAGTACACAAATAGCTATTTGGCTGTCAATACATCACAGAGACCACCAGCAGGGTTCAATGTGAGCAGTGAGCAGAATTTCCTAGCTGGACATCAGCGTATTTATACAGTTTGCTATAATGATGTCCAGCCTCTTACAAGTTAATTATACACTGTGCTAGGGTCGCGCCAGGTTCATTTCCTAATTTACATATCTCGTGCATGCGGTTTACTTTTAAATACATTTACTAACAGACATTATTATTCTCTAATTTAACGTTACACTCTTTACATATTGCTTTAATACAGATCAAATAGATGTTTCGCATGTCGTATTTGGATAGCATTATTGTTCTTGTATACTTGTAGGTTAACATCGCTAATTCAAGTAATCCCCTGATCCCCAGGTCAACAAAGGACAAGGTCTACATGACCCTAACATGTAGCCTGAAGGCAGGTTGGACATTAACCCTCCTACAGAGGTTGAAGAGGTTAAGGCAAGAACAAGAGCACACGAGATGGCCATTTTAGACTACAGGGTGACTTTGTACAATAAACTAAAATGGCGGTTCTAACCTAAAAGGGGGGCTCGATTCACTTGAGGTCACGACCTTGTAATACGGATTTCCTTCCAAAGCGACTGGGCATAGGCCAACACATACAATGAGGACGAAACAATATTATATCAGTTCTAACAGAATCACAACCGGATGCATCGGCTGTGCCCTGATGACCTGACTTTTATCACTTACTGCACACGGAACACAGTCCCTGACTATTCTCTCCATGTCAATGTCCATCGCAAGCCACCAATAACCTTCCCTCAACCTTTTGTTTGTCAAGGTGCATCCCAAATGACCCCATGGGTGAAAGCCACCAGCCTTCCACACACTTTAGTCGGAGGCACCAACCTGTCACCTCTTGTCACTCCCCAGGCACTCCCTGCCAGTTAATTGCCAACCAAGGCATACTTCTTGTTTACTTCTTGGTTGGTAACGGCAGCCCGCCATTCTCTCAAACCCCTCCTAATCTCCTCCAATTCCGGATCCTCTGCACTCTCCTTCCTCCACTCCTCCTTGTCTATTCCTGGCATGCCACATGCAAGTTGCACACACTCCTCTCTTTTAAAACACTTCTCTCCCTCACCGCACCCCGGCAGCGGAGGCAGACAGTCTGCAACTGCATTCCTCTGGCCAGGAACGTACTCCACTACAAAGCTATAGACCTGTAGTCTCACCATCCAACATGCAATTCTGGGCAAATCCGACCCCAACACTCTGGTAGTGAGCACATGCACCAGCGGCTTGTGGTCTGTCCGTACCACATAGGGCATCCCCCATAGAAGTGTTCGAAAGTCTCAATGCCCAGTACACTACCAGTGCCTTCTTCTCAATGACATAGTATGTTGTCTCTGGGTCACGTACCCTGGACGAAAATGCTACTGGCTTGTATTCACCATCCTTTCATTGTGTCGAAACAGCCCCCACACCTACCTTACTGGTATCTACTGTCAAAACAGTCTTGGACTTAACATCAAGCATTGATAGCGAAGGAGCCTCGTCCACACACCTCCTCACTGTTTCAAACACCCCTTGACACTCTTCAGTCCATTCAAACCTCACATGTTTCTTAAGCAACTCCCTCATATGGACAGTCTTTTCTGCGTAACCCGGAATGAACTTTACATAAAATTCAGCCATCTCTAAGAAAGACCTCATCTGCTCCTTAGAGACCGGAACGGGTGCTCCTTTCAACACATTCACCAAACCCTTCTTGGGCCTAATCCCATTTCCATCAATGGTGTGCACCAGGTAAGTAACACCCTGTACCTTTATCTGGCACTTTGCCACCTTTGCAGTCAACCCCTTCTCCTGCAACACTCTATATTCTCGGTGACCCCTTAGATCATGCTCTTCTTCCATCTCACCTCACACCACTATATCATCCTAGAAATAATTGATGCCAAACAAATCACCAAACAAGTCCTGCATCAATTGCTGAAACACAGCTGTCGCGGATGCCAATCGAAATGGCACCCTATGGAAAATGTATACCCCAAACGGTGTTACAAATTAAGTCAAATTAGTCAAATAACATGATGACTCATGCAATTCAATTTGATGTTAGGCTGAAGATAAATCCAGTGTGGAAAACCATGAAGCTCGCCCAACCATTGTCAGTAACTCGTTAAGGTTTGGAAGGGGGTGCCTATAGATCCACACACGTTCCCAGCCCATCATCTTGCCAACACCACAGGTGACAGCCACTCTGCCGACTCGATGGCTGCAATGAGAACTTCCTCCGTCAGCTTGTGCAACTCCGCCTCGAGTCCCTCCCGGGCCAATACAGGTAGGTTTCTCACTATGTGAGCAACAGGTGTCGTGCTCCCCTCTTCAGCACAATCTTGTGTGTGAAACCCTTCCATTTCCCAACTTATAACTGAACACTGTAGGGTACATGGCTTTGAGGCTTTCCCCAGACACCCTAGGCTACAACAGTCTGGGTGCACACAAACAGAAAACCCCGGTCCAGGGACGTCATTTGGTCGCAGTTGCGAACCCTGTGGTCCCAGGCGCTACCCCTGCCGTCTGGTTTGCAACCACTGTATGTTTCTTTTTTTTTTTAAATGGATGCTGCGTGCTACGCACTGTGGCGTAGCGGGGTCCCCCTCGGCCCACAGACACAGCTACAGAAGTGTGGCGACACTGTGCTACGTTATGTTACAAAGCTTCTATACTGCACCACATCACCACTCAGGGCTCTCAAAAACGCAGAGGCTTGCCTGGAAAATTGTGTGTTGTTCCATTCTCAACTCCACTGGACCCAAAATTCAAGATCCAGCGACACATCACCCACCAAACCAGCAGAGAGACACGCCCACCAAAGCAGCAGAGAGACACGCCCACCAAAGCAGCAGAGAGACACACCCACCAAAGCAGCAGAGAGACACGCCCACCAAAGCAGCAGAGAGAGACACGGCGACACGTGTTATGCTCTGCCAGCAGGCACAGGCGACATGCAATGCATTCAGTGGCACGCAGCTCAAACTGCCAGGAGGGGCACACAGAATACCATACCAGCTGTGACACACAGCATATTCTTCTAGTAGATGCAGAACGTATACCATGCCAGCAGTGATGCACAGCACAAACAGCCAGCTGTAGCACATGGCCCGCTCTGCCAGCAGAGAGGCACAGTACACATTGCCATCACTGAGACATAGCTGAAAGGGCCAGCTGTGCAGAGACACACAGCATAGTCTGCCATAAGTGGCACAAGACACACACTACCAGCAGAGAGAGACACACAGCATAAGGTGCTGACACACAGCACAAACGGTTAGCTGTACTACCCAATATATAAGGCTATCAGTGACACAAAGTGCAGGCAGTGACACACGGCCCACTCTTCTAGCTCATGCACTTTTTATGCAACTGCAGGATTGACAAACAGCACAACCTGACAGTAGTGGAACACGACAAAATCTACCAGCTACACACTCTGCAAGTATTCTTTAATTAACGTATCAATTAAGAGAACACAACATGTTGGCTAAGTGGCACAGTTAGGATTTGACCCGAAGTTCTCCTTTCAGAACGGCCAATTTAGCAAGTAGACAACCTCTTCTCGGGCGTGTCACTTGTTTGGGGGCCAAATATGTCCTCAGGAAGTCAAGGGTCATGTGATGTCACTTCCACTTCCCCTGGTATTTTGGTGAAATGAGTCCCTGCACCTGTCATCAGAGTAGCCACTCAGAAACCACCAGAACACAGGAAACGGGCTCTTCTCAACACTTCAGGATTCGTACCGCCTGTCCCTCCCCTCCCACAAACACACGCCCTCCCCTTCCTTCCAGAACAATGAGCCAAGAGGCGGCCAAAATGGCAGTTGCTGCGCTGTATACGGCTGCTTTGCTTTGCATTGCATGCATTGATGGCACAGCACAGACGTCACTTCTGAAAGCACCGCGATGGGAATCCCTTTCTAAGACACATCTACAATGCTTTTAGCCGGTTTCTCACCTCCCTAAGCAAGGCACACCTCACTGATACATGCTTTGTGGAGCACCAGAAAAATCATGCAGCCACTCATGCAGCCACCTTTTTGTTTCTCACGTGTAAACGGGATGTCCTGTGTGCATTAGCAACGTTGTTTTATTTACTCCATGAGCCCTACTGCAAAAAAACAAAAAATCGGAATGCTCCGCGTTTCAGCCTATCATGCAACATACGAACACTATTTCCATAAATCCTCTCCCAAAAGCTTGATTGTGACGTGTATTCCAAAACATTACTCCATCCGTTTTCGTGCTTTGGGATGCAAATACTCTGTATCAAAAATATATAATGCTACCCATCAATGCCATGACATATACCCATAGCGAAGTATTCGGACATCTTCATTTTATTAGGTAACTCTAACCTTTCCCCGAGTAATGCTTCCACATTGAACGGCCTAAGGACCTTTGAGTGCTGGTTGATATCCAGCGCATAGCCCAAATTCCAGCGGGCTCTGTTATATAATCTAATTATACCGCTTGCCAGAGTGTGCTTTAAATCCATCAAGGTATTAGCGAGACAGACTGCCTCGCAGCGGTGGAGGGAGAGACCCTCCTTTCTCTTTGAGACGGCTCATCTCTGAAAGCAAATCTAACTGCGTTACAACTATAAAGAAAAACCTAACTGGCAGAAGGTCTCCTTTCTTCTGAGTACTGCCACCGCTAAGTACCGTTGAGTCTGGTGGTAATAGAGGATCACCCATTATTACACATTTACTGCTGTTATGATGGCAACAGATGGGGATTAAATGAAAAAAGATTTTTTTTTAAATCTCCATGTATTAATTTAAAAAAAACCGAATTACAATCCTTATCTTGGGGATGGTAGTGGACTACTGTACATTTTTTAATGAAGCAGAGAAGGTGCCACAGTGAACCTTCTCAGCATTCTATGGTGAATGTGAGAAACCGCTATTGCAATAATCCCCATGTTCCTGCGCGGGTTTGGCGGTAATGACCAGCTAGACCGATCCAGCTAAGCCAGAGTGAAGCAAGAGCCTCTGTGAGGGCTCACAGCTGTTACCGCCCAAGCCAGACCCAGTACAAAAGGCTTTACAGTTTGAGCTAAAAGTGTTTTTGTGTGGGGCGCGTTCCTTTGATGGATGGGCACGCACAGTGGTGGTAGTGGTGGTGCATCCATCTACCAAAGGAAGGATGAGCAGGTGCACCAGCCCACACAGGGGGTGCTAGAGTGGCAGCTGGCATAGCGGGCCGCCCCTCTGGCTGGAAGTGCGTGCCCACGGTCCGGCCGGAAACAGTCTGGCCTTGGGGCGCACATAAATAGCATGGCCCGAGAGGACCGGGTCTCTCTTCCAGCCCAGGCAGCAGCAGCCACCCTCCCACCCAAGCTGTAGTTAATGAAACAGGCGCAAAGGACTAAGTTTAGTAAGATTAAAAGAGTGCCAATTTTGTTCGTCGATTTGTGCAGGTTTGGTTGATGTTTTGACGGTTAACTACGTTTTTATTTTATCATAAGTGATTGTAGCACTGTTTCTAATTAATTTTTCTGTCGCAGGTGGAGTTACAAGGGCGGTCCCAGAGAAGGAGGCACGCTGCGGTCTTTCCACGAGCTATAACCACTGGCTGCATCTGCAAGGATTGGGGAGACAGGCACTGATACCACTAGGAACGGTTGGGACTCCTCAACAACTGATGCAGTGACCTTGTTCACTCCATTGACTAAATGGAAGTGACTGAACTGGCAGTCGGCTACCAGGGCTGGCCGTTCTCGCAAAAGTGGAAATGGAAGTGAGAAAGGGTCACCAGTTTGGAAATTGGACTATGTATTATGGGATTGGCAGAGCCACCCGGGAAAGGATGATGTTTTGGGCCAGGCATACTTATGGCGTGAGCAGGTGTGGGACCACCCGATAGGATGACTCTAAGAAAGCGACCATGTGTTTTTTCCAATACAATGTAATATGTTTTCAAATTTCAGAAGGTCTTTGTCTCATTATGTGTGGACAATATATGAGATATGATGTGTTACTAGGTAGGGGTCCATAGCACAGCATGACTGCCCCCATGAACAAGTGAGAAGGGCTTGGAAGCATGGCCCTTTGCAATTACCATGGCGGTCATGTTGTGGGAGCCGGATGCCAGCAGGAAAGTTCACGGGCAACGGGGGTGGGGGGGTTCCAGCATTTGGGGGGGAGAGGTGAATGTTGCTGGAAAGCCCACTGCGCAGGGGAGGAAGAATCAGCTGTCGGGGCGCAGAAGCTTACGCAAGGCTTTACCCGGTGTTCCAGGCAACAGATTGGCCGTCAACTATTTGCTGGGTGCTAATAATGAATACACTCAATTTTCAACATGAATTAAAAAAATAAACAGAAAATGGTATTCTTGCAATACCACTGCTGTTACCCGTAGGGAATTGCTAAACTCTGAACTGGGTGGATTGTCGGAACGCCATTGGCAATTGTGGTAAGTCCCTCTGTTAGTATTCCTGCTACAAAATCCGCCAACCTTGTAATGAAGTCCTTTGAGCTTTTTGGCTAAGCTGCTGCAGCATGTCTCTTTCCGCCAATGCTCAGCCGTGGCACCTCCTGGGGCAGCACATATCTCCCTTGCTAGTTAGGGAACAGGCACCTTCAAGTACCAAAGCCACATGCACCAGCCTTTCACTGACAGGTAAGAGCACCAGAAAAAACTGTTGGCATTCAGCATCTAAATAAGGTGAGAGATGCTGAAGTGTGCCTCGGGCCAGTCGTCAAGGGGCTATATTTGTTTTTGACGTGTTTCAACATTGCACAGCAGAGTCCGCAAACAGCTTTCATATATTAATGTATACTTGACTTATCAGACCATCCAATGCATAGTGATTTTGAGCTCACAACTAAAAAACATGCACAATTTTGCATTTTTAAATGGTACGACGACGTTTATTCATGGCCCGTTTTTTTTTTCAAGGCACATTTTTGCCGAAAAAACATCAAATAATATGGGTAGTGATGAGGGCAATAAAGGGTAGGGTGGGGTGGTGTATAGGGATAAATAATAGGGGGAGGGATTGGGGGGACCACCCCCAAATAAAACAAATAATTAGATAATTTTTTTCAGCAAAATATGTTCGGAAAAAACTGCTGTGAAAAAAACTGTCAAAGAATGGAAAATGTGCCACAAAATGCCTGAAATGCTGCCATGCCCCATCTGCCCTTGATAGACAAACCCCTGACAATTTCTGATATCCAGTGACAACAGCACCAGTGACCACAAGCCTCACAAATCACTTATGTGAGGGAACTCCTTTTTGTGAGAGATTGTGAGGCACAATAAGGACATTTGTCATGGAATTATGTAAGTTTGTAGCTACATATAACTATTATTTATTCCGTACAAAAGATATGATATGATATGATATGGCATTTATAACGCGCCTATACACAAGTGTATCAAGGCACGACGAGGCAAGGGAAGGGGAACAGAGGGAAGACAGTCAACGATCATACTACGCCAGGTGTCATTCAGATCGCGCAAGTGCATGGGAAGGGGGAAAGTGCAAGGGAGAGGGGAAGGGGAAAGTGCAGTACATGGGATAAAAGAATAATAACAATAAGTAAAGTTCGGCCAGCTGGTGGCAGTGCAAGGGTAAGTGCAGACATCCGGTGGCAAGTGCTAGTAGTGGGACTGTAGGTATACAGAGACAGTCACGAGTGCCAGGAAGGAAGTGCAGGTGTGCGACTGGTGGTGGAAGGGACCTGGGCCCGGGATCAGAGGGTGGTCAGGTAACCAGTGCAGTTTCAGCCAGGGATTCAGCAGGGGAGAGGAGGAGAAAAAGCAGAAGCAAAGAGAAAGGTTTTCAGGTGCTTCCGGAACCGGAGATGGTTCTCCTCAAGAGCTGTAAAATGCGCTTATTCATGCCATAAAATGTCCTGTTTCTAGCTGCAAAATATGGAAATCAGTACCTCCATATGCTGAGGGTGCTAATTTGTATGCCAATATCTAAATCTGGTGCCTTGACCTCTGCTGTCGGTGCGTCCCTTTTTTGAGAGTCAAGGTATATTATCTGCATCCTAGAGACCCATACCGAACTAAACACTCCCTGCACACAGCGCGCAAAGCAATCACCCGGGTATACGTGGGCAGCTGAATGAATTGCTTTCTATGTAATCAATGTACCTGATTGAGCACAGCTGTGTAGCACATGCCACAGAGAAAGATCTGAAATGCTCGACGCTCAAGGATTCTCGAGCAAAGGTCATGCCATACACTGCACAGAACACAAACTCCAAATCCCAGTCCTCTGAAGCTGCAGTAAATGTCACACCTCTCGCACCAAATTTACACCAACATCATCAAAGTCTGAGTAAAGTGTCAATCATTTCTAAATTACACCTTTGTATGTGAGTACTTCTTTTAAAAGGGACACACTCTTCAATTTACCCACACATTCATTGATAGAGGACTGATTGCAGAAGTTATGTTGGTTCAATGTGTGCCATGTCCTGACCCGAAATGCACCAGACGAGCCCTTTACTCAAAGCAGAACATCCATAGACAAGTCCAAAAGTGTTTTGTGAATCAGGCGTAAGCCCTTTCATGAATCACACATGAAAACACCTTTCTCCAAGAGGAAGACATGCTTAATCCAGGAAAAAAAGTTCTGTGAATGGGCTACTTAAATCTTATGAATAACTTTGACTTGTTTTTTTAGCTGCATTTTACAAAAACGACAAAGGTGGTTCTCTTTTACAAAGCTTACGTTTTATCATGGTCCTGTTTTCGAACCATCTGTGATGCGTAAGAAGTTGACGTATTGCAGGTGAGTATTTTAGCATTGTAAGTGGATAGAAGAGCACATTATTTACCCCTGGTAATGTTCTTTCTGATGTTTGTTCCTCCCATGGATTCCTCATCTTTGATATATTCGTATCCTGCTTTGAAGTCTCAGAAATTGGTGCTGTGTGGCATCGAGTCGATGTACCTTGATGGTTAACATTCCCCTGTCCGCAGAGACGTTTTTATGGGAGGGCAAAAGGGACACTTGCCCATGGCCCCCACCTTGGAGGGGGCCCCACAAGGCTGCCTGATCTAAAGAAGTAAGATTCCTTTCTTCACCAGACTTAAATAGCACACATCAGGGTATTGTACGGCATGGCGCTGAAGCTCTAAACCTATTGCCTGTCTCTTTTGGCAAGTACATTCTGCCTCAATCAGTTCATCATGTAATGCTTTCTGTGTTCACTTTGGTACATATAGTTTGTGTGTTCCTTGCGGCACAAGTCCTGTAGCATTCTTTCCTTCCTGTGGGGATTATGTTCATCATGTGCAATAGCCAAAGTTGAAATGCATATTGATATATCGAATGCCGCAAAGGTTCGGAAGTTAGCTCAGTGTGTTAAGCACTCATTGCAGGGATACATGTTCGTATGCAAGATTGGGATACCACATTCCAGCAAGGCTGGCTGAGCCTGTCCTATGTTTGAAGTTTATAAACCTGCCTGCGTATGTACTTGGTCTTGCAACACAACAGGTGCTATTATCAGCAATGCACCTGCACCAGATAGGGGTTGCAATAAAAACGAACATGTCATCCTGATGGTGAAGGTCTAGAAATTGGTTTGTTCAGATGGGGTGTTGTAAAACCTAGGCAATCACCTCCAATGATTAACATAAACTGTTAGTCCAAGAGATGAGTAAGTGTTCAAATTTGGAACCAAAGCATTCATGCTTGTATCCTGGCTTTGCCAGCAGACAATACAGTGATCCTGGTCAAATCATCTAATATCTCGTACATTACTGTATTTTCTTCTCTGAAGTTTGCCTCTTTGCATGCTGGTGGCATCATTTAGCCCATTACTTGATCTTTCTTCTTATGTAGGCCATTTAAGTGGAAGGGGTGGTAGAAAGAAAGGAGCGGACCAGATGGTGCAGGACTCGGGCAAGCATATTTTAAAGTCTGCTCGTTTGACAGAAAAAAAACCTTTGCATTTTTCTAAAAGTCAAAGGTTTTTCTGCACGTTTATAAATGACAATTTCACAAGCCAGTGTTTTGGAACTATGTAAAGCTTTAAAACACAAAAGACCAACCCAGATTAAATCTGTAAAATCACACTGATTGGTATGCTGATACTTATATACTTCTCTTGATGATGGGGAGAATGAAACTAGAATCATTCTGTGTTACACCCTTCTATAATATTTTGTTTTTAAAAATGGTCATGTTTGGTAATGTGATTGGTGTACTTTCCAAGTCAGTTTTATTAAATGAGATTATTTTAGTTCAGGGTAAGAACTGGTAATGAAAGTGTTCAAATGCAGACATTGCAGAGTTGGCACACATCCGAGATGCACCCCTTAACCAGTGTGAGTAATGCTGGGCATCTAATTTAATCTTGTATTGCCTAGCCTCTCGACATTGCCACTCCCTAAACCTTTCAAAATTGTCAGCCCTTCAGAGAGATTTCCTTCTCAGGGCATGATCTTCAAAACAGCCTCACTCATGCTTCCACTATAATACTGAGCATTAATATATTGCACACCACAAGCACTTTATTCTTTTGATCTCTAATGGCAACACTATTTGAAAACCATGTCCCATTTATAATCTCAGTCTGTCTGAATACAGACACCTTCCTGGTAGCTTCTAATCTACATCCACTATCCATGCTATGGTATGTGTAGCTTTCTCCTGCCTACCAACTGGTGCAAGAAGGAAGAGGGTAAGGGGACTTAAAGGGAGTAAACATCCTTATTTTTAATGTTGTGAGGCAGTATATCAACCTATTGGTTGTGCTTGCGGCAGGGTGGGGGGGCGGGGCAGACATTCTTGATCACTTAATTCCTTTGGTTTGGTGGAGGGGGCCCCAAAGATGTCCATGCCCAGGGCCCCAAAAGTGCTTAAGATGGCCCTGCCTGTCCGGACATGACTTTGATGATGGTATAAATAGCACGCACCATGTTGGTTGCCCAGTACCTAGTTTTTCCCTCTTTCTGCTCAGCTGTCTTGAGGAATAGATAACCCGCCTTGGCGTTGAAAGAGATAAGTAATACAAAATTCACCCACAGTCAGAGGGGTAGGCTGGGAGGGCTATGAGGAATCTGTTGCAGGAACATCCACCAGAAAGAACATTATCAGGAGTAAGTAATTGTTCTTCTAATGGATTGTGTCCACCTGCGGATTTCACATCTTTGATAGACTTCCATAGCAGTTTTGTAGATGGAGGTGGGAGAAGTGGATTTTTGTACAATTTTGATTAGTACGTAATAAGCGAGCGTCCTGGCCCAACAGTGTGTCTAAGCAGTAATGCTTTAAAAAAGTGTGGCATGGCTGCTGCGCAACAAGATGGCCGCATAGCCGAGGAGCTCCGCTCCGGCATGAATCCTTGTAAACACTTTCACCCGGATCCAGAGTGCGCCGAACCCCCCAAATAACTGGGCTGCCTCTCGCCATATCCGGACTCCTGTGGGGAAAATCCCGGCTGAAATCGGACATTGTGAGCCCACGAATGAGTGAGGGCTACGGGCTCGCTCGCCTGGGCCGCCACGCAGCTCCACGGACTGCTGCGTAAGAGCCGCGGCTGGGACCGCCCCTGTACTCCTGTCCTGAGACCCTTGTGGACGTGAACAGGCACCCGCTGAGCTGCGGCCCAACTTCCCGGACTCGATCATTCGGTGCGAGACGAGATGGTGGACCCCTGACGCTGCCCTGGAGCCGGAGCGGGCGAGCGGAGACTGCGCTGCCCCACAGGTACGTGGTCGGGCAGGCGCCGGCGTGGCGATCTTCGAGCCCTGGTGGGTTGTCGGGTCTAGCCCTGCGCCGCTACGTGGGAGAGCAGTAAAACAAACATACTGAGGGACATCCTCGAACCGCCGATACTCTGCGCGGCGTCGTTGGGCCCTCCATACTTGTGGACGAAACATTTGGCTGGGAGAGGGCCCATCGTGGAGCTTACCCTGCCCCCACGCTGTGAAGGAAGTACTGGGGAGACCATCCTGTAACGCACACCAGCGCTGGCTGGGAACCAACCTGTGTATTACTGACTCGCACGTAGTTCGTTACTTTCCTGCATTGGAGCTGGGCATTGTCACCCTATGTGTACACTTGGGGAGACAAAGTGCGTCTGATATATTATGGCGAGCCCCTGGACGACCCATGGTGGATGTGACCAGCGCCTTCTGATTCAATGCGGGCCCCCACGCGGGTCAGCCCTCGATCCCGTTGCTGCTCCACACAAGTGTCATTAGACATATCTCCTACTGCGACACGCTGAGGCACGAACTCCAGACTCCCTCATATCCCACACTATGCCCAGCAAGAACTCAAATAAGAACAGAAGGACCGACCCTATGGATTCGTTCACCAGTTCGCAGACACCTCCTGTAAGTCCGGATACACCGCTCCCCACCACATCCGTATTGTCAGAGGACTCCAAGTTCGACCACCTACTCACCACAGTACAGAGTGGATTCCTAGCCATAAATGTCAAGCTCGATGACATTGTATACACAATTGGTTCACTGAAGACCCGAGTAGACAAGGAAAGTGCCAGGATCACCGAAGTGGAGGGTAGAATTGGTTTGAACGAGGACTCCACCCGCCAAAACACCCAGGACATTACCCACCTGAAGGGGGAAATGGACAAACTCCGTAGCAAATGCGACGATTTGGAATCTCGTTCCAGGCGGAACAATATCCGCATTGTCGGCCTTTCAGAATCGTTCTGCAGGGGCCCAATGGAACTTCGGATCGAGGACTTGCTGAAATCCCTCCTTGGGGAAGAGGCCTTTTCATCTCAATTTCTGGTAGAGAAGGCCCATCGCTATCTCGCCCCACCGCCTAGACCTGGGGCCCCACCCCGTACTGTTATAGCCAAACTGTTAAACTACAGGGACAGGGACGCTGTCCTACGACTGGCCAGGGAGAAAGGTCCCCTAAGAATTGGAAATGATCACATCCATATTTACCCGGACTTTTCGGCAGGGGTCCAGACTCAAAGACGGTCCTACGAAATAATTAAACGTCAACTGCGACTGCGACAAGTCCCCTGTGCCCTTCTGTACCCTGCTAAACTCCGAATACAGCATGGCGGAAGAGCGCACTTCTTCGAATCCCCTGCAGCCGCCCTGTCCTACATGGAAGCTTCGATACCCCTTCCGCCAGGGAGGCAGGGTGCCGACCAAGATGGCCTGCAACAACCGGTGTAGCCTGAATACTCATCTTACAACGTGCGGCCGGATAATTTGGGGGTCAAGTGAATTGCCGACGGCAATGGAGTCGAGGGGGGGTGGAAATGCACCTCTGCCTTCGATCCTTGAATGTAGCCGGATGTGTTGCCGCGCACGACCCCTTTCTTTGGGTTCTCCCACAAGTTAGTAATAAGAAAAGGGATCATCATCAAGTTGGGTTCGATGATGTGGGAGGGGGTGGGTTATGGTGTTATGGGTTGCCACCTGATTCAAGAGGCCGCTGTTGATGCCTCAAGATGCCCCTGTTGGGCTCTCGACACAAAGCTTCTCTTAGCTGGTTATCGGTTACTTTTGGTTAAAATTGCACTCACTGGCTCGCTCGCTGTCCCATGTTATCACTATGTATACAAATGGCACAAACCACTAGAACACCCCAGGGGCTGCGATTGAAACTAATCACGTGGAACATTCGAGGGTTAAACAACCGAGCAAAGGCTAGTAAGGTGGGCGCATACATTAATAGACATCATCCGCATATTGTAATGCTCCAGGAAACCCACGCACTGAAGCCCACACACGAAAAAATACTTAGGCAATGGGGTGGCAATAGACATTACACGGAATATTCCTCTCAGAGTAGAGGGGTCATCACACTGATACACCCCTCCTTGGGGTTCTCCACCGAAAAATGCAGGATAGATCCACAGGGAAGATATGTGGTGGTCTGGGGTAGCTTGGCTGGGATAAAACTCGTTTTGATAAACACATTTGGCCCGAATGTCGATGATCCGCAGTTCTACATACAGCTTCTTACAACGATAGGCCTTACATCTAACGCCTGGGTCCTTTGGGGAGGAGATCTAAACACCATTCTCGATACTACATTGGATAGGTCCTCCAGCAGGCCTAGAGCTCTCACTAAAGCGGCAAATGTTATTCGACACGCCCTCGAAGAGTTCACCCTTTCTGATGCCTGGAGGGGTATACATCCCACTGAGAGGAAGTACTCATTTTACTCCTCAGTGATTGACACTGAATCTAGAATCTAGAATCTAGAATAGACTATTGGCTAATTTCGTCCCCTCTGGTCACTTACACGGAACAATGCGAAATCCTTCCCCGTACGCTCTCGGACCACTCCCCAGTCACCTTGGCCATACTGTTCCCTGGCACAGATCGCCCAGCACAAAGATGGAGGATGTCCCCCAACATATTAAAGGACCCAAATGTCGTGGAAACTCTCCACACTGACGTAGAGGAATTTTTACAATTGAACAATGGCTCTGTGGACAGCTGGGCGATCTTATGGGAAACATTTAAGGTCTGGGTGAGGGGCATTCTGATGTCCAAGACGACTGGTCTCCTTAAAGCCGTGAGAAATGAACTGGACATCACAGAATCGCGCTTGCAGATACTCGAAACTGAATATAGTATGACACACGACAGGCATATCCTGTCTGACATCACCGCACATCTCCAAACGTTCAACGATCTGGCGACCAGGGAGCAACAGTACATGGCCACTCCCATCAGAGCACGCAGATATGGGGAGGGTAACAGAGCAGGTCACCTCCTAGCCCGTATGCTCCGCAATGAACGCTCCCATACCCCAATTGTGAGCATCTTGACAGAGGGAGGTGCAGTTGTCAGTGGCGAGAAAGAGATAAATGACGAATTCTCACGCTACTATGCCGACCTATATTCCAATCATGATAGTAGTACACAAGAAGAAATACGTATATACCTGAGTAAAATTGATCTCCCTAAATTAAGCTTGGAAGATAACCAAATCCTTGAGCAGCCCATAACCTGTGATGAAATAACTGAAGCAATCAAATCACTGACTTCAGGTAAAACCCTGGGCCCGGATGGGATAGGTGCTGAGTTATACAAATCCTTCTCAACGATCCTTGCTCCTGTCCTCACCCACATATGGGAAGAGGCTATCGTGTCTGGCTCGCTCCCAGAATCAATGACAGACGCTGTCATCACAGTACTCCTGAAACCTAGACGTCCAGCCCATGATCGTTCCTCTTATCGTCCCCTGTCATTGATAAATACGGACGCCAAAGTCTACGCAAAAGTTCTTGCTAATAGACTGCTTCCTAAAATGGCCACACTGGTTCACCCCGACCAATGTGGTTTTATACCCACCAGATCCACGGCACTAAACTTGCGTAGACTGTTTTGCATTCTAGCACAGATTAAACCACAAGCGCAGGCTGTAGCAATATCCCTAGATGCAGAAAAAGCGTTCGATTCAGTTTCTTGGGTGTATATGTTTGAGGGCCTCCATAAATTTGGATTCGGCCCTTATTTAACTAGTTGTATTGGGCTCCTGTACGCGTCACCCAAAGCCAGGGTATTGACCAACCGAACACTGTCTAATCAAATCTCACTACACAGAGGGACAAGACAGGGATGTCCTTTCTCCCCTATACTATTTGCTCTAACAATTGAACTGGTGGCGGCAGCAGTTAGGGCAGTACAGGAATCCAGAGGCATATATATGTCAGGGGCGTACCAAGCCATCTCGCTGTATGCTGACGACGCTCTGTTATATGTTCGAGAACCTGAGAAAAACTTACTTCCTATACTGACCGTAATAAATGACTTCACCCTGCATTCGGGGTACAAAGTTAACAAGACCAAATCCGAAATCTTTCCATTGACCAATGCCACCACCTGTCCTACAAACACGTATGGTCTCGCATGGGCTCCTGAACACATTCGATATTTGGGTATACAGGTCTCCCGTGACAGTACCTCTCTATATATAGACAATCATGAGACCACTCTACAAATTATATATTCAAAACTCCAGATCTGGGCTAATCTCCCCATATCCCTGGCTGGCCGAATAGCGGTGCTCAAAATGACCGTGTTACCTAAGCTCCTTTACATCTTCTGCAACGTCCCTATCTGGCCGGGCAGACCATTTTTCGACAACCTTCGATCTATGGCTACAACCTTCGTTTGGAATGGAGGGGCAAATAGGATAAGCTGGGCCAAATTGGTCGAACCTTATGAAAAGGGGGGCTTCGCGGCTCCTGATTTCGAACTATATTGTCAAGTAGCACAAGCCCACTATGTGAAATTCTGGCAGGACCCCTCGGACACTACACCACACGTACCCATAGAACGCCACTCAGTCCGCCCAACAGACCTGCGTTCAATCATTTACTCAAAAAGACATAGAGATGACTGCAAATTTGACCCAACCTCCTGCACGATCGCAGCATGGAATGCAATCAGTAAACGACTTGGCATAGATGACCCCTACGACTCACAAGCCCCGCTTTGGAATTTCCCAGGCATCGCACCCACATATGACATTGGTATTCAAAAGAATTGGCTCCCAGAATATGATTTCACAATGAAAACTATGTTCCCAAACGGTAAATTTGTGACTCTCGAAGATTTCGCAGAATCGGTCGGTGAGACTCCCCTCACAATCCTGCAGTTCCACAGAATGAGAGCAGCGTTCAAGAAGCGCTGGCCCACATTTCCAGACGAACCTCCAGAGCACGCATGTTACCAATCTTTGCACTCCCAGACTGGCACGGGGGTGTCCAAACTGTATACCCTAGTCCAGACACATACTGACACCTTGAACACCATTAAGGCATCTTGGGAAAAAGATATGGGCACTGTTATTGAGACAGGGAAATGGTCTAGATACTGTCTCCTATCCAAAAAGATATCGTTAAATGCGGGCTTAAGACTAATACAGTTCAAAATCCTGAACAAACTTCACTTCACCCCGGCAAAGATGGCAAAGTGCTACGCTAATGTGCCTGACACCTGCCCAAAATGCCACGCCCCTGGCGCAGACTCCTTCCATATGTACTGGGATTGTCCTCCTGTAGAAAAATTCTGGAGTGAAGTAGCAAATACCCTAGAAAGCATCACACAAATCCCTGCAAGCCTTTACCCCCCGAAATACCTATTTGGAGACATCGGAAAGGTCTCGGAAAAAATTAGGCGATTATTTAATGTTGCCTGTGCAGTTGCGAAGAAATGCATCCTACAGAAATGGAAAAGTACGCAGGCCCCGACATTGGGACAATTTCTCTCTACACTGGTATATGTGAATGAATGTGAAGAAAAGTATGTGGGATTGTTGCCCACTCCATGCAAACCGAAAGACATTTGGGCACCGCTCAGGACGTATCTAACCGAAAACTCCTCGGATACAGAGAGCTCTGATAGTGACAGTGTAAACGAACTATAATGCTTTTCAACCCTTTGTAGCACCTTTTCTCCCCTTACGCACACTTCTGTCTGTTTTTTACCTAAGATGTCGTATGCCCGAAAATATAACATTAATCAGGAACAACTGATGCAAATCTGAATGTACATAATATGTTTGTAAAGAATGTGTGAGTTTCTCAGCGAGATGGCCGTGTTATGCAACCAAAAATAAAGTTTTTTAAAAAAAAAAAAAGTGTGGCATGAGGACTAAGTTGCAGCATTGCAAATGTCCTACACTGGTACACCTCTTTGGAGAGCCAAAGTGGCTGCCACTCCCCTGGTGGAATGGGATCTTGGATTTTCAGAGACATCTTTTCCAGCAATTGAGTAGCACTCCAAAATGCATTGGACTACCCAAACTGATAGCGTTTGCTTGGTCACGCAATGTATTTATTGGGTATGGAAAGTTGGTGACCAATAAATGTAGAAGCGAAGAGTCCTTTTTGGGTCAAGACTGTGTAACCTCTCTTCAACCTTAGAAGAGTGAGGGGTTGGATAAAAGCTGGTAGTATTATCTTCTGTGTCAGATGAAATTCAGACACCACCTTGGGAAAGAAGGAGGAGCAAACCCTCAGGACCCCCTTCTCCTTGGAGAATATAGCAAATTGTGGTTTGCATGGCAAGGCTTGTATACCACTCACAAGTGATGGCTACTAAAATATGTTTTTCAAGGTTAATAACCTGAGAGGACAAGAATTGAGAGGTTCAAATGGAGCTCCCATTAACCAAGTTTGCACCGGGTTCAAATCCCGGGTCGGAACCAGAAAAGGGACTGGTGGGAATGTATTTGTCAGTCCTTTTGAGAATTGTATGACAATAGGCATCTTTAGGTAAGAACCTTGTTCTGGCATGCATTTAAAAATAGATAATGCCACCAAGTATCCCTCAACAGTACCCGCCTACAGCCCTTGGAGGGCTAGGTGCAGTAAAAAAAGAAAGCACCTCAGGTGTATTCCATGAGAAAGGATCTATATATTTAGCTCTGGACCAACTGCAAAACTTGTTCCGATGGCAGCAGTATAGTGCTCTTGTTGCTGGTCTTCTAGCCAAAAGCAACACCCCAAAACGTCTTCTGAGAGACATCCTGCCTGAGAACTGTGACCATTGGGATTGGAGGGCCCATTGGAGGGACCTCATCCTCAGATAGGCTTCTGGCACCAGGAAAACACAGGATGTCACGAGGCCCAGCAACCTCAGAAAGTCGAATGCCGGTTGATAATGGGTGTTCTGAAATCTCGTTACCATCTGCAAGATATGTTGAACCCTCAACTCGGGAGGAGAAGCCTTTCCAGAGAAAGAGTCCAGGACTGTTCCAATGAATTGAAGTTTTTGAGAAGTGTGAGACAGGCATGGTATGAAGAGATGACACAGATAACAGTGTATGAATTCAACAATGGAATTTTTACTAAGTGTAATGCCAAACATGACCTTTAACTATGGTGGGAATTGCCCTACCTAAAGAAACTAAAGAAAGTCTATGTCCATATGTGCAAATCATGAGTCTGTCTGTGTTAAAATGTATGCATGCCCTCACGTCTAATACAGAAATGTAGTGTAGGGTTAATCAAACTAAAATAGTGTTCAATAGAAAGTCTGGAGCAGCCCCTACCTCCCCTTACAAGTTCAAGATACAGTTCCAACAATGTCAGGTTTCAAATGTTCCTTCAGGATATAGGGTTCCCTTCCCCAAGCATAATGTACTGGTTCACAAATTTCTTTTTCCAAAAGAGCTCATGGGCCCTTCACCAAGCTTAAAATACTGGTTCACAAAACAATGTTCTAAAAGAGCTCAGGGGTTCCCTTTCCCAAGCTTCAAGCACTGTCATGATCTCTGCTTCCAAAAGGTCAGGACTTACCCAACTCCCTCTGAAGCAGACCCATAACCCAGGTTCCGAGTGCCAACCAGTCCCAATTGGGACCTTTTGGACCCTGTCCTGGCGCCAGTGGCACCAGGCTCATAAATATGCCCAGTCCCAGTGCTGGAAGCGCCGGGCTCATAATGCTTGGGTGGACTTACCTGCAGCAGACCATGCTGCTTATTTACCTGCCAGTTGAGCCTCTGATCCTCTTCTGTTTGGGACTACTTTTCCTGTTGGGTGGGGCAGGAGCCACTCCCTAGGCTCAGAACACTGGAACTCTTCTGGAAAGCAGGAACTCTTTTCTTACCTAGGCGAGGCTGTGGAAGGAGACACCTAAGCACTACAGGAGGCTATTTAAACCACACCCGATGGATGAATCTTGCTTTGCGTTATTCTGCATCCTCTGCAGCAGAACGCTCATCGTGTCTTCTGCATCTGATCCTGGGCCTAAGGGAAAAAGGCTTACCATCCTGAATCCAGTCTTCAGCAACACCTATAAAGACAAGAAAGAACAGGTTAGCACTACGGTCTTCAGTGACAGCGCATCTCTTACCTGGTCCATCGGCTGTCACCAACGCCTCGCGCTGCATTCCGGCATCTGAAAGACAAAGGCTTACCTACTCTTCGCGTGCTCCGGAGGTCTTCGCACTGCATTCCGGCATCTGAAAGATAAAAGCTTACCAACTCTTCGCACGCTCCGGAGGCCTTCGGCGCTGCATCCCGCATCTGAAAGACAAAAGAAGGTGCGTTTAAAGACATTGGGTAACTTTAATACTCACGTGCCATTACTCCTTCCCACGCCGAACCCAGTGGGTATTCCGGCACCCTTCAGCAGCTCCGAACTTGTACCTGCAAGATAAAAGGACAGTTAGTGCGCATCGTGAAGCAGGCAACAAGCGCTTACTTACGTGCTTCCAGGTGCTTCTATTCCTCACACGGGTTCCATCCTCAACTCACTTCAGCCCGTCATCCGCCATCGCCGGAACCCTGCAAAACAAGAGACATCATTACAAAAGACTTTTAAAGACATTTGAAATACTCAGAACTTACCGTTCGTGCAGTAAACGACGGACAGCAGTCCTCTGAAGTCAAGAGGCCTGCACCCTTATCCAGTGAAGAAACTGGTTACGGCACCCTGCCCCGAGGCAGATGGAGAGCACGGCGTTCACTTACCTAAGGTGAGAGCGTTAACCTTTGGGGTTCTACAGGAGAAGAGAAAGGGAAGAAGAGAGAGACACCCAATAACCCAGTTCATTAATCCCATATTTTCTATCTGCAGACATCTTACTCTTCGAGTCAGACATACAGTGCACAGAGGTCCAGCCCAAAGAGCCAACCGTGTGTTGCACATCACCTTTGAAGATACGGTATTCGCCCAGTCAAGACCGGCGCCTCTGCGGGAATCAGGTGAGCGTTAAAGAACGCAAAGCCGACCGCAAAACTCCCGCCCAGGCGCTATGGAAACCTCGGATACCGACCAGCTAGCCCAGTTACTTGGGGAACTAAGAGCAGAAGTGCATGCAGCCCGTCAGGAAATGAACGCTCTAAGAAGGGAACTGATTATTTCCAAGGAGCGAACAGACGATCTCGCTAGACAATTGCTACAGTCACAAGCCGGACAGACCCCGTTACCCGCATCAGGGGCAAATCTTCCTTCAACATCCTCTATGAATCCAGTGCAGATTAACCTACCTGGGAATGTACCTCTGGCTCCGCCCGAACGATTTTCTGGTGACCCAAAGAGGATTGCAGTATTTATTAATCAGTGCCGGTTGCATTTCTTATGCCGGCCAGCAGCCTTTCCAACTGATCAAGCTAAAGTAGCTTTCGTGCTTTCGTACCTTAGTGGCAATGCGGCAGACTGGTCGATCCCTCTAGTTAATCAAGATGATCCGGTTCTCCATGATTTTCAAACTTTTCAGCTCAGTATGGAAAAACTGTTTGCAAGACATTCACAGGGGCAGGCCTTGGACAATGAGCTTCTTTCGTTGCGACAGGGTAATCAAGACCTTTTGGCTTATATTGCGTCTTTCAACAGACTGATAGTGGAAACTCAATGGCCTGAGGACAAAAGGATTACGCTGTTTTATAGAGGTCTACGTGGAGAGCTCAAAGATGTGTTAGCCCAAGTAGTGAATCCACCGCAAGACTGTTCAGACTATATAGACTTAGTCGTTCAAATAGATCACAGACTGCAGAACAGGAAGGCCGATCGATCCAAGTTTGATGCTCGAGTATTTTCCAAACCACCAACTCCTTCCAAAGGAGTAGACTCCGGAGAACCCATGCAAATAGGGGGCCTGAAAGAACCACTAACACAAAAGGAGCGGGAAAGGAGAAAACAGTTGCAATTATGCCTCTATTGCGGAAACTCAGGGCACTTTCTTCGAGACTGTCCCGTGAAACCAGCCAAGAAGGCAGTGGGAGCTGCAGTTACCAAGGTCACAAACTCTGAGCAGGGAAACGACCTCGCCCGACAAGAATAGAGGTCCTCTTGCCGAGCGTTAAAACCAGTTCCGTGACCTCGCATTTCGTAATACCTATGGTCCTCATTAGCCCTGATCATCCGGATCGATTACATGCGATTGAAGCTTACATCGACAGCGGTGCCATCGGCAATTATGTGGATCATGAAATGGTTTTGAGGATGAATCTAACTCTTTGTCCCAAGGCTGTAAAGGACGTCATTACTACGGTGGATGGTACGGAGATAGCCTCCGGACCAGTAACGCATACCACTCAAGAAGTGACGCTAGTAAGTCAAGATGGACACCATGAGAAGATCGTGTTCGATGTGATCAAGGCCCCTCAGTTCCAGATTATTCTAGGAATACCTTGGCTAGAGAAACACAATCCTCAGATCGATTGGCGAGCAAGAACGGTTCAGTTTCCAGAATGTGTCTCTACTTGTCACCCTCCACCTGGTGTTGCACTGGCAGCAATTTCTTCAGAGACTCCCCAGTTACCTTCCGAATACCTAGAATTCCAAGATGTTTTCCGGAAGGATCAGGCTAACTCTCTACCTCCTCATAGGTCTTATGACTGCCAGATAGACCTGATACCTGGATCTACTCCTCCCTGTAGTAGAATTTATGCCCTCACCGAGCCTGAGAACCTTCAACTCCGACAATACCTGGATCAATACCTAGCGAATGGGTTTATTCGTCCTTCCAAGTCCCCTGCTTCTTCAGCTTTGTTCTTCGTTCCAAAAAAAGAAGGAGACCTTAGAACTTGTATAGATTATCGCGCCCTGAACCAGATCACCGTTAAGAATAGATATCCGTTACCTTTGATCCCTGAACTCCTGGACCAAGTCAGAAAAGCATGCATATATACAAAGCTGGATCTTAGAGGAGCCTACCACTTGGTACGAGTAAAAGAGGGCGATGAATGGAAGACGGCCTTCCGCACCAAGTATGGGCTATTTGAATATCAGGTCATGCCCTTCGGACTTTGCAATGCCCCGGCCGCCTTTCAATATTTTATGAATGATGTCCTCAGAGAGCTCATAGATGTGTGTGTTGTTGTTTACATTGACGACATCCTCGTTTATTCTTCATCGGAATCTGAACATCGGAAACACGTGAAAATGGTCCTCGAGAGATTGCGTCAACACAAACTTTTCGCTAAGTTGGAAAAATGTGTTTTCAACGTGACTGAAGTTGAATTCTTGGGATTCATATTATCACCTAGCGGAGTGCGTATGGATTCAAAGAAGGTCGATGCAATTCTCAAATGGCCATCACCATCCTCCGTAAAAGGTGTTCAAAGCATGTTAGGCTTCGCTAACTTTTACCGCAGGTTTATCCCCGAATTCTCTCAAATAGTCCAGCCCATCACCGCCTTGTTAAAGAAAAACAAACGTTTTGAATGGTCAACCGAGGCGGAACAAGCTTTCCAGAATTTGAAGACTAAATTTATCTCTGCACCAATTTTAAAACACCCTCGCCCCGAACTCCCCTACATTGTTGAAACTGATGCTTCGAGCCTTGCCATGGGGGCAGTTCTATCACAAAAGGACCCAGTAACCAATCAGTTGCATCCCGTGGCATTTTGGTCCCGCAAATTCTCGCCTCCTGAAATCAATTACACGATTACTGATAAGGAACTTCTGGCTATCAAGTCTGCCTTTAAGGCTTGGCGGCATTATCTTCTGGGGGCCCGACACACCGTTACTGTGATTACGGATCACCGAAACCTGCAATATTTGAAAACCACAAAAGCCCAAGCCTCTAGACAACTCCGTTGGGCACTATTCTTTGCCGAGTTTGACTTCATAATTACCTATCGACCTGGTACAAAAAACGGTAAAGCTGATGCCCTTTCTCGGATGGGAGTGGAAGAACACTTGATCAACCCTAAACTTGTACCTATCATTCCCGAACAAAGAATTCTGGGTGTAATCGCCACACAATCCATAGAGGAAGTTAAGGATAAAGCCAGGCAACTTGTAACTCCAGCAGACATACAGAATTGGCATCTGCAGGGAAAGGACTTTGCAGTGAAGGACAACTTATTGTATTTCCAAGAACGATTATACCTGCCCAGCACAGATTTACAGAAAAAGGTAATCTCTTGTTATCACGATTCTTTAATGGAAGGACATCCCGGTATGGCCAAAACCTCAGAAAAGATCAAGCGCTACTTCTGGTGGCCGTCTTGGAAAAAAGATATCAGAGACTTTATAATGTCCTGTGGAGTATGCGCCCAAAACAAGAGTCAAAAGGAAAAACCTGCCGGCCTCTTACGCCCTATTGAAATCCCACCTCGCCCTTGGCATACGCTTTCTATGGACTTCATCACCGATCTACCTCCATGCTCCGGATACAATACGATTCTAGTAATCGTGGACTTATTCTCCAAGATGGCGCATTTCATTCCACTCAAAGGCTTGCCAACAGCAGCAACGCTGGCCCAAGAATTTCTCGAAAACATCGTCCGACTGCACGGTTTTCCTACAGTTCTAATTTCGGATCGAGGGTAGTCAATTTATTTCTCATTTTTGGCGAAGTTGCTGTCGGTCGGCTCAAATTGATGTGAGACTATCGACCAGTCACCACCCTCAAACCGACGGACAAACCGAGAGGACCAATCAAACTTTGGAACAGTATTTACGCTGCATGCTGCAACAAACTGAAAAATACTTGGAAAGATATCCTTTGGATAGCCGAATATGCCTACAATAACTCTGTCCATTCGGGAACTGGGAAAACCCCATTTTTTCTTTTATACGGCAGTCACCCTCAAACCTCGGAGTTGGATCCACTCCAAGATCTTGGAACACCAGCAGTAGACTACCTGCATTCTACAATCACCCAAGCCTTTAAGGAAGCCGTTTCTCACCTTCAAAGGGCTAAGGAACAATACAAGAAAGGAGCAGATCAACATCGGAAGGAAGCCCCTCAATATCAAGTAGGAGATCAAGTCTGGTTATCCACCAAATATCTACCCCTAAAAGGACCACACACATTCAACCCAAGATACCTTGGTCCCTATTCCATCATTACCATAGTAAACCCAGTAGCAGTCAAGTTGGACTTGCCCCCTCACATGAAGATACATCCAGTCTTCCACGTCTCTCTATTAAAACCCGTGCAACCTCAAACCCGACTAACTAAATCTCCAAAACCTATCCTAGTCGATGGAGAACTCGAGTTTGAAGTCAAAAGCATTCTGGGCTCCAAGATCTCCAAATCTAAACTATTTTACCTAATTGACTGGAAAGGCTACGGCCCCCAAGAAAGATCCTGGGAACCTGCAGAATATGTCCACGCTCCTCGTCTAATCAAAAGATTTCACCGAACATTTCCTGACAAGCCCAAACCCCCGGAGAAGCCCGGTTTGGGAGGGGCCTTGAGGGGGGGGGGTACTGTCATGATCTCTGCTTCCAAAAGGTCAGGACTTACCCAACTCCCTTGGAAGCAGACCCATAACCCAGGTTCCGAGTGCCAACCAGTCTCAATTGGGACCTTTTGGACCCTGTCCTGGCGCCAGTGGCACCAGGCTCATAAATATGCCCAGTCCCAGCGCTGGAAGCGCCGGGCTCATAATGCTTGGGTGGACTTACCTGCAGCAGACCATGCTGCTTATTTACCTGCCAGTTGAGCCTCTGATCCTCTTCGGTTTGGGACTACTTTTCCTGTTGAATGGGGCAGGAGCCACTCCCTAGGCTCAGAACACTGGAACTCTTCTGGAAAGCAGGAACTCTTTTCTTACCTAGGCGAGGCTGTGTAAGGAGACACCTAAGCACTACAGGAGGCTATTTAAACCACACCCGATGGATGAATCTTGCTTTGCGTTATTCTGCATCCTCTGCAGCAGAACGCTCATCGTGTCTTCTGCATCTGATCCTGGGCCTAAGGGAAAAAGGCTTACCATCCTGAATCCAGTCTTCAGCAACACCTATAAAGACAAGAAAGAACAGGTTAGCACTACGGTCTTCAGTGACAGCGCATCTCTTGCCTGGTCCATCGGCTGTCACCAACGCCTTGCGCTGCATTCCGGCATCTGAAAGACAAAGGCTTACCTACTCTTCACGTGCTCCGGAGGTCTTCGCACTGCATTCCGGCATCTGAAAGACAAAAGCTTACCAACTCTTTGCACGCTCCGGAGGCCTTCGGCGCTGCATCCCGCATCTGAAAGACAAAAGAAGGTGCGTTTAAAGACATTGGGTAACTTTAATACTCACGTGCCATTACTCCTTCCCACGCCGAACCCAGTGGGTATTCCGGCACCCTTCAGCAGCTCCGAACTTGTACCTGCAAGATAAAAGGACAGTTAGTGCGCATTGTGAAGCAGGCAACAAGCGCTTACTTACGTGCTTCCAGGCGCTTCTATTCCTCACACGGGTTCCATCCTCAACTCACTTCAGCCCGTCATCCGCCATCGCCGGAACCCTGCAAAACAAGAGACATCATTACAAAAGACTTTTAAAGACATTTGAAATACTCGGAACTTACCGTTCGTGCAGTAAACGACGGACAGCAGTCCTCTGAAGTCAAGAGGCTTGCACCCTTATCCAGTGAAGAAACTGGTTACGGCACCCTGCCCCGAGGCAGATGGAGAGCACGGCGTTCACTTACCTAAGGTGAGAGCGTTAACCTTTGGGGTTCTACAGGAGAAGAGAAAGGGAAGAAGAGAGAGACACCCAATAACCCAGTTCATTAATCCCATATTTTCTATCTGCAGACATCTTACTCTTCGAGTCAGACATACAGTGCACAGAGGTCCAGCCCAAAGAGCCAACCGTGTGTTGCACATCACCTTTGAAGATACGGTATTCGCCCAGTCAAGACCGGCGCCTCTGCGGGAATCAGGTGAGCGTTAAAAGCACAACCTCACAAACTCAATGTTCTACACTCTTCAGCTTTATCTTGTTTCAGGATGGCCTTCAAACTTCTTTTGTATTTGTTGAGGCTTCCTGGTCTAGGCGCAGTTCACATGTCGCACAGCCCACTCATTACAGGTCATGCAACCAGTTACCCTTGTCCAGCTTTCTGCCATCTTGGTGGTTTATAAACACTCACAAGTAAAAGATAGATGGTTTGCCTTCTTGTTACGTTTTTAAGTTTCTTTTCCAAATTGTACTTTGTTGGCTTTCATGTACAACCTTCACTTTTGTTCAACTTGCTTTTGCCCGTTTGGCATTTTGCTCACACTTCACTGGCTCCCCCCAGTTGCTCATTCACAGCTTTCATTCACTTATTCAAAGTGTTCAACTTCGTGTTACTTTCTCAATGTTGTTGGTTAATAAGAGACTTTCGAACACATTCTGCTCCAACGTGACCACTTGGATATTGTCTTTCTACAAAAAGCCCTTTCAAACACTTAATTCCTTTCAGTTTGTTCCTCTGCCTCAATCGGAGGCTTTCGAGAGCTTGCCAATTGCATGCAACCACTCTGATACAATGTAACTCAGTCTTTCTCATACGTGCACCGGGTTTCTCGCACTCCTTTGGAACTCACCAGTTGCAGCGTCCTTCTTCTCTGTTTCCTCTTTACAATGATTTCTGTGACTTGATGTCAGGGCCTCACCGCCTGCTCTTCTGACAACCCTGAACTGATACTTCCATTCAGGGGAACAAGCATTTCTTGACCATAGCGAAGGGACTGCCACTGTCCACGGCTACCTTCTGCCGTTTCCTCTGGCTCCCTGGAGATACAGCTCCCTCGCCATACAATGACACTGTGCTGGGCTCAGAGTCTCAGCATCAAGGGTATTCAGGTGTGCTTCTCTCTTCCAATTAAGCCAATTACTGGGACAGGCCTGACCTTCAGCTGTGTATTGTTCAGGCTCCGTCTTTGTCCCAGTACCATAGTGGTGTTTCCACTAGGAAGTGTGCATTACTTTTAGTTGACTCTTCCTCATCTCAGGTAAAAGCTGGAAAGGACTGCCAATACCCCATCAAGACTGAGGGAAGGTCTGATAAGTCCTTTTTACTGAAGGGGCGGATACCATGGCTCGCCTTCAGGCACCCTCTCTACAATCCCCAAGGACCCTCCACCCAGGTGATCCTCACTCGCTAGTCCACCCCCAGCGTCAGGATCCAAAAGCGAGGGCCCTTCCCTGGCCAACTGAACAGAAGACCCTTGGGGAGTAGATGTGTCATGATGCCTAACCCCGGGGAACCAGACCAGGTCCAGCAACCCCGGAAGCAGGCATCAAGCTATTTTGAGCAAGCCCAAAAACCCCTGCTAGGGGCTGTTTGGGTGCGGTCCTGGCACCTAAGGCGCCAGGCTCATATGGAGAGTCAGTCCTGGCGCCATAGGCCATAGGCGCCAGGCTCATAGAGTAGAACTTACCTGATGCAGACCATGCTGCAAGCTTACCTGATGCAGAACATGCTGCAGAGCTCCAAGCCAAATGAGGCTTGGAAGGGACTATTTTACCTAGGGACTATTTTTTACTCGGGTGGGGCTGGGGAGGAATACTTACCTGGAACTACTTTGGGGGCTATTTAAATCACACCCGAAGAGCAGCACACGCTTCGCGTTATTCTGCATCCAGCAGCGTAACGCTCACCGTGTCTGCAAGCCTGCATCCAGTCTTCTGCCACGCCCGCCTCGAGTCTGCAGCTCCTAGAAAAAGGGAGGAACAGAAGGAGAAAAGGTTAGAATAAGAGCACAACCTTCGATTCTTACCTGAATTCCGGATCCACCACGCCTTCGAGCTGGAAGAAAGAAGCATTTTACGAGCGCCGCCTCGCCTGCTGCAGCGCCACACTGAACTCACCGGCCTTCGCAGCATCCTCACGATCCACCGCATCCTTCTGCACGTTCCCGCCGCACTCTGGCACCTAAGGGGAACACAAGAACAGCAAAGGTGAGCCAAGGGAATAAACAGAGGCAATAGTATCTACCCCCATAGACTTACCTGATTACCGCCGGGGGTACTATTCCTCTTCACGGGTCGGCGAAGTCTCCATTGCATCCTCGCCGTACCCCGGCCCCTAAGGGAAACAAAAGGACAACAAGGTGAGACAAAGGGACAAACAAGGGGAACTCTTCTCACAGCAATAGACTTACCTAATTTTACTGCCGGAGGCATTATTCCCCGAACTTCATATTTTCTTTCCACACCTGAATAAGGGAGCATGCAACAGGTTACATGCTGGCCTTATTTTATCGAACTGTGTAGGATAAGCCAAATCCTTACCTGAACTTCGTCAGCTACCACGAGGAACTCTTCGCTGGGGTCAAGATGCAAACTGCAAGGAATCGGACAAGAGTGAAAGTTAGACATGTGAACTCTTACGAACTACATACTTTTCGGAGTCATATTGTTCTGGAACTCACCAATTCCTTCGAGCCAGTGAAGCAACTGGTTATCAACGCGCCCCTGCGCTCAATGCAGGATGGAGAGCTCATCTTTTCAAACCATCAGGTGAGACTATAAGAGGGAACATCAAAGGTGATCTGTGGGGAGAACAGCGGGGGTGGGGGGATTTACGCTCAACTCCACGGG
This sequence comes from Ambystoma mexicanum, assembly GCF_040938575.1. Classification (NCBI taxonomy): domain Eukaryota; kingdom Metazoa; phylum Chordata; class Amphibia; order Caudata; family Ambystomatidae; genus Ambystoma; species Ambystoma mexicanum. The sequence continues at coordinate 557,600,894 of NC_090941.1, read as the reverse complement.
TGGTTAATTCCCTTTCTCCCTTTGCAGAAGAATATTCCTACATGCCAAGCAAACAAAGCTAGGTGGGCCAGTCCAGTCCGTCATCTCGGCCCTACACGTCACATTGGTGGAGACCGCAGCTCTCCAGTTCAGATCAACGCCTCTGTGGGAGCCAGGTGAGCGTAACAAGATGTGAGAGTACCTTCAGGTTTCTCACAGAAGGTGTCACCTGGGACTTCTTGAAGTTGAGGGAGAAGCCCAACTTGTGGAGAGAGTGGCAGGTGCTGTTGAGATGTTACAGAGCCTGTTCATGAGAACGAGCTGTGATCAGCCAATCGTCTAGGTAAGGAAAGATGTGAATCCCTCCCCTCCATAGATTCACTTCCACCATCAGCAACAACTTTGTGAAAACACTCCCGGGGGAGGTGAGCCTGAAAGGCAGAACTTGAAAATGATAGCGAGAACTACCAATGGCGAACCTCAGGTACTTTCTGTGCTTGGGATGTATAGGCACATGAAAGTAAGTATCCTGAAGCTCGAGTGACTGTGATGAATCAACTTCCGAGGCACCAGTGGTCTGGAGATGAATATCGGTTTGAGCTACTACTGCTGCTTTCACTAGATGTGGCTCTGTTGGCCTCCCTCTTCTCATCGAATGCTAGTATGTGCAGCTCTGTGGAGGCCCTGTCCACTCCATTGCGACCTTGTCCCACTGTTTTTTTCCTACACCGCTAGTCTCCTCTCCTCCAACAGGAGCTTTCTAGCCACTACATCATTAACAGCCGGGACAATTACTGTCCCAATTAGAGACTGTGCCGAGGCCTGGAACCTGCAGGATGCTGCACTAGCCTCTGACCTCTGTGATACTCTAGAGTGATGCGAAACCACGCTTGCCCCCCTGCAGGATGGTTGTCGAGAAACACTGCTTATGCTGTCTTCCTCTTCATCTTCCACTACCCCTTGTGGAAGGTCTTCTTCATTCGGGTACACAAGGTCTAACCTGTTCAATGGGGTCTTCTCTCCAACAACCCTCGCTTCTACCCAAGCTTGATGGCTGGTCAGAAACTCAGGTTAATTAACCTTAGTGCTGAGGGGAAGTCCCATTTCTTGACACAGGACATGCAGGACATCCTTGCTTATGCCTTTCACAGTCTCTATGTCAAGATCAATGATTATTTACAAATAAATAGCAGTGTTTAAACTTTGCCTGCAACATTACTTTTATCATGGGGTGTGTGCAAAGCTCCAACTAGATCCAACTGCCTGCCACCAATGTGACAAATCAACTTCCGGTGCACCAGTGGTACAGGGATGAATATCGGTTTCTAAACCATCAATCAGCCCCACACCTCTAGTACACCAGAAGGGCTCCAAACAGATTGGAAAAATAAACAAATTATAAACCTCCTTGTCTAATTTTGGTAACGTGGACAGAACAGCAGGCTTATTTCCTAAATGTCGTAGATCGTTGGTTAGTTGCAACACAGCGAAAATACAATTATCACCAGATGATAAAAGGGACTGTCCAGTCAAGGTTGCATAAACATATCTACTATATTATCACAACTCGGGCTGAACTGAATAGCATATTTAGTATTCGGCCGAATACCGAATATTTGTTCAACTATTCGGCCGAAGCCGAATAGTTGCTTTATTTAATAAATCATGCTGCAAACTTCAAAAAACACACTTATTAAAAAACAAATAAAGCACCATTTTAAATGCATTCTATAATTTTATTTCTCTTCATTGTAATTAATGTAGCATCTTTATTTAAAGTATAAAAGCCAGAAATAAAGCAGATTTAACCAAAATGAAGGGACTAAAATGTACAGAAGATTGTTGCATATTCAGTGCCAGTTAAACTAGGAGGTTTCACAAATGCAAAAGGACTGCCTTTGTGAATCAGATGCATTGCATTCTCTATCCAGTTGCAAAGTCGATGCGGTCGAGTTTCGAAACTTCTTTTCAGCTCACATAGAAATGTATAAAATGGTTCATGTCGGCTCATGTAGGACACAAGAGGAAATCTGAAATGCGTAAACTCCATCTCATAACTATTCACCCCACCCAAACAAATGCTGCTCACTTTTCACTTATCCTAGCCACTCTTTCTCATCAATACACAAACATATGCAACTTATAATTCCTGATAAAATATCAGATAATGTTAAAGTCAGGACTCAAGTTCTTAAAAAAAGAAAAGGGGGGACTATGACGTACGCAATGGGAAGTGACATGACATGAACTGAAAGTATCTATGCACATTTCTTTCAGTTTCTTTTTTCCAACTGAAAAAGTCCACTTTGCATGTAAACATTTGTCAAAAGAAAAGATGTTCCTGTATTGTTGCAGGCTAAATATAAAAGATGAGCACATTTTTTGTCTAAGAATCTAACAAAACATGCCCTAAAGAGCAGATTACAATATAAGGTATTTTTCAGCTGTGTAATAGCAATTTGTCTGGTCAAATCCTATTCAGTTTTGCAAACTGAAGTCTTTATTTGCCTTTCTGAGTACATGTTGCATTGTATTCAAATGAGAATGTCAAAGTATTCGGCCAGAGCCGAATAGCAAGAAACTATTCGGCCGGAGCCGAATAGCTTTTTTTCAGCCAGAATTCGGCCGAATACTTACTCGAAGCCGAAGTTCGGTACACCTCTAATCACAACAGACAGTTCTAGCACACTACAAAATACAATCCACCCTGTAAAGGAATGCAGAGGACAGACAGTTTCAAAGAAGGAAAGGGATGCACTCTGGATACTGACAGGAGGGTAGTCGGTATGATAGTTCATTGCAATAGTTCCAGGATACTTGGTTTAAACACAAAGGGAGGAATGGGTTGTAAAATGTCACAAGGGGCCTTCAGAGAAGGACCAGGGGGACAGAACCACAATGTACCTTGTGCGGTAGGAGTTCTTAGTGCTCGATGGGGTCCAATCAGTTTTGGGGCAATTTGCAGCTTCTGCGACAGAGTTCAAGATGGGAGACAGCTGCGGGTATCAGGGTGCAGGCAGTTCGGGGAGCGAACTGCCATTCGTACTTTGCCATTCTAGACCAAAGGCCAAGAACATCGTCCATCACTGCTCCATAGGGGATGAGGGGTTGCCCTCCTATCCCTCTTTCACTAGACTGAGGGGACTTCGTACAGGGTGTCCAAACAGAATCTCAAAAGGGCTAAACCCTACTCCATTCTGTGGCACCTCCCTGTAGGCGAACACAAGGCAGGGCAGCAGAATATCCCATTTTCTCCTAAGGTGCTCTTGCAAGCCACCTATCATGCCTTTCAGGGTCTTGTTGAACCACCGCTCAACAAGCCTATTTGTTTGTGGATGGAAAGATGTAGAGAACCGGTAGGTGACTCCACACTCTTGCCACATAGCCTTCATATACACAGATATGAAGTTTGATCCCCTGTCAGAAACGACTTCCTTGGGGAATCTAACACAGACGAATATCCCATCAGAGCCTTTGCAACCTCAGGGGCTTTGATGCTCCTCAGAGGGTCAGCCTCCAACAAGATGTATCTGTTCCCTGAGCTGGTTCGAGGTTCCAAAGGACCCACAAAATCCATGCTTATTCTCTCGAAAGGCCGTCCAACCATGGGTAGTGGAATTAAGGGGGTCTTTGTGGCACCAGTTGACTTGCCAGAAGCTTGGAAAGTCGAGCAGGACCAGACACAATCCTTAACTTTTACACTGAACTGCAGCCAGTAAAGGTACGCAGACAACCGGTCCAATGTCTTAGTCACTCCCTATGTGAAGGCATCAGAAAGCAGACACAGACACAGATTAAGCTTTGATCTACAAACTTTTAAAAACTGAAAATGCAGGCTGGAAAAAGGCCTAACTTGCCCTGTGCTAAGGTGGGAATTCCCTACCTAAAGAAAACTAAGGATAATCTGTGTCAGGAAGTCCAAAGCAAATCTCTGTCTGTGTCCAAAATCTATACTTGCCCTCACAACTAACTGTATACAATGCGTAGGGATGTTAGCATCAAAATAAGTAGTGTTCAAATAAAGGTGCAGAGCTTCTTCCAGCTCTTGGCTTGCAACCAGATTTCCCTTCCCCAAGTACAAGATAGTTTACAAGGCAGAGGAGTTCACTTCCCCACGAGTTCAAGTCTTTCAGTTTTACAAAACAACACAATTTCTTGGGACACTTCCTAATTCTTCTGATATGGTTACCTTTCACCAATTCTTATATATATAGTTCAGTCCCTTGACTTCAAATCAGATAAAAGTACCTTGCAATTCAAACACAAGCTTCTTTGCAGGTGTTTTCAGTGGATTTTTCATATAGGGGTGCATGCATTCTAGGCGCAGTTGTCACACCACAGAGTCCACCCATTACATCTCACGCAACCGATACACCTTACTTGCTTCTCTTCCATCAAAAACCTTGCCAATGCTTCAGCCTGACAGTAGTGCTTGATTCATTCCCATATCACATCCTCTTGATGTTGTTTCGTGGCTTGGTCAGCCACTATGCACTTGTTGCACTTTCTTATATTCTCCTGGCTCTTGCCAATGCGTGTTTGCTCATATCATACAATTCCTTAAATTCTCTTGGCTCTTGCCAATGCTTGTTTTCTCGTGTCATACAGTTCCTTGTATAAGGAGGTTTCACAAACTTTCTTTCACCCAGATCGGAATTCAAAAGTGCTTAAAATTGCTTTCGCTCAGATCGTTATGCAAAGAAATACTTGCTTTCATTCAAATAAGTGTTCATTGCTAGCTTTGCATGCTCGCCTGCCATCCCGGTGTTACCCCTGCTTGGTAGACTCACCGTTTGGAGCTTACGGCATTCACGCAAGGTCTCCTGCCGCCACCAGCTCTCTCTCTCTCTCTCTCGTGCTGCACCTCGCTTAGTCTCCCAGCGCCTCTTCCTGCTGCATACACTCTGCATCCTCCAAAGGGTCTCAAGCACTCTGTTTGCCACACCACTTTCCCGGAGAGGTTTGCTTTCCGTAGCCCTGCTTCCACAGCTGACTCCATTTTCACAGCACTTCCTGCTTTTAAAGTTCACACCACTGTGATTGGTCCAAAAAGGACTAGACCGCTCACTGTTGAAACAGGAGTCCTGCATTACTCTTGCTGGCCTCCTACTTGTCCCAGTACACAACTGATGTCTGTATGTGTGTGTGTGTGTTAGTGAAGTGAGGATGCATTTCTCTAGTTGGTCTCTTCCTCGTCCCAGTACCAAACCGATGTTTCTGGGGAATGTTTTAGGGGAAACACAGGGAAAGGATCGACAATAGCCTATGAAGGCTTGAGGGACAGAAGATTCATTGTAAAAGGGAAATGGGGGATACCATGTCTCGCCCATGGGCGTAATATTAGGGGGTTACAGGGGTGTTTGTCCCCCCTAACTTTCATGCCACACCATGATGTCCCCATTCATTTGGCTGGGGCACCTTTTCTTCAGATGTCATGTCCCCCCAACATTTTCAGCAAAGTAACTTGCTGGTCTCGTCTAAGGGTGCTTCTTCCCCACTCCCCAAGTCTCCTCCAGCTAGGTGATCCTCCCTCGCATATCGCACCCCCAGGGTCAGGATTCAAGAGCGATGGGCTTTCCCTGGCCTCCAGGGGGGCTTTCCCTGGCCACCAGGATATATAGGGGACAGAAGTGAGGACGCTCTCAGATCCCTCACACCTGCTAAAGGAATTTGGTGAGCCAAATCCAAAAGGAACTTTCTGTGGCATTGGGGGATCACCAACCTTCTGGTGCCCTCACCTTCAGAGTCTTTTGGCTCACTGTACAGGTATCCATCCTTCCAGTACACTTTGAACAGTCCAGGGGCCTCAACCTTAGCCTGCTCCTCCGCCTGCTTCCGCAGACCCGCCAGAGTGGGACACTGTTTCTGGGCTTTGACAAAGTCAGTCTGATCCGGGCCCCCAGCTGATGCAAACTCATCCAGCTTGGACAGACCCTTCAGATCTGCGCTTACCTGGTCCCCCACCTCAGGTTCCTGCTTGTGCTAGGCAAGACACTGAGTCCACTGTTACCAAGGTAGGGTTCTCAGTTGCTACTGGCTGCTCTCCCACAGGATTAGGTGACTCAGCAGTCTGTGGTACTAGACTAGGGGCTACCAGCCATGCCGGTCCCTCCAACAAGTCCTCTGGAAGCACTCCAGGCTCTAAGGCTCTGAGAGTGTTCAATCTGGCAACCTCTTTGGCCATTTGGATCAAGAAGATAATTACCCAACAGACTAGGGACAGGGATGTAGTCTTTCACCACTAGACAGCGCTGGGTTGTTTCACCTCGCTAGCTGAACTCTACTATTTGGGGACCTGACTTCGAAGAAGATTGGGTTGGATCTTTGTCCTTCCCATCCTTGTTAACTTTTTTGTCAGAAGATTCCTCTTCCGGTTTGGGTGTGCTTGCCTTTATCTGGACTCAAGTACTCACAAACCTGTTTGCAGTCTTTGAAAGCTCCATGGGGTCTGCAATAGTCTTGTCCACAAAATTCTGGTGTAGGTCAATCTCACAATTCTTCAATACATGCTCACACGCAATCAAATTGCACATCCCTTTAAATGTGTGAACTTTGTTACCAGCCACCCACCCGCTCAGATATTTCAACAAGTGTGTGAACGCTTCAATTGTCTGCCTACTTTTCTTTCTGAGCTCTCTGAAGCTCTTGAGATACTGTTCAGGGGTTTTACAGAACTTCCTGAGGATGTCCGCCTTCATGTTCTCATAAACTGTCCTTTCCTCATGAGTTAACTGAAGAATTACATCAGTCCCTGGTGTTGGTAAGCGACTCATCTGGACAACGCTCCACAGTACCTTGTCCACCTTCTGTAGCTGAAAAGCAAGCTCAAGCACTTCAAACCAGTAAAAAAATATCCTTCCCCAACTCGTAAGCCTGCACTATGGGGATGTGGCGCCAGGGTTTATGCCGGGCACCCTGGTTTGAGCCACTACCGCTGCTTTTACTAGATATGGATATGTTAGCCTCCTTCTCGTCGAGTGCTAGTATGCGCAGCTCTATGGCAGCCCTGTCCCACTCAAGTGCGACCTTGTCCCACTGTTTTTGTTCCTACAGCACTAGTCTCCTCTCCTCCAACAGGTGCTTTCTAGCCACTACATTGTTAACAGCTAGGAAAATTACTGGGCCAATTAGAGACTGTGCCGAGCTCTGGGACCTGCAGGATTCCGCACTAGCCTCTGACCTCCGTGACACTCTAGAGTGCTGAGAAATCACACTTGCCCCCGGCGGGATGGCTGGCGAGAAACACTGATCATGCCGTCTTCCTCTTCATCTTCCACTACCCCTTGTGGAAGGTCTTCTTCATTCGGGTACACAGGGTCTAACCCGTCCATTGGGGTCTTCTCCCCAACCACCCTCGCTTCTACCCAAGCTTGGTGGCTGGTCAGAAACTCAGGTTTATTAACCTAGTGCTGTGGGGAAGATATAGGATGCACAGGAAATCCTTGCTTATGCCTTTCACAGTCCCCATGTCAAAATCCATGATTATTTTCAAATAACTAGCAGTGTTTAAACGTTACCTGCAAAAGTACTTTTCTCGTTGGATGACTGAGCTGTGTGCAAAAAATCCAACTAGATCCAACAGCCTGCCACCAATGTGATGAATTAACTTCCGGGGTACCAGTGGTCCAGGGATGAATATTGGAGGAGATGCAGCTACAGTGTCTGGACTCTGATTCAGTGACTTGGTGTGGTGTGGCTTTAAGGAAAAAAAAGCCCAATTCACCTTAAAAACCCCTGGAAAGCGCGGAGCGCGCGCAGAGTTCGGGTGCTCAGTTCAGTCTGCAGCAGTCCGCAGCAGACAGCAGTGACAGGAGGTAAGAGGGAAAGAGGGAGTTATGGTGGAAAATGGGCCATTAACCCACCTCAAGTATAAACAAGCACAGAACTCTCTTGCCTCTGTATCCTGTCTCATGGCTGATAATGTACGGCATATGGGCTTTGACAGTGAAACTGACACTGACACTGCAATCGAGAGTGAAATGGAAATGGAGCAGGGCGCGGGGATAACTGTTGTGACACGCGATCCACACAATCCAAGAGGGGCAGAGACTCTGAGTACGGTTAGTGAAAATCAGACTTGTCTGGCGCTCGACATGCAAGAGGCGCCCCCATCTCAAACAGCAACAGTACCATTGTATATGGTGCACACGGCGCAGAATGACGAAGCCTTATTAGACAATGCTGACACCGTAGCAGCTTCGGCTGCGGCCCCGGTTTTTACAGCGGTGCAGATCCCAGAACAGCATGTTATACCGTAACTAACACATTCAGAAATCGTGCCAGCGCACGAGAAGCTATGTAGGGCAAATGTCTCTACATCTAAAGAAAATGCTTTGCAACACGCTCCGCCAATCACTCTTTCCCGCCACTAGAGAAGGCAGCGCAGAAGTCAGCGCAGATGATAGAATATCCTCAGATAATGCACACAGATATAACTTTAAATTGTCCGTTCCAACATGTCGTCAATTCGTGGTGATTGAGATAAATGCTGGAGCATTTCAATCACCTTTCAATGTGACAGACATGGAATTGCTGGCACTAGATGTTCCACGCGTCTCCATGGATACAAATATACTGAGGTTTACTTATCCACAAGTACATGTAGATTACCCAAATGTAGGGAATGAGAGTACTCCCATACAGAAGACCGTAGGTAGCAAGAATCATGAAGGCTATAATAGCTTGGAAAAAAAGGGTTGCAGCAGAAGAGTGGAAAATGAAATAAATATGCAAAACAGTTTGGACGCAGGAACTGGTGGAGAGACCAGTGGACTTGCTGGTGATATGCAGTGGGGCTGTGAAATGGGCACATGTCACAAGGGGATTGACCTATCGGGGCGTGAGGCAAGCTTGACAATGAGACTGCAGGCAGACTTTGAGAAAATGAAAGCAAGATTGGCTGAAAGTTTTACAACTATAAAATCAGGAAGGATCACACTCCCGGGAAATGGCACTAGAAATGGCACTGCCTTTGAGACTCACCTCCCGTTGAAAGGAGTAGGAGAAGCGCAGCAGAAATTTCATCTTACCACGCCAGATGCGGCTGTTTCGGTGGTTCGCCTGGAAAGGGCGGGAGGCAAATGTGACATGCAATCGACTCACGAAAGCGCTGAAAGGTTAGCTTCAGAGAGAAATGGTAAACGGCAACAAAAAATGGTAGACTCTGTCAGAGAGAAAAAAGAACTTCAAATTGCGTAATGGCGATTAATTTTGGGGCGAGGAGCACGGACCAGCAACATCAGATAAGGCTGAAAACCCCGTCCTTACAAGGAACGTGTGATCAGAGAAATATGAGCAATAAAAATGCATGTAGTCCTGCCAATAAGGACACAGATCTAAAATCAAATCTGTCAGCCGCAGCAGCGATTCAGATTCATAATAATGTTTTGACTGCTGCATCCTTGGCCCTAATTCCATTCATAAAACTGGATGGAAGTTTAAATGAGGCTATACAAAATAACGGAGCGGTATTGGGACATCTGAATGAAAAAATAACAAAAATGGAATCTCAAACTTTGGCCTATCAACCACGACAAGACTCAGAAAAGAGTCAGGTTGAAGAGCGAGTAAACAGGCAATATGAGGTGACTTTGAAAGATAGTAGGGAAAAAAATACTCTAATGGAGGAAATGTTTGGTGTGTTGAAACAGATGGCGGGGCAGATTACATTGCCATTAACAGTAATACCAAGCGTGGAGGAGCGTGGAACAGATGCAGCCATACAATGCTCCATGGACATACAAAATCTAAACAGGCTGAGCGGAAAAAATTACACTGTAATTGAAATTAAGGCAAATGGACACCCCGACTTAACAAGCAAAAGTGATAACACGACGAGTGTCGTGATGGGACAAAACAATTCTCTCGGTATGCAGGAGAGAATTCAAAGCAGGACACAAACGGCTGTGGTCTGCAATACAGAGGTAAATGTCCAATCGAGAAAAACAGCAAATGGGTCCGCGTCCTCCCATGAGAAGCCCCCGGAAATTCCATCTTGCTCTTCGTCTAAAGCTTCGTATGGGATCTTCAGTGGCCCTGCAAAAAAATCTCACAATCAATGAGAGTAAAGTCAAAACGCAAGCAGTTCCAAAGGGACAGGCAAAGAAAAAACTAGAAAAACAGAAGCACATTCAGGATCTAACAAAACAAACCAGTAACTCAAGGAAATGTATAGGAAATTTGATGACCCTAGTCAAATCAAAGCTATTTGTAAGAGAAAAACCTGATAGATTAAAGAAAAATTACACTGAAGAAAATGCTGATAAAGGAGTCGGTAAAGTCAGCAAAGGAAAGGAGCCATAAATCCAAAAAAGTGAATGGGAATTGAATCTGACCAGAGCGCAGCTTCTTCAGTTGATCAAATCGAGGATTTATGCAATTTGTCTAGATACCCTGACAATGACGAAGACGATTGCACATTGATGTCAGAAGTGGTGCTGCTGAATGAGACCACTGCAGTTCAGCGTCACCGACACAGAGTACACAAGAGAAACAGCTGCTGGGGAAAACACAACCAAATGAAAATGTAAAAGGCGATGTGCTGGTGAGAGAAAGAACTTTGGTGGATCAGCCAAACAAATCGACCAAATGGCAAGTAAAAACTAGTTCAGAGCTCAAAAACCAAGTATTAACGTCTTTGAATCCGAAACAAACATCAGCTCAAAATCAGAAAATACTGAAACCAGTGGCAGAAAAACATCGACAAGAGCGGAAAGTGCTCTCACGAAAAATAAAGATTGAAAATGTATTCAGCGATGACATTGATGTCAACTTGAATAGAGGAAACATAATGTGTTTGCTGCACTCAGTCCCGGTGCTACGAACCATTAGGTCTGAAGACATTTGCATATTTGAATACACATCCGAAGAGCGTGTTGATTGTGTATTATTACACATCAACTCACAAGCAGTGCATAAGATCTTGATTGCTGCAAAAGATGAGCTACTGTGCTTGGGTTTGAGATATCGGAACATGAATGGTCTGGAAGCAGAACCTCAGTATTGGGCAATGAGGAACAGGGTGCGAATGTAACCATGGAACAGCGACGAGAGCATCTGAGGAGGCATTTGAACATTGAATCATTCCCAAAAAAACAGAATGGGAACCACAAATTCGAGATGAAGAAGCACTAGCTAGAGAATCCTGGCCCTGATGTCCCAGTAACATTGATCTCATGGAACACAAGGGGGTTCAGGCATCTCTATAATGTATTCCCAGCTGCCCGGACTGATAATTTTGCAATTTGCTTGCAGGATACTTGGATGCGTTCGCCTCCAGCAAAGGACGGGTATCGAACACTGATAAACCCGGCGGAGAAAAATGCAAAAGGAAGACCTTTTTCTGGTTTAATAACGATGCTGAAGTCAGGCACAAACTGGGAAGTAATCGAAGAAAACAATCCAAACAGCTATGTCCAAGCGACCTTACTTCAATATTCCAATGGACCCAAACAGAAAGCCCAAACTTTGCTCTTGCTTAATGTGTACTGGAATCCAGTAAAGATCTCTGCTGGATCATGTATATCCTCGGTGATGAAGATAATTGATAAAAATCAAAGGTGTCATCAAGACTTATCAATCATCGTGTGAAATATGGAGTTAATAGAGGCTAAATCTCCAGACGGACAGATGGAAATACAAGAAAAACTCAATGGAATGACGAAATGAAAGCACGTGACTGCCACATGGTAAATGGAAGTGTAAATGGTGGCATACCACCAAAATATACGTGGCACAACATGGGATACGACAAGACCCTAGATTACATTTGGACGTCAAGAAACGTGTTCGATAAAATCAACAGTTTGAATATTGCACCAACTGAAAACAGCGACCATCATGTATTGGTAATGTTGTGGCGGATAAGGTGTAAAGGTGAGTCTGTGGTGGATGGGCAAGCGCTGGAAGTAAATTATGGGCGAAACAGACTCAGAATAAAAGAAAAACAAATACACAAATTGACGATTGAGATCCATGCAGCAAATAAAGAAACCACTGACCCAACAGACTACGTAGCATTTTTACCATGCTTGAATATTGGATTTGCTCAAAAACATTATACTGATAAAGATCACAAGTATAACTGGAGTGCGACATTAAGGAAGGAAAAGAAGCGATTAAAGAAAGACATATTCAACATAAAATCACGTTTTGGTGCCAGCGCTTACAGACCCATAAAATAGAGAAAGCAAAGATATTGAAACTGGTTGAAAGCTTTTTCCTATCAGAGGGATCAAGAGCGTGGGGAAGAGATGCTGGCCCTAATTAAAACAAACAACACAAGAGAGATATGGAACATCCTGAACAGAGGTTCACTCAATCAAGCTGCGTGAATGGCAAATGGCGTGGCTGAAAGTGATTGGCTATTACATTTCCAGAAGATATTTTCAACAACCGAGAAGCCAATGACGAAGGCAGATGTAAAAGATGAAATTAGATGGGATATAAATGAGACCGGTGAAGACATTTGTTCTGCCATCATGAAGCTAAAGAACTTAAGGGCGGCAGGACCAGATGGCATCACGAATGTGATGCTTAAAAAACACAAACATGCGTGGTCCATATTCATTGAAAACTTGTTTGCAGTGATGGCTGAAAGACAGAAAATACCAGCTTCATGGAATAAGGCGATAATAGTACCAATTTTTAAGAAGGGCAGTCGGGACGACCCTGCCATCTATCGCCCGATTGCCCTTCTGGATACAATTGGAAATGTGTTCGCAACGTTCCAACAAAAAAAGCTTTCAGCCTGGGCTCTGAAAACTGACATATTCGATGAAAGGCAAACAGGCTTTACCAAGGGCGTCGGTACAGAGATCAATCTAGTCCTGGTGAATTTACTGAAGCTGAAAGCCTTGCAGAAGAAGGACAATATATTCCTTGCCTTTATCGACATGTAGCAGGCATTTGATACTATAAATCGGGAGAAATTATGGCAGAAATTGGAGAAATGGAATTGCCTAAAGGCCTTGCTGCAGCCAATAAAGGCCCTGTATTCAAAAACATCTATTAGAATCAGGTTAAATGAGAGGGGAGATCTGTCCGAGCCCATTGACACCAACAAAGGGGTGAAACAGGGATGTCTCTTGGCAGCAGCCCTGTTTAAGCTATATATTGCTGATGTGCCAATTGCCCTAGGAAGTGCAAAATGTTTTCCACCAAAAGTTACGGGCAACACATAAGATGTGCAATTTATGCGGATGACTTGGTATTGTTTGATCGGACCCAAATAGGCCTACAGCGGCTGTTGTCAAAATTAGAAACATATATGGACAAAAAAGATTTGACAATAAATGTGAAAAAATTAAATTATGAAGCTTGGGCCTTCAAAGGGCAGCAGAAATAACAACTTCAAGTGGCAGGTTTACAAGGGCAAGATTGAGAAAGTCGCTGAAATCCGCTCTCTGGGGATTCTGATGAATAACTCAATATGGAGCTGGGTGAAAGATATATATCATCGGACTAGAACCCTCTCTTTACAAGGAGCAAGAATCTAGACATTATTTGGAAAATTCGCGTTAATACCGATATGCACGTTCTACGTGCAGAAAGTAGTCCCTGCAATAACATTCGGGGTGGAAGCAGGATGGAACATCGACCAAAAGATATGGGGCCTCATTACAACCTGCCAGTCCGGGACCGTGCAAAATCCGTGACGGCGGTAAAAACGTTTCCGTGTCCGTAAGGTTGCGGAAAAACCGTCCGATTACACGCTGTCGGTCGCGCGCACCACACGGACTCGGAAACGTTGTTACCGCCGTCACGGAAAACCCCACGGAAATGGAAATAACGAAGCCACAAGTGGCGCAAAACCCGTTTCCGCCTCCGCCACCACGGGCACCGGAAATACCATGATCGCCAAAACAGGAAACAGAGAGGCGGCCATCATATAAAAGCACAATCCATTGCCATCCAGAGCCAGCACAAGCACAATCCTAACTCTGAGAAGCCAAAAGGGACCACCAGCATGTCTGCCAGGATTCCTGCTCAGAGGCAGCGCAAACAGCGCTTCAGCGAGGCGGAGCTAACCGTCTTGGTGAAGCACATTGTGGATAATGCTGAGATGCTGTTCAGCGCCGACCAACGGCGTGCCACACAGCAGCGGAGGAAGGAGGTGTGGGCCGAAGCTGCACGCAAGTGCACCGCCGTGGGCGTGGCAGTGAGGAGCGTGAAGGACTGCCACAAGCGTTGGGACGACCTGAGGCTGAGGGTACGCAACCTCATTTCCACGCACCGCCAACGCAGCAGTGGGACAGGCGGAGGGCCCCCTTCCCCACTGAGGCTGCAAGCATGGGAGGAGCGTTGCAGCAGCGTCCTCCACCTAGAGGGAATCCATGGGATCGGGCAGGCTGAGGCAGGAGTGAGCACACCTGCAGATGCCGGTAAGTGCCCAAACATGAATGCCACATGTAAATATGCAGTTGTGAGTACTGGGCCAAAGGACCCATTAACAGCCCCCCCCCCCCCCCCCAGGCAGTGCATGTGTGGGCCAAAGGACCCATTAACAACCCCCCCCCCCAGGCAGTGCGTGTGTGGGCCAAAGGACCCATTAACAACCCCCCCCCCCAGGCAGTGCATGTGTGGGCAAAAGGACCCATTAACAACCCCCCCCCCCCCAGGCAGTGCATGTGTGGGCCAAAGGACCCATTGACAACCCCCCCCCCAGGCAGTGCGTGTGTGGGCCAAAGGACCCATTAACAACCCCCCCCCCCAGGCAGTGCATGTGTGGGCCAAAGGACCCATTAACAACCCCCCCCCCCCAGGCAGTGCATGTGTGGGCCAAAGGACCCATCATGATCCGTATGGCAACCAATATCACTGAATGCAGACACCAGCAATCAGATGCATGTGACAAACACTATTCAATGTACAATCTTAATGATGCATGTGATGCACCCATCTGCCACCACAACAACACTAATTGCATGCCCTTTGTGTCCCCACAGCCGTTTCAAGTGACAGTGATACTGCACAACAGGCCAGCCAATCTGCATCGGCAAGTACACTAGCCACCGCCACCACACAGGAGGATGCTGCCGGCAGTTCTGCACCTCTGGCCACATTACCAGCCACTACAGATGTGCGGCACACCACCACCACCGACATCCCCACCGTCTCCACACTGGCTGAGTCTAGACAGGTGCCACGGGAACCTATCATGGACACCCAACACAACACCGAAGGCAGCAGCACTGCAGAGGGGGCGGCCTGCAGTGATAACAGTGCCCCGCAAGAGCACTCGGAAACGGGGCCACAGGGGGAGATGCCCACATTGGAAGACCTGGGCTCCTTCCATGAGCTGGGGTTCAGCCCCACTTCACTGGGGAGTCCCATGAGGTCGCCCACCCCATCCATGGCCGAACTGAATGCCCGCATGCAGCGGATGGAGGACCAGCAGGCTACCCTCACCCAGCTGGTGGAGAGGCAGCTAGAGGAATCCAGGCTGCAGAGGGAGAGCTACAGCGCCTCAGTGCGTCACCTGTCGAGGTCCATTGGACGCTTTGCGAGCACCATAGTGACCCTTGCACGCCATGTGCGGGAGGGCAACGACCACACCTCCAGGCTTGTAGAGGCCATGTTGGTTGGCCAACAGGCAAATCTGGCACGGATGCCCTCAATCCCAGATTCTGGCCCATCAAACACTACCACCCCATCCAGCTCCACTACTGCCAGTCCAAGGAGGCGCTCGAGTAGGCTAACGGGTCCTTCGGGCAAGGTTGCACAGGCACAGAAGCGCACACGGAAGTGATGGCATGTGTGTGGGGCAGTGCAGGACACATGTGGATTACAAGGGTGTGAGAGGGGTGGGCACGTTTGGGTGGTGGGGTAGGTAGTTTTGGGGGTTTGGACAATGGGCTCTGGGTGGGGGTGGGCACGTTTGGGTGGTGGGGTAGGTAGTTTTGGGGGTTTGGACAATGGGCTCTGGGTGGGGGTGGGCACGTTTGGGTGGTGGGTGGCCCCGGGTGTACAGCTTCCCTAACCAATGCACCTTCTTCCCTGTTGTTATCACATCAATACATCACCATTTCAAATCAAGACATACATGTGTGGACATTGATCATTTATTTTGCAGTGCAACTATTAATTCATTGTCGTCACCATGTTTGTGCATTTCTGTGAATGTGCTGTGACTCAAAAGTAAATGCGAATCAGGGCATCCCGTGCTCTCTGGCCATCATGTGGACCCCCAGGGGGAGGCGGTGCCATCCCATCCCCATCTCCATCCCCATCCCCATCTTCCTCATCTGCGTCTGGTGGCATTGGGATGTTCCTGCGCAGGCATATATTGTGCAGCATGGCACATACGAGCGTGATTTTGCCCGTCTTCACTGGGCTGTACAGCAGTGATCCGCCAGATCTGCTCAGACAGCGGAAACGGGCCTTCAGCAGTCCAAATGTCCTCTCAATCATTCCACGTGTGCGGATATGTGCCCTATTGTATGCCTCTTCATGCCTGTTCCTTGGTCTCCGTACAGGTGTCATCATCCATGGCGTGAGTGCATATCCCGCATCACCTACATGGGATGTAGATGGGGGAACATGTCAGTGTTTGTGGCATCATGTCCCCATCTGCTGCTGTGCATTCGTGTATCATCATTCATTCATGCATATGTACCATGGAGTGTATGGAGGTATGTCTTGGGCATCACGAGGTATGTCGCTGACTGCATATGGGCCTACACATTAACTTGCATGTTTACTGTGCCCTGCGGGTGACATTTGATTGTGTGCATGTCATGGTGCAGTGCTGTCCACACATGGCAGAGTGACTCCACTGTACGGAAGTAGTAAATACACGTCGTCTCATTTACACGCCTCTCATGCTTTTTGGGGCAGTGTTTCAATTGAGGGTGGGTGTCTGCTGTGGCACAGGGTTCATGGGACAGTGACGGGATTGGCTGTGGCAGCGTGTGCACGGGCACATTGTGGTGCCCTGTCATGTCTTCCTTCATGATGTTTGGCATCCGCTGTGTATTTGGTAGATGGAAGGGGGGTGATGCATGTGCGGTCACAGCGCCACACTCACAATGCTCATTGGCCTGGACACACACACACCACTCCGACAGGGTTGTAGCATCGTCAGCTGTACTCACCCAATAGCCATGTGCTTTGTCCGGCATAGCGTTCCATGTACCGTGGCAACGTGGAATTCCGCAGTACCATTGAGTCATGTGATGAGCCTGGGAAACGTGCGCAGCAGTGTGTAATCAGTTGCATGGCATCACAAACCATCTGGACATTCAAAGAGTGATACTGTTTCCTATTGCGGAACACCGCCTCAATTGCATGTGGTACTGTCAGCTCGACGTGGGTGCAGTCAACTGCGCCTATGCAATTTGGCATGCCTGCTATGGCATGGAAGGCCAACTTGGTGGCAATGACCTCGGGGAGGGTGCGGGGTAGGGCTATGTGTTCCGACACATGGCGCAACAGGGCATCCAGTACCTGTACCAGGATTTTTGAGAAACACGGTTGTGATATGCCGTGCAGCTCACCAACCGTGTGTTGATAGGTGCCAGTGCCAAGGAAATGCAGAACTGAGACAACCTTCAAGAGGGGGGGATGGCGGTGGGGGTGTCAATTAGGCTGCTGATGTTGTCCACAATCATGGCGGTGATGTGCAGGATTGTTGCGCGGTCCAGCCGGTATAGGGTGTGGATCTGTCCTGGGGTGAGGTTCCAGGGTGAGGCCCTGATGCGTGGTATTGGTGGCTGGCGGCGGGGTCGGGCTGGCTGGGCAATGGGGTTTGCCATAGCTGCAGGGTTGGCTGGTTGCCGCCTGCGCCTCCTCCGCCTACGCCTCCTCCTCTGCGCCATTACTGCCACCATGTGCAGTGCTGCCTGTTGGTTGAGTAGGCCCAGTCCCAGTGCTACTAGACCTGCTGCCTGCATGGTTCTGTGTTGTGTTGGGCTGGGTGTGGCCCTTTTGTAGGCTCCCAGTGGCCTGCTAGGTCCAGCTGGGCTGATTTGGTGCACCTGTGCCCTGATTCAGTTCAGCAGGCAGTGTATAACGCCATGTTCGCGGTGGCGGCGGTTCCGCCACCGTGATCACGGTATTTACGCCATTTTTTTGCCGGTATTTCCGTGTCCGCGCTAGTTGTGATGCTCACGGTGTTTCATGTTGACGGTAACGGAGGGGTTTCCGTGCAGACGGACTTAACGGGAACCCTATTTCCGCGGTGGCGGTTTAGGGTGGTGCTATTACCGGGGCCGCGGGTCATGATTGCGCGGACATGGAAACGGTGCCGGTATGGTTTTACCGGCAGTGTTAATTCCGGACCGGAGTACTTGTAATGAGGCCCAAGGTCTCAATTGGAAGGAATTTTTTGGCGGCGTGTCCCGAGATTGCCAAAATACTTATCCATTACCATAATACACCACACGCTAGCCTTGGAGAGCTTACATGGAACAGTAATATGGAAGTCCATGGCACTATTGAGAAAGATGGTTATCTCTAACCCTGAACCAGCGTATGAAATACTAGCACCTAATGAAAATCATCCATATACAGGTTTATGCTGTCCTGGTCAGAAAAGGTGAAAGTAGCCATGCAAGCCGCCAATATTTCGATGGACATGTTCTTAGAACGTCCACAAATTGAAAGAAAGAAACTGAAAGAGTGGCTATGGATTGAAAATCTTGATAAATATGGAAAGCTACCCACAGCCTTAGATCTGGGGACGACAATGAACAAAGTTGATAATATGCCAAAGTACCTCTTACAATTCCCATCTAGATACCATCGAGATAGCTTCTTTCGATTACGAACAAACGTATATAAATCAAAACACATGATGGTGATGCGACACATTGGAACTGCAAAGGACGATGCTTGTAGACACTGTCTAGTACATTTGGAGACAATAAAACATCTATTAAATGAATGTATGTCGCTCAGGGACTTAAGATCTGTCCATTTGAGTAAATTCTTGCCCAAAACTGACATGATGGATGATTTTTGGGCTCGCATTTTAAGTGGAAGCTCGGTTCACTTAATTTGTGCGGTCATAAACTTTCTTGATAAAGCCACAAATTGAAGGGATAAAGAAACAGAAATCAGAATTGCCTGAAGCAACCAAATAAAACGTTGTAATAAAAGTTTGAAATAAACTAGATGTTACAAATAAAAAAAATGTAAAAAAGAATATTGGTTTCTAAACCATCAATCAGTCCCACACCTATAGTACACCAGAAAGGATCCTCACAGATTGGAAACACATTCAAATTATTAACCTCCTTGTCCAATTTTGGTAATGATGACGGAACAATAGGCTTATCTCCAAAAGGTCGAGGATTGTTGGTTAGTTGCAACACAAGAAAAATACAATTATTGCCAATGATAAAAGGGACTGTCCAGTCAAGGTTGCATACAAATATCTTCTTTATTTATTATCCCAACAGACAGTTCTAGCACACTTCAAAATACAAACCACACAGTAAAGGAATGCACAGGACTGACAGGGATGCACTCTGGATACTGATATGAGGGTAGTCGGTATAGTAATTAATCGCAATAGTTCAAGGACACTTGTTTTCAACACAAAGGGAGCAATGGGTCATAAAATGTCACTTGGGGCCTTCAGAGAAAGGCCACAGGGACACAATTGCAATGTACTTTGTGCTGTAGGAGTTCTTGGTGCTCGACAGGGTCGAATCAGTTTCAGGGCGCTTTGCAGCTTCTGCGACAGAGTTCAAGATGGGAGACAGCTGTGGGTATCAGGCGGCAGGCAGTTTGGTGAGCAAAGCTGGACGGACTGCTGCAGGCTGGCCTATATTGGTGGCTTAGGGTCAGGAATCATTGTCTCAGTGCTGATCAGCGGTTCTGAAGCACTGGTCGAGGTGTCTCCAATGGCATTAGCGACTTCGGCATAACAACAGTCAGCGGTGCAGTCGGTTGCAGCTTGAGGGGCTCAACTGGCTAAAAAATGTCCTTTAAGGTAGGTGTTGGTAGGTGCTTGTCGATGCACTCCTCCTAGCTTCTTCACTAGGCTCATGTCGTCCTTTAAGGCTGGTGGCCCAAAGCTGAGGAGAGTGTTGCAGGCAGCTGCTTGTCCTTGGTTTGGTTCAGAGACTCTCTGGCACTTCTCACCTAGGAAGCTTGCTGCCGATCCTAGTAATGCATGCTGTGTGCTTGCTTGGTACTGGTTCTGCAGCTGCTGGAGGGTCCTCTGAATTCAGAATCTCCCTCTGTTCCCTGGGATATATTAAGGGGAAGGGTCTTGCTTCCCTTTTGGAGGTCCTGGCCTTCCTTCATTGGCGTAAGATGTAAGGCAAACTGTACCTTCAGCCAGGGTCCAATGATGAGTTATTCCTTCTGCTTCTGGTGAAGCCTTCAGATAATCTGCCAAAAGAGGGGCTCGGCCCTCTTGTAAAGCCAATTGGGACCACAAGGATTGTTGTAGGGTAAGCCTAATTTAATGAACCAATCCTCGGTCCCCGCCAACAATCTCCTGTATGCGTGAAGTCATACCCAGAGAGCTTTGCAACATAATAGGTAAAGGGGTGAAAACATGTTCTCCTAAGCCCCACTCAGCTTCCTGTCTGTTATGGATCTAAGGGTGCCTCTGGTTAATGGATGGCTATATGGTTCTTGATTAAAGCGGCAGGTGTCCCTTGAAGCTGCGGTGGGACCAGACTTTCTGGCTCCGTCAAACCACATACTCGTATCTTCTGAATGGAGGCCCCCTGCAGGGAGGACTACTGTAAACATGCAGTTCCAGACATGACTTTTCACTGTCAATCGATACTGAGGGGTTGGGGGCCTGGCTACAGGTAGACACACTGCATTTCAAAGGGTGTTGGGGTTTCCTGTCTCTTTTGTTAGCCTCTGTAGCCAGGCCCCATGTTGGCCTGTTTGAATTAAACTCTGATTAGTATGTCAATGCTGCCACCAGCTGCATGGCTCAACCAAAGGACAGGGCAGGTCCATGGAGCCTTTGTTAGTTAATTAGGCTGGACATGTCAGGGGGACGGTTCGGCCCTCCCCTTCTGAAGATGCATTGTTTACTCCACCTATCAGATCCCAACTAAATATGACAGGGGGACTGACCCTGTAGGCTATGTCCGCCCAGAGTACACAGGTCTGTGCATATGTCAAGCGGTAAGCATAGAAAAATGTGTGCGGGTTAGAACCACACATTTTTATCTACCATAGTTCAATTTCACTTATAATTTCAAAAAAGCCCAGGTGAGTGCACACCCACCGTGCAGATGGTTTAATTCCTCACAGTGACACCATCCATTCCTGGAGCTAAAGGGCCTAGCGGATCTGTGCAAGAGTGACCATCCTGAATTTGTCTTTCCTGAGGAATGTGTTCAAGCGCCTCAAATCCAGGATGGATTGCAGTCCTCCATCTTTCTTGGGAACTGTGAGAAACCTGAAGGTTTCTCCCTTGCTAGTCCCCACAAATCTGTCATCCATGTGGCCAGGACACGGCCACCGCTATTGGATCCAATTCCTGGGTGGACCAGTGAAGGAGGATCACCTTGATGGGGGTCCTTGGGGAGTGGGAGTGAGACACTCACAGGTGAGACACAGTATCCCCCTTCTTTCAACACCTTTTACCTATCCTTCCAGGTAGGATTTCCAAAACACTGCCGCCCCCTTCCAACACAAAAACTTTTGCACAACGCGAAAGAGAACAGACTAACACCAAAGCCATTTGGACACCTGATGTCCCAATACAAGGGCCAGGCAATTGACCAGAATCACACACACCTGCAGGCCTTTTCCCTTCCCCACAGGGATAAAAGGTGGAGCACGAAAGAACATGACTAGCAAGGCAGACTGCATGACGTGAGAGCTAACTCAGCACGGCAGTTCAAGAGGAGGAGAAAGATGGCGCAGAACGACAGTGTGACAAGGAGAGAAGCGACCTTGCCCTTTCCAACCAAGACCCGTGAAACCTCTGCAAAGGGAATTATACATCTGAAAACAATAGCCAGCATGTGTTGCAGATGTCTACGGTACATGAGACCTTCCTCTGCTGATAACCAAGCGGGGAAGAGACGCGGGTCTCTATGGCACCAAACTTGACTCGAAGGAGAAGAAAGCCAAGCAAAGCAGTTCATCACAGATGGTGAGTCGAGGGAAGAGTCGATAAGAAACCGAACTGCCTTGAACAATAAATAGCCAACGGCTAATTTGGACTTTTGAGAAGCCTAAAATGATAAATTGATGAAAGAGGGGGAAAACCAGCAACAGACAAGTCCTGCACCACGTGGGTGCTCAAGGAGGAAGAAACTACTGTAACCAGAAGCCCTTGGGAAGAGGCGAGAAGAGGTCAAAGTGGTCATGCAGGGGTCTTGTAAAATCCTATGTATCGTTGAAAGTCTTTGACCGAGAGATGATTGTGGAAGAAAAGGGAATTGTATCCTGCATGATGAAATCAGTATATGAACAGTGTGGTTCATAAAAGGATGGCAATAGTGAACCTTGCGGATGGATGCTAACAAAAAGGGACGTAGTACAATGTCCCGAAGTACAGTGAACTGTTTGGAGAAGTTGGCGAAAGTGAACTCGACAAAGGTAAGCCGACAACCCGAATAGTGTGTTGATTGAAGTGAACCCGACCAAGGGGTGTCCCACAGTGAACTGTCTGTAAAAGTTGGCGATAGTGAACCCAGAAGAGGGAAGCAGACAATCAGGGACGAAGCCTGAAGTACTGGTTGAAAAGACATTAAGACTTGTGAAAGTAAGAGGTATTGGAAGACCAGGGGAAGTAAATTATCCCCCTTCTCAAGTGGGTCTGAGCCCTGGTCGATGGAGATCCAGGGTTGAAAAGTCATCACCCAAAGTACATTGAAAAAGGAACTGTTCCATTGATTGGCTGAATACGATATGTGAGGGATCGGCGTCTGGAAGAGAGGGACCCAGGGGTGAAGCCATCACCCAACGTGAACTGTGGAAAAGGACATTTTGTTTGTTTGTTGTTGAATACATCAGACATCGAAGGCAAGAGACTTTTTGTTAAAAGAGACTTAACCATCGAAGAACCTGAGAGCTGATACAGAACTGTCGGCTCATGCTGGGAAAGCTTGAGCATTTGCTGTGCTCAGAAGTCCCACCTTATCCCGTGCTCAAAACGTGGGGAAGGGAGACACTTGGCTAAAGCCCATCCCGACTTATGATTTCAGACAAATTCTTTCTTTATTAAGAATCCTATCCCATACTCTTTCTATATTTAGTTGTAAGGATTTGTCAATAGGTTTTTTTTCAGTATAGGCCCTTTTATTTGGCACAACACCAACAGGACTGCCTTATTTTTCATATGATGGTCGACGCTTGCTCCCATCTTAGATTTAAGTTAGGCATTTTTCCACCCTGCATTTATCATTCAATAAACACCCTTGAACTGTGATCACTTGTGTCTGTCTTTACTGTTGCCACCATGAGTTCCTTCCCGCATCTCTGACTGTCTGACTGCTATCCAGGAGCAGTGTTCCGCCAATGACCTCTGCCTTAATGCCAGTAAGACTGAGATTTTACTCATCGGCACACCCACTCCCTCCTTCCTTGCAGCTCTCTGGCCGGCCTCTCTTGGCCCTCTTCCTGCTCCCACCTGCAAGATAAAAAACCTCAGGGTCATCTTTGACTCCACACTCTCCTTCTCTCCTCACATTTCCGACGTCTCTAAGAAGTCACACTACCAGCTACACCTCCTAAGAGGTATTCCTCCTTTCCTCTCCTTCCCTCAGAAGCTCACCATCTCCAGAGCCCTGGTTCTCTCTAGGCTGGACTATTGTAACAGCCTCCATCTAAATCTGCCTGCCTTTACTCTCCGTCCTCTTCAACTTATCCAGAACAGGACTGCAAGACTTGTCCTTGCCCTCAAGCCCAGGGACCGTATCTCTCCAGGACTGAAATTTCTGCACTGGCTCCCAGTGGCTGCGAGGATTAAGTTCAAAACCCCCTGCATTGTCCACAAGGCCTTCTGGAGCCTGTGGCCGCAGTACCTTCAACTCTCTCTTCCCAAATATCTTCCTTCCCGAGCTCTTCGCTCATCAGCCTCCAACTCCCTCAGGGTCAGTCGCTTCTCCAAGCAACGGGTTGGTGGTAGATCTCTCTCTTTGGCAGGGGCCTCCCTCTGGAACAGCCTTCCCGCCTCCCTGAAACTTGAGGAGAACCATCTCCGGTTCCGGAAGCACCTCAAAACCTTCCTCTTTGCCTCTGCTTTCTCTCCCCTCTCCCCTGTTGAATTCCTGGCTGAAACTGCACTGGTTACCTGGCCACCCTTTCTGATCTCTGGCCCAGGCCCCGCCAATTGCACACCTGCACTGTCTCCCTGGGAACACCCACACCTGGGGACTGTTATTCTGTATCCCTACAGTCCCCTACCAGCACTTATGTCTGCTCTTACCTTGCACTTACCATCATCTGGCCGTTTTATTTATCTTATTCTACTATCCCATGTACTGCACTCTCCCACCTCCCTTCCCCCTCGCACTTTTCCCTTTCCCCCTTCCCTTGCACTTGCGCGATCTGAATGACACTCAGCCTAGTAAGATCGTGGTCTGTCTTCCCCCTGTTTCCCCCACCCTTGCCTCGCCGCGCCTGGAAACACCTGTGTATAGGCGCCTTATAAATGCCATATCATATCATATCATAACCAAGAAATAGGTGAAGTACCAACTCTGGTATTGTTTGGCTACAGGAACCTTCTCCACGACACCTTTCTGCAATACAGAAAGAATCTCCTGCAGAAGGAGCAGATCTGGTTCCCAAAGAGGTTGCTCATTCAGGGGACAATCTGGGGGTCCTTGCAGAAATGGGAGACAGTACCCTTAGGCCAGTGCCTGTAGTGCCCATGCATATGAAGTAATAAGATTCCATTCTTGCAGATGTTGGGTCAATCTGCCTCCCATCGGGGTTCAGTGAGCAAAGTGCTCCAGGGTTTGAAATTGAGGGGGAACTGGGAGCTATTTGGCTCCTGCTGGTGGCAAAGAAGAGCCTGGTTAGCTTGACACCAACACCTACCAGGAGCTACCTTTGCCAAACAGACACACATGTGAATTTAACTGTGATATGTTTGCATTGTATGTGGAAGTTTAGATTTACGGAATGCTATGTACTATCTCCTGGTTCCCCAGTGTTTGCTCCTGGTCTGTCAGGAAGCAGAGGGCTGCGGGCACACACGCATGTCTGAGTGAGAGTGAGGCTGACAGGTGTATGCTGCATGCAAGTAGAAACAGGATAAATGCCAGAAAGGTACCAGCAGGAAAACACAAAACTGTATGCCACCCATAGCAGGTGCCCTATCTGTCCCTCATGTAGGTGCTCAGTATTGGAGCTGGGCAGACAGCACACAAGGACACAGAGGGCATCATTACAAGTACTCCAGTCCAGAGTTAACGCCGCCGGTAAAATCATACCAGCACCGTTTCCACGTCCGCCCAATCATGACCCGCGGCCCCGGAAATAGCACCTCCCCCAACCGCCACCGCAGAGTTAAGGGTCCCGTAAAGTCCACCTGCACGGAAACCCCTCCGTTCCCGGCAATACGAAACACCGTGAGCATCACAACTAGCGCAGACACGAAACACCGCCAGAAAAATGGCGTTAAAACTGTGATCACGGTGGTGGTACCGACGCCACCGCGGACATGACGTTAAACAGTGCCTGCTGAACTGAATCAGGGCACAGGTTTACCAAATCCGCACAGCTGGACCCAGCAGCACACAGGGCCACACACAGCCCAACACAACACAGAACCATGCAGGCAGCAGCTCTAGTAGCACCTGGACTGGGCCTACTCAACCAACAGGCAGCACTGCACATGATGGCAGTAATGGTGCAGAGGAAGAGGAGGAGGAGGAGGAGGCGGAGGAGGCGGAGGCGGCGCAGGCGCCAACCAGCCAACTCTGCACCTATGGCAAACCCCATTGTCCAGCCAGCACAACCCCGCAGGCAGCCTCCAATACCAGGCATCAGGGCCTCACCCTGGAACCTTACCCCAGGACAGATCCAGACACTATACCGGCTGGACCGTCCAACAATGCTGTACATCACTGCCATGATTGAGGACAACATCAGCAGCCACATAGACACCCCCACCGACACCCCCCCCCCTCCTGAAGGTTGTGTCTGTGCTGCATTTCCTTGGCACTGGCACCTATCAACACACGGTTGGTGAGCTGCACGGCATATCACAACCCTGTTTTTCTAAAATCTTGGTACAGGTACTGGATGCCCTGTTGCGCCATGTGTCGGAACACATAGCCCTACCCTGTACCCTCCCCGAGGTCATTGCCACCAAGTTGGCCTTCCATGCCATAGCAGGCATTCCAAATTGCATAGGTGCAGTTGACTGCACCCACATTGAGCTGACAGTACCACATGCAATTGAGATGGTGTTCCGCAATAGAAAACAGTATCACTCGTTGAATGTACAGATGGTATGTGATGCCACGCTACTGATTACACACTGCTGCGCACGTTTCCCAGGCTCAACCCATGACTCAATGGTACTGCGGAATTCCACCTTGCCACGGTACATGGAACGCTATGCTGGACAAAACACATGGCTATTCGGTGAGTACAGCTGACATTGCTCCGACCCTGTTGATGTGGTTTGTGTGTCTCCAGGCCAATGAGCAATGTGAGTGTGCCGCTGTGACCGCACATGCATCACCCCCCCTGCCATCAACCAAATAGACAGCGGATCCCAAACATCATAAAGGAAGACATGACAGGTCAACACAGTGTGCCCGTACACACCCTGCCACATGACACACACAGCCGATACTGTCACTGTCCCATACACCTTGTGCCAGTGCAAACACCCACCTACAAATGGAACACTGCCCTCCCAATGCACATGATGCCTGTAAATGAGACGTCCTGCATTAACTTCTTCATTACAGTGGAGTGACTCTGCCATGTGTGCAAATCCCTGCACTATGCCATACTCACAATCAAATGTCACCCGCAGGGCAGAATACACATGCATGTAAATGTGTAGGTCAATATCCATTTGGCTACATCCACTGTGATGGCCAATAAACACTTCCAAGCACTGCATGGCACACATGCATGAATGAACAATGATACAAAATAGCACAGCATCAGATGAAGACATGATACAACAAACACTGACATGTACCCCCATCTACATCCCATGTAGGTGATGCTGGATATGCACTCACGCCATGGATGATGACACCTGTACGGAGACCAAGGAACAGGCATGAAGAGGCGTACAATAGGGCACATGTCCGCACACGTGGAATGATTCGGAGGACATTCGTACTGCTGAAGGCCCGGTTCCGCTGTTTGAGCAGATCTGGCAGATCACTGCTGTACAGCTTAGTGAAGACGGGAAAAATCATGCTCGTATGTGCCATGATGCACAATCTCTGCCTGCGCAGGAACATCCCAATGCCCCCAGATGCAGAAGAAGAAGATGGGGATGGGGATGGAGATGTGGATGGGATGGCAACACGTCCCCCTGAGGGTCCACTTGATGGCCAAAGAGCACGGGATGAACTGATTCGCATTTACTTTAGAGACACAGCACATTCACAGCAATGCATGGACATGGTGATGACAATAAATGATTTGATGTACTGCAATTGAAATGATAGTTGTCCACACATGTATGTTTTGATTTCAAATGATGATATATTGATGAATTAACAACAGGGAAGGAGGTGCAATGGTTAGGGAAGCTGTACACCCGTGCCCACCCACCACCCAAACGTACGAACCCCTCACACCCTTCAAGTCCATGTGGGTCCTGCAGTGCCCCACACACATGCCATCACTTCCATGTGCGCTTCTGTGTCTGTGCATCCTTGCCCGAGAGCCCCGTTAGCCGACTCGAGCGCCTCATTGGACTGGCAGTAGTGGAGCTGGATGGGGTGGTAGTATTGGATGGCACAGAATCAGGTATAGATGGCATACGTGCAATATTTGCCTGTTGCCCAATCAACATGGACTCTATGAGCCTGGAGGTGTTGTCATTACCCTCCCGCACATGGCGTGCCAGGGTGACAATAGTGCTGGCAAAGCGTCCAATGGACCTTGATAGGCGACGCACTGATGTGCTGTAGCACTCCCTCTGCAGCCTAGATTCCTCGAGCTGCCTCTCCACCAGCTGGGTGAGGGTAGCCTGCTGCTTCTCCATCCGCTGCATGCGGGAATTAAGCTCTGCCATAAATGGGCTGGGTGACCTCATGGGACTTCGGAGTGATGTGGGACTAAACTCCAGATGATGGAAGGATCCCAGGTCATCAAATGTGGGCATCTCCCCCTGTGGCCCAGTATCAGAGTGCTCTGCCGGGGCACTGTTGTCACTACAGGCAGCCTCCTCTGCAGTGCAGCTGCCTTCTGTGTTGGTTTGGTTGGGCACGATGGGTTCCCGTGGCACCTGTGTTAACTCAGGCAGCATGGAGACGCTGGGGATGTTGGTGGTGGTGGCCGGCACATTTGTTGCAGTTGGTATTGGGGGCAGAGATGCCGAACTGCTGGCAGCATCCTCTTGTGCAGGGGCGGTGGTTTGGACACGTGCCGGTGCATATTGCCTGGCCTGTTGTGCAGTATCACTGTCACTTGATATGGCTGTGGGGACACAGAGGACATGCAATTAGTGTTGTGGTGGTGGCTGATGGGTGCATAAAATGCATCATACAGGTTGATCATTCAATAGTGTTAGTTACATGCATCTGATTGTTGGGGGTATGCATTGTTGTGATATTGGTTGCCATATGGATCATGATGGGTCCTTTGGCCCAATCATGCACTGCTTGGGGGGAGGGTTGTTAATGGGTCCTTTGGCCCAGTCATGCACTGCTTGGGGTGGGGGGGGTTGTTAATGGGTCCTTTGGCCCAGTCATGCACTGCTTGGGGGGGGGGGGGTTGTTAATGGGTCCTTTGGCCCAGTCATGCCATCAACATATTCTCATGTGGCATTCATGTTTCACCACGTACCAGCATCTCCTCCTGCCTCAGCCTCCCCGATCCCATGGATGCCCTCAAGGTGGAGGACACTGCTGCAACGCTCCTCCCATGCTTGCAGCCTCAGTGGGGAAGGGGGTCCTCCACCTGTCCCACTGCTGTGTTGGCGGTGTGTGTAGATCAGGTTCCGAACCCTCAGCCTGAAGTCGTCCCACCGCTTGTGGCAGTCCTTGACGCTCCTCACAGTCACACCCACAGCAGAGCACTTGCATGCTGCTTCTGCCCATACTTCCTTCCTCCGCTGCTGTGTGGCACGCCGTTGATCAGCACTGAACAGCATCTCTGCATGCTCCACTATATGCTCCAGCAGAACAGTTAGCTCTGCCTCACCAAAGCGCTGTTTGCGCTGCTTCTGAGCTGGAATCCTGGCAGACATGCTGGTGGTCCCTTTTGCCTTCTCACAGTGTGGATTCTGCTTGTGCTGACTCTGGATGGCAATGGATTGTGCTTTATATGATGGCCGCCTCTCTGCTTCCTGTTTTGGCGATCATGGTATTTCCGGTTCCGTGCCCGTGGCGACGGAGGCGGACACGGTTTTAGCGCTACTTGTGGCAGCGCTATGTCCATTTCCATCGCTTTTTACGTGATGGCGGTAACAACGTTTCTGCATCCGTGAGTTGCGCGCGACCGACAGCACGTAATCGGATGGTCTTTCCGCAACCTTGCGGACACGGAAACTTTGTTACCGCCGTCATGGAATCACTGCGGTCCAAACCTGACAGGTTGTAATGAGGCCCAGACATTCCCTAAGGAGAAGGGACATCTCAGCAGCAATGTTCCTTCAAGAACTACACAGCCCACACAAGCTCCACGAGCATCAGGAGGCTCCCAGACCATGCCCCCACCAACGCGCATGCACGCGCAACAAGAGCCGTCTGCGCGCAAGCTTCCAGAGAGAGATGTGTAATGAGAGCTCTGTTCCGGGCAAAACTTCCAGAGGGGCCGCACCCTGCCTGATCCACACCGCTCAGGCCCCGCTCATTAAGAGATAAGTAATACCGCTCATCCGCTGTATTTATCCGCTTGATGTATAAAGTGAACTAATTGCATGGGGTCTGTAACCCGCAGAGCGCATGGGGAAACCACTAACGTGAATATTTACTGACTCTGAATGCTCCCGCATAGGAGAGCGGCTTGACACTGAATGCTCTCACATATTGGAGAGTGACATAGCGCTCGTGGGAGTATGGTATGCTACAACTCTGAAGAGCGTTTGCACCGCCTAACGATATTCCTTTCTGCAGTTCTGTAGACACCGGTTTGGCGCACGCAGTCCATGCCTGCTACGGACACGCCCGCAGGACACAGACAGCAGACGCAGCTAAGTGCACATTCAAAACTGTATTGTTGAAGCAAGGGTAATGCAATGCAATGCCGATGGGCTAGGCATCTCATGGTAGTTGGTTTTCTGCCTATGCACACCCAGTGAGGCAACTGGGAGTAGAAAGGTTCAGTGAGGGACCTGGGCTCATGTAATGGCTGGTAAGCAACTGGGCCACGTACTGGGCTGCAATAGGTGTGAGGCGCTGGGCACTAACGGGGCATAGAATGTATGAATGCATGGTATGGTGTATGAGGAACCTCAGGCCACAGCACATGGCCATACAACAGAACCAGAAGGAGAGGAGCAGGAGCACAGGATTCCCTAACAGCCCCTTCCTATCCATAACCTCTACCTTATCCTCTACCCGGTTACCCTACTACCCCTACCCATCCAATCCACGGACCCTAACCTTCTTTACCCATGGGGCTTGCAGCAACCCTGCGTAGCCACTAATGCAGGTGCCAAGAGACCCCTGGGGGGAGGAAGGAGTATGTGCTCTGCATGTAACAGGGACCTGACAGTCACTGGTTGATGCTGGATACCCAGGAGTTGCTTTTAGCTCCTGGTTATAAAATGTTAATTTTGCTCCCTGCGCTCAGATTGGTTTTAGGGCCGTGGCTGCGGCAGCTGGCAATTAGGTTACTGCCTGAGCAATTTTTCCTCCATGGCCTCTGAGGGCACCTGTGAACCTCCTTTGTCCTTGTTTCTGGGTAGCTTGACCTCTTCCTCTTTGTTAATACGAAAGGAACAACCTCTCCTAGTCTGTGAAGGGGGGAGTTGCTGCAGCTGACAAATGGCTGCCCCCAAGGATTTTGCTGCAGCCATTGAATCTTGTACCTTTTGTAGCCTGTTGTCCGCCTTTGGCCCAAATAGGTTAGATCCATTAGAGGGCATATCCAAAAGTCTTGTTTGGACATTGGGGGCAAACTCAGACTTATGTAGCCACACAAATCTCCTGACCACTGGACTAGAGCCCATATACCGGCCGCCGCAGTCTGATGCATCTAGCCCTGCCAGAAGGGCTGCAGCGGCCTTGTAAACTACTGTGATGGAGAACGCAGGACGTCCCTTTTAAAAAAACAAGATTGGTGATAGGTTTTGGACCTATATCCCAACAGCACCATCTGAAGTAAAAAGAGATATTATCTTTTTCTGAGGAATTTCAGTTGCCAGATGAAAGAGCATCAGGAGATTTACCGAGACGGGCACACAATTGTTTCGAGTACCGGCCATCATCAGTGTTGTATTCCATCTTCTAATAAGAATATTGTATCACTGTGGTTGACTATTATCAGTACAACCATTGAGGCCCACCCGAGGAGACATACTGTGAGTTACTGGTGCAGTCTGCCTTTTTCCAGTTTCATTGATGTCCTAGCTGACACACGTCGGACTACAGTACCGTTGAAGAATTTCTCTTAGAATTAATGTTTTACAGAAAGAAACATGTCGGGTTTGGGAGTATACTGTCAATTGTAAACAGTTTTGAGTAATAACAGCCTGAGCTTATTTTTGCTAAAAGAGGACGAACAATTAACGTCGGCTCAGCAGAGCTAAATGGTTGGCTCGTTGTTGCAGTAAATATAAACTTGCATTGTAGGATTTTAGTGTGACGATTTTTATAGTGATTAACTAAATGTTTGGCTAGAATGAATTGTTGTATGGTATGAGTATGAATGAAGTATGGTTGACGTGTGGATTGTTGTGTGTCTGGATTAATTCATTAATTGTATTATTCATTAGTTTGTTCAACCAATGTACACATCGCTTATGATATGTATGGTTGTTTTATTCATGACACAGAGATGGTTTTTACAAAATATTTGTATACGTCTTTTCTATTTGTTAATAAAATGTATTGAATACTGTATTAGTGTCTGAGGGGTTGAATTGAATGCTTTCTGTCCTATTATATGATTAATGCAGGACACCTTTGTTTAATTTTTTGCTTGTTCATGAAATACACAGAGTCATGACACATGCAGATAGGCAGACTTCACTGGCACACACCGCATGGAAACACCTAGTATTATGATCTCTTAGGTTTTTATAGATTCTTTGGTGGCTTGTCCAGGATAGATTGTAGTACCCAGATATTCCTGGTATCCTGTTACTTCTGTTTTTGAGGGGATTGGCAAGAGGCCTCTTTACCATCATTAATGAGATTATTGAAGCCATCTCTCATCTCACCTTCAGGAATGCTTTCTGCAGCTTGGGAAATTGCATTCCACAGTGAATAGGTGTATTTTGCCAGAGCGCAAGGCGCATTAATGGCTTTTAATGCCATGCTTCCAGAAGAAAATACTCTCTTTGCAAGTGCATCATATTTATCGGCCCTATTCAGGGGGGTGATCGGATAAGCAGCGGCATTTGAAGTGGAGGTTTCTGCCTGCACCACCAAACTCTCTGGTGTTGGGTGCCTGGAAAGAAAGCCAGGGTCTGTTCAAAATCAGTTGTTGCCAACAGATAAGTTAAGTAAGTCATGCATCAATTCTTGTGCATCACATCAAAAACAAAGAATAATCTCTTTTTTAAAAAATGTTGCCCCAAATAATACGTTAGTATAAATGTCACCTTTCAAACTTAAATCTGGCTTTTGCTAAAGTTCCCAGCCCAGTTTGAGACTTGACCCGCAATGTTTGCTAATTTCTAATTATAACAACCAGCGCTTTTTTAATATCATCACCCACATCAAGAGTTAATTAACTTTACTTTATTAGTTTTATTTCAACAAGAAAGTCATAAAAGCAATACACAGATAACAAAACCACAACTACTAGAACATCGTAATGACTTAGCTCATAGGTCACTTACACTCAGAATACAAATACGAATAAAAACAGGGTCAACATTTTGCCAAATGTGACAGCTCATACAAGTAGGTTCCTTTACCCCAAGGAAATATTCGACACCTTAGCCTTTCTCATGTGAATTTTTCCTGCCCAACTTAAGTAACTCGTAGTGGCAAGAGCAGCCTCTGCATCTGCAGTGTCCAGCCATATTGCCATAACATCAGCTAATGAGATTCAGGCGCAATTTAGGAACAAGGGCTTCTGGAAGCATTTCCTCAATGGTAAAGTGGCTGGACCAAGTAATAAATGATGTTGAACCGTCTCCTCGGGCTCACCACAAAGAATACATGATGTGGAGACGGCCATGTTCCACCTATGCTGGAATACGGCGATTGGAAGAACTCCAATACGGAACTTTAGGTATAGCGACCTTTCCTGGTTAATTAACAACAAAAATAATTAAATGTTCATGTTTGGATGTTTTTGCTGACGCATTTCGGATATCTGTGTTATTCTACTGCTAAGGCTATTCTGATGTGGTGTCCTATTGTCTGTTCACATTCATTCATTTTCTATGGAAAGGAACAGTTTTCACATTCGTGAATCAATGTTTATTCCCACAAAATAGTAACTTAAAAAGTAAGCACATATGTATTTTTGTATGTCACTAACCTCCAACTGTCACCGGCATGTCTTCCTTTTCAAATGTCTAAATAAATAAATAGATGAAAAGCTAAAAAGATACAGACAAACTAATACAATTAACTAAGCTCAACGCTTAATCCGTAAATGGCAATGGTAATGACAATCTCCATCTGCTGGACTGACCCAACTGGCAGTCGGTTAGCACGTGCGCCTATGTGAGTGTTTCAATATGAGTCCCGTTCAGAAGCCTGCGGCGTGCCTAAGGGAACAATAAGTCCCATTAGCAAACCGATTGTTGTGTACGATCAGAAGATATTTCCTGCCCTAACCCCACTCAGACACTAACTTGTCCATTCCCTAGTTTACTCACTGCGTTCCTAGCAGTTCTTCATTCTGACCGCGAGGCATCCAACCGGCAAACCGGTCGGATACCCCACATCCATTTTTGTGTTTCCATTGTTTCCTTGGCTACAGCCCCGGGAAACCAAAGCAGTCATCGCCGGAAAGCGGCAGCCATCTTTACCTGGTGTGTATGTTAAAAGAAGAAACTACTTCCAGAACCGTTCATTATTATACATTGTGCATATCCAGTCAATATAATTTTAATCAAGGCGACATGGACCATTGTCCAGATCACCATGTACTGGATTACTGTGACAGCTGTACTCAATTGCAAGCGGTAACTGTTACTAATGCCATTCCCATGGTAACGTTGTCATGCTGTGGCGTGCACCAAAATACTACCTCTCGTATGCTGTACTCATGCCTATACTGTTTCTATACATCTATAGGCGCTCATGCAGACTAATAAAATTGGCAGCTCTATGATTTTCACCTCAATGCAAAGTCAATTAATATCTATCTGCTCCCAGGCTAACCCGTTCTCAATCTTTTATCTCCAGATCTTTTTACCTCGGTTCACAGGCATTTCTCATGATTATCTTCTGTGCAATATATGCACACACAAGTGGTCCGCATACCATATTTCCAATATGATTTTGCCGTCCATTACCCACAATTAAATACCAAAACCCACAGGAGCATCGATTTCTAACCATTGGTGTTCCACCATTATTACAGAATCATGGTGAGTTCTACTAAGATACATTTGCCCACTCGTCTTCCTTAAGCCATTTGTTAAAAAATCACTACACTTACAACACTGTTGTCCGGGCCAGAGCTCCAGTCACAACCTTGATCCAATTCTGGAGTTCATGTTCAAATCTATATTTTCCTGTCAGAACTACTGTTACTTAATTATCACAGTCCCTCTGCTAACTCTCGAATCTCTGGTTTAGTCACAATATAATTTTACAAACTTAGACATTGTAAGAAGCATGGTAAGTCCGATTCCTGATTCATGCCCCGTGGGGTCAATGATTCTAGAGTCTCAATCCACTTTATCTCTCTCTCTAACAAACTTTTCTGCAGATCGCCCCCTCTGTTGGGCATAACCACCTGCTCTAAGATCACGCATTGCAGTTGTGCAATACTGGGTTTTAGCTTCTAGAAAATGGCTAGCCACAGGAGACTTTTGGTTCTTCATCTTAATGTTAGACTTGTGTTCCGTCCAACGGATTTTGGCTTTGCAGGTTGTTATGCCTACATAGTAAATGCCACATGGGCATTTAAGGCCATAACCCACGTTGGTGGAGTCACAGGTGATTGAATGTCACAAAGGAATTGTCTTGCCTTTATAAGGGTGTGTGATGAAATAGCCTTTCAGGAGGTTGCCAAAATGTTGACAGTTATGACACTTCTTTTGGTTACTGGCCTGAACTTTGTATTCTTCAGCTGATGTAAACGTCAGGATCCACAGAAGAAAGTCTGTATTTCTTCACCAACTCCTTGTTCACAGCCGGAGTGGTGTCAGGTTTTTGCCAGTTTTCCAAAATGTTTTTTCTTAATGCTGTATAGAAGGGCAGCACAGGCTCCTTAGTCTCACAAATAAGCTCCTTTGTCTCACCTGGTGAGTCAGTAGCTGAATCCGAGGACTGATCTTATTGTTGTGACGTGGTGGTTCTTCTTCTTGAGGAATGCTGACCCTCATAGAGGAATGGTGTGTTCTGGGAGGAAGCCACTATGGCCATCTGAGGTGGAACAGTTGGTGCGAGTGGGCCTCCTCCCAGACACAGCCGATACAGTGGAAAAAGCCTCAGCGCATTAAAAAACTCTGGGGCCTGGCAGAAGGAAAGATGCGGGACATCTTTACTGGAAGGTGTCAGGGTCCGATAAAGGAACACAGAGAAAGTGGGTATCAGAGAAAGAGTAGCAGTAACACCCTTGAAAGGGATCAGGTAGCAGAAGCACAATAGCAGGCAAAGTGTTGGTAGCAGACGTCAGGGGCGGATGCCGATAGGAGAAGCACAGAAAAGAGGACAAGCAGCAACACAAGAAATGAAGTGAGGGCAGGAGAGAGGAAAACAAACAGGGACGTCATTTCACCAAAATGTCAGGGGTAGCGGAAGTGACATCACACAACCCTTGAAGGGATGTCATTGGACCCCACCCGAAGTGATATCGCGGGAAGCGATGGAACACTACCTTTCTCCCGTTGACAAAACAGGAACTGGCATCACATAGCATTATACACTACGATAAATATGGTAAGATCAGTGTATAGGCTCATATTACCAAATGACTGTGAATGCAAGCAGACGTCATGACCAAATGATAATGATGTGTTATTATATAGCACTTACGCTTAAGCACTTTATATAGAAAAAATATACACCCAATATCACCTAACCTGTGTTGGTACTCATTTATCGACCTCAGAAGGATGAAAGGCTGAGTTGAGGCATTTAAGAACAGACTAAATCAGTGACTCACCCCCTGAAGTGTGCCTGAAATAAACCTTTAATGAGTCTAGCAATTATAGTATAGAATTCCAGAAAGACACATTATTTGGTATTCCTATTCTTTCCTATTTAGGGTCAGTGATGAAAGTGTTAGACTTGTGGCACTCCTGTTCTTATTTTTTAAGAGGCCTGAACAAGAAAGCCAGCCACTCCAGAAGTAAAGAGCCACATGGTGCTGGCCACAGCCCAGGAGCTTGCATTATCAAAATAACCCCTAAATGACATCCCTGAAAACGAATCATTTTACCCAGAGCGGAGAGCGTTCGTTCTGTAGATACGGAAGGGTGGCATATTGAAATACACTAGACCAGTGTCCTTCAAACTGTGGGGCACGCCTCCCTGGTGGGCGTGGCACCATGCCTGGGGGTAGTGAATCCCTCATTTTGAAGAACAATTGACAGCCAATTAGGGTTTATGGTGCTGCCTTTATTTCTTGAAAGGAGCACCAGGCATAACCCCTGCAGCCGTACATTTGCCTTTACCGCCAATTATTCTTTGCGCATGTACCCCAATGCATTACTCCTTATCCCCACAAATTGGCATGACACAGAATTTCAAATGGCAATCTTGGCCGCAGTTTTATTTCCATGACAACAGAATTATTTGTACACATTTGTGAACTTCATTCTGTCCGTGTGGCGCTTGCTTGCCGGATTTCCTTTGCTTCCCCCTATACTTGGTATAGTAGGCCCCCAACTCCCCCGACCCATTGTACCTGTTCCAATCCTGCCCGTGCAGGTGTCCGTGGGTGGGGAGAGCGCCGTTTGTTTTTGGGGGAAGCTGAGCCTTATTTGTCCCTACCAGACGCCCCCGCCGTTTAGGCCCCCAAGAGGCGCTGGTCCGGAAGAGCGAAGACCCATTCCGTTTCCTTCTGGCTCGTCCGGAGTCTATCATTTGTGCTTGGTTGCCCAAACACCGCCAACTTGTCACATCCTGGCCTGGGTGCCCTGCGACAGCAACACCCCAGGTCTCCTGCTCTTTTGCTTGCATTTCGTGGGTGGGTGGGTGGAAAACGAAATTTCCTCCATCTGCGAGGCGGCGACCGGGTCCCAGTGCAGGAGCGAGATGCCTGGCACCCCGGTCCCGCCTGCTTAAATCCTGATGCCCCCGCCCATTTTCTTTTGTTCTGCCCTTCGCGGGCTTTTGGGCCATTAAGCCTTTGGCGCCTTTCCGCCCCTCGCCTTTTGACCCCCAGGGGATGGTTCCAGGTCTTGGCGGCATGACACCACAGGGGTTAACCTGCTGCCTCCTCCATTTTTTAGCTGATTTTTCCGTCGTCAGCTCCATAACCCCTGCAGCCGTACATTTGCCTTTACCGCCAATTATTCTTTGCGCATGTACCCCAATGCATTACTCCTTATCCCCACAAATTGGCATGACACAGAATTTCAAATGGCAATCTTGGCCGCAGTTTTATTTCCATGACAACAGAATTATTTGTACACATTTGTGAACTTCATTCTGTCCGTGTGGCGCTTGCTTGCCGGATTTCCTTTGCTTCCCCCTATACTTGGTATAGTAGGCCCCCAACTCCCCCGACCCATTGTACCTGTTCCAATCCTGCCCGTGCAGGTGTCCGTGGGTGGGGAGAGCGCCGTTTGTTTTTGGGGGAAGCTGAGCCTTATTTGTCCCTACCAGACGCCCCCGCCGTTTAGGCCCCCAAGAGGCACTGGTCCGGAAGAGCGAAGACCCATTCCGTTTCCTTCTGGCTCGTCCGGAGTCTATCATTTGTGCTTGGTTGCCCAAACACCGCCACGCCACTGAGTGGGTTCTCGCCCACTGTGGCTCCCCTTCTTCCTGTCTCCTTCTCCCCTTCCAGTACTTGGTAAGAGTTCCGTTTCGTTCGTGGACAAGTTTTCCACCGTCCGATAGGAAGTACTCGGGTGTTTTCCCATCGCTCAGGCCCTGCCTATTCTGCTGGAAACCCTTGCCCTTGTCATTTTGCACCCGGCCCCGTTCAGCTTCCTTCTTCCCTTCTTAACTGTTGCCTGGCTCTCTGCCCCCTTCCCTTGTGCCGGGGGAATCCCTTCCGACCCTTTAATTTCAGTTTCGCCCAACTGTGCTGCTATTCCTGCAATGAGCTCGTACTGTCCCCCAGCCGGACACCCCTCCCCAGGCTGGTCAGGTCGTTCCCTCCCGAGAGTACTACCAACCCTCTAGCTTCTGCCGCCTACTCAGCAATTTCCATAGCTGCCCCTCTAGCTGAGCCAACTTTATCCCAGGCACCCCGTGCCACTCCCTCCTGACTCGCCGGCCGTCAGCGCCTCCTGCTGCTGAGTCCAGCTCGCCTTAGCCTTTGAGATGCCTGCGCGCCCCACTACCTCCATGGTACGTTCCCCCTTTCCTTGTGCTGCTGTGAAATGACAAAAGGAGGGAACGGCATGGTTACTTATCTTTTGCGTGCCTGATATATCGTTTGCAACAACCTGAAGACCATCTCCCCCATTTTGCTGTCTTCCGGCCATGCCTTCACAGGGACCCTTCTGCCCCTACCACCTTTCCATCTTGCTCCACCTTAACCAGGGTGGGCCAGCTCTGGGACACCTCTGCCCCTGCCACCTTTCCACCCTGCTCCGCCTTAACCAGGGCGGGCCTGCTCCTGCTCCACCTCACCACGGTGGGCCAGCTCTGGGACACCTCTGCCCCCGCCATCTTTCCAACTCGCTCCGCCTTGACCAGGGCGTGCCTGCTCCGGGACATTGCTGTCCTTGCCACCTTTCCACCTTGCTCCACCTTAACCAGGGTGGGCCAGCTCTGGGACACCTCTGCCCCTGCCACCTTTCCAACCTGCTCCGCCTTAACCAAGGCGGGCCTGCTCCTGCTCCACCTTACCAAGGTGGGCCAGCTCTGGGACACCTCTGCCCCGCCACCTTTCCAACTCGCTCCGCCTTAACCAGGGCGTGCCTGCTCCGGGACATTTCTGTCCTTGCCACCTTTCCCTCTTGCTCCACCTTAACCAGGGTGGGCCAGCTCTGGGACACCTCTGCCCCTGCCACCTTTCCAACTTGTTCCGCCTTAACCAGGGCGGGCCTGCACCTGCTCCACCTTACCCCGGGTGGGCCAACTCTGGGACACCTCTGCCCCTGCCACCTTTCCAACTTGCTCCGCCTTAACCAGGGCGAGCCTGCTCCGGGACACTTCCGCCCCTACCATCTCCCGTCTTGCTCCACCTTAACCATGGTGTGCCTGTTCCGGGACCCTGGAGCCCCTGCCGCCCGTCTCCTTACCCTCCCGCTCTGCTTTAACCAGGCAGGGCCTGCTCTGGGACACTTCTGCCCTTCTCTCCCGGACCCGGACTGTAAACGGGACAGAGAATCAGCGGCCGTGTTTTTTCACCCCTGGAATGTGCCGTGCCCTGACCTTGATGTTTACTCTAACAAACTTCTGGTGAGTTCTCTGGGGAGCCTCAGCACCCTTGGGTTACTGGATGACCCTGTGTTAATGATCTGTACCACCGCCAAATTGTCCGACCATGGAGTGACCTTAGCATTTTGCAGCTGCCCGCCCCAAAACTTAAATGCAACCCCTATGGGGAACCGCTCTAGTCGCGTGATATCCTTCGTGACCCCTTGCTTACGCCATTCCTTCGGCCACGCCATGCCGCACCATCTGCCCCCCAGGATAGCCCCAAAACCCAAGGACCCGGGTGAATCTGTGAACAATTTGAGCCTCTGACTGTTTGCCCAGTCTGCCCTCCAGATTGCTACCCCGCTGAAACTTGTCATGAAGCTATCCTACCTCCAGAGATCCTCCTTTACCTCTGAACCTAAACGGACGTGCTGTGCGGCATGCATAGCATGATGCAGGTCCACTTTATACTGAGTAATAGTGTGCAAGCCGTATGTAGCAGCACTTGTGAAAAATGCCCCGAGCCAACTAGGGAATGTGAACCCCTCTTAGTTCTTTGCTGTGGGAATTTGCCACGTGACAATACCTGCATATGGTGCGCGGTCGAAACGTTGGCATACGGCTAATCAACATAGGGCAGTCGATGCAAAAAAAAAAAAAAAAAACTGTTGGCTTCTGCTTCCGATGGTGTATCCGCCATGAGGCATGCCTGTACCACCGGTCCAACACCCGAGCCATACCCCACCAACATCCCCTAATATCAAAACAAAACGCTGTCATTGTTTGTACTCTGCCAACGAGGCTTCCTTTGCTAACTGTATTCTGGCTCCACCCCAAGACAATGAGTGCACCCCCGATACCCTCCTAACAAGAGCAGCGCCTCTCTCCTAGTCCGTTGTAAGGGCTGCCCAAGCCGTACCCGATCAGGTTATGTTAATCGGCGGGCCTCTTCTTCTTAAGTCTGAACCATCGTGAACACATTTAACAATAGCGACCTTGGAGCTGTAAGGAGTCCTTGACGCTGAGCCGCCTCTCCGCTAAACATTATTACCAGAGCCCTTTCATGAATTAAACGTGTTTCCGACCTTTTAAGGACCACTTTCGTCACTGGGCACACTTCAAACAAAAGATCCCATTGCCCGCACCATCTCGTATGTCTGTGCTGCCCCTTACATTTGAAAACAAAATTGTCCTCCTGTAACCAGCCTGATCCACCTGTAACCAATCAACGGCGCTTGTCCCCAAACGCAGAACGGAGAAACTTTTGTTTCCTCAGGGGGCCCTTTTCCCCTGTGCCGCTGCCTGTGGGAGACTGCTGTCCATTGTTTCCACCTGTCTTCGGCTGAGCCGGTGCTCCTGGGCGGGGAGATTTGACTTATCCTGCTAACCTTTATGCATGAAGGCGTTACCAATGCCCCTGGTGTGCATACCTTACTCTGTGACCCGTCGTGCAAGGGTGTGTTATAGACAACCCTAATGCGCCTACAATATTACGTGAACCCTCGCGCATGGGTGAGTTATAACCATAATGTTCATAACATATCTTGTGCACACTCGTGCATGAAAGCGTTATAAAACCAGACTGTACATACATCATCCTGTGAACATTCGTGCATGGGCGCGTTATAAACGGCCATGATATGCCTTCCTTATACTATGAACCCTCGTGCATGGGTACGTGATACATGACCATCGTGTGCATATATCGCGTGTGAACATTTGTGCCTGGGCGCGTTACAATGACCATAAAATGCCTGCCTGATCCTGTGAACACCCGAACATGGGGGCGTTATCGATGACCATGTTGCATGCCTTAAACTGTGAACACTCCTGCATGGGCGCGTTATAAATTACCCTAATGTGCACACATTCTCCTTGGGCACTTGCGTATGGGTACATTTCCTAGAAGGTAATCGCACAGGGTTGGTAGGCATTGTTTGCCACTGCTCTGTAGCTGCAGCCTGGGCAATACATAGACACGTCTGTAGGGTTGGCAAGTATGGATGTAGGATGGCCAACTACCAGACAGTAAGAAATATCCAATGCCACATCTGCTAAATTAATACTGAACCTTTTGCTGTTTTGCGACACTTTTTCACCTGTTACTGTTACGACCTAAACGCTGATTGAATCTCACTTCCCTCTAGACCGTGTTGTCGACGGAATAATGGCGAGATTTTCGCTTTTCTTTGCTGATCTCTATGACTTTGTGCTCCGAGTCTCCACTCAGTAGCTCCACCCTTGAGGAGCTGGGCTCGAACACAGGAATACAGCTACTCAAATAAGTAGTTAGAGCCAAACCACAGCAGCATGTTCCGCTTTCCCCCCACGGATTGCCGTAGTACTGGAAAGCTTCAGTTTGGGGCAGATGGCAAGACAAGAAAAACAGCTCACGCCAGCGCTACAACGCTGTACATTGCCCCGTTTAGGTGGGTGCCTGCGCACACCTTCAGCGCACACAACCTTTGTGAGGTACATCCTCATCCTCCCAGCAAAATTCCATTCAACCATAGCCTGTAACCGTGCCCCATCCTACCTTGCATGAGCCTATGCCCTTAAATGCGGCACATCGTGCCGCTCCCCGTTCCCGTATACCTGTTTAATGCTCCCGCACAGCTTGTGCGCCCGCCATGCCTAACCAGTGCGTATTAAAAGACAGCCTCTTCGTGACGCAGGTTGACCCTTTCCCGGGTACCCACTACAAGTCAGCAAAATTACTAAACGGACTGAAAATGTGATTGCACCTTTATTCAGACCGCGCTACATTCGGAAAGTAAAGTGCTCGAGTATTCATGATCTGTTTCAGCACCTACAAATGGAGTTTCCTCGAGTCCCCCGCGGATTTATGCTTCAAGCAGTTATCGATATAGTAATGCTTACTCGGGAATGCTGACTTTCAACTGGGTTCGAAAGGTATTGGCACGGTTTTCAGTCATTCTC
This sequence comes from Ambystoma mexicanum, assembly GCF_040938575.1. Classification (NCBI taxonomy): domain Eukaryota; kingdom Metazoa; phylum Chordata; class Amphibia; order Caudata; family Ambystomatidae; genus Ambystoma; species Ambystoma mexicanum. The sequence continues at coordinate 557,558,052 of NC_090941.1, read as the reverse complement.
TGTAACCGGTGTAGGCCTATTGTGACCAACGTGGCCGTACCCTGCTGCCGTCAACCCGCCCCTTGGGTAACCGCCACTCAAGCCTGGTTAACTCATACTGAAAACAAGCTTCCTTAGCCCACTGCCACTGCTGAAAATGCCCTCTACTTTAAAACAGCAGGGAAAGCGCACTCTTTACTCGCGCTTGCTCTAGCCCTTGGAATACCTTGCTCCCAGCCCCCAAGCCGAGCCCCGCATTCCTCTCTCTCTCTCCTAACACTGCTCCTTACCCGCCGTCCGTTCCTGGCTGCTGCTACCCGCCCGTAACTGGAAACCTCTTCACTCTGATTCGGGAACTCTGCCTGGCATCCTGGTCCGCCACCAAACTGGACACTTCCATCCTCTGGATCAGGAACTGCACGGCATCAAAACGAAATCCTTCTTCACGGCACGGCGTGTCTGCAGGGTCCTGTTGCAGAAACGAAATTTCCTCCATCTGCGAGGCGGCGACCGGGTCCCAGTGCAGGAGCGAGATCGAAATTTCCTCCATCTGCGAGGCGGCGACCGGGTCCCAGTGCAGGAGCGAGATGCCTGGCACCCCGGTCCCGCCTGCTTAAATCCTGATGCCCCCGCCCATTTTCTTTTGTTCTGCCCTTCGCGGGCTTTTGGGCCATTAAGCCTTTGGCGCCTTTCCGCCCCTCGCCTTTTGACCCCCAGGGGATGGTTCCAGGTCTTGGCGGCATGACACCACAGGGGTTAACCTGCTGCCTCCTCCATTTTTTAGCTGATTTTTCCGTCGTCAGCTCCAGAAAGGCAAATTGCAAAGGCAAGGATTCAATAAACACTGATTGGCTGTTAATCGGCTCTCCTACGTCAAGCACTGCCTTTGCATATGTCCTTTTAGTCTGGTGCTTGCCTCCTTTTCATAAGTGTGCTCCAGATAAAGAAAGCGAACACAGCGCGGAAACGTCCAAGCCGTGTTTACTATCTTTATTTTCTTTTTTTATATCTTAAAGGTCTGTGAGCATATTCGAGACAGTCATTCTAAATAGCTGCACCCCGGACCTGCCTGACCCAGCCTGCCATCCCACGGACATGAAACACTCAAGCCATCAAGCGCCCTCACTTCCCTGACTATTGCTGCTTAACAATTGGCACAGACCACCACCCCGCATCCACCCGGGTGACAGAAGACACTGTACTCACTGGGGTCAAAAGGCAAATACATTTTCTTTTTTAGAAGTCGTATAGAAGGACAACAGTGCTGTTTAAAATCTCAGTGATTAACCAACTGGTAGGCTGGCTAAGGAAGGGCATCAAATGCGATCAAAATCCATCCCGACTTTTCAGCAGTGGCCTACACAGCAAATAATAGCTTTTGGCACAAATTCTTAACATGACGTAAAAAAACTGGTGCCGAAAGGCTGCTTTAAAAACATTTTTACTAAACCTCGATTGTCATTGGCTCCATATTACTGAAGTATGCTAGTTGACGTTGGTGGGCAAGCGCAACCTAACATCTCCTGCAAAGCCTAAATCATGTACATGAGGTAAAAAGCTTGCATCGCTGTTAAAGCCATCCGACATCGAATGATGGTGACAAACTTCGTCATTGTCATTGTCAAGTCTTCGGAACAAGAAACTTAGTTTTGTTCAAAAGGAGCAAGTACTTCTCACGCTGGTACCTTTCAATGACCAACGGCACTTTGGACGGAAACTTACTGTGTATCCCTGCCACTTCGTCCTTCTGAGTCGCTCCCGCACTCTTCCACAGCGTCAATCAAATATTTATCTGCAGCACACTTCTGAAAGGGAGGTAGGCACAGTAACCGCTTACCTCTCCACCGCGACATGTTACAGAAGTACTGCTGCAGGTAAAGAGGATGTAAAAAGTTTGTAAAACAACGGGTCCGTAACAAATTGGGTAAAGCTGAAGAGGAAGACAGCAGGGCCATGGCCAAAGGCAATGAGGTTGGTGGAAAAAAGCCCTGAAGGAGGCAAGGGGAGAAAAACATGAGAAGGAAAACAAGGATGCTAGAGAACAGGGACAGTGAGAGAGACAGGATGTCAGATAGCGGAGAAGAGACAGAGCATTAGGAGCGTAAAAGAGTATTTAAGAACAGAAGAGAGACACCCAAGGGACATGAGACAGTATGGTTTTAGAAAGACTGAGCTGAAAGGGAAAAGGAGGAAGAGACAGAATGTGAGGGACAGAATAAGGGACAGAAGAGGAGACAGAGTGAGCCGTATAACGAGGGAGAGGGTTAGATAGAATAGGAGGGGAGGGAGTGAGACTTAATAGGTGGGAAAGGAGTCAGGCAGAATAGGAAGGATTGAGTGGGTCAGAGTGCCAGAATGGGAAAGGAAAAAATACAGATTGAGAGGGAACAATATGTGAGTCAAGGAAACATAGAGAGAGTGAGAAGGAATGGGGAGAGAACTTAAAGAGGTGATAAGAGGACAGCACTTTGAAAGATGAGACAATATGGAAATGAGAAACTAAGGCAGAACAGTCGCAATAGTAAGGGAAGAGACGGGCACAATGGGAGAGAAACTAAAAGAGAACAGAAGGGGAAAAGAGAGAGGATTGATTCAGGAGCAGTCAGAGAAAGAGCAGAAACAGCTGGAGGGAGAAAAGGAGAAGACACAAAACAAGAATGATAGGGATAATGGACAGACTGAGCAATTTAGCGAGTCAACAGACCAAATAGGTGCAGGGCTCAATAAATAAGAAACAGAAATGGAGGAAGAGGGGGGGGGTCATGGACAGTGGGAAGTCTGTACAGAGGAGTGATACGAGACTGAATTTCGGGAGATAAGGAAACATATGAATGGCAGTCAAGCCCAGAGAGGAAGATAGGAGACAGAACAGGTGAAGCAAATAAGAGAGAGAACAGCAGAGTTAAAATTGGGAGACACTGTTAAAGGAACAAGTGTGATATTGAAGGGAGTAATGGAGACTCTTACACCTCAACCCTCCCACCACATAACTAACTCTTCTCAACGTTCTCATTTGGAAACTCAAGAGTTTGTGAGGTGAGTGTGGACACTTAGTTTCTTGCCATACTCCCTGCTCATAGCTATACGTTTGACTATAGGTAGGTGGTCTCTGGAAAGCTTTGTCTGGCTCTCATCCAGCGAACTCAATGACCGCTGGGAAGGGGGTCCGACTTCAAAAAGTTTTCCTCAAAGGGGACTTGGCATAATAAAGATTGAAGACCACTGCACTAGACCGACGCTTAACATTAAAAGGGAATGTAATGTGCAGGTCAATGATGGTATCTCCAGGCATGCCCTAACTTCCAGGAGGGGCCGATCATGGCACTTAGGAGGGCCTCTGTCCAAGATGTCTGTTATAACATCCGGTGTTATGGTCTTTGTAGGATGCCCCAACACAATATTTGATTATCTGGTTCATGACGGCTCCATAGGCTGAATTTGGGTGAGGATGCACTTCGGGCATGTCGAATTTAACCTCAGGTGAGGTATCTAGACCACTTGCTTCCTTCAGACATGTAGTAGGTCTTCTAGACGGAATTGATCAAAGATCAATTCTACTGGAACATTAGGAGTTACAAAACGTTCATATCCAAATGGTATAAAGTCGTCTTGCACCTCGTCTTCCTCAAAAATGGAGCCAAAGGATTTAAAGAAATCTTTCTATGACTGAGGTTTGAAGCTCCAAGTGTAACGCTTACCTCTGGGGCCCTGCAGGAGCGCCTTGTCTGGATCGTCAGAAGCGTGGACCTCTGCGATGGGATGTGTAGTCCAAGCCACTCCCTTCCCACTGTTCCAATAAATGGCGATTGACCAGTGTTCAGTGCGGTTGGGAGTAGTTTGGTGAATTCTCAATATAGCTCGGTTATTTATGGGACAGTTAGTATTACAGCCTGGATTACAACCTATGGGCAAACAAGTGAAGAATGTCAGTGCCTGTCTGAATGCTTTGCCCTCACCTCCCTCTTGTGCCCTGAAGGTTGGCTGGCCGGCTGAACAAGCGGTCTGGCTCACCTTAAATATTGTAGTTGGGCACCCAGGTGCCGGATATGCATCTGGTCCAGTTCCTTCACTGGTGGTTGGTGGCACAATCCAGCTGCGGTGCACGAGAGGCACAGGTAAGCATCCTGCTGCACGAGATGCACAGGTAAGTGTCTCGGTAGTGCTGCAAATGTCCTTCTTTGTCTTGAAGCCGCTGAAATGTGAGGCACGATCGCAATTCGAATAATGTTCATGTCTCTGTCTTGACTTTCTCTGCAGGTGCGGGAATGCTGTGTTCTGCTTGTGCCGAAGTGCTAGGAGTTACTGGAGCACTAGCGAGTGGAGCGCTGCAGTTCATAAATCCTCAGCCACAGGTAAGCGGGTTTATAAGGGGGGTGAGAGGGTGCATGATGAAGAGTCTCGGAATGCTTGCTTACTGTGTGTTTCTTTATTGTAGGAGCGGTGAAAAATGAGTCCCTCAGGTCCAGTTCTGGTAAGTATTGGAGTTGAAAAGAAGTCCAGAGCTCACGCAACTGTGCGGGTCCTCTGTAGCTTAGAATCAGGTAAGCAGAGATTCCAGCGTGCAAAATCAGGTAAGCGGAGATCCCTGCTAGCAGCCGGATTGCAGAAACAGGAATCCTCCTGGCACGTGGAGCCAACCAGACGTAGCGGTAAGCATTACACTGCTTGCAGGTCAGCAGAAGAAACGCTAAGCACAGGGTGTGGTTTTATAGCCCTGGGCTGCACCCTGAATCACTACACCACCAGGGATACTGGAAGCGTGGGCCATCTGGGGGCCATCTTGGGTTCTGCATTGAGTCTCAATACGGCAGCCATCTTGGTGGGGGCTACCAGTGCAAGTTAACAGGTGTCTGCGCCAGCCAGCGACCTTTAGTGTCCACACCCTCCCTGTGCTACTCAGGCCTCAAATGCTGTTATGTCAGGGTGTGCCCTGTATCCTGCTGGGGGTCATGACACCAAGTTGTGTCAGAGATCGACATCGTAGGACTCTTCAACTCCATTCAGGAGGAAGTCAGAAGCTTTTGGCTTTGATGTTGTCTCCGTGTTCGATGCTACTCAAAACAACATCCCTGAGGTCTTCAGACACAGGCTTTTGGCCGCACAGGTCAAAGCCTTACTCGATTCCCTGCCGGTCTTGGAAGACACAATGGGATCAATAGCCTTTTTGGCTCTTTGGAGGGGCCAGGAGGGGCCACCTTTGAGAATAGCTCCATCATTTTTTCCATTGAACCTTTACCATTCGGCAGCTGAGGCGGTTTTATCGGGAAAACCTATCTGACGTTTGTCAGGCGAGGAGTCAGAAGATGGGGAACGATGGTGTTGTTTCTTCGACTTCCTCTGTGACAACGAAGAAGAAGAGTGATGGGAGTCGCTCCTTTATCTTGACCGTTTGGAATGCTTGGAGTGTTTTTTGGGCCTTTCTGGAGACTTGTCTCCGGTGGAGCTTCTACCTTCGGAATATTTTCTCTTCAAAAGGTGTGGAAGACGGAGACTTGGAAACCAACCAACCTAGGTTAATTTTCAAACTTCTCTCTTTTAAGGCCTTACTGGTCATCGATTGGCAGGAGCCACATTCAAAGAATTGGTGTTCTTCGTCGAGGAACCAGACTCAATTCCTGTGCGTATCAGTGATCGATATCTTCAAGTCACAGTCTGCACATCATGAACAGGTGCAAAAAGAATAATGAAGTTAGTTGAAGAGAATTGCCGAGGCGAATCCAACTGTTCTGAGAGCGTGCTGTGCATGTACAAAAACAGAACTGAGGCAATGGTTGTGTTGCATGCTATTTATACTATCATCAACATCATGTCTGGACGCAGGAATGGTAACCATCGAGGGACATGGACTTTTCATGAAAGTTTTCATAGACTACAAAGCAGGATACAAATATATCAAACATGATGAATCCGTGTGAGGACACAATCGATTCGAAAAGATTGTATCTTATTAGCAACTGGCAGGGGTGGGTAGGGGGATCAGGGAGCCTCCCAGACAATCAGGATGCTCTGAACCGCCATCCTATTTCACCTTTTTCACCTCCCTTCACCCATTCCACTCCCAACCCCAGCCACAATAGCTATAAACCCCTCCTTAGGGGGCATTACTAGTCAGGAAACGCACCGGGCCCATGTTAACGCAGGTCCTGAACCATTACCTGACCATAATGGCCCCCCACATCAGGGTTTTTACTTAAGTAACAATGTGACAGAAAAAGCAGCATGAACACGTCACTGATTGGGTGTGAGAGGTAAAGAGTGTGAGTAGTCTAAAAGTGGTATCAGTGTTATGGTGTTGTGAACACGTTTTGTTTGTTGTTTCCAACAAGAAATAAAGTGCAGAATAGGTTGTGAGTTTGGGGTTGAGGGTCCTGCTTTTGACATATTCTGCTTCACTTGACTCAGATTTACAAGCGTGGGAAGGCTTGGGGAGAATAGGGTAAATTGTATGCCATCCACTTGCATAGCATGGGCCCCCAATGTCATTGCTTGAAGAGAAGGGTCTTGAGCTTGGTCCAAACATTTCAAATTGAGGGGGGGGCGCATCTGGTGTTGACAGGGAGTAGGTTCCTGAGTCTTAGAACGTAGACAGAGAAGGTCTGTCTTCTGGTTCATTACATCAAGTTCAAGTCTGCACATGTCCTTGCTTCTGATTTATTGTGTGAGTGATGTTTGTGTGCAGGGTGTGTGTTGTGCAGGTGTGCACAATGCATCCATGAGTTTGGAGGCAGTGACCTGCATCATGGAAGTTATTAGTAGTGACAACGCTGGCTTGTAGGGCTTGGGCAACAAAATTCAATTTGCTATATCGAGACTTTTGGAACAGATTGTGGCTGCAACTTTATCAATGTGATTTACAGTGACCATACTGGCAATGTGTGAGGCTGCAACTTCATGAAAGTGATTTACGGCGACCAAACATGCCTTGATTGTGTTTGCAGCTACATGAACATTATTTATTAGGGCCACAATGGCATAGATTGTGGCCACGAAATCAAAGTTCTTTACACTAGGAATGTTGTCATTTATTATTGACTCAACTTCATAAATGATTTACACTGGCAATGCTTTGGTATTTCATGGGCACAGCAGCAGAAAAATGACTTACAAAAGCAACGCTGGCATGTGTTGTGAACTCAGGTATCATCGTCAAATGCTCCACTGTGCTGTTGGTGTCATAATCAATTATAAATTGAATGACTTTTTAATTAATTTTTCTCAAACATATGCTGTAAATGCAGCATTTCAGGAGATTATTTTAAAAGGTTTCTTAGAAGAAACCCTGGATTTCTCCTACAGGGCTCTTTTGCTGTGCTTGAACTAATTTGTGGAAGATGTTAATGCATAGGCAGTAAAGCTATTCATTGCCACCACTGACCTTAAGTTGTTTTAGTGCCCGTGCCCGCTCATGAGCCACTCAACCCCAGGGTACCAAAAGCTGCATTCGCATTTGGGTGCCAGAATCCACCACCTCTGTTTCAATGTTAGGTGTAAGATTTGATTCAAAACCTTACATCTTTCACCTAGAGCAGTCTGTACCAGGCTGCTGTGGCAGCATGATCTTCAATCATTCGGCATGATTGGTGGGCCGGAACAGGCCGGCCCGAGAGGCTGTGGCACAGAATACGCTTCTTTGAGGCACTTGGGGGGGCCCCAGCAGGGCTTGCAGGGTGACCCCTTCAATTTGTATGACTCCACTGATACCATCCGAATAGAGGAGGTAGTTGAATCTAAAAGAGAATATTATGCCTGCAAGTGAGAGAGTATATTGTGAGTAAAGAAAATAGTCAAGTCAGGCGCCCTGAAACATGCCAACAGAGTGAAAGGAGATAGTCCAAACCACTACTACACTGAACTCTGGTGTGCTCCACGTGAAAATAGTAAGTAGGCCAAGAAATGTGTTGAGAATGGAGAATGTCACACTTTCAAAAGCCATTAAATATCTATGGTGGCATGTATAACACTACACAAAACACCAAATTACATGAATAAACACATTTATGAACATTGGAATTAACAAAGGCTAGTAAAATGTCTACTAAGCTGAACACAAGGGTGAACCATTCACATTCAGCAATAAGGAAGTGTTTAAAGACTTGGGCACAAAGTTAAATGAAGACCATATGACTCTGTAGGCAGTGCCTTGACCCACTGCTTTACACACAATAACTTGCCCCTGAGCATGTGATCATACCATATATGTTCTTTTAGCAAGGCTGCAATCATATTATTTGGACTTGTTGCCTGGGGGTTTCTTACTTCCTCATTGAACCTTCAGATATATTCTACTAGTGGAGTTCCTTGACTGACTCTGCTCCCTGGTGCAATATCACCCAACAATCGCCACCCCGAAACATGCCGGATATGTTGCTCATCCTGCCACACTATCATCCCATTATTGCATCTAAAAAGTAAAGAGTTGTAAAGGACCATGACAAATCTTGTGTATGATGCTTCCAAAAAAGGAAACTCAAAAGAAAGAATTGTTGCAAGTCAGATAGGTTAACGCTACCTAATGGCTTCAGAACAATACCACACCATTAAGGACTGGAGGGGAGGTATCCACTACCAGATCCTGTTTCCCAGCATGCTACCCACTTAAGGTTGCGTTGGCTTGGTAATATAGCCATTGTGGATTCAAACCTGGAATTTTGTTGCTGGCCTTAGTAAAGGGCAATAGACTTGGTGCCTCGTGCTTAATTCTTTCAAAACCAAAGTAAACAACATCCTTGCATCAAATGGCTGGGTAGCTTCCAGTCTCCAATGTCTTGTTGATAATCTCTTTAAACCATCCCCCAAGGTTCGCAATGATGGGGTGCTTTTTTTACAGCTACCTCAAGCTTATTATTTCATCACCTCAACCGCAATGACTGCCAGGCTTAACATCCTGAGCATGCAGGTTGCCACCTCAGATATTGCTCCACCAAATTGTGATTTCTACCATCATTTTCAGTCGACCCATCAATTACTTTTGCCTCTTTCTAGGCCTTCCATTTGTTCCTTTGCTCCTACTCACACCATTTACAACCTCCTTCAACTCAACGCTCTCTCACCTCTCTCTATTGCCTCAATGCTGGGTTCCTGTGCATGAACAATGAATACCTTTCCAATTGTTTCTGGACTGGCTCTACTTACATGGGCAAACTTCATATCCCATTACTCTCCTCCATGGTCTCTATCTCCAAAGCTCTATTCAACCTAACTGTCAGCAGAAATGCTTTGGAGCACTTCCTGTTTCCGCTCCTTTTCATCCCTGGCAGCATTTCACTGGAACACCCTACACCCCTTGAAAAAAAACACGGCAACAAATGACAGGGATTCAAGGTGGCTCTCAAAAGCCAACTCTAGTCCCTGAATAGGAGTCCATCATGTGACGTGACCCCTGACCCCGCTCCCACCATCCCAATTATGCCAGCCCATTCCACTATAGCGGGATCCACGCTGCTTGGAACCTACAGACATCTGTTAAGACCTCTCGCCTCCATTACGGGCTTAAAAAGCAAGACAAAACAGACCAAAAGTAGTTCAACCAGTAAAATAAGTATAGAACAGTTTATCAAGACTTTGGGGATAGGTTGGCGACCCAACGTCACATTTTGAGATCAATCCAACTCAGTGGAGACCGATGGGAGTCATTTGAGTTTGGCCCTAATAAAGGAAATGACTCAAATGTAAAATCATGTAGATCATTTTGGTTTGCTATTTCGAATCCTGGTCAAAAGTAATAGTCAATCAATGGTTGGGATTCACCTAGCACCAATTTCAAGATTGCCAGTTCCTTGTTCTCTGTGTGGTTTGTTAGCAGGGCCCATCAGTACTTGTTGCTTTGCTGCTTAGCTGTCAAGCTCCATACATGCAAGGGTGTGGACCCTGCTTGGGTACTTGGCTTCCTGGTTCCAAACCTGCTGCATTTCCTAGACTCCTGACCAGAAATTGTAAAAAAAGATTTTTTTTAAAAAAAATGTTTTATTTATTTCATTTAGTTTGTACAAAACTTTTTGAAAAGAGATTTCCCATGACCCGCCCACAGTGTGGGGAGAAGTTCCATGGTGTCAGCAAGCGACGAAGAGCGGCTGGTCTTTGGGGCTAATTCGCCTCACAACTTCTCCGGTACACCATCGTCTTGGGGCCCACTGTTTGTCGCCTTTCTTTCTTTAAAAAAAGATGCTGGCTATGCAGTCTGGACACAAAGATTGTTGGAAGACCTCAGTAGCCCAGCTGACCGCTTGGGCCCTCAACGGAACACTGGTGACTGCTCCTCTGCTGAACATCAACAGGCCTGATTGATCTGCTAGGAATCCCTCAACTACAGGGGTTCGTCAAACTCACTTTGATTTCCTGAACCAGCCTGGGACTGCAAGAACTGGAGAGTTCTCCCCACCCAACAGGTCATATGATCGGAGAGCTGAAGCATTCTAATGTCAAAGCAAAAGCAAGCTGTGCAGAAGTAAGGACACAGCTGCACCCTAAGGCTTTAAGCAGCGACTCGTGCACTGCCACCCAAAGATTGGCAAAGAAGAACTGCCCCTGCTTTGGTACTCATCTAAGTCATGAAGGAACTTGAACCTTTCTAAGAATAAAGTCAGCAAGACTTTCTCTGCCTTGAGGATCAGTGTTATGTTAATAAAACTTGTAAAGCACAGCAGCCGCCCGAACGCCTCTTGGCGCTAAGGGAACCATAGGTGACCGACAGGAGCAGAACCACCATTTTTGAACAGGAGAGTCTTCAGGGCACAGCGGAAAAAGAGATGGTTATCGATATGACGGAGGGCAAATGGAAGGGAATGCCAAGCTTTCGCTACAGCAACGGAGAACGCACGTCCGCCTATGCGGGAATATTTTATCCGGGGGACTTGAATTATCACAGACGATAAAGAGCAAAGTGCTCTGGAGGGGACGTAAGGACATCATTTTGCCTGAAGATATTCAGCTCCCATTTTGTAAAAGGCTCTATGCACAGTGCATAAAGATTTAAACACCACGTTTTCCTACACTGAGCCAATGTAGCTAACGCAGAAAAGGGGTCATGTGAGAGCTAAAAGGAGGATGTAGCACAGCTCTTGCAGCCATATTCTGCAAGAGCTGACGTCAGGGAATGATTAAATGAGCAGGTTGAGCCAAGTAGAGTGCGTTACAGTAATCAATACTGCTCATTACCATGGCAGAAACAACGGGAGCATGAAATTGAGAAGGAATTTAAACTAAGGACCTTACTAAGGATCCTTAGCTTAAAGTGGCCAACTTGACAGACATATGCCACCTGATCAGATATCTAAAATGAGGCTGAAATGTTAACACTTAGATCTTTCACTAGAGTAACTGGGGGTTTAAAAGGTCCAAGACTAGAGGGCCAGAGGTCAGGAGTCCAGAAGGACAGAGGAAAAGCCGAACCCAGAACAAGCACCTCTGTCTTTTCACCGTTCAGTTTCAGCTAGTTCCTAGTCATCCAATCACCCATGGCCTCCAAGCAGTCCCTTAGCCGAGCAGCCATATCAGGCCGAGGTAGATCGAGTCGCAGAATAATCTGCGTATCATCAGCACAGGGGTAGCAGTGGAAACCATGGGAATCAATGAGACCAAGAAGTGGCTGGATGTAGATGTTGAACTGAACAGGTGACAGAACGGAGCATTGAGGTACACCGCAAGACAAAGACACTGGTTTGGAAGAAAAAGGAGAGAGGAAAACAGATTGAGTACGACCAGAAAGAAAGGAGGAAACCCAGGTAAGCACATGGCCAGAGAGGCCTGCAGAGGACAGTCAGGCAATCAGGGTGTGGTGGTTAACAGCTGAGGAATCGAGTAGAATTTGAGCCCCCACACCACCCTGGTCCACTAGGCAAGAAGGGCGTCCACCACTGAAACAAGAACAGATTCAGTGCCCCTGCCGGGGCAAAAACCAGATTGAAAGGGATCAAAGAAAAGGGAAGATTCCAGAAAAGAACCTAGAGGAGGAGAGACCAGAGATTCGAGCAACTTCATAGAGAACGAGGGGAGTGAAATAGGATGGAAATTAGACAAAACTGCAGGATCCAAAGAAGGTTTTTTAATAAGAGCACTAACTAGCGCATGCTTCAGGTCCTTAGGGATATGGCCTGAGAAAAAAATAGTCATTCATGCTACTGTGATCCAGGAAATAATATCAGATGAAATAACTTTAAGAATAGCCAGGGGAATGGGATCCAGAGGAGATGACATGTAGATTTAAGCCTATTGATGCCGGACAGAATGTCTAAGGAGGAGAAAGTTTGAAAGGAGGACCAGACCAAAATCAAGCAGATGTCTGTTCAAGGGTGATGAGAGCAGGAGCTGATGATCTTACTCTGAATGGTAGCAATCTTTTCATTAAAAAAAGTTGACAAAGAATCACAAAGATCCTGAGATGGAATGATGCTAGAATGTAACCTAGTAGGCGAGGACAGAGATTGGACAAGACTGAATAATCCTTTAGGTTGATTAATGGCGCTTTCCACTGTCTTGCTAAAAAGAAGTTGCTTCACAGAGAGGATGGATTTCTGATATTTAACTGTGGCTTGACGAAAGAGAACTTTGTCAGCTGGCCTATAGGCGGTTCTCCATTTCATCTCCGCCTGTCTACGAAAAAGCCTAAGGTTCGGATGGACGATTTTTAGATATGCAGCACTTGAGAGGAGAAACAGAGTCAGCCACATCAGTAAATGCAAAGGACAGAGTAGAGTAACTACTACTCTGCAAGGGAGAGAGTAGTTAAAGTACAAAAATCAATCAGAGCAGAATGAGTAGCAATGTGGGTTCGTAAATCCTGGCGAGAGGCGGAGTGCCAGCTACGCTTCCAAGTTGGCTGTCCGGCCCTCGATAGGGAGGGACTTGTTAAACAGACTGAGAATGGTACAACATAATGGTCAGACCAGATAATGGAGAGTGCAGGAGAAACAGAAATACCAGTCACCGGGGCAAAGATAAAATGAAGTCTATTACCCAGCGGATGAGTCAGATACAGAACACGTTCGGCTAGACCTAAGTCCAGCATAGATACCCATAAATTAGATAGCATATGCTCACTAAGCTTATTAGCCGGAATGTTGACGTCACCGGCAATAAGCAGATTAGAGTGAATCTGCACAGACAGGCATGACTTTGGCGTCCAAGGCCCTTGCCTGCTGCGCCTCTGATATGAGCCCCCATTTTGAATGCACACCAGCCAGACCCTTCCCACTCAGGGGAGTTGAAATCAAGAACAGACCGCAAAGCATGTCTGAAACAGGAAGCCAGGCACCTATCAGCCCGGAAGCGGCGTGTTCAAGTAACAAATGTAAATTATTAAAATTATTGAAAACAGAGCAGCGTCCAGTCATCTGCTGTGCACAGAAGGTGTGCTAGAAGGAAAATAATTCAATTAAAAAGCAAATCATGAAACAGCCGAGCCGGCCATACCTGATGGTTATCCAGTAGAAGGCACAGCGATCTGCTAAAGAGCAGAAAGATGCCAGACCTCTCCCACACAGGGGAGTGGAAATCAAGACCGCAAAGCGTGTCTGAAACAGGAAGATAGGCACCTTCCAGCCGGGGAGCGACGTGTACAAGAAACAAATGTAAATTAATAAAAACAGAGCAACTAAAATAAACAAAGCGAGGTCCAGTCAACCGCCGTGCACGGAAAGCGTGCTAAAAGGAACATTATTCAATTAAAAAGAAAATCATGAAACAGCCGAGCCGTCCGTACCTAATGGTACGGTTCAGTGGATCTGAGATACCCGTCAGCTGACATTTGAACTCAGCTGTTTTCTCTGAGGCGTTGATGGCTCCCTTAGGATCTGGCAGCAGGGAATGTTGGAACTCTGACTTCTGACCCATTTTTTTGTTTGTTCTATAAGGACCCTCGGTCTAATTCTAAGTTTGGGAATTCTGCAGTGGGGTAACTCTGGACACTTTCTTTTTTTCTTATCTATTTGTTCCCTTTGCAATTTTGAATGCCTCGTGCCCTCCAGCAATTAATTAACTTTGCTGGCTCTTCTCTGATTGACTCTGACCAGGTTTTGTACTTAAGCCTATCCTGACTTTCTGATTAGCTCTCAATGGCATGCTGTTGGCCGCACTCGATTTCCTTTAGTGACGTAACTGGATTCCCTACTGCCTGTCCTTGCTTGGTCCGCCTGACCCCCTTTTTTCCCTATTGATGGATGGTTGCCTTGGAATCTATTAACTGTCTGCCTCGGGGCTTCCTGCTCATTCTGTTGAGCACTGGTCTCCTCGAACTCCAGTATGCCACTTGCCAGTGATCTCTTTACACTCCCGTATGCCTCAGGACGTCCTGCTCACTCTGTTGGAGCCTGGTCTTCTCCAACTCCAGTACCTTACGATGCACTTCTTTGGAGGTTAAACCATCGTTTTGTATGGCAAAACGACACGCAAAACTACTTACTGTGCCACCTGGTCTCCGAGTTTTCTTTCTTGTAGAACTGTGACTGTGATTGGATCTGGTGGCTGTGCATGTGTTGGGCTACGTGGTGTCTCCCTGAGATTCTGGTCACCACGAGGGTCGGCTCGTAGCACACTAATACATGACTGCAAATGTACGTGACTGTAAATAATTCTTTACAATGTATTTGTCTCTTATACCCCAGAGTTCAGTGTACCAATGTGTCTTCCCGGTCCCCTGTTTGCCTAGCCATATCTTCATATAGCTCTCCATGGTAAAACACCCAATCTGTGATGGCTCTGTTTTCTGTACTTTTACTATCATAGAGAGTTTCTGTTATAAGCACAAACCCCTCCATCAAATAAATACAAAGTAATATGATAATGAACAGAAAGTGCACCTCTTAACCGTCATGCCTCCTCCCCTTTCCAATTTGAGATGTAGGGGTGGGTCAATTTTCTAATTAAAGTTTGTGAGGTGGTGTTGTCATTTAGGTTTGCATGCGTGGGGATACTGTTTTAACAGGACGTATCTTCCAGTGCTCCTTTTGATGGCACCCTTACGTGGCGCTGCTCCGTGGTCAAGCCAGTGGCTGGCTTGACCATTCGTATGCCGTTCTCCCTAATCAGCGTCCCATGTTCCCTTGTGCCTCATTGACTGTGGAGCCCTACTGTGACTCCAGATTCCACTTCCTTCACCTTAATGTCTAGGGTTTTACATGTCTACTTCCTGGAAGGCTGTTATTGTATCATACCACGATGCAGCTGCCTTCTGCCACATCAACTGTGCAAGATTGTGGAATACATAATGCACCTTATATGCCCACCACACGACTCACTGACTCGGAAATTCACAGAACGTGGCGGTTGAAAACGACTACTAGGCCCGTAAATTGCTACCGGTCAGCTATCTATTTGAACAAGTGACCTTTTCTGGTTTGTGGGGTTTTCCTGCCTTTTTTAATTGGGAGGCATTTTGAAATTCCTCTGCTA
The DNA here is from genome assembly GCF_040938575.1 of Ambystoma mexicanum. Classification (NCBI taxonomy): domain Eukaryota; kingdom Metazoa; phylum Chordata; class Amphibia; order Caudata; family Ambystomatidae; genus Ambystoma; species Ambystoma mexicanum. Next base: position 557,542,689 of record NC_090941.1, on the reverse strand, counting down.
AAAAACACTTTTACATATATACATTTTTAACATCTCAGTTTCACCTTCCAGTCCTTGCCAAGGGGAGGCCAATCTGTGCAGGTGTTCTCTGAACCATAACCTAACCTCAGGCACCACTATTCAGACAAAAGACATCTCTTGAAGGAACCTTTTTGAAAAGGAATTTCAATTATAAACTATTTCGGAGCATGCACACACCTTAAAACTGTCAGTTTCACTTGCACTTAGCAAACGTATTACCTTTTGGCCACGTAAAGCAGTCAAAATATAACAAACATGAGATTCTGTGGGCTATACCATTGACCATTAAAAGCAATATTTTATTATAAGACAGATAAAGCAAATACATTTATATATTAAAAAATGAATTACAAAAATGTATGTTAATTTACAGAAAAATGAATGGCATTCAGCAAAAGATTTTACGCAATGTTGTAAACTGACGTGCTGGTAAAAAATGTCAAACACGGGAATATTTGCAGATCAAATGAAACGTAAATGGGCACAGCTATTCGGGACATAACTTATATCAAATTATGGAAGTTCTCCCTCTACAATTATTTGCCCATTGTGACACATACACATCCTAACTATTGATTTGTAATTTGTAAAAGGGAACATATAGCTACTAAGAAAATACATCAGTGCTGCCACTCAATTTTTCAGAACCTTTTTATGTGAGAGGATCGTCTACACACATTCTTGGCATTCGGTATTTAAAAAACAATAAATAACTCTGCACTACTCGTGTATGTACATCGCATGCATCGCATGTGCATGTATGAAGGTTCAAAGACATTTCAAATTGATAAGTTTTTTTCTTAAAAAGTGGCATCCAAACATATCATTTTTCAAGGCTTCCAGGCGCGTCGTCTATGGATGTTACAGTACAAACAGGTTCTAAACAGTAGAGGTAATCATTTCTGTACATCCTATCGTGAAAAGTCGCACTTCTTTACAGTGTTGACGAATACAATGTATAAGACATGATACAAGTCTTTTTGTCAGTTTGCAAGAAAGTTTAATAGATACTTCGCCCGTCAGGTGTTAGTAGCTCAGCCTTTTTTTTTACCATTGCAATATGGCAGTTTCACTTGAGCTGTTCTCGCTATTCCTGGTGCAAAGAGCTGCATAAGACGGATTGGAGTTCTCACTCCTGAACTGGGTGGCTTGGCTTCTGGTTAAAAACAAACGATTTCCTTTCCTGTTGAAATTGGTTTTGGATTTGGTCGGATAACTTTCCAGCCGAGACATCCCCCCCTCCTCTCCCCCCCCCCCCCCCACCTCTATCCCCTCAGGCTCGGGTGTCGCCGGTTCATCAGAGGAGCTCTGTATGTCGCCTTCTCAGGCACTTGACAGCAGGGTTGACGTGAAGATCTGTTGCAGGATCTGCGGGATCTGCTTGGTATCCATGGCGACAAACGAGCGGCCAGCTGGTAGTGTCCTCTGAAGCCTAAGGGCCAAAACAGGAGAAACGGAAAGAAAAATTAGCATTGCAAAGGCAGTCAGCCACATTCAGGCGCAGAGCCTCGGGAGAGCAGCCCGAGAAAGGAGGCTTTCACTTGTGTGAAGGCCCAGCGGATGCACACTATTCATTTCGCCGTCACTGGGCGATTAAAGGCTCCGAGGAGCACAGGGGTGGGAGGAAGCACCAGGAGGGAACAGTTATGTCACACACAGGCCCTTTGAAGAGCGCAGCCGCCTGCCCCTGGATGTCCATTCACAGCCTTGCCATTGACACTTTCTTTCCTAGCGTGTGAAAGTGCCCATTGATGGTAGGATGCCAAGGACAAAGCCAGCTATTAGTACAGATGAACCCCTGACAACCCAATAACACATGAGTTATGTTTTGTGGGTGTTCTTGGTTTCTAAGGATGAGAAGGGCCCGCTTGTTTAGTTGCTGAAACACTCTCTTATATAAACCCAGAACACCATATTTAGTGTTTGCTAGACCTCAACCTTAAGCTAAATTACTTTTCTGTACACGGGTTGTTTTGAAGCATTGCAGGCTAGTAATTTTCCTTTTTTGGGATGAAAGTTGATATGACACGTAAAAGCACGGTCTGCAGAAATAAATGCCATTTATTGACAACGCCTTTGACTGGCTGACTTCCTATGCCAGTTTCTTCACATCACCAAGTGGTGTGATATGGCCAATCCACTTGTTCAGCCTTTGCCCCAGTTACCCCGGAGTTTGGGGGCAAGGTGATTTCAGAACCAGTATGGTATGGTAATGTTTATTTATATAGCGTCTATACACAAGGCAAGTGTTTCAGACCGCTCAAGGAGGGAGGGAACACGGGGAGAAACAACAGTTATTCACAGCCCTTGACATTCTGAACGATAATAGTCTGCACACAGGCAGAGTAAGTGTATATAGTACAATTAACAGTGGGGATAATAGCAAATAGATCTGTCGACGATTGAGCAGTTTTTCCAATGCAAATGAGGGCATAACCATGCAGGGAGTGAAGACGCGGGGGGGGGGGGAACAGACAGACGATTCTTAGGCATGGTGCAATCAGAACACGCAAGTGCAAAGACAGTTACAGAGGGAGTGGGGGCAGATGCAGAGGGGAGAAGTACTGGGGGAGGGTCCTAGTGCACCCAGTTGGTGGAGACTGGGGTAAGTGCAGAGAGATGCCACTCTCATGGGTCACTATGAGTGCAGTGATAATTAGGTGAGTGCAAGGCCCGGAGGCAAGTGAGAGAGGACTGGTGGGGGTACCTGGGACCTGTGAGACTCTGAGGTACACCAGGCGACCAGTCAACAAGCTGTAAGGAAAAGGAGGAGAGAGGGAAATAGCAGAGGGATAGGTTAGGAGGGTAGGGGCAGAGAGAAGGAAGAGGAGAAGAGCAAACTGTGCTACCATAGGGCAATTTTGGCCAGCTGCCTAGAGCCACCAGCAGGGAGGGGGCCATTTCAATGATTGCACGCCTGCACCAATGATGTTTTCACAGTGCTGCATGGTTTTCACCTGTCTTGGGCCAAGGACTTCTTGTGCAGACATTCTCCACTCACTCACTCTCTCTATAGATTGCAATATGCCAACTTCTCCAGCAACCGTATATTGTCATCTCAACCACTACATTTAGGGCCTCATCACGAGTTTGTCAGTAACCCTTAAATGCAGCGGTAACGCTATTACCGCCTCATTTAAGGTTCTGCCAAATCACAGGCTTGGCAGATTTTCCCGAGCTCTGAGCTGGGGGCAAATCTGCCGCAATTTTGCCGATTTTTGGCACTATTACCGCCAGCGCAGAACATTCCCCATTGGGCCCAATGAGGAATGGGAAATTCCAGAATGGGCCCGATAGGGAATGGCGACTTACCGTTCTGCCAAACCCATGATCCGCCGCTAATACCGCCGGGGGGTTGGCGGTAGGGCTAATAGCCCCGCCCTCCTCGTGAGGAGGCCCTTAGTGTTTGGGATGACAATATATTTAAGGGAATATACAGCGCTCTTAGATCCCTGTGCCCTTTTGCTTCTGCCGAGTCCTTGGCTTATACTTTATCATCAGCTCAATGGTTGTTCATCCAGTTGTCTCGTGGGGGGTATTTCGATAGCTCCTTAGCATTTGTGACATGGCTTGTGGCACTGCCATCTGGTCTACAGCTGCTTTTTGGTGAGTCCTTTTGTTGGTGGCCATAAATATTTCCACCATACCATTAGCTTGTGGCCATAGTGGTGTTATTCTCTGGTGGCGGAAGCCTAGGTGTGTTGCAAACTTACGGACGTCTTGGCTCTGGAACGGCGGCCGTTGTCGGTTTTGATGGTGTTGGGGACCCCCCCATTTGCTGAATAGTTAATCTATTATTCTTACCACATGGGGAAATGCTGTGGATTGCACATGCTTTGCAAGGGGAAAGCGTGAGTACTCGTTGATGGTCACAAGAAGGTGGCCCCCTTCTTCTAGTGGGCCATGAAAGTTCATCACTACTCTTTGTCATGGCCCTTCTGGTAAGGGTACCGTTTGGAGCAGGCATGGGGGGCTATTTGCCGCTGTCTTTTGGCAGGGTGTGCAGTGCATTAGCGTGTCCTCTATGATGGTGTCCATGTATGGGAACCACACTTGATTCCGGAGAATCTTCTTTGTGTTAGCGACCCCTCTGTGTCCCTCGTGGGCGATGGTCACTAGTGCTTTCCTCAGGCTCTTCGGGCCACTAGTCGGTTGCCTCGCAATAGTGTCCCTTGGTCGGTGGTGGCTAGCTCGGTGTGAATCTTCGCCATCATCTGAAGGTCTCTTTTGTCTACCTCCCCGTTCACATAGTGTTCCATATTCAGGTGTCTCCACTTGTTGTTCGTCAGGCATATTGCCGCCTGGATGGTGAAGTCCGCTCTGCTCTTGTCCGCAAAGAGTTGACATGTGATGGCGGGGGGAAGAGCGTTGAATGATAGATAAGCAATGTAGTCATCCACCTCATTTGCCATGACCTCCTCTGCTGTCCCCTCTGGGTTGTGGGATAGATAGTTGGCTGGGTTGGCCTCGCCTCCTGGTTTGTGCATAATGGTATAGTTGTACTCCTTTAGCCTAATACCCCACTGTTCTTTAGGTGGGGGCATCTTAGTTTTGGGGTTGCCAAAGAGTGACAGCAATGCCTGGTGGTCTGTGATGAGGACAAATGTCCAGCCGATAATGAAGTGATGAAACTTCTCACATGCCCAGACCGCTTCTAGGCTCTCCCGTTCGGCCTGGGAATAGGCATGTTCAATGGCGGACAGAGCTATGCTGGCGTAGGCGACCACCTCCGTGCGGTCATTGTTGTTTGGGTCTATTTGTGCGAGAATAGCTCCCAGGCCCACGGGGCTGGCATCCACAGTGAGCTTGGTATCCCATTTCGGGTTGAAGTACGCTAGCCGCCGGTTGTTGGCTAGTTCATCCTTGATTGCACAGAATGCTTTCTGGCACAGCTCATCACACTCGAATGGGGAACCTTTTTCGAGGAGTCTCCTGAGGAGGCTTGTGAGGGTGGCGTAATGGGGGAGGTAGCGAGCGCAATTCCCTGCCATTCCTAGGAAGGAGCGCAATTCTGTGATGTCATTTGGCGCTTGCAGGTTGACGGTGGCACTTATTGTGTCGGGGTCGGCCATGATGCCATGATCAGAAAAGATGTGGCCAAAGAAAGGTAGACTCTGCTTGTTAATGGTGCACTTCGGTCTGTTGAGAGAATGCTTTATGAAGAATGCTGCATACTGATCTTAATGCGGCATCATGCTGTTCTTGTGTGATCCCCAACACTGGAATATCATTGCTGTAGTTTAATGCGTTTGTGACAGGTGTGATGAGCCGTCAGATCGTTTCTTGAAATATTTCGGCCGCAGATGATATTCCAAAGTTAAGTCGCTTGTAGCGAAACAGTCCCTCATGTGTTGTGAATGTTGTAATCGGTCTGGATGTGGGGTCAATGACTAATTGCTGATAACCCTGGTTGAGATCTAACTTGGAGAACCGGGTGGCTTGGTTGAGCCGCACCAGCATATCTTCGATGTTGGGTCCCGGGTGTCTCTCCCTCTGAATTGCAGTATTAAGGATTTGCATGTCCACACAAAGGCGTAGGTGGCCGTCGGCTTTGGGCAAGACCACCAGGGGGACATCCACGGGGTGGGACTGTCTACTCTCTCAATAATGTCATTCTCGAGGAGTAATTGCAATTTGTGCTTTACTTGGGCCTGTAGGTGGAATCCTATCCTGCGGGGGTGCTGCGGCACGGGTCTTACAGTGGGGTCAATATGAAGTCTTATGACTGTGTCCCTGAGTTTGCCCACTCCTTTGAACAACTCTTGGAATGTTTCTTTGAGGTCATCTATGTCACTTTCACGTTGGGACAGCGCTCTGAGACTTTGGGTGTGTGGGGGGAGGTTGTGTATGGTTTCTGAGGGGTCATACTGAATGTCAATCAGTGTAGGGTCTTGGCTTTCTGGTAGCTGAGGAGACATATCCCAGTTGTCGGGCTGTGTATGACGTGGATGGTGGTAGACATCCATTTCCTACTGTTTATCATGTCACACTGGAATTTGCCCTTGGATTGAAGGGAAATCATCGCTCCCCACTGGAAAATGTGCTCTTGCGAAGGTTGTAAGGGGTACATGTTTGCAATGGCACTGTAGGCTCTTTCGTTCATCACGTTGACCGTAGCCCCTGTGTGTATAAGAATTGGTTCTGCAGTCCTACTATTTGTACTACCACTTTTGGTGCTGTGTTGTCGTCCGAGGTGTCGTATTATCAATCAGACATATTCTCTGCTATACCTGTCATAATCGTAGTACGATTCTGCTGTTGCAGATTCTTCTCCCTCGATTTGGCGATTGTCATAGGGGTCATATGTAGCATACTCTTGTCCATGCCTCTGTTCCTCTTCTTGGTCTAGTACTAAGGTGGGGAAGTGCTCCTGCATCTCGACCGGCCTTCCTGGCGAGTGAACATTTAGGTTTTCAAACGCTCTTATGAACCCTGGCTCGGTGGTGGAAATTGCTAGTTTCTGCTTTGGGCGTTTCGTCCACCCTCTCTCTCTTGGAACAGTCGTGGAGTAGGGGTTTTTGGTGGGTCATACCTCCTATTCCATTTTGACAATGGTGGTGGTCTGTACGCTGGTAACATCTGTGTCTTTTCTCAGCAAATTGAAGTGGTTTTCTTGTCCACATCTCATGCACATCTGCACTAATGCTGGGCATTGGCCTTTCTGGGGGAACTCAAACCTGCACCTGTAGCACTGCCTCTCTGCTGGGGCCCGTCGGTTTGTGTTCCATCTTTCTTTGCAGTTCTGTGGGCCAGAGTATCTGGTCTGTCCTTGTGGGTTGGTGGCGAGAGCAGCTACCGTCTCTGCTTTCTTCAGGTTTTCTATGTTAGCTGCTTGCACATTGACTCTCTCGTATACCCTCGCGAGGTCTGCTATCTCTTTTAATGGGAGGGGTGTTTCAGTAGGTGTTTCTGAACTGTGAGGATATGCATCCTTTCATTACTCTCACCCGATGACTTTGTCATTGTTGAAGTTTGCGAAATCGCAGTCTGTTATTTTCCTTTGGAGTCGAAGGATGAATTCGCCAAACCTCTCATGTGGTAGGTGCGTGCACTGGTTGAAAGTGTATCTCTCGTAGTCTCTGTTGGGGAGGACGACTAACGTTCTGTTGATCGCGGCTGTGAGGCATTGGTATGTCATTTTCTCTTGGGGCGGGATGGTTTTTATGATCCCTTTGATCTCCTTTCCCACAAGGTTTGTGACAATGTCTTTCTTGTTGGGTGCATCCTGGTACCCTACAGCCCTCATAAAGTCTTTGAATTCCTCAACCCATTCCTCCCATCTCTGACATTGGTTCTTTTGTGGTAGTACTGGGAATGGGTTGGGCCTTCGCAGAAATGTTATTGGGTTTGTGGGGTTTACCCACGCGACGGCTTGCGCTCCTGCACCTGCTGCTGCTCCTTGCAACATTTTGTTGAGGGTGCGTGTTCTTCGTATGCGCGGCGGTGGGTATGACTGAGGTGTCCGGCTCCCATGTGGTCTCTGGGCTTGTTGCTGCTCTTTCTGGTGTGTCTCTTGTGTGTTGTATTCTTGTTCGTTGCTGTGGGTGGCTTCCTTGGACTCTGATTTGTATCACTCTTTTTTGTCACAAAGGTGTGCACATGCTTTTTCTCTGTCCTCGGGTTCAAGTGGCGTGATCAAGGCGAGGCTTGTGGCAGGCCTCTGAAATGTGTGCGCAGTTCTTGGCATCCCCCCGGGCTGCTTCCTATCTCTGATCCTGGTCTGCCGCCTTCCACCCGCTCAGCGCTCCTCCTTACCAGTGGGTGGGCCATGCGTTGATCAGCTGGATACCGCTGTGCTTGGAGTGAAGCAGCCATTCCTGGATGGCAGTTCAAACGTAGTAGAAAAGCGAGCGAAGGAGTTGCCCTTGCTCTTTTCAACCCAGACCCGCGAAGCCTCTGATGAAAGCAACATAAGACTGGGAATTGCAGCTGGCAAATGGTGTAACGGATGTCAGCAGTACATGGCACCCTCCCGCACTAAAAGCCAAGGCAGGGAAGACATGGTTGCCATCATGGGACCGTCCTTGACTCCAGCGGCAAAGGAACCGCCAATGATTCAGCACAGCCGGTGAGTCAGAAGAACCTGATAGTCACAAGTACTGTGTTAAGCTCAAGGCTGCAGTAGCAACTTTAAGAAGATAAATAGACAGGAGGTATTTTTTTGATCAAACTTGGTACCAGAGTCAGAGTGGTCCAGCACCACATGCACGCTCAGTTGGAGGTCTGGTACTCCTCTCCTGAACAAAGAGACTTTGGTGAGCATTGTAACTTATATAAAGAAAACTACAAGTACCAAGAGGCCATAGGGAAGGATGGTATAAGGTGTTATGGTGGTCATACAAGGGTCAAGCCAAATCCCTTGTACAATCGAAGGTCTTTGACACACTGCAGAACTTTTGATATTGTGAAACAGGTGTTTGCGCCCAGCTAAGGGGAAGGCCATGCTAAGTGCGATTGTGTGAAGCCCACGCTTGCCGTAGGCCAACAGAGCGACCCAGCGAGACGAGACTGTACTTCGGACGTCTGGTTGGTGTGAGCCCGACTGAGGGAAGATGACGACTGAGAGAAGGATTGGAGCCCGGCTGAGGGGGATCCAAGGGTGAAAGGTAATCACCCGATGTAAAGGTTAACAAAAGGAACTTTTGTTTTGTTGTTCTTTTGGCTTCTCGGGCCCTCTGAAGCAAGAGACTTTGCATGAGAAGAGACTTGGACACAGAAGTCCCTGATACTGAGAAAAGGTAATGTAAGCTTGTGCCGGAGAAGCCCAAGAGTGTGCTGTGCTCGAGAGACCTGCCTTGTCCCGTGCTAAAAACGTGGGGAAGGGAGACCCGACTCATCATTTTGTGAACACTTCTTTCTTTTCTTGTGAACATTGTAAAGACTGGTAGGGGGTGTCTGTACTTCTGCTCTCTATATGTTAGAGGAGAGGCACAGAGGACCCTAGGGTTGTAACGGTATTACGGTATACCGTTAAAGATACCGTGAACCACTTAATTGAACAATAATAACCGTCACATTGTTTATACCGGTATACCGTTCATACCGTTAAGTGTGCTTTTCAATCTGATTTGGAAAGGCTGCAGTAAGCAAGTTCTGCGCAGTCTTGGTCTTGCACTGTTGGATGTGCCGTCTGCCAAGTAGTTTCAGTTTGAGCAGTTTTTAAGGCCATTCCATAAACCACACGTGCCTGACACAAAATCAACATGTTAGCAATAGGAAGAATAAATACAGTGCCAAGAAGGAAAGGGGTTTACTTTTTTTTATTTACATTTTTTTTAAAAGCGCTCACACAGCCCCAGGGCATCGAGGCGCTGTTAAAGAAATTGGTTTTGTTTATTTTGTTGCGTAATTGTTTTTGTCTTAGTTGCGTATTTATAACGTGCTTAAACACCCAGAGGTTTCTAAGCGCGGACCCAGGGATCGAACCTGTGTTGCTTTGTGTCGTCTTGCTTCCAAGGCACGCACATTGCCGCTGAGCTATCCTCCCGGGACTTTGGGTTGGCGGCTTTGGGGTTTATATATTTATAATGGATAATGTTTTCTAAACATATGACAATGCCAGATTTCCCTGGTTCTATCATTGAATTTACATATATTAAGTCACACTGCGAAATTTAATCATCTCTGTGGGTATTCCCTGCTGCCATACCAAAGGGTAACATGTCCGTGATTACTGAACACCTTTTGGCCCAGAAGTAAACTAAAGGCTGTAACGTAAAGAGAGAGTGCGTGTGCGTGTGTGTGTATGCGCATAAGCGTATACTACCATCAGACTCCATTAATCTGTGGCATGCAGATTATCAATATGGCAACATGTTCATCTTCACCAGTAGCCAGTGGGGGAGCTAAAAGCCTAAATGACCACTTAAGAAAAGCTATTCAGTTTGCTTTGCCAGTCGCAGCAGGGCCCCACCTCCCCCTCCTCTCCACACGTGCGTTTGTGTTTGGTGCAAGCAAGGGGTGGCATTTCAGTGGAAAGTATGTTGAAAAGCCCAATTCTGGCCCTGGGTGCATGGTTTTGTTTGTGATGATAAATCTGACAATTTATGACCTTTTAGAAAATATTTGTTAAGATTAGTTAACTCCACCTGCTATACCGCGATAACCATGATATACCGTCATTTGGCAAGAAGGTTATTGTACCGTCATAAAACTAATACCGTGACACCCCTAGAGGACCCCAGCCAAGATTCTTGGTACGTGGTCGAGCAATCGAGGCCTAGCTTCTCAGGAGGTGATGCAGGCTGGTTCTTAAGTACAGTGTAGTCCCCGAACCCCCACAAAGGAATGTACACACACTGCATTACTGAAAACACAGTCTTTATATAATATTCAAGGGTATGTACACGATCACAATAACGCACTTTGTATTCAGAAGTCAATAATGATAAATATATACAATTCTAAAGTGGTACCACCCATGTTATCAAATCTCATTAAAGTGCATCGACTGTAGGGTTAAAATGTCACACAGATTAATAACGAGGAAACCAGCAATAGAGATAGGCAGGAACGTAAGATGGTTGAAACAATAGGCAGAATGCTGACCCCTACCAATAGGCACAGTTCTGTGTGGAGATCCCCCACCTGGGCAACCTGTAAATAAAAGATATATAGCACAAGCCCAGTCCATGTAATGTTCAGTAGTCTTACTTCCTCCATTAAGGTTTTACCCCCCCAATGTACCTGGTGGAGTAGAGTTCTCCGACGATGTGTCAACCAATCCTTCTTGAGTGACTCCCTTACAGGCAGGAGCCAGGGATCGTCGAGAGGTGTCGAGGACCTCGGCGTTCGGTGTCGGGGAATCGACGGCCCTTCTTGAGTGCCCTCCCTTTAAGGCAGGAGTCACGGGTCGTCGAACGTCCGACGGGGAACAGGGTGTACTACGGCAGGGAAGTGGCAGCTTCGTTCCTAGCGGTGCTCGTCGATGACAGAGCATTGGCGTCCTGCAAGGAAGAGGCATGCGGGGCACCTCAGTGACGATAGTTCTGGACCGCAAAGAGATGATGAAGAACTGTGGCCCAGCAAGGGCGTCGAGTCGTCGGCGTCTCTGTGGTCTTTAGGTGGCGGGAAACCCACCGGTGGATGCTCCTCGGTGCGTCGACGGTCGGGCCTTCCCCAGCGGTAGACAAGCGGGTGACGAAGCAGACGAGAGCGTTCGATGATCAATGGAAGTTCTTAGGCAAACGGGAGCACGGCGGCTCCGGTCGGCGACGGCGATCGTCGACAGTGGCGGACAACAGTCCGAGTGCTTCTCTTTGAGATTCCGCGGCAGTCCCCGTCTCGGGTCGGCAGCCTGTCAAAGGTCTGTCTACCAGGGAGCTTTGGCAAAGATCAGCTGTGCACGATGGTCCCTCGTAGCTCGGGAAGAGGGCGCCTTACCAGGTCCTCTCTGGGTCAGTCCTTGGAAACACAGCAGCTTTCAGATTGCGAGGTAGAGCCACAGCACTCCTTCTCGTCCAGCGGGGCTTCAAGGTCAAGCGTCAGTTCCTCCAGTTAATCGTCATAGTGGACTTCAACCTCTGAACACGATTCCTAGCAGTGAGAGGTCCCCAGATATACTGTTGATCTCCCATTCATTCCGCTGGGTCACACTCAAGCATCCAATCACGACTAAGGGCATTCATGCAGGCAGGCAGCCAATCAGGCACACAAGGTATTCAGGCCATTCACTTCTCTCCAGACACTCACAACAAGTTATGTGTATTGGGACAAGTACCGAGCCATTCAACACTCCAAGCTGCATTCATACCGGTTTCGGGCAGGGTTGTCTCAGTCATTGTGTCAACCACCAGATACTAGACACCCACAACACAGAATGCATATTCGTCACACACTCTATTCACCCAGGTCCCACCCACAGGAGGTACCCACAACATACATCACCGGGAAGGCTCCAGCTAGTCTGGCCGGGCCTTCACAACACCACCATATATGGCATTTCCACCCAACAGCCAGTCAGGGGGAAGGGACAGAGTCAGGGCTTCCCAGGACTTTGGGAAAACAAGGTAATGGGTAATAGAAAGCAAGAGGCCACAGGGGCCATCTTGTTTTCCATCAGGAATCAACTGATCCCAATGGCAGGGCCGGGGTAAGCCAAAATGGAGGATATTCCGCGCACCTGTCAATTTCAGCATGGAGCTGCCACCAGCCCATACCCTGCTCTGCGGGCCACCCACAGGTGCCCAAAAACATACACTAGGGGCACAGGGTTGTACCCCCACCCATGGGTGCCATAAGGGTATCCCAGGGGTCCGTTCACCAAACCAAAAGAGAGAGAGCTGCACCACCAGGAGTCTCACATGAACTCCTGTGCAGAAAACATGACAGAACATACGATAAAAAGCAGTAAAGGACAAGGATACGGAGGCCCTGTCCCTCCGATGCATTTCCAGCATCACAAACATTATACCACACTCTTTTGTAACATAGCATTAAGGATTGGCAATATGTTTTTTAGTATAGACCTTTTTTATTTGACTAGACTCCACTAGGACTGTATTATTATTATTATTTGATGGTCTTATCTTGCTCCCATCTTAGATGTAGGTTTAGATTAGGCTTTTATCTCAACCCTTTTACAGTTTAATAAACACCCTTGAATTGTGATCACTTGTGTCTGTCTTACTTTGGTGCCACGCCTTCCTTACTAGTCCAAGGGGGAGAGAACTGTAACCTGCATTGCCTACAGCTAAAAGGTAAGCAAGAGAACCCTTATTCTTTTATGGAATATTAATTGGGAAGAATTGTAACCCACTCTGTTAAGAGACAGTAAAGATAAGCAGTTGTTTGTTCAAATCACCTCATTTATAGAGGTTTGGAGCAAGCATGACCACAGAGTATACTTGCAGTAGTAGGAGATTTATCCTGGCAGGCAGGTACACTAGGAAAGGGACCAATTGTAGTTAGTACTGGCAGAATAGAAGAAGATGATTTAAAATACTGCGGTTGTGGTAAAAAGGTGTGGTGGAAGAGGAAGTATTAAATCCATCACCTTGTCTTGATAAACTGTTGCATTTCAGAAAGTGATATTTGAGCCATCTGACTAAAGTGTTTCTTTTGAAGAAGTAATTGCAGAAAGTGATTATTGAGTCATTCTGACAAGAATGTTTCTTTTGAAGAAGTATGATGCGCTAACAAGTACTTGGCCTTTGAGAAAAGAAAATGTTGCATTGATTAATGAATTTGTGTTTTGGAGGAAAATACTTTTGTTTTGCCAAGCAGGAGGTTGCGGAAAAATTACCATGTTGCTTTGATTTGTGAACAAGGCTCTGGAAGAGAGATATTCACTTTGCCAAGTGAAAGGATATATTGAATGGAAGAGACTTTGTATGTTACTTTCTTGAACTTGGATTTTGTTTTAGATATTCCTGAATTGATCCAGGGGACGGGAATCCAACCCTGGTCCCAAGGATTACCATTTAAAGACTTTGAGCTGAAACTAATATATTATTTTGTGTAATTTAAGACAGCCAAATCAACCTTGAATCATTTTGTTGTTGTATATATTAGTGTGAGGGTCAGATACTTTTTGGATACTAGGTCATTTTTCTTTAGCCTTAGTTTGTTAGGCAGGACATCCTTGTTAGGTTAGGAAAATTTAGGCATTTGTCTAACCCCTTATTGTATAATAATAATAATAATAATAATAATAATAATAATAATAATAATAATAATAATAATACATTTTATTGTGATATAGTCCAAAATGTGGACTTTACACATGATAAAACATATAATGATATACACATTACACATACACAACACAAATACACAGTACAAATACATTGTATAAAATGTAATGCAGTGTAAGGAACAAGTTACTTACCTGTAACTGTTGTTCTCCAGCATGGGTCTGGCATGGATTCACATGCTCATGAACATTCCCCATCGTCAGGCCGGGAATCCTCGGTAAAGAAAAAATCAGTATCAGTTTTGTTTCTGATCTGTCTTTCTCAGTAGTAACCAATCACTGGTCTCTGGGTCATACTGCCCCCAGCCAATGACTACCCTCTCCCTAAGCCCCGCCTCTGGCAGACATCCTCAGATTTGGTAGCACATAAAGTGGCAGTATGACCAAGTGAAGAGCCGCAGAGGGGTAGGAGGAAGGGTTTGCATGTGAATCCATGCCAGACCCATGCTGGAGAACAACAGTTACAGGTAAGTAACTTGTTCCTTCTCCAGGATGGGGTCTGGCGTGGATTCACATGCTCATGAATATAAGAATACAAAGCAGTACACACATGCACAACCACGGGAGGTGGCAAGGCTCAACATTAAGCATTACATCAAAACTCAACATTAAGCATTTCTTACCTCCTCACCAGGCTCACATTAGGTGAACAGGTTTGCACAGCACTGCTTGGCCGACCGTGGACTCCTCCCTGGAATCCCGGTCGACGCAGTAGAATCTCGTGAAGGTTTGCGTCGGCCTCCACGTAGCAGCCCTGCAGATGTCCACCAGGGGCACACCAGACAAGAACGCTGTGGTAGCAGCGATAGCTCTGGTCGAATGGGCTCTCGGACAGCCGGGCAATGGTCGGTTTGCCAACCGATGACAGTGCATGATGCAGCCGGAGAGCCATCTGGAAATGGAAGCCTTTGAGAGAGCCTTCCCTTGGTTCACAGGTCCAAAGTTCGCAAACAGCTGTGATGTCCTGCGAAAACTCTTTGTTCGGTCCAAGTAGAACTTCAGCGCTCTAGCTACATCCAGCGCGTGCAAAGTCCTCTCGGCCGGCGATGAAGGCGACGGGAAAAATACTGGTAACACCAAGGGCTCGTTGAGATGGAAGTCCAACGGCACCTTGGGCATGAAGGAGGGGTGCGTCCTCAGCACTACCCTCATATCATGAAAGGTCAGGTATGGAGGCTTGCAGGATAGCGCCTGGATCTCTCCCACGCATTGTGCGGAGGTGATGGCCACCAGGAACGCTGTTTTCCACGAGAGAAACTTCAACGGGGCCGAATGCAACGGCTCGAATGGCGGACCCATGAGCCTGGTCAGCACCACGTCGAGCTCCCACGCCGGGGATGGTGCCTTCACCGGCGGGAATGATCGAAACAGTCCTTTCATAAATTTCTTAACCAGGCGATGAGACCACAGGGATGACCGCCCTGTAGTCCTGGTGTATCGGGAAATCGCTGCCAGGTGTATCTTTATTGAAGCGTGAGATAGTCCAGCTTTGGCTAGAGACAGTAAGTACGGCAATATTTGAGGGGCCGTAATCCGCAGAGGGTTAATCTTCTGTGCCCCGCACCAGATAGAGAACCTCTTCCACTTATGTCCATAGCACTTGAGAGTTGAGGACGCCCTGGCCTTCGCAAGAACCTCTCTGCAGTCGGCCGGGATATCGTACCCTCCAAACTCTAGTGCTGCAGGAGCCAGGCCTGCAAGTTCAGCAACTCTGGGTCGTGATGAAGAATGGCGCCTCCTTCTCTGGAGAGAAGATCTGCGTCCATCGACAGCTTGACTGGTGGGGACGCTGACAAGTCCAGAAGGTCCGGGAACCAGATCTGTCTCGGCCACGCCGGTGCGACGAGGATCATCCTGCACCGGGACTTCTTGAGCTGGTTGACGAGTCGGAGCAGCAACGGCAACGAAGGGAACGCATATAGGAACAGGCCGTCCCAGGGAAAGAGAAAGCATCGCCCATGCTCCTCGGTTTGGGAAACCTGCTGGCGAACCTCTGGCACTTGGGAGTTCGTCGCTGTCGCGAACAGGTCGATCTGGGGTTTGCTCCATCGCTGAAAGAGTCGGTCCACTTGGTCCTGACATAGTTCCCACTCGTGGCACGAGCGCAGCTCTCTGCTGAGTGAGTCGGCGATGGTGTTTTTTATCCCTGCCAGATGAAACGGCACCAGAAACATCCCTTGAGCAACGGCCCCAATTCCACAGATCCTGGGCTTCCTTGGATAGGGCTGAGGACCTGGTTCCGCCCTGCTTCCGGATGTAAAACATTGTGGTGGTGTTGTCGGTGAAGATCCTCACAACCTTGCCCTTGAGGGACGGGAGAAAGGACCTGAGTGCCCAGAACACTGTCCAGAGCTCCAGGATGTTGATGTGGAGCGACTTCTCCTCCGGAAGTCAAAGGCCTCTCGCGTGAAGATCTCTGGTGTGCGCTCCCCACCCCTCCAGGGAGGTATCCGTTGTCACCGTCACCTGGTGGGCGGGGGTCTGAAAACCTGTTCCTGCCGCCAGATGAGCGCGGGTGCCCCACCACCGGATCGCTCGGCGGAGGTCTCGTTGAGAGGGATCCTGTCTTCGAAGCTGCCCGTTGCTTGTATCCAGCAGGCGTTGAGGAACTCCTGTAGAGGATGCATCCAAAACCTGCACAGCCGCACAAGATATATGCAAGAGGACATCATCCCGAGGAGGGACTTGATGCACCTCATCTTGGACACGTCCGTGGCCAGCAGGCGCTGCACCTTGCCTAGGATGGCCTTTGTCCTTTCCTCCGACGGTGAGGCCAGACGCGCCTCTGTCAAGCTTGGCTCCCAGAAACTGTGCGACTTGTGAGGGGACCAGGTGGGACTTGGGGAAGTTGATGGAGAACCCCAGGTCCGTGAGTAGCTGGACGGTCTTCGCTGTGTGTTCCACGGAGAGCTCCCTTGTCCTTGCGCGGATGAGCCAATCGTCCAGGTAGGGGTAGACGTGGATCCCCTGTAGGCGCAGCCATGCCGCCACTGGAGCAAGGCACTTGGTGAAAACCCTGGGTGCCGATTTCAGTCCGAACGGGAGGGCCTTGAACTGGTAGTGCCGCCCTTGGACCACGAACCTGAGGAACTTTCGGTGTCCTTTTAAAATGGGGATGTGAAAGTATGCATCCTCCAAATCCAACGACGACAGGAAATCGCCCTCCTCCAGCTGTCCCAGCACGTGCTGGAGGGTGACCATCCAGAACTTCTGTGCCTTGATGTACTTGTTCGTTCGTCGCAGGTCCAGGATGGGTCGCCATCCTCCTGTCTTCTTTTTCACGAGGAAGTACCTTGAGTATACTCCGGAGCCCCGGAGCCTCTTCGGGACGAGCTCGATGGTACCTTTTTTGAGCATCGCCCTTACCTCCAATAGCAGTTGAGGGACGTGATTTTCCTTCCTGGCCACGGGTGGAATGTGGGGGCACTTTTTTAGAAATTCGAGGACGTGCCCCAGGGCCAGGATGTCCAGCACCCAACGGTTGGTGGAGATGGACTCCCACACGCTGACGAACTTTGCCAGCCGCCTCCCACCGGGATGCTTCGGGGGGGGGGCCCGATACCACGGTCGGTTCAATCTTGCTTGGAGGACGCCCTGCCGCCTTGGCCTCCTTGGCGACGACAGTGGGGTCCACCCGACTTGCCTCGTCCTCTATAGGCTTCCTGCGACGAGGAGTGGGCCGCTTGGCGGTACGTAGAAGAGCCACCGCTGAATCCCTTGGAGGCACCCTGCTTGCCTCTGGTGCTCCGAAAGCACGGCCTTCGTTGCCGGAGAACGCCTAGGGCCTAAGCTGTCTCTGTGTCCGCCTTGAAGGCTTGGAGGGACTCATCCACTGTTTTCCCAAACAGATTGTTCCCGTCAAACGGCATGTCCAAAACCTTGGCTTGTACGTCCTGGCGGAAATCCGTCGCCTTGAGCCACCCTCGTCGTCTAAGGCAAACGCCGTTGCCTAGCTGACGGAAACCGGTGTCGGCAATGTCTCTTGCCACCGTAATGGCGTGGTCCGACGCCACTTTGCCTTCTTGCAAGATCTCCAGGGCCTCAGCCCTCTTGTCGTCCGGTAGGAAGTCCAACAGGGGGGCGATCGTGTACCATAACTCCCTGTCATAGCGGGCCACGATCGCAAGAGCGTTGGCCGCCTTAATCGTTGTTGTCCCCGATGAGATAACTCGTCGTCCCATTGCGTCCAGCTTCTTTCCTTCGCTGTCCGGCGGGGAAGTTGACGTTGAGGCCGATGCCCCCCCGCTTTCTTCTTGGCCGCCGCTGAGACGACCAAGTTAGGGGTCGGTTGTGCCCTAAGGAACAAAGGGGCCGCGTCGGGGACCCGGTACTTCTTCTCGTACCAATCCCTCTTGGCAGGCGTCGTAGACGGGTCTTGAGAAGGGTGAGACCCTCGTCCCAGATGTCATCCAGCAGAGGCACGGCGAGGATTGTTTTCCTCTTCGCCTCGCGCCGTTGGTAAAGGAAACCTTCCTTCTTCTTCTCTTCGGGGCAGAGCTGAAAAAGCTTGGATGCCCTGGTGATCATTGCCTGGAAAGATCCGATCTCGTCGGGCGGGGAGGCCCGGCTGGGGGCGATGGGAGCTCCGTCCCGTCGTCACCGCCGTCGTCGGTGCCCGTCGTGTCCGTTCCCGTGTCATCCCCAGGGATGGGGGACGTGGGCAAAGGTTGAGTAGGCCGCGATGGCTGAAAAGGCAGGGCTGGATGGATCCGCCTTCTCTTGTTTGGGGGTCTTCCCGCCGGGCCTGGCTCTGGCTCCTCCGTCGAGCCTGGTCCGGTTCCTCCGTCGGTGGTAAGGGCAATCTAGTCCTTATCTCTGAACATAAGTATTGTATTGCCAACAAAATGGCCGCCGAGTTGTCCTGCGGCTCCGGATGCGACGGGTGAATAGGACCCTCGCCAGTGCCGCCGTTGCTCTCGTCGTCACCTTCGTCGGGATCCCTCCCGTGGGAACAGGCCTCTTCGACGCCCTCGTCGAGGCCCTCCAAGACTTCTACCAGCTCCTCCTCGGATGCTGTGTCCGTGTCCACAATGGCCACCGGCACCCCCCTCTTTTCCCGCCGGGGTCTTCACGGGGGTCTTTTTGATGGGTCTGAAAGAGACTTCCCTCTGCGGAGGCAGGGAGACTCTGGGCCCTGAGGTCACCTCAACTGGTGTAGCCTCCACAGGCTGCGCCAGGGCCGCCGTGACTTCCTCGATGGAGGCATTGGCTGGGTGAATCAAGGCCTTTACCACCTTATGTAGGCCTGTGGCCTTCACCTTGGTGGGAGGGTCACCGCCTCGCTCCCCCTCGGCCGGATCCTTCGAGCTCAACTGGGGCCTCTCCAGAAGCTTCGCCGGGTTCTCGGCCTTCCTCTTCCCTGAGCCAGAGCGTTGGCTCGTGGTTGATGGCGCTGGAGAGGATGCGCCCTGCCTGGCAGCCGAGGAGCTCGACCGTTCGGCGCTCCCGGTGCCCGAGGACTCGCAGTGCTTTGCCTTCTGTTGGGCCCCCATCGCCGGGGCACCCTCACAGGACTTAGAAGACCGCTCGGACTTCTTCTTCTTCTTCTCACCTGACGGGCTCTTTCCTTCCAGCCAGTTGGAGAGACGAAGGTGTCGGTCCCTGATGGTCTATTCTGACATGTTCCTGCAAAACGCACAGTCCTTCTCCACGTGCCTTTTGTCCTCATGAAGACAGTAGAGACATTTCAAGTGCTCATCCTCCTTGAACACATTCTGCAGCTGGCATCCAGGGCAAACCCTGAACAGCTTTCCGGGCGTCGAGCTTCCTTTCTCTTGGGCCATGTTCGGGTAGGCCGCAGAAACTCCTGGACTCCTCCAAGAAGTGTAACTCGACGAAATCTTCACCCTTGAGGGGCGTAGAAAAATCCGACACGGATCCCCGTTAATCGGATGTAGAGACGGTGGAGCTTGAGGCTCTATTTGACCAAAAATGAGAAATTCTCTTTGAAAAAAGCGCGAAAACGCAGCAAAATTCGAGAGATAAACACGAGGACTCCCAACACTTGAGCGTGCGGTAAAGATCTGAGGATGGCTGCCAGAGGCGGGGCTTAGGGAGAGGGCAGTCATTGACTGGGGGCAGTATGACCCAGAGACCAGTGATTGGTTACTACTGAGAAAGACAGATCAGAAACGAAACTGATACTGATTTTTTCTTTACCGAGGATTCCCGGCCTGACAACGGGGAATATTCATGAGCATGTGAATCCATGCCAGACCCCATGCTGGAGAATACAGAGTAGATCAATAAAATAAATACAACACTATAAAATACAACATGCCATAGCCATAACAAAGTGCATAGTGCATCAAGAGCTTAACTAAAATGAGAAATGAGTTCCAATCAATTTGAATTTCATCAGATAATTCATCAAATAATTCGGTAGCAAAAATAGAGGCAGAAGAGAGCGAAGGCATCCCCAAATAGCAAAACAAGTTCTACCGTTTCACAAAACCAAGGAAGGGTGGGGGGAGGGGTGAGAAAGACCTGAGCACAAGCAATTACAAAGTCCTTAATCAGGTAAAAGGGTTTTGACATGTAACCATACCCTAAATTGGGCAATTTGCACTGAAACAGTATCGGAATTCAGGCAGTAATCCCAGATGGAATCTTCATTGATAGCCTCGTACCTATGAACCAGTCTACCAAGCATACACAAATCCAAGGATCCTAGATTGACACATTGGGTAAGAACATGCCTCGCTGACTCTGTGTTTCCTGGTCTGCCACAAATACGGAAGATCCTGTGGTGCAAGGCAACCCCTAGGCGAGGGCCTATAACCGCCAATACTGGTAGTTGATTTGTGCGAAACTTTGGCAGACAGTGCCTTACTTCGGGGTCTAGGCACAAAACTTCAAATAGGGTTGGATCTTTCGGTATCTATGTACAACATGGGACACAGCCTCGTACCCTTTTAACTTAGTCAGATGGATATAGTTCCCACACCAGTCCCATCTATTTAGTTTGTGTTCAAAAGATTTTTTCAGATGGGCATACTGGGTGCCTCTCTTTCTAGCAAAGGGTCAATCGATGTCTGCAAAGAGGCTTTCATTCAGGGTTCTGTAATTAAACCCCAGAGGGGCTTATTTTATTATAAAAATGGCAACTTATGAGAAAATTATACCTTTGTGTCCGTCTCACATTTCTGACCCCTCACAACAGTCAGAAAAAAACTCAGTCCGCATTTCCTGCTGTTGCACTCCTAAACTCTTGGGCCTGTTTTACTTTCCCCACCCTTCACTTGCAGTGGGACGGCTGCATCAGTCTCTATGAACCCGTAACATATCTGCTCTTTTTCCGTTTTATTAATGCACCTCACTCATCACCCACCTCTTTAGGGACTCTGAAGTGGCATTGGCTTACTTTTAAAAAAAACAATAAATTAACAGCAGCATTTAGCTACAGATGTTGATTACAAGATTTATACTGCGCCCATCAGCACCATAGTGGTTTTGCAGCACCTGTTCTTGTCTGAAAGGTGGCATATTGTGAACCTGCCAGGGTGTCGCCAGACTGAAGTCTGTGTAAAGGAAGGGGAGGCTTGGGGTGGAGGTTATAGGAAAGAGAAACTAGACAATAGAATTACCAAAAACAGAGGCAAAAAACAAACAATTGGAATGAGTGGGAATGGATATGTTTGTCGAAGTTATTGGTAAGCATGACCGCAGCACTCAGGAGGGTACAGCTCATATTTTCTTATGATATGATTGTTTTTTTATAATGCGATTAACACCCAGAGGTTTCGCAGCTGGACCCGGGGATCGAACTTGTGTTGCTTCGTGACGTCTTGCTTCCACGGCGAACACATTGCCCCTGAGCTATCCTCCCAAGACAATTACAGAAACGTTTCATTGTGATGGCAATATCTAGAACACCCACAGCATGGTACAAGATGTTGTTAGGTGATGAGAGGTTGGCTAATGGACTTGAGGCATTCTCAAGCGGGCCCTAGTAGTGTGGAGGCTTTCACCAGATCAGTTTGTATGAGAAAATCCCTATTATCAAGGGAGAGCAATGGGTTTGCCAAGCCAGCTGACAGGAGGGTCGGCACCAAGAGTATACTTGGGGGAATATGGGGTAAGTGAGTGCGGACGGGAAGAGGAGACAAAATGGACTTGTGTCCAGTAATATTAGGTTCGGTAAGCTATGAGCTAGGTATAATTCACTGTAACTTAATGAAATGACATTTAATAACAAAATAGCTTGAGTGTACAGCTATTCAAGCTAGGAACACAATTCCAGTCCTATGCAAAACCTTTATAGCATCTTGCAGGATAAACTCCAATAGACAGTAGATAACTAACAGCACCGTCCTTCAGATCAGATCAAAAGCAACCGCAGCATGATGCATGCTGTTAGAATGGATTTTTAAACTCTGCCCTGGTGGACAGATGTTTAGGAGGCTACACTAGTTATAGTGAGCAGAGAGCAACATCTGGGAGTTTAGCCTAACCAATCAAGGTAGCATAGAGAGTGGCCAATGCAAAATCTCAGGAGAGATGAGTGGGGTCAGGGGTCCACAATGGGTGCACACAGTGAAACCCCAAAGATTATACTTACACAGTTATAAAAAGAACAAATGTATTGTAGGGCCAGGAAACACATGAAAAATGACTAATGGGAGCTAAAACTATCAAACAATACTATTCTATAACACATATATACAATCACTTTAGTTGGCGCCTCATCAACAATACTACCCCCAATACTTGTAAATGAAGGGAAGTGATTAGTTTAGCACTAATTGTCTACAGCAATTACAATCCTAACCTTATAATTCTAACCCTAAATTGTATGGGTCCTTGTGCCTATAAAGTTCATAAAGTTTTCCAAGGGTTTAAGAGTTGGACAAAAATTAGGAGATGGGTCCTGGAGACATGAAGATGAGTCCAAAAGTCAGATAAGGTAGTATTCTAGCTAACAAAACAGTTCCCAGCTTTCAGAGTGCTTTCAGCAACACGTGGCAAAGTGAAACAACTGGAAAAGTTTCAAATGTAATCCAAGCTTTTCAAGAATGGAGATAGGGGAGCGGGTAAGTACTGGTGCTTACTGTAAGTATTGCTACACATTTAGATGACTGAGGATAGCCAATGTTCTGCACTTAGATGCATTCTGAGGATTACCTATGTATGGCATTGCATTTAGATGAGTTTTGAGGGTAGCCATAATACTGCATGTAGATACATTTTGAGGTTAGCCAATGTATTACATATAGATGCATTGTTGAGGGTAGCCATTGTATTGCATTTAGATGAATTTTGAGTATAGCCAATGTATTGCATCTAAATGGCATTTTTAGGTTGGCCCACTTGAGACTACCTCTCAACACCCATGCACTGCTCTAAGACACATCGAACAACACCTTTGCCTTTTAGAATGCAGCTATCCCCCACAATATAAATGTGGTCTAGCTGCACACATAATGTCTCTCTCCAGATTACCTCTCTGCACCCATCCACATGCCCACTCGACATTGGTGACTAGCAGGGACTTGGCCACCCCTACCTACCTTCGTATTGGCTAAAATGCACACATGCTCTGTAACAAATTTCCCACACGTGGACCTCTGTCCCCAGAGGGCATTCAACCTACAGCGCTTTGGGACCATACCAATGGTAAAAGACGCTATACAAATGACAATTACATTACATTTCACAATATGTAAGGCTTCATCTGTCATTGGTTAAATTCATATTATTTGTGGCAATAAGGTCCACATATTGACACAATTGTAATCGGCAACACTGATAGAAACTTTGTGTGCGTGAACAATAACACTTATTCAACAATTAGACAGAACATTAACACTGTGTCACCCCGTTGTGCATCTCTTACCTTTCTGCTTGATCTCCTAGAGACCCGATAAATATAGCAAAGGCATGAACTTGTGGGTTGGTGGTCAGGCTTTGGGCAAACCTGGAAGGTGGGATGCCATAGCGCTCAAGGTTGGCGTCGCTTAAAACTATGACAAAGTACTCGTCTGCCTCTTCCTTGGCTGTTTCCCGGATGGCATGCTCCGTTGCTTCCAAGGTGTAGTCTCCACTCATGCAGAATTGAGAATGGGCATGCATTGTCTGGGAATAGGATAAGAAGCACGTGTTGACTGTTAACAAACACAAAATGCAACATGTATACGAACATGTAACCAAATACATATATCAACTGGAAGATCAATACATTTTCATTCAGGGGAATTAAACTACAAACTTGTGGCAATGTAGATGTTTGATCATGTTTGACTATTTTCTTTCAATATAAATGCATGCTGTATTGAGAACTGCCCACTGTTGTAGTGTAGTAATGCTGATCTGAAAAACAATGAAGCAGTTTACGTCACAAAACCTATTAGAAGCAGATCAATAATCTAGAATTGTAGGTACGAATGGAGAGAGGGTGCAAGAACAGAACTCAGGAGATTAACAGTATGATGACAATAAAGAGGGCATAAGGTGGGAAGTCAGTAGAACTTAAGAATGTCTGGGGCAAAAACGGAGGAACAACAGTACTAAGAAAGACAGGGTAAAGCTGGACACCATGTAGTATGTATGGGTAAAGGGGAGGCAGGGAGCAGAGTAGATATGAAGGGCCTTTGGTTGCGTTCGTTTCCAAATGTTTGACCTCTGCATAGTAAAATGATCCACTAAAACATGCTTTATTTTACGATACAAAGAAATACATGCCAGTGTTTCTTTTTGAAAGCCTGCAGGCTACTCACACAAAACACCAGCAATTACATTTTTAGTGAAGGATTTTAGGGTTTTGAAATTTAGAAAACGTGCCACTATATAGTAAAACAAGGAAAATATGTACAATGTATATATAGTGCTAAAACATCAGATGACATCTAATGATTCAAAAGTTTGCAGGGGCACTGAGTTTGCCAGATGAACAGTGAGGTTTGCTTTAAAAAATATAAACAGGCAACAAAAATCATCGCAGGGTATTTTGATTGGGCTAACGTCTCTTGCATACTGTACACTTTGAAGACAGCATTGATCCATTTATCTGCCAGTTCTCAAATACAACTTGCATGAAATGTTGGAAGGATGACATATTTAGGATAAAGTACCCCCTACTGTATTTTGTAAGGATATTTCAAGTCAACAAAGAATTAATTTACCATACACAGAAAAAAGGCTGCAATCAGTTGCCTTTACAAGATCACAAAACCTCGAGGTGACTTGCAGTATCATTTTTTACGTACAGTTGGTTGATATTCCAGTCCTTATTAATATATGTATGTCTCATCTTGCCGCAAATGCCTTTGTCATTTTCTTTTTTACAATCTTTTTACTTCTCTGCTGCTTTATTTCCATAATGAATCTCAATTGTGTGTCCCTTCCTGTTAGCTCTTATCTTCCCATTTTGCTTTTTTATTACATTTTGGCTCTTGCTCTCTCCTGTCTCATCCATTCATCTCTTGATGTAGTTCTCTATCTTTTTTATCCCTTCAAAGTGGACATACTTTTGAAAAAAATAAATATATTGTTCCCAACTACTGATTTTATTACCTTCTGACGTTTTTCCTGCAGTTCCTACTTTTCAACACTTTTGCAAACATTTTCCTTGCCTTGCATGTCCTCCATTTCAAGCTATTATAGAGGGAGTGACAAAGGCAAAGGAGAAGTGCGGTCTGTAGATCCATTAAAGCAGGAAAGGAGCAAAAGAAAGTGCATTTTCTTTCACTTTACGCAAACAGGTTTACTTACATAATAATCATACCTCAGCCAATCACAGAAGAACCAAAAATAAGAGTGGTACTATTAGTACAATTACCAACAGTAGTACCCCTAGCAGTAGCACTACATTTAGTAACACAAGCATTGCCATTATCATTAGAACTACCAGTAGTAATAGTAGAATGACTTCCAGTAATAGAACTAACAGTAGTAGCAGCAGTACGATTACAAGCAGTAGCAACACTACTACAGTACTAACAACACTGACAGTATTAGCAATATTATCATTTGTAGCAGAAGTGATGCAGAAATAGCGCTGATACCAGTCCAACTACTACTACAGTCCTAGCAGTAATATTAGTACTAGTATTGTCGAATGTTTGCAGTCTTCATAGAACGGGTGCTATCAATAGTACTAGTATGAGTAGCGGTAGTACTACTTTTATGCAGTTAGTATTCCTAATACTGAAGCTACGACTACTGGTAGTAATAATAGGACTACAGGAGACTACAGCCAGTAACCCCACTATCACCCCGGGTATTATTATTAGTGAGACTCCCACCACTGGTAGTCTTACCACAATGTCTACTATATTTACTGGTAGTAGTATTGCTGCCACTACTGTGGATGGTAGTACTGCTACTGGAGCTGGAAGTAGTAGTGTTAGTAGTAACAGCATCAAATGTAGCACTACTAGTACTGGTACTATTCGCAGTACTGCTACGATGACTACTGCTAGCATTAGTAGTAGTAATAATACTACTAACCCTAGTACTCGTAGTAGAACTAATATTGGTAATACTGTTGTTAACCAAAGTACTATTATTGGTGCTAGCAGTAACATTATTGATACAGTTAGTATTACTACTGCTGGGAGTAGTGATACTACTGCTCGGAGTAGTACTAACACTACTACTAATATTAGCACTAGTCCATCTGGTTCTACTATTAGTAGGGAAAAACGGGCAGGTAAGTAAACCTGATTGTATAAAGTAAAAGAAAAAACAACCTTTTAGTTTGCCCTTTACTGTTCTAATGGATCTACAGACAGCACTTCCTCTCCTGTAATATCATTTCATCTTCAAGGGGCTGGGGAAACAGATAAAGACGCTGCTACAGAGAACCAGCCCTCGAAAAGGGGCAGTGATGAGATCTTAATTCACCAGGATCGAGCAGAGGGTCAAACAACTGAAGACTCTCGTATGGACATAATGGATGGAGTAGTCCTTTCCAGTGGAAATTAAACAAACTGTAATGGAGATGAGAAAATGCCATACAGTGTTAAAACAACCGTTGTAAAGCAGTGAGCAGATTAACTGAAAGGAAGAGCCTCAAACACTAAAGACAACATCTTGTCATTGGGGAAAATTATCTCAGATTTAACTCTGGAATTAGAAGTAACCAACAAAATACTAATGGGGAAGAAACATTTCTCTAGAAGATAGAAGGAACAAGTTACTCACCTGTAAATCTTGTTCTCCGGCATGTGTCTTGCATGGATTCACATGCTCATGAATATTCCACGTCGTTAAACTGGGAATCCTCAGTAAAAAGAAAACAGATCAGATTTAAACTTAAACTGTTCATCTCCTCTATAGCCTATCAGCGTGCTTTGGGTCCTAGTGCCCCCAGCCAAAGACACTCATCCTCCTAAGCTCCACCCCTGGTGGCCATCTTCAGATATGGTAGTGCACGTCAAGTAGCAGTATGAACCAAGAAGAGCCAGAGAGTGGAAGGAGGGAGGGTTTGCATGTGAATCCATGCAAGACCCATACTGGAGAACAAGAGTTACAGGTAATCAACTTGTTCCTTCTCCAGTATGGGGTCTTGCATGTATTCACATGCTCATGAATACGATTATACAGCTGTACATATACACAACCATGGGAGGTGGCAAAGCTCACACAAATAATACACTTCGTATCTTAGTACCCCTGGAACAGACTCACCTCAAACAAACAGGTTGCGTAGCACTGCTCGGCTGACCAGGGACTCCTCCCTGGAATCCCTGTCGAGACAGTAGAATTTCGTGAAGGTGCGGGTTGACCTCCACGTAGCAGACCTACAGATGTCGAGCAGGGTAACACCAGAGAGAAACACTGTTGTCGCTGCAATGGCTCTGGTGGAGTGGGCCCTCAGCCGGACTGGAAGCAGTCTGTTGGCCAGATGATGGCAATTAATGACACAGCCGGAGAGCCACCTGGAGATGGAAGCATTAGACGCCTGTCCGTGTCGCACATGTCCAAAGTTGAGAATAGCTGAGACGTCACCCGAAAGTCTTTCGTGCATGCCACATAAAACTTAAAGGCATGAGCAATGTCCAGTGAATGCAACGCCCTTTCAGTAGAGGGTTTGCGAAGAAAACTGGTAGAACCAAAGACTCATTGAGATGAAAGTTTGATGGAACTTTTGGCATGAATGTAGAATGAGTCTGCAGAACCACTATAGTGGCATGGAAGGACAAATGGGGCTGCTTACAGGAGAGGGCCTGAATCTCCCCAACCCACCTGGCCGAGATGATCGTCACTAGGAAAGCAGCCTTCCATAATAGAAACATCAAAGGGGCGCGATGCATTGGTTTTAACAGAGGCCCCATGAGCTTAGATAGGACCCCGTTCAGTACCCTAGTCATGGTGGGAGCCTTTACTGGAGGGGAAAGTGCTGAAGACACCCTTGATGAACTCGTTAACGAGCCTGTGCTAGCACAAGGAGAGCTTGCCCGGAGCCCGTGTGTACCGGGATATGGCGGCCTGGTGGACCTTGATGGATGCGTAGGCAAGACCAGCTTTGATCAGCAAGGGCAGGTATGGAAGCAGCTGCAGAGCATTTACTTGCAGCAGCGTAATCTTCTGTGCACAGAACCCCACTGTGAAGTGCTTCCACTTGTGTCTGTAGCAAGTCAAGGGCAAGGATCTTCTTGCATACCAATGGCATTGAATAGTGCCCAAATTCTAAGCCTGCTGGAGCCTGGCTGTGAGGCTCAGTGACGCCGGGTCGTGGTGCAGGATTGATCCTTCTTCTTTGGAGAGGCAGTCGGGAAGTGGAGGCAGTTGGATAACCGCATACACCGACAGATGGAGAAGGTCTAAGTACTAGATCTGCCTCGGCTACGCCGGCACAATGAGGATCACCTTGCTGTGCCAATGTCTGAGTGTGTTGATCAAACATAGAAGTAGCAGAATCAGGGGAAAGGCATACAGGAAGAGCCCATCCCAGTGGAACAAGAAGGCACTCCTAAACTCCTCGGCCGAGGATATCATCTGGCAAACCTCTGACACTTGGAGTTGGCAGCTGTCACAAAGAGGTTGATCTGAGGAAGACCCCACTCGCTGAAGAGGTACGACACTTGCACTTGCTGAAGGGAAGGTCCAATTCTTTGCAGGAACATAGCTGCCTGCTAAGACAGTCCACAAAGGTGAAAGAGGACGAGTAACATGCCTTGAAGAATGGCCCATCGCCATAGGGACTGGGCTTCCACGGAGAGAGTGGAGGACTGCGTCCCGTCCTGTTTCCTGATGTAAAACATGGTGGCGGTATTGTCCGTAAATACCTGCACCACTTCCCCTGGAGCGGATGCTGGAAAGACCTGAGAGCCCAGAAGACGGCCCGTAGTTCCAGGACGTTTATGTGTAGCTTCTTTTCCTCTGGGAGCCAGAGGCCTCTGGTGTGAGAATGTCCTGTGTGGGCTCCCCAACCCTCCAGAGAGGCATCAGTAGTGACTGTAGCCTGGTACGGAGGGCTCTGGAAGGGAGCTCTATTGGTCAGCCTGACGGAATGCCCAATTGAGGGCGATTTTGTCTATCCATGTGCACGTGACTTGCTGCCACCTAGCATCCAGAAATTCTTGGAGGGGTTGCATTTGGAGCCTGTAAAAAGGAACCCGATCGATACAGGAAGACGACATCCCTAGCAGGGAGTTCATGGACCGGACTGTTGCAACAGATGCAGTCGACAGCCGTTGGACCTTTCCCAGGATGTCCTTCACCCTCTCTTATGAGGGAGTCACAAGTCTCGTGACTGTGTTGAGCAGGGTACCCAGGAACACCCAGGAACAGCGCGTTCTGCGATGGCACCACGCAGGACTTCGAACAGTTGATCGAGAATCCTAGCGAAGACAGACGGTGGATGGTCTCCGCTGTGTGCTGGGTTGCCAGTGTGTGGGAGCGGGACCGAATGAGACAATCGTCCAGGTAAGGGTAGACGTGGATTCCCTTGGAGCGCTGATGTGCCGCTACCGTGGCCAATCATTTGGTGAAGAAACTCGGGATGATTTTAGGCCGAAGGGAAGGGCTGTGAATTGATAATGCCGCCCCTGGGTGACAAAACACAGGAACTTATGGTGTTTGCAATGAATGGGGATGTGGAAGTATGCATCCTTTAGTCAAGAGTCACCAGAAACTCCCCTTCCTCCAATTGGTCGAGCACAATCTGCAACGTGACCATCCTGAAACTTTGGGATTTAAGGAACTTGTTCAGGCGTCGCAAGTCTAGGATAGGTTGCCACCCTCTTGCCTTTTTTCCTTACCAGAATGTATCTGAATACACTCTGGAGCCGCAGAGGTGCTGAGGAACTGGTTCTATTGCACCTTTCTGTAACATGGCTTGCACCTCCTCTAGCAGCTGGGCTATGTATAGTTCTTGTCGTGTGACAGAAGGAATGCAAGGGCACTTGTCTTAAAATTCTAAAGCATGCCCCTGCTGAAGAACGTTCAGCACCCATTTATCGGTGGAGATCTTTTGCCGCTGATCACCAAAGTTTGATAGTCAGCCTCCTACTGGGGTGCGAAAGTGCGGGTCTGCGTCCTTGGCCGGTTCAGGCCTGCTTGGGCATCTGTGCCCTGGATGGGGGATGACGACGCTGCTGGGTGCACTGTCATAGGCCTGGGAGTGACCCTTGTAAGCCTCCTTAGTGGTAGAGTGGGAGGGCTGACGATAGGGGGTAGTATACCCCTTGGATGATCTGGAGACTCTCCCCTTCAGGGAACTAAAGGACGATCTTCTCTGCTGTAAGGACCCCAGAGAGTGCGCCATCTCCATGTCGGTCTTGATGACCTGGAGAGTCTTGATGACTCTGTATAATGCACGGTCTACCACTGTGCTATCCTACAGTTATCCTATCAAACAGATGTACTGTAGAAAGGCAGCTTCCACTCAGTATGTGGGATCCCAAACACTGTGTATAGCGTGGCTTATCCACATCACAGGATAGTTCTTAACTCTGAAAGTGCTGTTGCAGAGTCTAAGTTGGCATAGTGGTTGCTGAACAACCTGTATCAAATGTGGCAAGGCCAGCCTATCGTCTGACAATGAGAGGCCCAGCGTGAGTCCTGGAACTCCTACGCTGTAGCCGGGAGAGTTTTCCACTCTTTAATTGCATGGGTCCATGGCCCCCCTTTCTGACACGAATAAACATTTTCCAGAAGCTTCTCCTTGGAACTGGTGTAGATATGTGGAGATCTCTTGGGGGTCGCATGGTAGCCAGAGTGAAAAGGGGGCCTGCCTTGGTGGGCATGAACAGGATGTTCAGAGCTGGAGGCATGTCGCTCACCAAATCAGATCCGCTCAGGAAGGAGGCTATGACAGAAGCCTATGGAGCAGGAATAGGTGGGGTCATAGTCGGGACCGTTGACCGGGGTCTAGAAGGCAGAGAGACCCTGGGTGTTGTGACCATTGTAGAGGTAAAGATGATGGCTGGTGACTAACTCTTCGTCCCTGAAAGAAGACTTGTTTCTCCTGACTTCGCAGACGGGGTCGTCGAGGCGGCGCTCGTCGACGAAGTTGTTGTCGACCGGGCTTGTGTCGCCGAGGCGTCTACGATGGTAGAGCCAGTGACTGGCCCTTAGAAGATCTGCTCTTAAACGATTTGTGCTTGGATGACATCAGAGATTTCCTCATGGATGGTGGTAAACCACCAGCTGCCAGGCTAACCAACGACGGAGCCGGCGACGGAGACCATCCCCTTCCAGAACTGGGTCCTGCAGCCATGGAGACCGTTGACAGGGTTGTCAATGGAGCATGGGATCTTTTGGATCTTCGCAGAGGAAGCATCCCCAAAGGACCTCAACCTCTTCTTTCCATAGGGAGTACGCTCAGAGGACGTGCTGGCCCTGGACGAGGCATTACTGTGCCCGGAAGCAGTATCAGGTAATAATGTCCCCATACATAATGTCCGTCAGAGGCCTTCCCTTGCTCGATCGATGCCACTAACCTTGGGTGGTGATGCTTCTTGGTCTTCGTGAGAAGGATTGCCAGATGGGGCATCTGCTCACGTTGTATTCAAGATGAAGACAATAAAGGCACCTGAGGTGCCATTCCCCAATGAAGATGTTCTTCAGGCAGCAGCTTTCAAAGGCCCTGAAGAGGCTTTTCTAAAAGGCATCAGTCATGGTTGAGGTGTCGAGATGTGTTGGCGCCAGGGGTTGAAGATCTGACGGTGGTTTGAAGATCTACGCAGACAACATGTGCCCGCTGGCGGTAGTCGCGCAGTTACAATTAACGAAGAACAGCAAAACACATATGAGTGTCATTGGCTGGGGGCACTAGGACCCAAAGAACACTGATAGGCTATAGAGGAGGCGAGCAGTTTGAGTTTAAAGCTGAACTGCTTTCTTTTTACAGAGGATTCCCAGCCTGACAACAGGGAATATTCAAAGCATGTGAATCCATGCAAGACCCCATGCTGGAGAATATCAGGATTTTCGGTTTCTCTGATGGATGAGGAAAAATAATTAAGACCCATTGAATTCCCTCAAAAAACCTTACCAAGATTACCTCAAGGAAAACCTCTTTAAATTGAGAGAGCTCAACGCACCCATGCTCTTATGGAAAACATGGATCAACCCCCCGTAGACGTTCTGGTCAGGTTTTTAAGGTATCCAGTTAAGGAAAAGATAATGAGAAGAGCTAGGTAACTTGGAGAGATATTATGGAATAAACACAGGGGCTGTTTTTTCAATGACTATGGTAAGGAAGTAGTTGCACAGAGGAAAACATTTGCAGAGGCAAAACAACTTGCCAGGGCAGAAAAAATACTATATGGTCTCCCGAGCTATGTTTAAGATAGTGACTGAAGGGATCACCCACTCATTTACAGATTGTGAGAAAGCTTTAAGTATTTTCTTGGGAAAAGAAGAGTTGTTTCCTCAAAGAAACCGTCACATAAATACTGAGTAATGTGTGGGATAAATGAACAAATGATTTGTAGAAATCTGCTTTATGAACGAGTATTCCTTGATTAATTTAGCTGAAAAGTGCTGTTTGAGTCGTTTTAACACGTTTTGTTCTTTAATTATTTGGCTTTCATTGACTAACACAGGATTAAAATAGCCCTCTGTACTAAAGAGGGTTAGAACATTAATTATTCAGTTAAAAGACTTTGTTTAGGATCTTTGCTCTAGTACACCATGATTATGATGACGTGTTGACGTTTTCAAAATGAGGGAGTCGGGTGGGGAAACTCTGTAGGACATGACTCAGGGCGAATGCTGTCTTTAGGAAGCAACCTGTGGATCTTATGGTCAATACCCGTCCCAATATTAGGCAGATGATTGCAGGTGATTAGCCCACAAAGCTTAGGGTGAGTCAAGATGTCAAACAATGTTTCGTGGCAGCTAATGTTACAGTGGAAAACAGACCACTTACATTGATTCATGTATACGCTCTGAAAATAACTCAAGACATATTTTTGGGTGCACTGAATGTCAGACTTACGAACCCATGAAATAATACTAGATGCAGACTTTAATACAACCATGGACAATATTTTAGATAAATCAGGAGGGGGAAGATCGCACACAGAGGGGAAGGCTAGGAAAGGCCTTAAAAGTCTCCTGTGTACCGGAGACTTGATAAGATGTGTGGAGAGAATTACATTGTACGGAAAAGCAGTTTCATTTCTCCCCCAACCCCCAACACATGGAACTACTTTATAAATGTACTCATTTTTGATTTCCAACAGTGTGTTTGGTCAGAGAAAGGTAGTATGATAATATCAGGCCATGTTGCGACAGATTGGTTTAGGTAAGCCCTGTGCAGGGCAAAGTGGTAGAAGTCACTTGAGATTGAAAACGTCATTATTACTAGACACTTCCTTTATAGAAAACAGTGCAAATTAAATAGGACAATAAGACAATATATGTTAATTAATGAGGAACCCAGTGTGGACTTGTTTATAGTGCGGGATGCTTTAAATGCCACAATAAAAGGTATAATTATTAGTAATGCTTAGAAGAAAATCTCTGTTTGGCTGAACAGGCCGATAATGAAAAGCCTGAAGTCACAAGTAAAAAGAGTGCCGAAAGAGCTAGATGCTTGCTAGATTATAAATTAACTTGGAGTGCAGAACAAAACCTCTTTATATGAGACACGTATATTGGAAACATTGGGAGAAAGCAGGTTCACTCTTGGCAAATCGCCTTAAATATGATGAAAACAAGAGACAATTACTATTGATTACAGATACTGGGAAGCTACTATAGAGAAAAAATGAAGGATATTTCAGAAGCATATCGTGCTTGCTATGAAACACTTAATTCTCCCAAAAGAGAGTGCATGAGACAAAGGCAGTCATTATATGTTTGCCAGTATCCCGCAGGTAATTCCGTCAGGATACTGGCAAGCTGACCTACCGTTACCAGCACCTGATATTCTGGTATTACCAGGAAATTCCAGGTGCCAGCAACAGCAGTCATTCTCCATTACATGGAGTCCCACGGGACTCCATGCGCGGGCATAGTTGGTATTACCGGCAACAGTATTACCGGTGCTGGTAATACTGGCTGTTGTTTTGCCAGTGGGCGCCTGATTTACCTCCAGGTTTGGCTGGAGGTAAATCAGGTAACCCTCAGTGGTAAACCTATAGTTTGGCGGTGTGGGAAAGTGGCGGTAATGGTATTGCTGCCACCTTTCCTGTACCGCCAAACATGCAATGAACCCCATAGAGATTTCTCAAATGAACATCAGTGAATGAGAACTTCTAGAGAAGGAAAGAACCTCAGAAGATATAATTGATGTCATGAGTCTGAATGGAGGGGGCAGTCTGGGATCCGATGTCTATGCATAAAATCTTATAAAACATTTGGTCAAGAACTTGTTCCAGTACTCAAAATTTTATGAAGCTCAGTTGCTCCCTCAATGGAATCTGCTTTAATTTGAGTAATCCCCAAACCAGGGAAAAGAAATTAAGACTGTGCAAATTATAGGCCAATATCTATATTGAAGGTAGACAATACATCCCTAGCTAAAATATATTCCCAAAAGTTAGGCACAATTCTCCCTAACGTAATACATAAAAACCAGACAGGATTCTTAGCAAGGCGTAATAATTGAAACAATATAAGGGAACTAATTACATTATTATACCAGTGTAAATCATCCACGCAGGCTTGTGCTGCTGTGCATATTGATGCAGAATAGGCCTTTAATAGAGTTCATTGGCCATATTTGTGGCAAGTCCAATGTAAGATTGGGTGTGGCTTCTTGATGCTCTAAAGAAAAGGCTGGTGCCTATGTACCAGTGCATTTAACTATATTTCCAATTAAAAGGGGCACAAGGCAGGAATGTCCGCTATCCCCTCTGTTGTTTGATCTGTTTGTTGAACCGCTAGCTTTCCTAATTCGTAATGATGACGTGATAAAAGGTGTGGATTGTGGGGTTGTTTTTCTAAAATCCTTTTTAGGCAAATGATTTGTTAATTCTGTTGTCTGACCCGTAAACATCCTTCCAAAAGTTGATAGATGTGCTAAATAGATTTGGAAATTATTCAGAGTTTAAGGTGAACACATTGAAAACAGACATTTTTCCTGTGACTCTTGCGTTTCATAGTGAACTCTATGGGGATGCTAGATTACATTAGGGCGATAGGTGGTTGAAATATATGGAGATCCAAATTATTAGAAATGTGAATCATATACTGTCTAAGAACATCCAATTGAAATGAAATGAAATAAAAAGTTTGTTTAAAAAAATGTCAGAGACTTAAAATATCTCCCTGGACTAAATATTTGTAATTAAAATGACTCTCCTGCTGAAATTGCTGTACCTCTTTTGGATGTTGCTGCTTCCACTCCCTAACTAGACTTTAATACTTATATGTGTTGGTCACCATGGAAAAAGTGGTCCTCCAAGTTGCTGCCAATGGATAAATGCTGGTCGTGTAAATCTACTTCTGGAATGATTACCCATATGTTTTGGTATTGCAACAAGGTAGCAACCCAGGGTTGCCAACGAGCGAATAGATTGCCTGTGGCTTCCGAGTCGCTCGCTCACATCAGACATCAAAATGAACACACTGGGCCTCATAACAAGGTTGGAGGTAGTCATGGCGCTATTACCGGTACTGAGTCCGCCCTCATTCAATGGGGACTTACCGGTCTATTCCGACCTTTGCGGGACCGGTAAGTCCCCATTGAAAAAGCCATTCCCCATTCCCATTTCAGCCCCCATAGGGCTCAATGGGAAGGCGCTAATAACGGTACCGCAAATTGCGGTACCGTTATTAGCTCTGAAGTCCCCTAACGGGCCCCGTCCATAACGCCTGGTA
This sequence comes from Ambystoma mexicanum, assembly GCF_040938575.1. Taxonomy (NCBI): domain Eukaryota; kingdom Metazoa; phylum Chordata; class Amphibia; order Caudata; family Ambystomatidae; genus Ambystoma; species Ambystoma mexicanum. The sequence continues at coordinate 557,506,754 of NC_090941.1, read as the reverse complement.
AAACCAGGCATTAAGGAAGGGACCCGCTAAGGGACCTCGGAATAGGGCGCTAAGGGATTACCGGCACCAATGTCCTTAACGATGCCCGGTATCCCTTTGCGCCCACCTCGTAATGAGGCCCACTGTGTTTACTTTGGTGTCCAAAGTCCCTGGGACTCTTCCTCTGCCCCCCCTTTCCTCTCCCTTTAAATCAGACAGACACAAGTTGTGTGCATGGCGAGAAGAGGGGGTACATATGGGCTTGAACGGCTCTGGCCCATTGTTACTAAGAGGTGCAAATGAGGGCTAATTGGAAAGTAGAGGGGTGCATACATTTGTACGCTACGTGGACAAAAGCTGGGGGCTGGAAAGAAGCGCCGGGTAGTGAGTGGGAAGGGTAGGGTGAGGGTGGTGATTACCAGCAAAGAGGCCAGGGACCACTGCTGTCTCACAGCCGAGGTGCGACTGTACTTGTGGTTTGACTGTCGCAGTGTGTCTGCAGCTTCTAAACAATAACCTCCCTCCTGTGCTTCCTTAGGGATGCCCTGTGCGCGACTACTCCATTACACCTGTACTGTGCTTGTGCCCACTGAACATATGCTGCCATTTAGTTTGTATTCTTATGTTCTGCTGCACCAATGATCCCAAGGAGCTCCCGTTATGCAAGTGCTGCTCTGTGCTGCCTTGAGCTACTCCTTTGCTCTGCCAGTTCTCACCCTATGAGCTTCCCTCTACCTGTACTGCTTCACTGCTCCCCATTTATGCTGATATTCTCTTTCCATATATGTGTTGCAGCTGTGCGCTGCCATGTACCTCCGCATCGTGCAAGTTCACTGTCCTTGCACTTTCCTGTGGCTGAGCTGCTCCCTCGCTACCAGTGTTGCTGTGCTTGTCATTGCCCACTTGAGCGCCCCTCCACCAGTTCCACAGATATGTTACCCATTTACATGAGTTTCTTTATAACAATTCCCTGTCTATATCTGCTGCCCCTGTACTTACCATTGCCTGCACTGCTCCAGTTTGCTGCCCACAGCCTTTGCTGCTCCCCTTTCCTCATCTTATGCACATGCTGCTCGTGTGCACACCCGCCCCTCTGCTGCTTTTCCAAGGAGGGTGAAGTCAAATATTTTGCAGGAGAGTGATCCCATTGAAGTCAATGGAGGCATTGAGCTAGTGGGGAGAGCAATATGAGTTATTTCTGATTTTAAGAGCGCCCCCACCCCCCATCTGCCAGGGTAACTTTAATTTTCTTCCTGGCTATGCTGTACCTGAGCCTTCACTACCTATTCGCGCTGTCAGTTCTACTCCTACCCTTTGGCTGTGCTGCCACTCCCTTATTGTGCTGCCGTTTCCACAACATATATATTTCCACTGCCCTTTGCAGCTTGCTTCCTGCGTTTCCCATGGGCCCATGCAGAACAATACAACACAGTAATACTGTATTTGCACAAAAAAAAATGCAAGTATTGGCAGAGATTGGTTGTATATGGGATTTTTTTCATCTGTTGTGTGGGATTATTTATTTTCATGGGAAATATAGTAAATTGTACTTTCATATACGTTCCATTTATGGTTCCATGTCATTTCATTGCGTGATGTTTTTTCGCTGGGTTTTTTACTGTGATTTTTAATGAAAAAAAAACCATCAAATTTTTTCAAAATTATTTTTTGGGGGGTTCCCCCTCATACCCGTTATTCCCTTAAATTTTTTATCTATTCCCAAACACCCACATCCCATTTATATATTTTTCTAACCCCCCCAAAAAATGCGATGGGTTTTTTTCGCAAAAAATTAGCAGTAAACCACACAGCGAAAAAACCTCCCACGAAAAAACGCCCCGTGATGAAAGGACATTGTACCCCATTTATTACATTATGGCCTTGGCAGTGGCAAGTTCTGTGGGCATCTTATACTGTAGAAACAAAGTTGGACGGATATGGCACACTCTATTAGTGTAGGTAATCATGTAATGGATTAATGTATTAAGTAGGAAATTGAAAGAAATTAGAGAATAGATGTGAGGTGCAGAGGAGAGATAAGCAACCTTGACACCTAGGTTGTGTAAAGTAATAAGAAACAAAAAAAGTTCCCAATTAAGGAACTCGCGTCCCCTGCACACTTTCCAATATCTGGATAACCAGACCAACAATTAATTTCTATTTTAAACAGTATTTCTAATAATATCTTTATAAAGAAACCTTTAGCGTAAAAAAAGCTTAGGGAAGTCAATTATTGAAGAAATCAACATTCAGTCAAAGCAGGTCACAAGAACCGAAATTCATGTTTATTCTTGATGTTGAAATTGTGGAAAGCCCAACGCGTTTTGAGTGGTACAACACTCTTCATCAGGGGCAAATCAAACAGTTCTAAGGAAAGATATGTACAAAATTTACATTAGAATAATGTTTTCCATTGACAACAATTTTACAAAAACAGCTTGTACAACCAACTTCCAAATAGTATATAGGCTAATTGAATGAGCATCATTGGCGCTAAATATCCTAATTTCGTGGTGAATTGACACCCAAGGGTTAACATTTTCAAACTCAACAGTTCCCTTAATGTTACAATTTGCAAAACAAAGTAAGTCAGCATCATGAGCTTACTTAATAGACTGGACTGTGTTTTAAGAATTATTGTAAGGTCATGTGGTGGTTATAACAAAAGTGGACTGAAAAACAGAAAAGGAAAATCTAACCTTGTGAATATATAAGAATATCTTCAAGCGAAGAGATGGTGGATCCAGGAAAGGGACCCCAAGTAATCGACCAAACAGTACTAGATTAGTAATGTCAACGCACTCATATCTGTAGAAAAGGAGTGGGTATCAGAGACTAGTAAATGAGTGCAGTAATCAGGAAAAGCTCGAGCAATAATCAACTTAAAAATACACTTACAATTGATAGCAATCTATCTGGGTAGTGGAAAATCATCTTTAGCCATGGTGTGAAACACACGGTAATCAGGAAACCAAGAAGGTGGCTTGGAAATACTTAAATTGTAGCCAGTGACTGGGAAATTTGTTCAGCAGGTGTCCACTGTCACTAAAAGGAATAGCAATAGAGAAGTAGAACAGTATCAAGGTTTAGCCGAATTTAAGGTGGTAAAGGGCGACGTAGGAACAAGATTCTGCATAGGGAGTGTAATTTGAGGTGAGGAGCTCTTACCTGTGTACCCACAGCACTGCCAACTGGAGACCGGAGCCCAAAGGAACGCCGACGCCATTGTCAATGCTTGGTGTGTTAATATTGCGTTAAAAGGTGTGACGTCATCACGCTGATGCGTGTGACGCTACGTCTTCAAATTAGATAATTATCGGAAGATGTGCTACAGATAAAAAAATAAATAAAAGACAGGGTATCACAATAGTGGAAAAATTGTGATTACCATTGGGATAGTGCCGAGTGTAAAAAGGAGCGAGGCAGCAAAACAAGGGGTCCGGGATGTTGAACACATGACGTCATCACGCAAACGCTTGCCTGACGTCATGTGTAAACAAACACAGGCCTGGCAACTGAATGTCCCTGCAGGGAGAGGTGAAGTGTTAAGGCACATGAACCAAATACAACTAAGCAACATGTTGATAGTAGCTTGGATCATTTTGACAGTGCGAGCGGCGCCTGAATAAAGGCAGCCTGTAATAGAGTTTAAAAACTTAAAACTGATCAGAGGAACATGGATAAATATGTAAGCCGTCTAGAGAGAGTCACCAGTTAAGCCAACTGGTGATGATCTCGTGGAGAACAGGCTAAAGTTGCTTGTTGTTATGTGCCACTGCTCATTAAAAACCCGTGGGAGGCTTTGGTGGTTCTGGTAGCTCAGTATATGTGCCAAAAGGTATCAGGCGCACAGAGCGAAGGAGTGATATGTTAGAGTAGTGGCGAACTTAAAGTGCAGGACCGGTGTCATAGGTCAAGCGAGGGAACATTATGAAGGTTGTGTACAGAAATTAGTTGACTGGAATAGATTATAGGTCAAAACATTTTTGGATGAGAAGAGGATAAAAGAATTCATATACCAAGCGTAGCAAGATCTCAGGGTGTGATAATGACCCTGTTCTGGGTATAATTATTTCTATAATCATGATATATGGGCCGGCCCGCTACACTGCCCATAAATGGTTCACAATTTGGTCATATATCAGGGTATCATAAGACATATGATCAGACAAACTGAACTACATATATAGCCCAATTTAAGAGGCGCAAAGCTGCCCGTCGGATTGGTGCACAATCTAATGGTGGCCATGCAGTCATTTCATCAGCTTCATCATTTAACCAAGAAGAATGTGGTTGGGCTAAAGGTGGTAATCAGGATAGTAAAACAAGTAGTGTGGTGACAGCAATTCTAAATGTTTAGATAAAAGGACCCAAGTAATAGTTTTTGTTGAGCCCCAAAGGGGACATGGCATCAAGTTTGTGGATCCAATATAGTTCATTTTGTGCAAGTAGTTTAGGTAAATCACCTCCCCTTTGTAGGGGGTGCACTACTTCCAAAATCGCAAATCTCATCTGAGAGATATTGTGATTGTTGTCCCTAAAGTGCCGGAACACCGGTGATTTGAGATTTTTAGTTCTGATCTGAGATTTATGCTCGGTCCATCTTTCCTTGGCTTTTCTACTGGTCTTCCCGACGTAGTATTGGCCAGAAGGGCATCTGATGGTGTAAACTACATTTTTGGAATCGCAAGTTGCATAGCTTTTCAAGGAAATCTTCTTGCCATTGTTGGGATGTCTAATGTGATTGCTTTTTATGATGTTTGAGCAGTGTTGGCAATTAAGGCAGGGAAAAGTACCATTTTTTAGCTTGGTAAGTGTCCTCTGGGTTGAAGTTTTAGGTCTCTCAGCTTTTATCAGCGTATCTCTAAAATTCCTTCCTCTTTTATACGCTAGCATAGGAGGAGCTGGAAAAAGGCGGCTAAGATTCGGATCTGATGTAATCAGGTCCCAGTTTTTAGTGATGATCTTTTTGACTTGGAAACTTTGTGCTGAGTATCTCAATGTGTAAATCAAGTTGGATTTAGTCTGTGATGGTTGTTTATTCAATAACCTGTCCCGAGGTTGCAATTCTGTTCTGGTGATGGCTTGTGTCACTATTTGTTCAGGAAAACCTCTTTCCAGAAATCTCGATCTCATAGTATCAAATTCTGTTTTTAGTTTTTCTGTGCTGGAAGTGATCCGTTTGGCTCGTAAAAGTTGACTGTAAGGAAGATTGTTCTTAAAATGTCTTGGGTGGAAACTGAAATGTAAAGAGCTATTGACATCGGTTGATTTCCTATACATTGTTGTTATTAATTCATTGTTTTTCCATTCTACTGTTACATCCAGAAAATTCACATGTGGTCTTCCAATCTCTATTGTGAATTTAATCCGCGGGTTACATTGATTGATGTAATGCCAGAATTCCGTCAATTCCTGTTCTGTACCCTTCCAAATTCCAAAGACATCATCGATGTATCTTGTCCAAAGTGTAGTTTGTCTTTCCAATGTAGGTGATCCAAAACGTTGGTTTTCTTGAAATGGTACATGAAAATGTTCGCATATGAAGGGGCTACAGCTGAGCCCATAGAGGTGCCAGAGATCTGTAGGTAGTATTGACCATTGAATCTGAAATAGTTATTGTAAAGTATTACATTGATCAGTTGAAAAGCAAAGGTTTTTTGGATTTGAACTTCATCGTGTCTTAAAAGAAACCATTCCAAAGCAGCTATACCTTCGTCATGGGGGATCGAAGTGTACAGACTACTGACGTCCATGGATAATATTAAAGGGTCCGGAAAATTGATCTACAAGTTGTTGATTTTCTGCAGCCTTTTGCTTGTATTTCCTGCTGGCTCAGTGTTCACAGAAGGAGTTGGGTCTACAGACAGAAACACCAGTCACACTCACTGTTCAGAGGAGAGTATAGACTGGAACCAAGCTCATCCTTTCCAAGCCATGCTACTGTAGGGTGCTGTGAGTGAGCAGTGCATGGCTTTGCCCTGCCCCACCAATGGCAGTGCAATGCACAATGTAGTCTACTAACTAATCTAGTCTTGTAATGCCCTGTCCTGTCTCATGGTTGTCAATTCAATGCAGACTGAAATGCACCCACTCTTTTAAAATAGAGGTGGGGAGCAATACACTTAGGATGAAAACGGCAGCAGCGCCACCCTTATAAAACCGAACAACATAAGACATGCCTCAAAATGAAGATGTCATCAGGGAAACCAAAGGAAGAAAACTTCAAAATATCTTTCACGTGAAGTTCAATATCAGGCAGTGCTTTGGTAAGCAGGTCAACAGTACAAGGGAGTCTTTTACAACCCATTTCCATGATGCCTTTGCACACAATGTGTGCCGGCATTGCCACTGTAAAACACATGTTGATGCCAGTGCAAATAACATGTCATTTTAAACCATGTTTGTGATGCTGGTGCCCTCAATATGCCTTGCACAGCTGTAAACCAATCATGGCTTATTGGTCATGTACCAAAATGCAAGAAATGCAGAATGCAGGATTCCTGCTGGGAGAGGCAGCGCTCCTGTGAGCTGTTCTGTTTTTCTCGTGACTACTGCATCCTTCATAAATGGCAGACAGGTGGTATGTCGACAGTGAACAGGATGTGGGTAGGCACCGCTATGTACAAAATGGTTATTTTTAATACAGTGCACTATGGCCTGGAGAGTATCTGCAGTATCAGCCAGTGTGATTGCCTATCTCTGCAAACCTGCCTTTTTCAGACATGAACCTCCTGAAATCAAAACTTTGAACCTTTCTGGCAGCATCTGAGAGCTGTTGCTGTTTCAAGCTACACCCCAGATTACTGAACACTGGTGGATAGTATGCAGTGTCAGCCTTCACACTGAATGTCTAGATCCGTTTCCTACATTCTGATAAGCTTGGCAATTTTCATGAGACAGATACTGATAGAAAATAATGAAATAAAGATTTTCTAAACTTATTAATATAATGGTAAATGCATATGTTATTCCTTTTTATATAAAGAGCACATAAACTGGCAAAAATACAATCTTGCTACAAATTCGCATACTCATGGACATTAGCACCCCACTACCTGCCCATTGGCCAATAACTACAAGTAAAAATATAATTATAATTCTTCTTTTATTACATGCTGAATACCGGAGACCAGTTCCGAAGCGCAGGACTTGGAGTCAAACCTTTGTTGCTATGCGTTGCCTTGCGTCCAAGGCAAACGTGTTGCCCCTGAAATTGCTCTCGCTAACGTAAAGGTTGAAGACCCCTCATACAAACCCTTTGAAACGAAGTACTGGACAGAGTTAATATCATTTTAGAAATATCTTTTCCTTAATCCCCTAACTCCTGTGTGTTGGGTATACTACTGCAAGGCCAAGGACTGAGCAGTGCTAAGAATGAATGGGTATATAGAGCACTAATTGCGTCGAAAAAGCATATTCTGAGATTCTGGAAAAATACTGCAATGCCTTCTAATGAGTATTGGTTAAATGGTTTAATCACATTATCAGCAAGAAAGACAATTTCCTTCCAAAGGGAGGAAATATTAGATGATTATGAAATAATGTGGGGTGTTTGTAATACTTTGTCTAGATGATAGTACTAGAGCCTTTTCCCCTTTATACTGTTTTATATATGTTCTACAACTGTTAAATTATAATTATAATTAGATTTCAAATAATATATATATTTTTTAAAATGTTGAAAATGAGAAAGATGGTAGTAGTTTCACCCTTATGCTTTTCTTATGCCTTTTCTTTCTGGCTTGCAATTACTCAAGCCCCTTATCACCCTGCTTCAAATCTTCCCCAGTTAAATAAATCTGCAGTCGGACCACCACTGAAAATTGAGTGATGATAGGTGCTGCCTATTGCTGGAGATGCGAGGAGGAACTGTGACTTCGCTGTTCAGGTTATACAGGATTACCACCCGGCATGTCCACTCTGGCCAAATGTCCACTGCCATTTTCCCATCTGCTCTACGATCTTCATCTCCAACTGGTCTTATGGACCACTGGCCCCAACTAGTCTCTCTGTTTTCCCAGTCCTAATGTTCCCAGCCTCCTCCGTCTCACTTCCAAGGATGCATCTCTCTCTCTTTATCTCACACACCCTACATACTCTATCTTCCTTCGATGTGCTCGCTTATCCCACTCACACTTCTGCCCTTGTTTCTCTGTCCTGGCGATGCATATGTCATTACGTGCCCTCCTTCTTTCCTTTTTCCTCTTTTTCCTCTCCTCTCCCCAATGTTCAGCTAACATCACCTGCATCCCATGGATGCTAATGGCGATAATGGCCTCCTCTGCGAGCCCTATAGGTATGATAACTGCCTACCACCCTGAGCAATACACTTGCTTTGCTCGGGTCATTATCAGCTGATGGTAGGTAGTTATCATACCTATAGGGCTCGCAGGTGTTATTACATAAGAGGGAGACCTCATAACTCACTTGCACTAAGGAAACAAACTGTAGGCATTTGTGGGCGATTACAGTTTCCCCTATTAGTCTAACATATATTGTTTCAATTTCAGGCTTTCATGACATCATGTAGACCTCCTTCAGTAGTTCGAGTTATGGTTTGTAAGAAAAACGCCAAAAAAAGGCACCTATGCCGCTCTGAAAGCTTGCGAAACAAAACATATTTCAGGATAGTAAGAGTCTATCCTTTAAAGATTGCTTACTGTTCATACAAGTAGGATGAAATTAATCATAAACGGGTTTCCTTTTGATATATCATTTTCTATTGTCAAAGTGTATAGTTTTGCCGCTAATACTCCCCTGCACTGCCATAGAATAGTTTTCGAATGAGGAAGATCGCCATATCTCTTTTACCAGGCTCCACAGCTTTCTCGGATGTTCAGAGTTATGACGAATCATCATTTTCTCCATCTTACTCATCACACACAAACACAAACCAGCCACTCTCACACAGCTTTTAAAAAAAGCTTCTCACCAGACTTCAAACATCAAGAGCACACACCTCTAACTACAACTGACAAATGTAGCCCCTGGCTACACACACCCACACTATAAGCATGAGGCCACCCCTCTGGACACAAAGCCCCCAATGCCTCCTACATTTCACATCAGGAAAGCATACATGCGCTGAACATAGGGTTGTTCTGATCTGCTACATCAACACCAAGCACTGCATTCCCTTACCCTCTGCTCCCTTTTAACCACGCCCATCCACACTCTAGCAGTTCCTGGAGACCGTGCAATGGCAGAGATGCATAGTACGCATTCTCATAACAATATAACTTGCGTAGCACTAGAATTTACCTTTATTATCGCTAATCTTTCTTTGTTGTTCTTTGGGACTTTGTCACTCTTAATCAGCTCAATGTTGAATCCGTCTCCGGAGTGGCCAAAGATATCATACTGCAAAGGAAACAAAAAAACACCAACACTGAGGTCAAAACAAAGCACATCCATAACTACAGCTAACCTATGGAATAGGCACATTTTTAGGAGAATTCTCAATGAAAGTGCTGCTTACAAAGTACAATCAATCGGGTGAAACATTTGCTACAAACGTCAAGGACTGATTCAGAACCAAGATCACACATTTGCTTCCAAGACACAACTAGGCCAGTATTAGGCACATTTTGCAACAGTGCATTGCAATTATGCCCTGTGTTTGCACCAGTACAAAAAATTCCTGGAGACTAAAATGCACTGCCAATATACATATTTAAAGAGCAATTTTTACCCAAGCAAAATGAAGCACACCATTCCACTGGCAAATCATGTAGTTACTATGGGGTGTGGTCTGTTCTCAAAATTGAGAGATTTCACCATACAATAAAAATGTGGTGGTCCAGGGTTTGACTCTGGGGCTGACTTTTCTCCGCCCTCTCCTACTGGAGATAGAAATGTAGAACAGGACCACTCAAGTGAAGCGCACCCACTCCAAGAAAGTGTTCTTAACAAGTTGAAAATCATCCTGTGAAATTGCTGGGAAGACTATCTTATAAAAGGGGTCAGTTGGTGGGTCTTCTTTAGCGGCCATATCAGTAAAGTAGTCTCATCATGGGACGTTCATGAAGAATGATCACCCATGATTCTGGACTGGAAACCGCGTTACAAGTACATACTGAAATGCATTCAGCAGTGTCATCTCTGTGAGGCTTCGCAATGTCTCGGGAGACTCACATATATAACTGTTTTTTGTTTATATGGGGTGTACAGGCACTACTGCGATGTACAGAGAAAAATAAAATGAACATACAAATCTTAAAAATAATTAACAGTTTTTCCATTGCACTGGAAACCCTGGCATAAAACCGAAAAGCACCAAATCACAAGAGCAGCAGTTACACACAATCATAAATATTACTGAAAATGGATACAATTTTAGATTTTTTATACAATTCTTTGAGCGACATGATAATATGTTGTTCATAATTCATGAAGCCCACCCAAAAACGGCTAGATTTCTTGTTTTAGTTTTGATTAAATGCAGAATTGTATTAGTTTTCTGATGTTCTCCACAAGGTCCGGAGGATCCGGGCACTTAACATTAAGATATTTCGTAATGTTACATCAATCCCCTCCCCTTCCGCCTCCCAGTCTAGGAGTGCATACAGGTATCAAAAAAGTTCTATCAAGTTATCATGAAGGCACACGCGATAAGATCAGTAAGCAACACATGCTAGGGTAGTCCCACTAGATTAAGGGCTCTGAGTCGAATTGGGCACGTTAGAGAATTGAAGTCTCTTTGCACATACTTCAGGAACGGCGCTCAAGCAGCCATGAAGGATAGAAGAGAGACTTTCATATTAGTGGTATGTTGTTTCATCGCAAGTATGTTCCATACTTTGTCCATTTGCCAAGCCATACATTTATAGAGGGTGGTTCAGTCCTCCTCCAGAGATGGAGAATTGACAGTTTGGCCGCCAATAATAAGTATTACAACAGCTTAAGCTCAGCTATCGTACAAAGCTCGGTTAAAGTGCCATTTCAGCCCAAGATACAGAGCAAGGGATCTCCCAGTTTGGATCCGACCACAAGCCAGAAATCTTGTATTTCTGGACATCCCCAGAGAGTGTGGTGTAAAGTGCCCTCCATCCCAGATCTCCTCCAGCACATCTTAGAGTCGTTAGGGTGAGAATAATGTAGGCGGGAAGGGGTTCTATAACACCCTCTCAATATTCTTGCCTTTGTTTCTGCCAGACATGGGCAGAGTGTAGAAAGGGCTCCACTGTTATATCCTGTCCCAATCTTCCAGGGGCATTGTGTCTCCCAACTCCAGTTCCCAGCTGGCACAGTAGGAGTACTATCATGCATTGAGAGTGAATCAATTGCTTTGTATAGTCTGGTACTCAGCCCTTTGGACTCAGTTGATTCCTGAAAACCCATCTCCACGGGAGTAAGCTCTCTGACCACTAGCAAAGTGACAGTGGTGTGAAGGACCCAGTGTTTGGCCTGTATATATCGAAAACTACCGGTCTCCGCCAACCCCATCACAGTCTTACAATCCTCAAATGACCCAATCTTTCCATTCGTGAAATGATCCCCACCTTGCTCAAACCTTTATCGACCCATTGCACAAAACCCTTGTCAGTTCTGCTCGGGCAAAAGGCTTCATTGTGGATGAGTGGAGTAAAGGGGAACGTGAAGGAGCACACCCCAGCAAATTAATCAAATTATCCCAGACCTCTAGAGCGGTTTTAGCGATGGGGTTAATGTGTAGTCCCTGTACTCTCATCTTGCTTGGTAGCCATGGCGAGTCCACAAGTGGCGCCTCGGGACCACCAGCTCTGCAGTCACCCAAATATTCATAAGCCTCTTTGCACACAGTCAATTAGTGGCCTTACCTGAGCCGCCGGATTGTTGTTCAAAGGTCGGGGGAAAGAGAAGCCTCACAGGCTCTTCGGTGTGTATTTATTGACTCTAGGGGAGCTCTCAACCACAGAAAGCATAATAACATTGCATCCAAGCTCCCCAATACATTTCTAGGTTCAGGAATTGGAACCGACTGGAAGAGGTATACAAATATCACCAGAATGGTCATTTTGATCACCGCCATTTTTCTGAACCAGGACAGGTGGAGGGGGTTCCAACGATACAATTCATTTTTAACATTGCTAACAAGGTCAGCGTAGTTACATCTATATGAGTGGGTCAGGATCCCTGGTATAGTGATCCCCAGATATCTCAGTGTTTTGCTTGCCCAGGAATAAAGGAATTTCTGTTCCAGTTCAGGCCTCGAAGAAGGGGGACTATTGAGACCTAGTATCTCTGACTTTGAGCAATTTACCTTAAACCCCCGAAACCAGGCCATACAGACGATGTTCATCCTAAACATGTGTAAGGTAGCACAGAGGGTCAGTAAGAGACAGGATAACATTGGGCCTCATTACGAGTCCGGCAGTAGCCGTGCCGGTAAAACCGGCAGGCTGCCGCCGGGCTTGTGATGGTTTACAGCCGCCTGACTTGCCGGACTAACCAGAGCATTACAGCCCCGGCGGTCCGGTAAGTTAGGCGGCAGCAATTGTTACTCCCCTTTCCCATTGAGCCCTAAAGGACTCAATGGACTCAATGGGAAGGGAGAGGATGGAAGCACCCGCACTGTGCGCAACAGTGCAGGTGCTTCTGTCAATGTCTGTGGGCGGGTGCCGTCCTCCCCGCCAGGTGTGACCAGGCGGGCGGGACGGCACCCGCCTGCAGAACTCGGAGTGTGCCGGTCCAGTAACAACGGTGCCGGTAGGCTTACCGGCACCGTTGTTACCGGACTGGCAGGCTCGTAATGAGGCCCATTGTCTGCAAACAAACTAATCGTATGTTGAGACCCTCCGAATTGTATGCCCGCTAAATGAGCATTAGCCCTTATACGCGCTGCCATAGGCTCCATGACATCGCAAAAAGCAGGGGCAATAGAGGGCAACCCTGCCCTGTGCCCCTACCTAAACAAATCTTTGGGGTGAGGACCCTGTTGACCACCAGACGTGCCGTCGGGTTAACATAGTTGAAAAGGATCATGCGACGCATTTTTGGGACTATGTTGAATTTCACTAACACTTTGCGTAGGAATCCCCACTCTACTCTCTAAAAAGCTTTTTCGGCGTTGAGCGCCAGCAGGAGTGAGTGGTATCTACCCGATATATCTACTAAATGTAGGACCCTTCTAATAGTGTCCGCTGTCCTTCTTCCCCAGATAAATCCCAATTGGTCTGGGTGTATATGAGAAGGCATTCAATTATTGAGCCAGCCCTTAAGTATTTTTGTAAATATTCTGGAGTCTAAGTTTAAAAGGGCTATTGGCCTTTAAGAAGAGCACTGTTTTTTTTCTCCTGCTTTGGGTATAACAACCACTGGAGCCTTCTTCATGGACTCTGGAGGGCCTCCCCCCTCTTGTACAGCATTGAAGACAGCTGCCAATGGCTTGGTCAACAACTGATTAAGTGATTTATAAAAGGGGGCGTTGAAGCCGTCCGGGCCAGGAGCTTTATTTGCCTTCAGAGTTTTTATAGCCTGGATCACTTCCAGGGGGTCTATTGGAGCATTCAGGAGGTCTCTATCTGATTGTGAAAGTTGTTTCAGGTCAGACTCGTTCAAATAAGAAAGTTGGTCCTGATAATTGGGCTTACTAGAACAACAGAGTGTACTATAAATCTCATGGAACAGTTCCCTTTTTTAAAACTTCTTCGCCCCAGTCTCTGCCCTGGGTGTCAGTCAGAGCTAGTATGAATGAGCGATTCCACTGATGTCTGATGAGGTGAGTCATCAGTCTCCCTGGCACATTGTTTTGCTCAAAATACCTATGTCTCAGACGATGCAAGGTGCGCTCTGCCCTAAGTTTCAGTTGACCTTTTACTGTGGCAAGCGTTTTAAGATTCTTTCTAGTTGGAGCTTCACTGTACCCCTTATCTGCCACCCTCACCTATTGTAAAAACTGTTGCTCTTCCTGTCCTCTTAAGCACTTCATTGCTGTCGCATTGGAAATAATGTAACCCCTACATACAGTTTAAGAGCATCCCAGTGGATCCCATATGACGAGTCAACAGGATTGGTATTTTTGAGGTAATCCCTAATCACCTCTTTCAGCTCCTGTTAGCAAACTGGGTCCCTTAAGAGCCTCGGAGGTAACCTCCATTGGTATTGCACACCTTGTCCCGCCCAGTCCCTGAACCCGGCAATCACTGCGTTATGGTCCAACAGGGTTATTGGTTCTATCTCTGTGGACAGAACTAGTCTGGCTATATCTGGTATCATGAATATGTAGTCTATTCTTGAGACTGAAGTGTGGCCAGGGGAAGTGTACGTGTATGATCTGTCCATGGGGTGACGAGTGTGCCATATATCCAGCAGGTTAAGCTCCTGCATCCAGCCCTTTAGTTTACGTGAGGCTGCCCCCATCATGGAATAAGTCGTTTGCATTGACCTATCGTTCGCCCCATCCATGACCAGAGTCCCATCACCAAGAATTAGAAGTTCACCTTGGCCATGCTCTCCCACTGTGTCAAGAATCTGCAACATAAATGATTCTAGAGAGGCATTCAGGGCGTAGAATGTGAGAATGGAAACCAGTGTCCCCTACAGGGTCCCAACCCCCATGACAAACCTCCCATCAGATCCTTCTGTGGTTTTCACATGCACAAAGCCCAGGTGTCGGTGTTTCAAGATTGAGCTGACGCATGAAATTGGTGCGTATCAAACCTATTACAAATCCTAACTTGATCTCTGGCCAGCAAGTGGGTCTCTTGTAGAACAATCAGATGCAGCTTTAGATGCCAGAGTACTCTGAATAGCTGCGTGTGCTTATTTGGGGTGTTAAGGCCCCAAGTATTTAGTGTACAGACATTAATCATCATATCTGTGCTATTGGATTTCCCCTTTCCCTAGAACCCATCCAGTCTTCCATTGACACATAAATCTTGCAACCCCTCAGTACCCCCCTCAACCTGGCTACCCTTGTGTGTGCCTTCAGCTAACACTTCATAGAACCCGAATACCTGGCTACCCCAAAACAACAGCCCCCCCACTATTCTCCAACAATTCCCCCAGTAGTTTCCATGCGGTCTAATGCTTGCTGTGGAAGATGTAACCCCCTCTGTTCCACCAACTCGATGCAAATAAACACCATGAATATATAACTTCTTGTCCCAGTGGCAGCAGACAGAGAGGCTTGCCAGCCATAACAGAGACCCCATCCAGGGTTCAGCCCCTAACATTGGAGGTAGAGATGGTCACACCACTTCCCCATCCTCACCTCCAACTGACCCTTTTGAAATTATAGCAACAAAGAAATCAATGCCACCAGTCAGCTCACTTCTTTCCGCATTGGTCCGTATTCCATGTCCCCAGTGAGGACCCCGCCCTCTCTCTCTCTCGAATGCTGGTTTGAACAAGTCCACCTCTGGAATCTGAAAGTTCAATAACTTTGCTCCTCCATCAGCGAAAAGACTGTGTGCACCATGTCCCCCATTTTAAATTGTAGGTCAAAGGGGTAAGTCCACTTGTACCTCATTTCCCAGCGTCTCAACTCCTCCGTAACCGGCTGTATCCTTCTTCTCTTCAGGAGCGTGGGCTGGGAGACCTCTTGAAATATCTGGACCACAGAGTCACGAAATTGGATCCGGTTGACTTTTCTTGCTTCCCCTAAGATTGCTTCTTTGATCCTGCAGCGTGTAGTCGTGAAACTTTACGAATATGTCCTGGGAGGGACGGGGGAAGGTCTGGTGTGCCATGCTTAGGACTAATCCTGTTTGCACGATCAATCGTAATGGAAACCTGGGTACCATCCGCCATAAGCTGGTGAAATAGTTGCCTAACACACTCTTCGATGTCCTCACTTTCAGCCCCTTCCTTGAGGAACTTGATGTGCAGGGTCTCCCTACTCGCTCTATTCTCCAAATCGCTGCATTTACCACTCAGTGCCTCAGTTTCTTCTTTAAGGGTGGCCACAACCCCCCGCACCTCCCTCAATTCAGCTGCCATAACAGCCAGCGATCGCTTACTGTGGTCCACTCTATCTCCAATCCCGAGCAGAGTCAGCCACCTCCTTGCAAAGGTCTGCCATTTCAGAGTGCAGGGACTCCCTAATGTCCCTTTTCAGATTGTCCAGTGAGCGAGTTAGGAAGTCTAGCGTTAGTAGAGGCATATCAGATAGTGGGTGCGGGGCCCACTCTGTATCTCCCTCCATGTTACCTGACTGCAGTGGGCTGTGCCAGGTAAGAATGAATATCCATATTCTCGCTTTTCTTGCCAGATTTGGGCATCTCCCCGCTACTCCTAGATGGATGGAAAGGCTCCCTCTCAGGTGTGGATGCTCCCTCTTCCCTCTGAATATCCCATGGTTCAGATCAATGTTGCCAGGGTCTGTGATGCTGTAAACTCCCTGTGTTACTCCCCGGGCTGCTGGGTACTCAGGAGAACCTCTGTTAAGCACCCAGAGAGGGTGGCCACCACCTCTTATCCGCAGTTGTGTGCAAAGGAGAGCCTCAGGGGAGCCCCCGTCTTATCAGGCCACTGGAGCACAGAGAAGGCAGCAGAGTCCACTCCGCTTACTAGCGTGGGTGGGAATCCCTCTTGAGCCCAAGAGCGCCGACCCACCAGCAGGACAAGCCACCCCTGCAAGCGGAGCACCTGTCTCTGGGCGCGCAGCGCTCCTCGCACCATCAAGGCCCAGCATTGCTCAGGTGGCCCCGGCTGCCCTCCTCCAATGCCAGGGACACCTGGGTGACTCCTCCGCTAACGATTTCTTCTGATCCCGGAATCACAGGTGGGCTGAGAGGTGTACAATGGCAGCCACCATCTTGGTTGTCCAGGCAGGGCTGCTGCTTCTGCCGCACTTCGATCCCATCACACTTGAACAAGAGATCAAACGATCGCTGCAACCTCCCATGCTTATATGGGGGATGGTAGGACTAAAAAGATGCCACTGAGGGCATATTTCTGGCCGGTGGACGGAGACATTCAAGGCAAGCGTCTCACCACTCTGCCATCTTGGCCGTGCCCCGTTGTTTTAGGTTTATAACACTTTTGCGTTTTAAGAATCATAGTGTATTCATTTGTGGGTTTTGTGATTCTCTGTGAGAATTTAATGCTACACACCTGATTGTCACAATAGACCATGAGGACAGCTTTGAAAACAATGCAAAGCATCAGGAAAACAAACCATGGTCTCCAGTGGGAGATAGGGGAACTTTCTTAGAATTAATGTGATTTGGACGAAGCTAGTGGTGCTAAAATGCTGTGGCATGAGTGAGGAAGGCCCATCCTTATTGCCCAGGGCCCACTCTTCCTTTTTGGCCACAGCTCAACTTATGTACAAAGATGTTCCTGAAAGCTAATGAGGATGCATATTTGCTTTTTTTGATACACAAAAACGTGTTTACATGTCTGTGGAACTACAAATGTTAAAACAAGCTGCACGTTAAAGGCACACATTACTACACACGTGAATTTATCACACAGGATGTTCTCGGGTGTGTCTTACTCTTGAAATTTGCAACTTATGGCAACGGATCTGAAGATGTCACATGCCAGTTGTGAAATAATTAAAGGTCTTGGCTTTTAGGGTTATTGCATTCTCGTACATGTGGTCCTGTATTTATAAAGTGTACAGAAATGCAAAATATTATTATCATAAAGGACGACCATGCCTAATTAAGTTTCAGAAACGGAGAGGCCTCCCTAGCCCAATTGCTATACAGT
This sequence comes from Ambystoma mexicanum, assembly GCF_040938575.1. NCBI lineage: Eukaryota > Metazoa > Chordata > Amphibia > Caudata > Ambystomatidae > Ambystoma > Ambystoma mexicanum. The sequence continues at coordinate 557,489,132 of NC_090941.1, read as the reverse complement.
TTGTGATGATCAGACTGTTAATCTAATTTACAGGCCCAGACTGACTCGAAGCATTGCCAAAGATATTTAAGAATGTCCTGTGCTGGTATTAGTTTTCCAGAACACAATTCCCAGGAAAACCTTAAGGATAAAAAAACTAAAATAATACTGAATATTGTGTTCACATTAACGGTACGTGTCTGATTTGGCAGACGCAGGTGTCTGGTCTAAGAAGTCAAAAACGCTTTCGCATGTTTTTCAATAGCTTTTTGGTCGTGGGGAAAAAGAGACCCATGTTACTTTATCAGCACCCGACAGTAAAAGACTCCCAGTAAAAGTTGTTAAAATGTGTAAAACTTATTCTGGACGTTTTTAGCTCATTAGGCCCAGGGATTTTTATTATTGTGAGTTACACGAGTATTGTAAATTTATTTTTCTTCTTTTTCTTTTATTGTTTACAGACTATTTGATCTGTTTTTTGTAAAGGTTTAACAACCAAATACCTTTTTTTTTAAGTAAAAGTTGTGTTTGGTCACAAATGTTCCTTTCTGCAGAACTCTGTGCTCACTCACTCTTTATGACTGCACTTGATATACATTAGTTGATACAAACGAGCGAGCTATCCAATCAATCATCCACTTAAAGGCAAACTTATATATATTTATACACTGACAAAAAACGTTGTTAAAGGGACGTTATGGTTAAGTTGCACTAGTACACACCTATGCAATTCACTCACAAAAAATATTATTAAAAGGGATGTTATGGGTAAGTTCCACTACTAAAACCCTGTGCAATTCACTGAGAAAACACCTTCTTAAATGGACGCTATGTTTCAGTTGCCCTCAGAAAAAATTCAGTGCAACAAGTACTTGGAAGGAACATTACACTTACTTTGCACTAATCACAACCTATCCATATTATGGTTTCAAGTAAACCCATAAAAAAACAGAAATTCGCCTGTTATGGTAACCTAAGCAGCCATAACTCGCGCCACCACTGTGCACTGCTAAAACTAACACCCATGACATCAAAGATGACATCACAAATGTCACTGATGACATCACATGTCTGGCTCCCTCTTTTTTTGTTTACTGACATATTGTACAAGAGGGAGGAGCGACCTCTGACGGGCCCATGGGATCAGAGCTCACCCTCGAGTACTTTAAGACGAGATAGCTGCACCTTGAGGTGGATGGGGTGCGGGATTCTCTTACTCCAACACAAATCAATTAAGACAACTCAATGGTTTGGCAAAGGGAAGTTCGTTTAATGACAAGTACAAAAAACGGGGAAACCATAGGAAATCATCAGTGATGCAATCGCGCATCTCGCTTCAACTTCCAACTCCTTCAATCAGACAGCAATAGTTATAGCAATTTCTCGTCATCATTGACGTGTAAAACTCAAAGTTTGTCATGCAATTCTATTAGCTAAAAAGACAACTTAAGTATAGGTACTATATCTGTGTGGGGATTGGATAACTCTTATCGGGTGGGCGTCTAAACTCATCCCGCTACATCATTCGTGTTAGACGTCACTAAAAGTATGACGCCTCATTGGTTCTACTAGCTATAGGACCCTTGATTATTTGGTCCATTGTGATTGGGTGGGTTAAGCCCCTAGGCATAAATCTCCACTTTAATTAGCAGCATGCAGAATGATCGCCCAGGTGCGGTATGCCCAAAGATTCACCCTGCCTCCCTTCCATCAATCAGTACTTTAAGGCTATGTGTCAATTAGTTGGCAGAGGATGGCCTCAAAACTGTAGCTTCTTATCAGGAGAAGTTATGGCATCCTCTGGGTTGGATGACATCAGACTTTGTTACCTCTTCGCGCTTGGCTATTCACGTGTCAATACACCGCAAATCTGCTTCATTTTCCCTCTATTTGTGTATTTGATACTTCCTTTAGCCTTGGACTGGGCCTCCTTATTTCGACCTTCACTGGCAAGCTGCTATGCTCTGAAGTTTTGTTTCTTCAAAGTTGCCGCTCTCCTCCTTTCCCTAGGTTGACCTCGAATTCCCAAGCATGAGCTGCTTCTTGCTAAATTTCAATTCTGCTCTTTTGTCTGGCTTTGTGCTGGTATATGAATCCTGGCTTGTTTGACCCCTACCATTCTGGGCTTAGTTCTGCTTTCGTAAAATGGAGTCGCACTTGTATAATGTGCTTCTTTGAGGTAGATATAGTTGGCGCTTGACGCTCTATTCTTCTACTAAGCATAGCAAGCAGTACCGTTTCCATAGCTTCTTGCGTTCCAAGCCTATTTACAGGCGTTTAGCCAGTTGCATATGTTGCCTGCTGCTTTATGGTTATATTTCTTTAAAGGTCAGCATCGTTTCTCCTTTTAAGTCCTTTACCTCTTTATTCATATAATTTCATCTTTGTTTTTCATCCTTTGGTTGTTATTTTGTTCATCTGTAGATCTGTCCTGGCCCTTTTGTTGTCAGCATTCACCTTCGATTAAGGCCCTTTTGGTCTCTTGGGGGACGGTTTGTAAGTAGTCTTCATTTCGTGTCAGCTGTTGGTACGGTTGTCTCAACGGGTACCGTGCTGCCCATGGTTGTCTGGGTATGGGCACTTCAACAGGTATTACTCTTCTGATGGGCACTGGGCAGAGCCCCAGTGTGGCTCTCTGTTGGTTTATTTGCTCTTCATATGTCACATATCTCGATGAGTATATTCCTGGTAATTCAAAATGGGAGGCTGGAGTGCAGGCCATATCTGGGACTGCCTCTACAGTCCCCCCTCTGGTCGGTTCATCGACCACTTCTCCTTTCTCCTTCGGATTGTTTTACTCGGTTCTTCTGTATCCACTTCTTCGTCTTCTGGGTTTGTACATGATGGTGTGAACATGTTTCTTTGGAGTCCATATTTTTATCACTCCTTTCAAATTTCCTGCTGTTTTTACATGTTCGTCTTTGTTCCAGGTCATTAGCTGGCACTGTCCATTTGGGCTGCAACAGGTCAATTTTCCTTCATAATTCCTCTGTTTCCTGGGGTACAGGAACTTTGTTCCTTCTGGCGCATATTCACTGGCCTTCACAAAGTCTCTTATTTCTTCATCAGTCAGGTCTCTGGGCTTCCATTCTGGTTTGACATCGATCATGATCTTCATCCCTATGGCTTTGTTCGCAGTTTTCTGGCATTGTGAGAGGATTATCTTGATAACACAAAATCCTAATGTTATCATCAAGAGCAGGGCTCCCAGAAACTTGCCATACATTGTGGGACCCACGAGAACAGTGTTCCAAACCAGCTGTCATCATCAATTCGTCAGTTTCATCGATCATCTGGTTCTGTAGGTTTGTCAGCATACTTATGGCTTCTGTTAAAGTTCCATCTTCCTCATCATGAGAAGGTATAAATGTGCAACATGATTCTCCGATTTTTGCACAAACTCCTCCATCCATTGCTGTGATCATGTCAAGTACATATCTGTTTTGTAGAGTCATCAATCGAATTGCTCTTAATTCTTCCTTAATCGCATTGAATCCTTTTATAGTAGTGTTGATGGTCTACAATAACTCCCATCTAGATATCTGTAACCATTTGGTATTTACTCCAACTTGGATTCTTGGCATGAAAATAGTTGTGAACACCTATGAGTTAAGGCTGAATAGCCTATGTTCATATGGGATTGCATGAAAGGCTTCTTCTGATTTGGCAGAGAAGTAATTCTCTCTCTTCATCCGAGTTAGCAGTTCCACACATCTCCTTTTCCTCAGGTGAGCATCTGCTTTCGGTAAACTGTCAATGTTCAGGTCACTTTTCGGGATCACCAATGCTGGAACATGGACGTTCACGATTGTGCATATACTGCCCCAGTTTTTTGGCAACCTTATGTATGTTTTGGATCAGTAATGATCCATAATAACTGCGGTTCCGTGAGTCATTCCTGGAGCTTCAAAAATTCTTCCGCAGTTCTGATTTTCTCTCATCTTCCTTGTGCCATTGTTCCTGAAGCACAATTTTGGATTCTCCAGTGGCACTATCTGCCAGGGTCCTCCTCTGTCTTCGACCCATGTCAGTAATTGTGTGAGTTTCGGCCATAAAGGTTTACACAATCTCTGTGAGTTTTCTATTGCTTCTTTGCAGGCTCCGAGGACCATCCATGCTCGGCAGAGCACCACTCCCTTCTTCCCATCCGTTTGATGAAAGCACTGTTCCCCAAATCTGTACCTGGCCTCTGTTCTTCCAAATTTGGGTTTCTTCTGGAGTGTTTCCTTGGACGTTCAGTCTTGGGTTAATTTCCCATCTTATTCTGCTCCTTTAACTCCTGGCTTTTTATACCTGATCACGTGATTCCCAGTATGAGCTTTATTTCTTGTCTTAATGTCCTGGACGTAGTCATCTTCGTCGGGGTAATTTGTTTCGGTTGCCCATATCAATGAGGCATCCCTTCCCATAAACTGTCCTCTGGTGTTGCACATTGCTATGTGTGACAAGCAGTGTGCTGTCGGGACATCGATTTCTACAGCCACGAAGATCTTGGATTTCCCCATGCTGTATGGTAGAAGTACGCAAACGAAGCATTCTCCTTCTGATCTCCTTCTTCCGACTTCTTTCATGTGTTGATACCAAATGTTGTTTTCTCGATGTGCTGTGCTATCCAGGTAATTGTTCAGTTCATTGTTATCTTTGTGTGGGCTTCTCTGGATTCTTAGTGTCTTCCTGTAGTTATCGATAACTAAATCTCTAAACGCGTTGGTGTGACTTTTCCTTGCTTGGGGACACTCAGGCTTTCTGGTCCATCGCGCAGGTTTCTTTAGTCGCACCGATGAGTAGGTGGAGGTTTTGCAATTCGCTCCTTCTTTTCTTGCATCCTTTTTCTGCTCTCTATAAGTGCTCTTATCAGCCACCAGTCTGTCGCCAGCCCAGTGTATGGCTGCATCGTGGGCATGGTACTTGTTCCTTGTGTTGGAACTTGTGTGCTGGCTGGGCAATACAGTCTCTGCGGTCTTATTTTCCAGTTCCTCATGCCGCTTCTTCGTTTTGGCTATAAATGGGAATAAATGATCTATTAACATTTTTGTCCTTTTAGTGAATTCTCCTACATCCGCTTCTGTCTTCTTAAGGGCTTTTGTTAAGTCTTCTTACGTTGGCATTTCTCTTGATTCTTTTCGGTCTCTCTCTTTATTTTCTAGGACTGATTGTTCGGTAGGCAGTCTCATACTCTTGGTTGCCTTCGCTTGAGGTTCTGTGGCCACCGACACATGCCCTGGTTCATGTGCATTCAGTGTGTGGGTGCGTGTATTTGTCAGTGCTAAGTATTCGTTCATTCCGTGCTGACCCTGTCTTCAGCTTTTCTCTTCATTCGTTGACTCAAATGTGTATGTATCACTGCTAATTACATTCATTTTCAGTTCATTTGTCTTACCATCAGATTTTCTCGGGACTGGGATAACTAAATAGGGTCTGGGTGCTTTTGTGGGACTCCTGCGTACACCATCAGGTAGGAGCACTGAAATTGGACCGCTTCGTGCACCAAGAAAAAATGCAGTTTTGATCGTTAATGATAGCAAAATGATGATAAACACAATGCATAGATACATGATAGTGCGGTAGGTTAAACGGCAGAATTTCCTTCCAGAGAAGCGAGGGTGCCCCTCTGCTTGTGGGAGGACCAGGTTACTGTTCTGGGCCCCCATCTTGATTATTTATTCAATGACAATGTTACTGTTTTTCTCAATTCGATTTAGTTCTCAAACAGTTTGTGTCATAAAGTGTCTGGTGCTTCACAAGTGTCCCCCCTCTTGCGGGTGACGATTGTCTCTTGATGCAGGATGCAGTATCCTTGCTAGACTATGGAAAAATAGGTTAGACTAACACTTCGATGAGTCATTTTTTACTGTGCATGTTCAAAATAGATGAGTTCCCAGTCCGCCCACCGAATCTGCTTCAGTCCTGAGGACATACTGGACACTGTTCAATGTGAAGAAATGGAAAAAATGGCAGTCAAAACAAATAAAGGCAAAGTTCTTGTCTCTGCTCCCTTGATCTGTCCTTCGGCGGAAAGATGAAGTGCTTGCCTCTGTTTCCTCGATCTGTCCCTCGGCGGAAAGTTTCACTGGAATCTCCTCATATAATCTCTCTGAAAGTTGTGTGCCAGTCAGCTGTCCTCGGGTGACAGGGACATTTGTCCTACCTTGCTGGGTTCAGGATTACAGGCCCTTCCCTTGACGTGAACAATCCTTGCACTTTCCTGAAGCGTGGATTGCAACTAAGTAACTGAGTTTAATCCACAGTTGGCTCAAATGTTCAGAGTGTGCTGGATCTCGAATGAACGTGAGAGTGTCTGTGGTTCTCCCGACAATAGCTGGGCACTCCTCTATGATGCAAAAGAAAAGTGTATTGATGAGTTCATCTAGGATCGCCTGCGGTGGAATCATTTGTGTCTTTATCACTGTATTCCGGTAGTTCTATGCGGCTTCTGCGATGACGGTAAGTATTTGCCAGATTACTTTCTTGTTGACAGGATCTTGGATAAAGTCTGAGACACTGGTGACCCTCCCTACCAGCGACGGATATGTTGCCAATACAAAATGGAAGTAGTTGAGCACGTCCCTTGTAATGTTTCTGCTGGGAGACACCATAAGTGCTGACATACAAAGTCTTGATATTTGAAGATTCAGGATACTGTGTTTAGCTCTTAAGGTAAGTCCTTGATCACTGTCTGTTAGAGTCTTGTTTCTCGACAATGCTTGAGTGTGGTTTGATTTACAAGTTTGTGTCAACAAACGTGTTGTGGCTTAGATGCGCAATTTTCTTCTTCACCCTGCAACTAGGATGCACAGAGTGTGCGTTTTTGTCCTTATCCATTTTTCTTAGAGGAAATGTCCAGTTTTAAGCCACAACTTGCACAAGGGTTCTTTCTTTCTCGGCTTCGCGTCCTTCTTCCTTGTCATGGATCTTGTCTGCACGTGCTGTGGTTCTTCCCCGTTGTCTGTGGTTTCTTTGCGGTGGGGTGCAGCTAGAGGGCTTTCTCCGATATAGGGCTTAATGTCATTGAGAAAAATCCATGCTCTCCTGCCCTGCAGTTTCACAGCTGAAGGAGTGCAGTCCTCCACGATGAAAGGACCATTGAATCTCAGCTCGTCCCACTTTTTCCTCGTATGGTTCTTTACGAGTACAGCGTCTCCCGGGAAAATGAGTGGAACACGTAGACCTTGAACTGTGTCTGTTTCAATGTCTCCTGCTGTGTTTTGTGCTGTGATGCACACTTTTCGTCGCCGCTGCAGTTGGTCTTAAATTACAGTAAGGCTGAATGTCATGCAGTTCAGATATTTGCTCATTTCGGTTCCTAGGACCTCTTGGGTTGACTGGGCATCACATCTAGCTCTGTCTCATGGGGTTAGGGGAGTATTCATTCTTCTTCCTGTGACTATCTCGTGCGGCATAAGATGATGGTCGGAGCCGGGTTGGTTACGAGGAGCATACAATGCCAGTGGAACGCAGTGCAAACATCCCCTCTTTAGAGTAAGCTTCAACCTGGCTATCCTTTCCTTTAACAAGCTGTTGAGCCTCTCACAAATACCATTACCTTCTGGATGATACGCCGACGAGAACTTGTGCTTTATACCAAGCAACAAGATAATCTGCTCGAAGTCTGTATTTATGAAATGAGCCCCATTATCTGATCTCATCACTTCACACCCCCCCATCTAGGGAACACCTCCCTCACTAGAAATTTGGCCACACGGGTAGAGTCCGGGTGTGTACAGGGTCCTGCTTCTATCCATCTAGAGAATGGACACACCACCACAATTAAGTATCTGTACTCGTTACACACTTGAATCATGTCGACATAGTCGATATGTAGGTGCTGAAAAGGCCCATTTGGCCGGGGGATGACTCCTCTCACTACTTTTAATGTGTGCCCAGCAGTGAATTGCTGGCAGATTATGCAGTTCACCATAAAGAATGCAACGTGCTCTGCTAAATTCTGTATAAACCAGTCTTCTGCAAGCGTTGCAGCTAGATTCTCTTTTGACATGTGTAATGGGTAATGCAAATGTTCCAATGCTATTTTCAGTAGGGCTAGAGGCATTACTGGTTTACCCGTGCTGTTTTGGTGCCACAATCTGTTAGAGGGGTTTAAAGAACACCTTTGACATTTCCACAGGTTCTCATCCTGTGGTGCCTCCCCTTGAAGCTCCATTAATTGTTTCTGCCCTGATTACTGTACGCTTCGGGTGAGGTACGTGCTCATTCTATCATGTATGCACTCCGCTTCCACTTCCATGATCGTTTCACTTTTGGAGGCCATATGCTTGACTTCCGTGTCAGCTGCGTGGTTTCCGCGTGACACAAAATCTGTCCCTTTAGTGTGGGCGGCGCATTTCATGACCACTATGCCCACTGGGAGCTGTAGTGCCTTATTCAGCCTGTCCAATAAGGCTGCATGCTGCACTGGCGTGCCATCTGCTCGGAGGTATCCCCTCCGTTTCCAGCGTGCTAGCCCTGCATGCACTGTGGACGTCAGATAGGCGGAGTCACTGTACACAGTAACTTCCTGGTCTGCGTGATTCTCTATGGCGAGTATCAACACCAATAATTCTGCAGCCTCTGCTGATCAATGAGATGGTTTTCGTGCACTGACGAGTACTCAAAATTCTCCGTTTGCTATGTGTTTCATCACAGCAACGCCTGTATATCTTTGTCCATCTTCTTGGTCGATTCTCGAAGAACCGTCAATGAAAACGATCTCACCTCCCACTAGGGCATTTTTTTTCACCCTAGGGATTTCATCATAGAATTCTTCATAGTTTGCACAGTCATGTATCGGCTCTCTTTCAGTGACTGGCTCAGCTATGAACGTCGTTGGTTTCACTGTTTTACATCAAACTATTTTGATCGATGGATTAGATATAATCACTTCATAGGCAGAAGCTCATTGAGATGTCAATGTGCCCTTTAGTTTCTCTAAAATGGCGAATAATGAGTGCTCGACGTACAACGTCATATAACATCCCATTACAATGGTTGTCGCCTTCTCTATGGTGAACGATGCGGCAGCTAAGGTTTGTTCGAATGGGAAGTGGCCTCTCAAGCCATGAAAACTACACTGTTCACCTAACCAACCCCATCTGTTCAAGCTCCCATGACTACCATGTATGATGTATTATGTTGTTTGATACCGCTTAACACAGGATCCTGCCTTACTGTAACCCAAGGCACAATCTGTACCCATTGTAACTAAGTCTCCTTACAAGTAACAGCGCCACAATGCCCCTGGGCTGCCTGCGTGCTATACAAATGAGATAAATAAATAAATAAATAAATATGCCAGGGGCTTGTACCCCAACAAGGTTTTTTGCGCGAGCACTGCCGTCATAACGCTGCCATCTGTGTGCGAGAACAGGTACAATTCCTCTGCATAATTAGGAATCCCGAGAACTGGAGCCGTACAAATCACTCTCTGGAGTTCTGCAAACCCCTTTTCCATTGATTCAGTCCATTCAATCTTTTCCTTTGTCACCTGGGCCTTCCCCAGGGCCTGGAGCAAGGGCTTGGTATATGAGCTGTAATCGAAGACCCATGCTCTAACATAATTACATAGGCCTAAAAAGCTCTGCATTTGCTTTATCGTGAGTGGCTTAGCCGTGTTCATGATGGCTTCAGCCCTTTCTGGGGTCACCTTTTTACCTTCATGTGAGATTAGCTGGCCTATGTATAGCACCCCCTGTTGACAATATTGCAACTTTTCCTTGTCAACCTTATAACCCTTCTCAGCCAGTAAAGTCAATAGCTGAATGAAATTGCATCTGCATTATTCTTCCGTGGAGCTGCAGAACAAGATTTCGTCCACATATTGCAAGACGACACTTTCTAAGGCAATATTGCCTAAATCCATCTGTAGGACTCTATTGAAAATGAATGGGGACTCACAGTACCCCTGTGGCAACCTCGTGCTTTTCAGACGCATTTGTCTGAAAGTGAAAGACGTCAGATCTTGAGAGTCGCGGTGCAATGGAATTGAGAAAAAGGCATTTTTCAAATCAATCACCGTGAAATATTTTGCCTCGATGGGTACGTTGCATAGGATTGTAGATGGATTAGGGACTAGAGGGAACTTGGCTTCAACAATGTCATTTAATGCTCTTAAATCTTGGATTAAGTGCCAAGACCCTCCCTTTGATTTCTTGACGGGATAAATCACTGTATTACAGGGTGACCCTGACGTCACTAAAATGTCCAGATCCATCATGGTGGAAATTGTCTTCGCAATCCCTTCATCCGCCTCTCTGGAAATGGGATATTGTCGCGCTCTGGGTAAAATTGCTCCTGGTTTCAGCTTAATTTTCACTTCTCCCACCCCCTTCAGGAGGCCTACGTCATATGGTCCTGTAGCCCATACTTTGACAGGTACCTGGGCCATTTCGTCATCAAAGTATTCCGGACGTATCAGTGCCAACATCATTCTCTGAGGCACTTCTCTTTTGATCATTTTTACCCAAAATGGGAGACTCACTTCCACCCTTGTCTCTTCTGAGTCTGGTTGTTCTTCAATCAGTCACTCGATACCCTTCTTCAATGGCGATAACTGGGCACCATTGTCTGCCTTCATCATCTTAGCCTTCGACCAATGCTACTTTCCCTCGCACTGCTGCAGCATGTATCATCAAGGGAAATACTTGTCCCTCCTCTTCATGCATAGGTATTCTTGGGCTGAATAGAAACTCATCAGGGGTTCTCATAGTTCTATCTGCAAGGCCTGGTAATCATGCCATAAGCACACGCATGCCATATGTGAAAACTTCTGGCTGTAATGATATAGCTCTCATGGCTATAAGTCCTGAGTATGCCCTGATCATTTCGCACACGTTTGAATAATGCATTCCTGGAGTGGAGCATACTATGCCCTCCTCGTAAACAAGATCGTCATGTTCAACTTTGTCATCAAGTCACGACCCATAATGTTCACTGGGGTCTGACCATGGGGTGCCCCTTCATGCTGGTTGGATTGCGCGGCAGGCTCTGATATCCTAGGTGCAGACTCGCCCGCGTTTGAACATCTCACACCTTTGTCCCTTGGGAGCCGCTTTTCGCGCCGTCTCCCTTCTTTATTTGTCTCGTACTCCCGTCTCCCCTCCGGATTCGGACACTGATTGTTCCCAATTCACGCAACTCCTTGTGTCATCATTGTTTTTACTGATTTCTAATCTGTCCAAGGACAGTCTCCTGCTCCCACTACTTTGGGTGCCATCCTCAGTATCATACAGCTGAGTGCTCTCCAGGCACTCGTCTTCCCTTTCTCCTTGGGATATTTGTTCTTGCCCCATTTCATCATTTATCTTATCGATCGTTTCCCCGATGCTTCTGGTGTCGAAGTCATCTTCAATATTTGCCCCGGTCGTGTCTGGTACTGAGTCATACACAGGAAAGAATTCTTCAATGTCTTCCCATTCTACAACAGGATCGGGTTTTTTAACTTCCCGCTCCAGGTATTCGAGATTGCGTGCCCTCTGTCTACACTTACGTTCTATATCGTCATCAAATTCTTTGCACTTCCTGACCTCTTCTCTGACCTTATCTTCTTCCCTTCTCCTTTCATTTCTACATTCATCTGCCCTGCCTCATCTTTTCATCTCTTTATCCTTTTTTCACGTACACTTTGCTCTTCTTCCAACCTTAGCTGTTTCTGTCTGTATTGGTCATAGGCTGCTTTCTGTTTGCCATCGAGCCGCTTTTCTCACTCCTCGCGATATAGCTGTTCTCGTCTCAGCCTATCTTTCCTTCTTATCCTTTCTTCCCTCACCTCCTTTTCCTTCTCCTTCTCCTTCTCCCTTCTTTGTGCCTCATCTGACTTCTCTTTAGGTCTCACATCATCACTTCCTTTTCCATCGAGTTTCAACAATATCTGACCTCCCATCCATTCGTCTTTTGCGAATGCCATTTCATCAGTTCTGCTTTCACCTCCTTTCCATTTCTTTCCCTCTCTCCTTATCAAGAGATGCACTAATCTGTGCCTGATCCTTCCTCTCACCATCGCGTCTCTCCTTGTCCCTTGGGACTGCGGAGGCAAGATTCTTATCCTAATCCTTCCCTTTATTTTCGTCACTACTGTACGTAGGTGACTCATATGCAGGGTTGCTGTACCCGGTGGCTGCCTTAAGCTCTCTTAATGGGCAGAGCCCCTCAGGCTTAGTTCCCTCAGTTTCTGTTTCAGGCATTGCAGGTGGCGCGGTAGGCGTCTCACTCCCCTCTGTGCATACGTTTAATATCGAGTCATCAGATGGCTCTTCTTCCTTCGACTGTTCAAACATTTTCCAAAGTTCTAGAACAGCAAGGCGTTTCTCTAGTTTGTTTCCTGTATATGTGGCGTGTAAGTAAGTCGTCATGTGATGTAAGATGGCTTTAGATAAAGACCCATTTTGTGGCCATGGCATAAACATCTTGTGGGCGGTTCCCTTAACCCACTCGGTGCTATATTTCTTAAGCTTGGGTGCGTGTTTCGGCAGTTGTTTACATATGTGTGCTAATGGAGTAATGTCTTCCATGTTTAAATCTGTCTCTAACAATACCTTCATCCAATTTCAACACTCCCAACAATATGAGCGAGCACCAACTACCGCAAGCTCCAATCCAATCTTTTCCCGCCAAAACGTTTTAATCACCAGTTTCCTCAAGAACATCAATCCATGTGCGATTCCCTCAACTATAGAATCGCGTAAAAAACCTACTTGATTTCAACCAACAAGGAGACAAATTTCCTTATATGTGACATACGACAGAACATGTACAAGAAAGTTTCACAGACTAGACAGACACCAGCTGGACACAAATATCTCTGCCTCTAATTTGTACCCCGACATGGAGTTTAAACAAACCCCTTTTACGACGTCTTTAAACGTGGTAGTAGTCTAGTCGTCCCCTATTATGTGGGCTCTGAGTTCATGTTTCTTCTGACCGCTATATTAAAGCGCAGAAATAAGGCGTATCCTCTCTCTTAATCTCTGGTGTCCGCCCTGGTATCCTCTCTCTTCTCGGGTGTCTACCCCGATATTCTCTCTTTTTATTCCATTATTCTAGAGTCATTATCTGATTATTTTGTTTTCTCTACCTCCCTCCGTTACCTTTTCCCTTACTTGTTCTAATACCTATGATATTTGCCAAAGTATTCATTTTTTGTTTCACTCACCGCTCGCATGGTTCCTCTCTGGATCCTCGGGATCACTGCCTCCGTTACCGCCTCCTTTAGTCTTTCGTCTGTTCCGCTGCCTGTAGGAATGGAAGGGTTTATGTTTATAAAACGGGTCCCTTCAGACCCACTGCAGTTTTTGGATAGGTTTAAACTATCATTGTCCACGGGAAGCTTCACAGTCTACTCGGCCAAATGGCGAAGGACTCGTGATATTGCCAAAGACCTAGAGTTACTTTGTGTCGACGGTCTTATTTTAATCAATAATCAATAATCAGTGGTCAAAACCATCCTCTGCTACCAAGTGTACAGAGGGAGGAGCGACCTCTGACGGGCCCATGGGATCAGAGCTTACCCTCGAGTACTTTAAGACGAGATAGAGGCACCTTGAGGTGGATGGGGTGCGGGATTCTCTTACTCCAACACCAATCAATAAGGACAACTGAAAGGTTTGGCAAAGGGAAGTCTGTTTAATGACGAGTACAAAAAACGGGGAAACAATAGGAAATCATCAGTAATGCGATCGCCCGTCTCGCTTCAACTTCCAACTCCTTCAATCAGTCAGCAATAGTTATAGCAATTTCTCGTCATCATTGACGTGTAAAACTCAAAGTTTGTCATGCAATTCTATTGGCTAAAAAGACAATTTAAGTATAGGTACTATATCTGTATATGGTAACGGAGTGTGGGGATTGGATAACTCTCATCGGGTGGGCGTCTAAGCCCATCCCTCTACATCCTTTGTGTTAGACATCACTAAAAGTACAACGTCTCATTGGTTCTACTAGCTATAGGACCCTTGATTATTTGGTCCATTGTGATTGGGTGGGTTACACCCCTAGGCATAAATCTCCACTTTAATTAGCAGCATGCAGAATGATCGCCCAGGTGCGGTATGCCCCAAGATTCACCCTGCCTCCCTTCCATCAATCAGTACTTTAAGGCTATGTGTCAATTAGTTGGCAGAGGATGGCCTCGACACTGTAGCTTCTTATCAGGAGAAGTTATGGCATCCTCTAGGTTTGGATGACATCAGACATTGGTAACTCTTCGCACTTGGCTGGACACGTGTCGGTACACCGTGAATCTGCTTCATTTTCCCTCTATTTGTGTATTTGATTTTTCCTTTAGCCTTTCCACCTGCCTGTGCCTCCGTATCTCGACCTTCACTGGCAGGCTGCTATGCTCTGAAGTTTAGTTTCTTCAAAGTTGCCGCTCTCCTCCCTTCCGTAGATTGACCTCGAATTCCCAAGCATGAGCTGCTTCTTGCTAAGTTTCAATTCCGCTCTATTGTCTGGCTTTGTGCTGTTATATGAATCCTGGCTTGTTTGACCCCTACCATTATGGGCTTAGTTCTGCTTTTGTAAAATGGAGTCGCACTTGTATAATGTGCTTCTTTGAGGTAGATATAGTTGGCGCTTGCCGCTCTATTCTTCTAAGCATAGCAAGCAGTACCGTTTCCTTACCTTCTTGCGTTCCAAGCCTATTTACAGGCGTTTAGCCAGTTGCATATTTTGCCTCCTGCTTTATGGTTATAGTTCAGCATCGTTTCTCCTTTTAAGTCGTTTACCTCTTTATTCATATCATTTCATCTTTGTTTGTCATCCTTTGGTTGTTATTTCGTTCATCTGTCGATCTGTCCTGCCGTTTTTGTTGTCAGCATTCGCCTTCGATTAAGGCCCTTTGGGTCTCTTCGGGGACGGTTTTAAGTAGTCTTAATTTCGTGTCAGCTGTTGGTACGGTTGTCTCAACGGGTACTGTGCTGCCCATGGTTGTCTGGTTATGGGCACTTCAACAGGTATTACTTTTCTGATGGGCACTGGGCAGAGCCCCAGCGTGGCTCTCTGTTGGTTTATTTGCACCTCATATGTCACATATCTCAGTGAGTATATTCCTGGTAATTCAAAATGGGAGGGTGGTGTGCAGGCCATATCTGGGACCTCCTCTACACTATCTAGGCCAGGTGCTTTTCTTCTCTGACAGTCAGGAACTAAAAATTCAAAAGGTACTATATTTGTAGACCTTACCCTTGTCATAGGTTCTTGCACTACTTTCCTTAGGGTTAAGTCATAGCATATGACACATATATATATAGGGGAAGAAGCAGCGCAATCCTTTCTGGGCATGAAGATAATCAGTTAGGTTATGAACACTTTCTGGTAATATTGCTGCTTTTTTGCCTAATTTACTTTCCCTGTATATGCTCATATTTGTATGTGTTGTGGTCTCATTATGTTTTGTGTGCAGTAGTACAATTATGTAGTAAGTGAGGCATTATTACCTACTAATTACATCTTTCACAGTACGCAAAACTCTGAAACAAAAGCATTCATCATTTTACTATCCAACATGGCAAGAATTTGAATATTGCACCTCTAAAGTGCATGTTGCAGACAATGCCTACGTTTCTATATGAGTAGGTTGCTGTACTGGAAAGAACTCTGTAATGCAATGGTGTTTATAGCAATGCATTGCGTAATGAACTATGTATCTCAGGATAGGTCTCCCAATGACCTCTGATAGTTGTCTGCCAACATTATAATGACAATCCCTTGTGGAGGCTTTCCAAGAAAACTAAATGCACATGTGATGTCATCAATGACATTTGTGATGTCATCCTTGATGTCATAGGCGTTAGTCTTAGCAGTGAACAGTGGTGGCGCGAGTTATGGTTGCTTAACTGTTTGCTCCATTAGCTGCAGCCAGGGAGCAAACAGTGTAGGATGTGCTAAGAAGCACCACACCCATGGAATCAATAATGTGGGCAATGCTGAGGAACCACACACAGAAGGCAACAATGTCAAAACTAATTGAAACCACGGCACATAGTTGTCAGTGCAAGGCCTTCATCCGTGCAGCGAATGGCCTACAGGCTTACCACATTCAACACAACGGAACACACAGTATCTTACAATGTGCATATCATGTGCGATGCACTCTCCTTCTGCAATTGAGCTCCCACCAGTCACTATGGAAAGAGGTGTCCTCAGCAGCTATCGTGCAGTAATGAAGTCTGCCTGCATTCAGCACACACAGTAGTTGCCTGTGCAGAGACCTGCAATTGGCGCTATAGGCACGGATAATGCAGGCACATCAACATCTTCGTTCATCTATTGAAATATCTCATATGCACCCATTCTCACTCTCCCACCCTTTCCATCCCTTCTTCCCACCACCACATGCCGTACTCTATTCAGTGCACAAACGCAGTACCTCATAGTGGAGTAGGCAACACTCTGTGCAATGGACACTACGCAATTCTATGGAATATGCAGTTCACCCCTATCCACACCTATGCACACACTATTTGATTATGGCACCCACTTCACACACTGCAGTATTCATGCACATAGAAGATGCACTTCGACCCTACCCTCTTCTATACTGACAGTAGTACATTCACTGCAGAACTTTTCACTTCAGTAGCTGCAGCCATGGCGTAAACACTGTAGGACGTCCTAAGAAGCACCACACCCATGGAATGAACAATGTATGCAATGCTGACGAACCACACACAGAAGGCAACAATGTGAAATCTAATTGCAACCACGGCACATAGTTGTCAGTGCAAGGCCTCCATCTGTGCATGGAATGGTCTACGGGCTTACCACACGCAACACACCGGAGTGCACGCTATCTTACAATGTGCATGTCATGTGCAAGGCACTCCCCTTTGGCAAATGAGCTCCAACCAGTCACCACGGAAAGAGGTCTCTGCACCAGCAATCGTACCGTAACGAAGCCTGCCTGCATGCAGCACACATGGTAGTCGGTTGTGCAGAGACCTGTGCATTGGCGCTATATGCACGGATACTGCAGCCACATCAACGTCCTCGTCCACCTATTGACATATCTCAGATGAATCACTTCTCATTCCCCCACACTTTCCATCCCTTCTTCCCACCGCCACATGGCGTAATATATGTTTTGCAATGCACTCCCCATCTGCTATTCAGCTACCACCAGTCAGCACGGTAAGAGGTTGCGGCACAAGCTATCGTGCTCTAACGAAGGCTGCCTGCATTCACCACACATGTTAGTTGCCTGTGCAGGGACTAGCGAATCGGCGCAGTACGCACAGATACTGCAGGCACACCACCGTCTTCGTCCACCTAATAATCACACATCTCAGATGAACCACTTCTCTCTCCCCCATGCTTTCCATCCCCTTTTCCCACCACTACATTCTGTTTGTCAGTCCCTCTCGGTGCCACACTGTCCTCCGATTCACCATGGCGGCGTTTCCCAAAAACTTTGACGCACAGCACGCTTCCCTCCAGCCAACCACCAGCAGCATCCAAAGTTTGCCGACAGCACGGCGTACTGCAAGCCAATGAGACTTCTGTCCGCGGAGCGAACAGGGAAATGGGTCAGCGGAGCGGAGACAGACATCACTCATTTTTTGAGACGTACAGTTCAGTTCTTTGCAATGAAAGTACTGGTCGGATTTCCACCAAATTTGGTGCAAAATCGCCTAGCCGTTCGGGCTCTAGTCGTGTGCAAAGTTTTCGCCTATTCAGTCTCTGGGAAAAAAAATGTTTGGGACCCCCCCTATAACTTTTTCTCCCCTTGCACGAAACCTCACAAAACTTGCCGGAAATATTCAGAGCAGGCCATATACTTATTTTGCAAAGTTTGGTGAGGATTCCTCCAGGGGGAGGAAAGTTATAACTCGCCGAAAAAGTGTTCTTCCTATGGGTTTAGCAACTTAACCATAACTACACAGTCACAATGAATGCTTGCGTGAGAGCCAGTAGAGAAATTCTTACAGACAGGTAAAATGTGTTTGATTGACCAATTGTATGTGAGCATTGAACGTTGTGGTGATCTCCATGGTGTAACGCTGAAAACCACCTGGATTAAAATTTGATTCTATTCTTTTAAACACATTTTGAAATTTGAGAAACACACTGTCTGTTTCCTTGCGATAGTAGGGGAGAAGTGTATACAGGGGGCATGAAATGAGTCAAATCACACCATTAGGAATCTGGAATTTAAATGTGTCCAAATAAATATATCTCTGCAGATACAAGTTTTACCTCTCTACATCTTCCAGCTACGTCGAGTTCTTTTTATTCCTTAAAATTATTGCAGCCTTAAATAGTATTGTAACTGGAGGACTCAACTGTGCACACAAAAAAAAGAAAAAAAGTTACTTTGATCTATTCCACGATCCAATTTAATTAAAATATACATACCCGCTTCGTAAGGGTAAAAATATCAGTGAAATCATCCACCCATTTTAACAGTTAGTATCTTTAACAGAAAACCTGGTAGTCAGATTTCCTTTTTCTCTCTAGAAATATATATAAGGGTCATCGTTGTATTATGATAATTGAAAGTGTCAGCAACAGGAGGCTCCGATTCTTCCTTTTGACGGCATATCTCAACAGCACTACATAAAGTTATTAATGCCACTCACGGTGTAATGTCTTATAGAGCACTTTTATATGACTATTTTATCGAGGTATGTACTTATTTATGCGTTCAACACTATATTTCTCTCTGTATTTACCTCAGCCTAAAGGTCCTTGTCTGTCTTTTTCTATTTTTCTCCATGAATTTTCAGATATAGCCTATGAACAGTGTATACGGTGTTGCGGTTTCCTTTCTATGGGATTGATTATTGAACTTGTAGGAGTTTGGTGATTGGAGGAATAGTAAATGGATTTATTATTATTATTTGTTATTCACAATTAAATGTATATCCAAATGTAAGCCTGTTTCTTCTGTATGTTTTTTGTTCAGTCATTTGTTTCAAATTAATCAAGAAACCGTACTAAAATATATTTTAAATGATAATAAATTAATATTCTTTTAGAAACTTTGTGTCATCTCCTCTGTCTTTTTCTCACAAGAGTTCTTTTTAGGAATTCTTTCCTTTCTTCTTTTCTAATTTTGACTATCTGCCTACCTGCTAGATAACATGAAGCCTCTTGTTGTGGGCACTATAACAATGTACTTACTGAACACTTATTTTTAAATTAGAGCATTTGCTACCAGAATATGACCCAGAATCTGGTGGCTTGGATCTAGTAGGGCAAGCAAGATATTCAGAGGAGCTCTCAAATAATTGCCAGCTTCTGCAAAAGGACATGGCTGCACTAATTTAAGAGGAGCCTTCACATTCCATAGGGCCATAACTCCTCCTTCAAAGCGTGGGGGCAGGAGGGGTCATTGTGTGCGGAATCAGTAAATGCATGTGTTATATATATATATATATATATATATAGTGTTTTAATGCATTATAGAATATTCAAACAAGAATGATGCTTTCCACCACTGAGTTCAAAATGCTCAGAGTCAGGCAAAGCTGTGCCTTATCCATTACAGCCCATAAACAAGGAATTGCATCAGAGTTGGGAGTGTTCTTAGGATATTACAAAATGGTGATGGAAAACACATCAATAGCAAATTCCTTTGTTGGTTCATAGCACGCATACAAATTGGTATTACTAGACTAAACAGATCCTGGATCATCAAAGTACAAATGTTCAAAATTTGAAACCCACCCGAAGATGAGCTTGCTTAGACACTTCACACTGAACAAAACGTCCTGCCTGATGCAAGGGAAACAACTTCAAGGACTACAAACATCAAAACAGTTGACATCATGCCCTTCCTGGGCGTCATCCGGAATCTGCAAGCAGAATCGATTGGACAGGCTTTACTCAAAATTGTTACGGAAGATAAAATATTCAAATTTGGTGCCAATAAAGAACATTCTAGATGTGAAAGGTTTGTCATTTTTGTAATGTCCAAATGAAAGCGCAACACTGAAGATGGTTTTGGGGAACATAGAGCATTCTGGAAAAACGCATCCTATTATTGTTCCTCTATTCATAAGTATCAGAATTTAAAGATGACGAATGGGTTTTAATGTGTTTAATAGGCGTGTAATGGACCTAGGATTTACTGGCACTAATTAAAAGAGACAGGCCCTGAAATCCAGTTCTGCAACAAGGACTCCAGAACAGGACCTGGGCCAAAGATTTTCTCAAGCACTGGCTATAATTGTTTTACATTGTGGTTGTCCCCTTTTTTGACAGACTCTCAATGGCATGGCTTATATTTCTAAAATCAGTGCACATGAGTTTATTTGGGCGGGAGCTGTACCCTCGTCCTAGGCCTCTGACTTGATTTTTCACGCCCTGAACAACCACTGTTGGTAATGGGCCAATGTAACAATTTGGCCCTTTTCACCTGAAGGCTTCTACCTTTTTTACACTGATGCTTTTTTCCTACTTGAAAATGATTTTCAGGGCCATCAGCGAGTCCTGCGCTGAGCTGGTCATTGTAGACAATAAGGCAGCTTCTTAAGCATCAATGGCACAGAGTATGCCGTTCAGAGGTGAAAAATGGGTACCCTCACACACTTCACAGTTGGAAGTTTGATACAAAGCCAATGTAAACACAACTTTGTATATAAAACGTTCAAAATCAAGGGAAACATTTGGCCCAGGATAACATGGTTACTACACGCTGACACAAATAATATGGGGTACACGGAATATGGTATACAAGAATAAGGAAGAAGACTACAGGAAGTGCACTACTTCTTTGTTCAGTAATTAGTGATATTCTCTAATGCTCAGTACTATTTTTCAGAACTTGAGGTGCAATCAGATATTAGCCTGAGCCAAGGGCCGAAAACCGAGCAGACACAATATATGCCTAACAAGTCTCTTGCGCGAAAACCTCCCTCAATCAATAAGGTAAAATAAGTACATTATTCCTATACACATATTTGACGCTTAGATGGTAGTTGCATGAACTTAATGTTGAATATTTGCACAATCATAAAAAGTCATAATTGTATAATGTTGCAATAATTTCAAACAACATTTAAAAGGCGTTATTTTACAACTGTATGTTGTTACCAAACCAGTTTCAAATCAAAATCAAAATCAATTCTCATGAATTTCAACAGTTTATGTATTCAAATGAGTCATCAGTTTTTAAATCAACTCTTTAATCAGCTTGTTTGACGCATTTCAGATACTACACAATATCCTTCTTCAAAGGCTACACAGCTGTCCTTCTATAATTTGTTTCAATTTCAACTTTCACAGATCCTAAAAAAATACCATCCTTTCCCCTGGGCCCCACAGCAACTCAAAGACGCACCCAATCAACATGATTATGTGTGTATGCGAGGCAATGGGGGCACAAGGGAAAAGCATGTCACTTTTTACTAGACATCTATGATAGATGTTGTGTGGGATCAGGATTAGGGGCCTCATTACGAGTTTGGAGGCAGCCATGCCCTGCCTCCGGGTCCTTGGTCCTTGAAAGGGGAAGTACCGGGCCATACCGACTTTGGAGTGCCCGGTATTTCCCCATTCAGGGAACCCGGACCATCCCCATTCCCATTCCCATTTGAGCCCCCATAGAGCTCAAAGGGAATGGGGAGCATGCAAACAACGGGCCCGTTAATGACGGGCCCGTTGTTAGCATGCTGGTCCCCTCGCGGGACCCGCAAAGAGCGTCTGGTCTGACCAGACTTCCAGAGCGGGACCCGCGAGGGGACCTCGTAATGAGGCGGCACAGGGTTAACGGTGCCGGCACCTTTACCGGTGCCGTTAACCCCTTACCGCCTCACTTGTAATGAGGCCCTAAGACTCGGACACAGTAACAGGTTTTAAGTTCAAAGAAGGCTTTTATTATCAAAACAAAAGAAGCAGTTGGGGAAATCCTATCTGTCCCTAACTCTATGAGGGGTTTCCCCATCTCAATAAAACAAATGAATGTCTGTGTCAGGATGTGTAAATCAAAAGAGTTCTCCGTCCTGTGTCCAAAAATCCTAAACTGACCCTCACACATTAAACTCAATGTAATGTGACAGGATAAAGTCTCTGAGCTGTATGCCAACCGCCTCCTCTCACAATACCAAACAAAGTCTTTCACATTCAAGAAAAGAAAAGGGTCTTCCCTTCCCCTAGGAGTCTCTCTGTTCACACAATTATTCACAATGTCACGTATACATATATTTCACAGCCTTCTCATTGGGTTTCTGATATCTTGTTACAGAAAAAAGGGATATGGCTCTTCCCTTATGATTCAAAACAAAAAAACAAAAAATGTGGGGGAATCTCTTCCCCAGTTCTTTCAGCGTTCCACAATATCAAGAAAAAGGGGAGGTCTCTGACCCGGTTCTTCAGTTCCTGGTTTAATCTACTACCAGGGTTTTCTTCCTTTGCTTACTTGGGTGTGAATTCCAGACTCGCTGACTGCCTGGTTTACTCTCCTGCCAGGGCTTTTTGCAGCTTGACTTGAATACAAGTCCCAGACTCGCTGAGTGCCTGGTTTATTCTCCTGGCAGGGATTTTTCAATCTGTTTAATAATTGCCTGCAAATGCCAGGTGTACTCTGTATACTTGCATTTACTAGTTCTTGCATCCATGTGATTATACTTCTTATCCTTTGGGTCATCGACCCTGCTCCAGTGAAACTTAATGTCCCAATTCCCCTGTAAGGGTTTCGGTTTGCTGCTAATGGTACGTGGTATTCAGCCTGAAGCGCCCAGTAACCCACCCTCCTTCTCTGGGCTTACCACTTGTCTTTGGTGGCTTTGGGGGGGTCCATCGCAGCACTCTGTTTTTTTTACAGTCTGTCTGCTGTCTGGGAGAGCGTCTCGTCTGTCTCTCTGTGTTTGCCTCGCCTTCCCTTTGCTCTGCTGTTCCAGCTAATGCGATTAACACTTCTCGGCCCGACCTCACTGGGCACCGTCTTCTACCGTTTCCTCGCTTTCGACTGCCATGCTTCCTCCTGTGTCCCAAACAGCATTGGGAGGCTCAGAGCACTCATTCTGCTCAGGTGTTTGGTTTTGTTACGCTCACCTGGTATCCACGGGGACGCCACTCTGTCCTGGTTGCCGAATTCACCCTGGACCCTTCCCGATTCCGAATGGTGCCTTCGATGGAGGTCAGGCCTGAAAGCACAGGAGGACTGGATTTAGGAACAGATTTTTTTTCCTTGGGTGGATGCGCAGCTTGAATCGGGTTCCTACCAGAATGATGGACGCAGGAGCGTATGATGGATGGTAGGTAAAGCGCGAAGTGTGCTGCGGTAATGTATTTTTCTTGCTAACCTGTATCCCTTATTCCTTTTCAGGTCGCAATGGTCTTTCTGGGCGTGTGAAGATTTCTGGAGCGGAGCCGGCCAAGAAATGCCCAGCCAGGTGAGGTTCTCATGATGACTGCAGTAAATGCCGTGAGTAACCTGTCTTAACGTTGTCTTTCTTTCTCTCTCCCTCCAGGAGCTTCGTTTCGGTGAGTTCGTGGTGTCCCAATGATGCTGCCGACTGGATGGATGACCGCGAGCAGCAGGAAGACGGACAATCAATGGATGGTAAATTGCAGGTAAACTGGGGCTGCTAATGATGTTCTTTGTCTCCTCTGCAGGTCCGCTGTTCTAGGATCGCCGGTATCTGGTCTCTGGACACGATGAGCGTCACGCTGCTGGCTGCAGAATAACGCGAAGCACGTTCTGTAACTTGGGTGTGGTTTATATAGCCCTCTAGTAAAGTAGTCCAGGTAAAGTAGTCTGGGCTACCACACCCAAAACACTGCACCGCACAGTTTGGATCTGGGAACTAGACTGTGTGGGTGCCTCCATGTTGGCTGCAGGCCTCTTAGGAAAAAAGTAGTCCCTTCAAGACAGTGTGCCAACCTGAACATGAGCCTGGCACCAAAGGCACCAGGACTGACTCCAGGAGAGTCCATGAGGATAGTGCAAGGTCCTTGGGGCCCCAACTGAACTTTGAGTCTTAACCCTAGCTGGCATGTGACCATGCCAGTGGGGTTTTGGGTCACGGGTCGTGACAGGTTTTTCAATGTCCCGGCACCTGACATTAACTTCCAATAACTTGACAGCGGCATTTGTTTGCTGCTCTTGGTAATCTTCATTACTCCAATCCTCTTCTTCGTCGTCGCAGTGTTGTGAAAATGGGGGGAGTACTTATGTCTCAGTGTTTGTTGTTCTAATATTATTAATGGGAGAGGAGTGTATATGAGTTTTAGCATTTGCTCTCCTAAGGTTACCAGTGGGAGGGGAACGTCCATGTGGCCCTGTACTTGGTGTTTTAGTATTATACAAGGGGGTGAGTGTTGGACGTAAGTCCCAATACTTGTTAACACCCTCCTTTGACTAAAAGGTGGAGTTGGTGTCTTGTTTCCAATTATATTAACTCCTCTATCTCACTTTCCTGGTAAAGGGAGAGTCCTTCATAAAAGGTTGGTGACCAGTAAGTAATGGGGATTCCTTATGTACACCGCAATATGCCATGCAGGAATGGAAAGAAGACAAATAGTTATCGGCAAGGAATTATTTTGGTCCAATGTTCTTACTCTGCCTCCCACGTGGTCTTCCCGCAGATAGCAACCGCCAGGATCAGAATTAGGTAGCTTCTGCCTTTCTCTGGCCACATAAGAGAAGCTTCCCTCCAGGGAAGCAGTGACGGGATTGTTAGATTTGTCACTATGTCCAGTAGAGAAAATACCATCCCTGTTCCCTGGACACCACAGCAGCTCAGAAGAAGAGGGTTATATGTGATTTTACTGACCACAATTACAGAGTGGTACATTTCATGGTGGTTCCCACAAGCCCCATGATTTCCTACCCTATTAACACCACCCCATACCTATCCCGACCCATTTTAACCCCTTACCCCACTTCCCTTTATATATTTATTTAATCTTTTCGGTGTATTTCAGTGTTATTGTCCGCTCTGTTATGTACCACTCTGTAATGTTTGCAATAAAATGACTGGATACCAAGAAGAGCTAATTCTAGCCGGTGGGAAAGGGAATTGTGCAACAAAGGCATTTTTAAAATGCCTTTGTTACACAACCCTCCTCTCCCTATTTGCCAAAATAAGCTCCACGGACCAGCACCAACACACACACACATTCACACAGCAAACACTCAATCATTCACACAAGCACCCATCATCACCTACTCACTCATAACACAAGCATACATGCATCCATACACATATTTAATTAATAAATAAATTAACATAAACGTACCTTCTGCCCCGGTTCTGAAGTTTCCTCCCCATCACTCCAGCTTCCACTCGAAACGCCCCACTCCAGCCTGCTCTGTCTGTATGTGCGAGGAGGCACAGGCCCCTCGCACATACAAACATGCAGTTCCCCAGCCAGCATTTCAATGCCCTATGCAAGGCTGGGGAAGCAAAATGCCCCCGGCCTTGCATGGCCCATTGAGCATGCGCAGCTGGGGAACTGAACTGTCAAAGAGAAACCTGTGTTTCCCTTTCAAAGTTCAGCTTGCCCAGGAGCGCTCCCTCAGCTGGAAAAAGAAGCTGAGGGAGCGCTCAGTGTTTCACTGGGCTGGCTCCTCCATAATGGGCAGGGGGCCTGTGGGTCGACGACCCCTCGCCCATTATGGCCGAGCCACCACTGAGTGTGGCCAACGCATCTCACCACAGCTGGAACGAGATAAGCATGTCCCCTTTCCTTCCTGAGAAGGTAGTTATACTATGCCCTGGCACAGGGGCCGGTGGACTGAGGGGTCCTAACTATCATGCTGCATAATATTAGCGCTGGCACTAAGTTTTGAAGGAGGCCAAATTATACTTTACAGCAATCAAACCAATGGCACATCTTAGTGTAAGAGCATAACTGAAATATTAAAGCAATGCAAATTTAAGAGTTTGTAAGGAACATGTTTGATGCAAGGAAGTTTGCCACAGGCAACGTGGCATTGAGCACCATTCCACCTTCACCTAGAAGGAATGGGGCATGTTAGCTACTTTTGGGGAAATCCTACACACTGTTACTGGTGGTCCCCTGGGTGGGTTCTTAGTATTGGCCTGACTAATAACCAGCCCCATTTATGTAGGCCTCTTTGCACGGCGCTGCATATTGCTGGGTCTTACGCAAACCCTCAAAGCTCATCAGGGATGTTACCAGTGTGACGTACGTCAATGTGAGTTTGAAACCATAGACTAAGTGGAGGGAGTTGCACTATGTCACTGTTACGCCCTTGGGGGAAGAAAAACCAATGGTCGCCATTTTGCTGTCTTCAAGAACAGGTATCACTCCAAAACATTCCCTGCCACCCCTGTATTTTATGCAGGCATGTAGCTTCCTTCATATTTAACACAGATTTAATTTTCGAAGGATTGTGCAAGCACACTCTAGAGTAACCTCTCAAATTAACTACTGCCATGTTTGGATCAGGCTTTAAGCCAGCCCGGTCAGAGTGCTGCATTGAAGCGCTGCCTTCCTCCTGCAAGCCAGCCCGGTCAGAGTGCTGCATTGAAGCGCTGCCTTCCTCCTGCAAGCCAGCCCGGTCAGAGTGCTGCATTGAAGCGCTGCCTTCCTCCTGCAATTCAGCAAAAAGTTGTACACGCTCCATGGAAAAACTGCTTCAACTGAAATCGCATTACGTTGTAGGTGAACTATTTTCTTGCTTCTAGCAACAGACTAGATTAAATCTCCCCTGACTCGTATTACCGGACGCTGATGGATATGCCTGCTTGGCTACACAATATTATGCAATCGTTTCTTTCCACTGCTCTCTGTGGTCTCTGGCAGTACTCATTAGTGGGAGCCGCCGTACCCAGTGATCATTACCTTAAACTTTTGCTCGTAGTTCTCAAAGGCTTCCATGACCATGCAGACTGCTTCCATGGAGCGCTCCAGCCGCCCGTCCACCCCGTTGAAGCGGTACATGCTCCCAGAGACATCCACGAGGAGGCGTACTCGTTTTGGCTTCTGCTGGGGACTACCAAGCTGACAAAGAAAAAAGAACACGGTTTCACTGAGAGGCTTCGGGTGTTCAAAAGGACTGCAACATAATAATCGCAGCACAAGACGCATATATGTTAGTATAGGATCTGCATCACTCTTTGTGCCTCTATTTCTGGCGTTAGCAATTAATTTCAACATTGTTAACAAAGAAGCCCAGTGCTGCATACATATGTTGGCACTTTTCTAATGTCACCAGCATCAGTCCCATCCATATCTCTACATCATATACAGTAGGAGCTGTGTTACACCGCACTCCATTGACGGGCAACTGCCACTCTCAGTACCATTCTGGTTTATAAAATACCGGGTGACAAAATTTCAAGGCCAGATAGCAGAGATTGTTGGCATCAAAGTGCAGGTAAACATAGCAGACGTCTAGGAAGCTTTGTTATTTGGCCTTTTTACTTTGCTTGCCGGCTCTATGCCCTCCAGGAAACTGAAAGGAGCGTATGAAGCATATCTGGTTATATGGCAGCCTTGATTCCACACAGGTGCCTCATAAGACAGCTTTGCATTTTTTTCACAAATCGATTTTATTTTAATTTTAAAACAGTTACCGTACAGTCACGGACAACGTACATATGCAAGAGATAATTCAATTGTCCCATATCTTGCCACCGAAGCATTTAGCATTTTCAACTAAACTCCTAGGGAACTCACCCGTGCCCACCAACCTCCATCCATAGAGACTCACCCATAGGTATGGTTCCCGTGGGTGAAACAGAACCTTGTCCCCAGCTGTCTCTAAACAAAGTACATAAAAAGAACGCCCCCCCACCCCGCCCGGAATCCCCCATAGGCAGCCTATTCCGAAATCACTATCAAGGGCTCTTCTAGTATGGCAGATCTTGGTGTCCACCGCCACACCCCTCTTCCTCAACCCCCTTGTGCAGTACCAACTTGTTGACTAATATACTTCTCCACAAAGGAAAACCACTCCATGTCGATAATACGCTGCAATTCCCTAAGTAAATAAGCCAACTTGTCCATTCTAAAGAAATCACAGGCGACTCGTGGACCTTCCCCTTTTGTGGGTAGCCTCACGTCCTTCCACGTGCGTGCCAACGCTACCCTCGCTGCAAGAAGCAGATGTGTCATGTGATCCAAAGGCTCTAGCCCCCCCCTTCACTTCACTTTAACCCAAAGAGAAACAACCATGGATCTAGCCCCCTCCCTATGTGATCCAGGTCTCTTAGCCAAGACAACACTTCACTCTAGTATGTTTGCACCTTCCCACAGGCCCACCACATATGCCTATAGGTACCCTGTCCCCTTACAACCACGCCAACAGAGAGAACTGGTGCCCGGGTGCATGGGGGAAAGCCTAGGTGGAGTATATTGCCATTGGTGCAAGAGTTTGAATGTCTGCAACTGATATTGGGAAGACACAGACGTCTTGGTCACCCCCAACATATTTTCCTACCTAGCCCATCGTCAATCACTTGCTCCAGGTCCACCTGCCAGTTCTTCCAGGCCTTCAAGGGCTCCTGGGGGACTGCCACCACCAAGAAGTCGTACAACCTCGAGATTCTCCTCTTATCTCCCCTATCCTTCATCAAGGCCTCATATTGTCCCCTGCAAATTGTCCTGCACTTACTGGCCAGAATTATCCCTTTAAGTTGCAGATGTTGAAAGACTGACAGTGGACAAGGTTCAATAACTCCTGTTAGCAAGCGATGGAGAGGAATTGCCCATGTGCCCATAGTTGTGCCACTTTTTCGAGTCCCCCTTAATACCACCCTTGAAACCAATTGAGGCTAACAGTGCTGTCTCTAATAGGTGGTGCCAATATACAGCTCAAGGGGGAGGGCAAAGAAGACAACCAACTGGTGTAAGCCCTTTCCTGCCAAAAATCCCACAATACAGCCAATACAGCATGATCTTGAATTCTCCACGAGAGCCTCCTTCTCGAGACCCACAACCAATCTGCAACTGTAGCCGGTTGTAATCCCGCCTTTTCTAGCTCCACCCTCTGTTCTTGATATCCGGATCCAAGTTGGTCCACAATAACCCGTAGTGGCGCAGCCCTGTAATACGACTCGAAATCTGGGTAGTTCACAACTTCTTTTTCTTTAGTCAGAAGTAGAGTCACATAACTGATCCAATGTTTCCCCTTCCCACATAAGAATGCCAATACATCGCTTTTTATATCCCCCAGAAAGGAACATGGGACAACCACCGGCAACATCTGAAAGAGGTAAAGAAGCCTCAGGAGTATATTCCTTTTAAAAAAAACATTTGTATTTTAAAATTTGCTTTATTGGTTTCCTTATTTCAGTGTTGAGACGTGCAATCCATGATAATGTCTTTCTACCACACCTCTTCATGTTCTTTTTGATCGTATCCCAAATATCAAAGACTCTTGTCTGCTCCAACAAAGCCTGTTGTACCAAGATAATGTAGGTCAACTCTACAGCGATCAGACCAAGAAAATACAACCAACTAGGGAAAAAACCTAGGTGCACCCTTTTTCTAGAAATAAGGTGACAGGGTATTATGAATCCACTAGCACAGAGCTCTCTCCCACCCTTCGTACAAAGCCCAGATTCTAAAACACAAAAATCGTCAGAGGTGACACACTCAACATACAGTATTAATGCCCCACCTGCATTGGCTGCTGCCTATCTACATGCTAATAATCACATACAGCCCATTCTTCAATTGGTTCCGCTGTCTTCTCATCCCTCTTCGCCTCATGTGGGTAACGTTCTTGTCCATCTTAAAACATTGCAAAATAATTAATTATATTTCAACTGGCACCACCCTACCTTCAATCCTACTCATGTGATGTACACCTGGTTATCAACATGAACTCAGTGGTTGACTTTGAGGTCAGTCTGGTCCTTGCTAACAAAGCATCACATTTCTCATCCCAGACACGTTGGCGCCTCCGTCATGCCCTCCCCACAGTATAGGCATCACCTTTGGCTCTCCCTGGCACAAATCATAGATCATGGTTGTGATGCTGGAAATGCATCAGAGGGACAGTTCCTCCGTATCCTTGTCCTTTGCTGTTTTTATCGTGTGTTCTGTCGTGTTTTCCACGCAGGAGTTCATGTGGGACTCCTGGCGGTGCAGCTCTCTCTCCTTTGGTTTGGTGAACAGACCCGTGGGATACCCTTATGGCACCCATGGGTAGGGGTACAACCCTGTGCCCCTGGTGTATATTTTTGGGCACCTGTGTGTGACCCACAGAGCAGGGTACGGGCTGGTGGCAGCTCTGTGCTGAAATGACTGGTGCCCTGAGCGTCATCCATTTTGGGATGCCCAGGCCCTGTCATTGGAATCGGTAGATTCGTGATGGAGACAAAATGGCCCCCATGGCCGCTTACATTCCATCACCGGTTACCCTGATCTTCCCGAAGTCCCGGGAAGCCCTGCCTCTGTCCCTTCCCCCGGACTGGCTGTTGGGTGGAAGTTCCTTATATGGTAGTGTGGGGGAAGTGCCGACCAGACTGGCTGGAGCCTTCTCAACGACCGTATGTTGTGGGTACGCCTGAGGGTGGGACCTGGGTGAATGGAGTGTGTGACGAATATACATTCTGTGTTGTGACTGTCTAGTATCTGGTGTTTGACACAATGGTTGAGACAGCCCTGCCCGAAACCGGTATGAATGCAGCTTGGAGTGTTGAATGGCTCGGTACTTGTCCCAATACACATAACTTGTTGTGAGTGTCTGGAGAGAAGTGAATGGCCTGAATACCTCGTGTGCCTGATTGGCTGCCTGCCTGCATGAATGACCGTAGTCATGATTGGATGCTTGAGTATGACCCAGCAGAATCAATGGGAGATCAACAGTATATCTGGGGACCTCTCACTGCTAGGAATCGTGTTCAGAAGTTGAAGTCCACTACGACGAGTAACTGGAGCGAAGCTTAACCTTGAGCCCTGCTGGACGAGAAGAATTGTTGTTGCTCTCCTTCGCAATCTGAAAGCTGCTGTGCTTCAAGAACTGACCCAAAGAGGACCTGGTGAGGCGCCCTCTTCACGAGCCACGAGGGACCATCGTGCACAGCTGATCTTTGCCTAAGCTCCCTGGTAGACAGACCTTCGACAGGCTGCCGATCCTATACGGGGACTGCTGCAGAACTCGAAGGAGAAGCGCCCGGACTGTTGTCCGCCACCGTCGCCGACCGCCGTCGCCGACCGAAGCCGCCGTGCTCCCGTTGTCTACGAACCTCATTGATCCACGGACGCTCCCGTCCGCATCGTCGCCGCTGTATCCTGCTGGAGAAGGCCTGACCATTGACGCGCCGAGGAGCATCGACTGGTGGGTTTCCCGCCACCCAAAGACCACAGAGACACCGAAGACTCAACGCCCTTGCTGGGCCACAGTTCTTCAACTCTTTGCGGTCCAGAACTATCAACACTGAGGTGACCCGCACGCCACTTCCTGGCAGGACGTTTACGCTTCCCCGCCAATGAGCACCGCTAGGAATGATGCTGCCACTTCACCGTCGTAGCTCGACCTGTTCTCCGTCGGACGTTCGATGACCCGTGACTCCTGCCTGAAAGGGAGGGCACTCAAGAAGGGTTGTCAATTTCCCCGACGCGGAACGCTACAACGCCAAGGTACTTTGGGGTTACAGAACTATTGGAAAGTCTAAGGGTTAACAATATATGGACTGGGCTTGTATCTTTCTTCTACAGGTTGCCCAGGTGGGAGGATCTGTGTTTAACGGTAGTTACCAGTATTCTGCCTATTGCTCAACCATCCTGCTTTCCTTCCTCTCTCTACTGCTGGTTTCCTCTTTATTTTGATCTATGTGTCATTCTGACCGTATGCACTTGAATAAGATCTAATAACGTTAGTGGTACCACTGTAGAATTGTACATATTTACCATAGTTGATTTTCGAAGTACAAAGTGAGTTATCATGACTGTGTACATGACCTTAAATATTAATTATATAAAGACTGTGTTTTAACCGATAGTGTGTGGACCTTCCTTCGTGGGTGCTCGGGGTATACACTGTACTTAAGAACCAGTTTGCATCACCCCCTGAGAAGCTAGGCCTTGATTGCTCGACCACAATACCAATAATAGAGAATCTTGGCAGGGATCTCTGTGCCTCCCCTCTACCATATAGAGAGCGGAAGTGCAGAACCCCCCTCCGGTCTTTACAATGGTGTTCTCCGCTTTCCCCTTTATCAGTTCTCCTCCCCAGGAGTAAACCTAATGTCGCACAAATCAATCCAGTTCGCGAAGGATGTAGGACCCTTTTTTCGACACATCTGGTAGTTCAAATAGAATGACCATCATTCTGGAAGGCGCTAGTGTCTTGAATCTTAGTCCCTATTTTGGCAACTCAAGACCTCTGCCTTGTTTCCCAAGAAAATGACCTTCATACAAGGCCGCAGCCCCTCGCCTGTTCAGCTGTACACATTCCTGCCTAATTGTTAAATGGCCTAGTTGATATGGGTGTATGTGCACGTTTTGTTGCCAAAACTGGGAATTAAAATGCAATGGGTAAACAAGGGATAAAGCCTTGTTGTTCTGTGCCTTCAACAAGGCCTGCGAGGAGTCAGTCCTACCCGTAAATGTACCACTACTGTGCATTATGCCTACTGTCTATATATGTATCTAATGCCTCTTCCAAGATTCTATCTCAAAGCTACTGGTTCATTTTCCCCCTATGTAATTTCCCACTCCCACCAGCTAGCCCCGTCCAAACAGCACAGCCCATACACCGTTCTGCACCCATTCTGCATGTTTTAATATATTTTTTGCAATCTAAATCATCTGGGAGGGGCAACAGTCTGTACATGCATCCCAACATTCAGAGTCTGTACCCGCGGAAAGTGTGACCATTGGCATATAAGTGGACTTTAGTTTTATTCACCTTAAACCCTGAGTGTTTCCAGTATTCCCCAATCTCCATAAGCACATGGGGTACGGATTGGGCCAGATTTCTAATGAATAACAGCACATCATTGGCAAACAAAGCCATCTTATTCCTGTCCATGAACGCAGAACGCCATGAACCGTGACATTCTGTCGGAGCCTCATTGTTAAAGGCTGCATTACCAAGGCGTAGAACAGGGGTGACAAGGGGCATCCCTGTAGACTACCTCCCTGCAAAGGTATTTCCGCAGAGCAAGGAACAAGTTACTTACCTGTAACTGTTGTTCTCCAGCATGGGTCTGGCATGGATTCACATGCTCATGAATATTCCCCGTCGTCAGGCTGGGATCCTCGGTAAAGAAAAAACCAGTATCAGTTTCGTTTCTGATCTGTCTTTCGTAGTAATATCCAATCACTGGTCTCTGCGTCATACTGACCACAGCCAATGACTGCCCTCTACCTAAGCACCGCCTCTGGCAGCCATCTTCAGATTTGGAAGCACGTGAAGTGGCAGTATGACCAAGTGAAGAGCCGCAGAGGGGTAGGCGGGAGGGTTCGCATGTGAATCCATGCCAGACCCATGCTGGAGAACAACAGTTACAGGTAAGTAACTTGTTCCTTCTCCAGCATGGGGTCTGGCATGGATTCACATGCTCATGAATAAAGAATACATAGCAGTACACACATGCACAACCACGGGAGGTGGCAAAGGCTCAACATTAAGCAGTACATCCAACTCAACATTAAGCATCTTACCTCCTCACCAGGCTCACCTCAGGCGAACAGGTTGCGCAGCACTGCTTGGCCGACCCTGGACTCCTCCCTGGAATCCCGATCGACGCAGTAGAATTTCGTGAAGGTGTGCGTCGACCTCCACGTAGCAGCCCTGCATATGTCCAGCAGGGGCACACCAGAAAGGAACGCCGTGGTAGCTGCGATCGCTCTGGTGGAATGGGCTCTCGGACGGCCAGGCAGCGGTCGGTTTGCCAACCGATGACAGTACATGATACAGCCGGAGAGCCATCTGGAAATGGAAGCCTTCGAGAGAGCCTTCCCCTGATTGACAGGTCCAAAGTTCACAAAGAGTTGTGACGTCTTCCGAAAACACTTCGTGCGGTCCACGTAGAACTTCAGCGCTCTAGCCACATCCAGCGAGTGCAAAGTCCTCTCAGCCGGCGACGAAGGCGACGGGAAGAACACAGGCAACACCAAGGGTTTGTTGAGATGGAAGTCCGACGGTACCTTGGGCATGAAGGAGGGGTGCGTCCTGAGCACTACCCTCGTGTCGTGAAAAGTCAAGTACGGGGCCTTGCATGAAAGGGCCTGGATCTCTCCCACCCGTCGTGCGGAGGTGATGGCCACAAGAAACGCTGCTTTCCACGACAGAAACTTCAACGGGGCTGAGTGCAGAGGCTCGAACGGAGGTCCCATGAGCTTGGTCAGCACCACGTTGAGCTCCCACGCCGGGGCCGGAGCCTTCACCGGCGGGAACGATCTGAACAGCCCCTTCATGAACTCTTTCACCAGACGATGAGACCACAAGGACGTCCGGCCCGTGGTTCTGGTGTATCGGGAGATCGCAGCAAGCTGAATCTTGATGGACGCGTGTGCCAGTCCAGCTTTGGCCAGCGTCAGCAGGTACGGCAGTACCTGGGGAGCCGTAATCCGTAGAGGGTTAATCTTCTGTGCGTGGCACCAGACAGAGAACCTCTTCCATTTGTGTCCGTAGCATTTAAGAGTCGAGGACGCCCTGGCCTTTGCAAGAACCTCTCTGCAGTCGGCCGGTATGTCGTATCCTCCAAACTCTAGCGCTGCAGGAGCCAGGCCTGCAAGTTCAGCGATTTCGGGTCGTGGTGGAGGATGGCGCCTCCTTCCCTGGAGAGAAGATCCGCGTCCACCGGCAGCTTGATTGGCGGGGACGCTGACAAGTCCAGAAGGTCCGGGAACCATATCTGCCTCGGCCACGCAGGTGCGACGAGGATCATCCTGCACCGTGACCTCTTGAGCTGGTTGACGAGCCGGATTAGCAGTGGCAAAGGAGGGAACGCGTAGAGGAACAGGCCCTCCCAGGGGAACGAGAAGGCATCGCCCATGCTCCTCGCCTGGGGAAACCTGCTGGCGAACCTCCGGCACTTGGAGTTCGTCGCCGTCGCGAACAGGTCGATCTGGGGTGTGCCCCACCGTCGGAAGAGGCGATCCACTAGATCCTGCCGTAGTTCCCACTCGTGGCACGAGCGCAGCTCCCTGCTGAGTGAGTCGGCGATGGTGCTTTTTATCCCTGCCAGATGAAACGGCACCAGAAACATCCTTTGGGCGACGGCCCAATGCCACAGGTCCTGCGCCTCCTTGGACAGCGCTGGGGACCTGGTTCCGCCCTGTTTCCTGATGTAAAACATGGTGGTGGTGTTGTCGGTGAAGATCCTCACCACCTTGCCCTTGAGGGACGGAAGGAAGGACCTGAGGGCCCAGAACGCTGCACGGAGCTCCAGGACGTTGATATGGAGGGACTTCTCCGTCGGGAGCCAAAGGCCTCTCGCGTGCAGATTTTCGGTGTGCGCTCCCCACCCTTCCAGGGAGGCATCGGTGGTCACTGTCTCCTGGTGGTCTGGGGTCTGGAAGTCCATGCCCGCCGTCAGATGCGTGCGGTTGCCCCACCACCGGACCGCTCGGCGGAAACTCTCGTCGAGTGTGATCCTCTCCTCGAAGCTGCCCGTCGTTTGGATCCAGCGCGCGTCCAGGAACTCCTGCAACGGGCGCATCCGGAGCCTGCACATGGGAATGAGGTAGATGCAGGAAGACATCATTCCGAGGAGGGACTTGATGGACCTCACCTTGGCCGCGTCGGAAACCAACATCCGCTGTACCTTGCCCAGGATGGACCTGGTCCTTTCCTCCGACGGGGAGGCCAGAAGAGACACTGTGTCGAGCTTCGCTCCCAGAAACAGTGCGTTTTGCGCGGGTACCAGGTGAGACTTGGCGTAGTTCACGGAGAATCCCAGGTCCGTGAGAAGTCGGACGGTCCTTGCTGTGTGATCCAGGGCGAGCTCCCTCGTCTTGGCTCGGATGAGCCAGTCGTCCAGGTAGGGGTAGACGTGGATCCCCTCGCGGCGCAGCTGCGCCGCCACCGGTGCAAGGCACTTGGTGAATACCCTGGGGGCCGACCGTAGTCCGAAGGGGAGGGCTTTGAACTGGTAGTGACGCCCTTGGACCACAAACCTGAGGAATTTTCGGTGCCCCTTTAGGATGGGAATATGGAAGTAGGCATCCTCCAAATCCAACGACGACAGGAAGTCTCCTTCCTCCAGCTGACCCAGGACGTGCTGGAGGGTGACCATCCGGAACTTTTGCGCCTTGATGAACTTGTTCAGACGTCGCAGGTCCAGGATGGGGCGCCATCCCCCCGTCTTCTTCTTCACGAGGAAGTATCTCGAGTAAACTCCGGAGCCCCGAAGTCTCTTTGGGACGAGTTCGATGGCGCCCTTCCTCAGCATCGCCTTTACCTCCAGGAGAAGTTGAGGGACGTGAAGTTCTTTCCTGGCCACGGGGGGGACGCGCGGACACCTTCTTTGAAATTCGAGCGCGTGGCCCCGGGCCAAGGCGTCCAGCACCCAACGGTCGGTGGAGATGGACTCCCACACGCTGACGAATCTCGCCAGCCGGCCTCCCACCGGGGTGCTTCGGTGGGGGCCCGACCCCACGGTCGGTTCAATCCTGCTTCGACGAGGCTTTGCCGCCTTGACCTCCTTGGCGACGACGGCGGGGTCCGCCAGACTTGCCTCGTCCTCTGTAGGCCTCCTGAGCCGACGAGCGGGCCGCTTGACGGTAGGTGGAGAAACCGCCGCCTGAACTTTTGGAGGCGCCCTTGCCTCCGCTGCTCCCAAAGGGCGTCCGTCGTTGTTGCAGAACTCCAAGGGCCCGGGCCGTCTCGGTGTCCGCTTTAATGGCCTGAAGGGAATCGTCCACTGTTTTCCCAAACAGGTTGTTCCCATCGAAGGGCATGTCCAGGACTCTGGTCTGAACGTCTTGACGGAAGTCCGTAGCCTTGAGCCATCCACGCCGCCTAAGGCAAACGCCGTTGCCCAACTGGCGGAACCCAGTGTCGGCGATGTCCGTCGCAACGGTAATGGCGTGGTCCGAAGCCACCTCACCTTCCTGCAGGATCTCCAGGGCCTCTGCCCTCTTGTCGTCCGGCAAGAAGTCCAGTAGGGGAGCCAGTTTGTACCAGAGCTCCCTGTCGTAGCGGGCCACGATAGCCAAGGCGTTGGCCGCTTTAATCGTCGTCGCCGCAGACGAGATGACTCTGCGTCCCATAGCGTCCAATTTCTTTCCCTCGCCGTCCGGTGGGGAAGTCGATGTGGAGGCCGCACCCCCCCCGCTTTTTTCCTGGCCGCCGCGGAGACGACGGAGTCCGGGGTATGCTGCGCCCGGAGGCACAGGGGGGCCGTGTCCGGGACCCAGTACTTCTTCTCGTACCGGTCTCTTCTAGCTGGCGTCGTGGAAGGGTTCTTGAGGAGGGTGAGGCCCTCATCCCAAATGTCGTCCAATAGAGGCACTGAGAGGACCGTCTTCCTCTTGGCCTCGCGCCGCTGATAAAGGAAACCTTCCTTCTTCTTCTCCTCAGGGCAGAGTTGGAAAAGCTCGGATGCCCTGGTGATCATGGATTTTTCTCGTCGGGCGGAGAAGCCCTGGTGGGAGGCGACGACGGTACATCCTCGTCGTATACCTCGTCGTCCGTACCCGTCGCTGCCGTGTCAGTCCCCGTATCATCCCCTCGGGTGGACGGGGAGGAGGGCTGGAAGGGGCGCGACGGCTGAAAAGGAGGCGGAGGGTGGATCCTTCTTTTCTTGGTAGGGGGAACACCAGAAGGTCCCGGTTCTGGGTCCCCCGACGGGAGAGGTTCCGTCGGCAACGGTAGTCTCGTCCTTATCTCTGAGCATAAGGACTGTATAGCCAACAAAATGGCCGCCGAGTTGTCTCGCGGCGCTGGCAGAGGGGAATCCGACGGGCGATCAGGGGCCCCGTCGGTACTCTCGATGATGTCGTCGTCACCTACGTCGGGATCCATCCCGACGGGCCAGTCTTCTTCCACGCCGAGGCCGTGGCTTAAGACTTCGACCAGCTCCTCCTCCGAGGTTGAGGCCGAATCTACGACGACGCCCTGCCCCCCCTTTTTCTTCCCCACGGGGGGATTTCACGGGGGCCCTATCGATGGGCACAAAAGAGGACTCCCTCCGAGGTGGCAGGGAGACTCTGAGCCCCGAGGTCGCCACCACTGGTGTAGCCCCCACAGGCTGAGCCAGGGCCGCCGCGACAGTTTCGATAGAGGGCTTGGCCGGATGGATTAAGGCCTTCACCACCTTAGGTGCGCTCACCGCCTTATCCTTGAGGGGGGGGACACTGCCTCGCTCCCCCTCCGATGGGGCCTTCGAGCTCGACCGGGGCCTCTCCAGGAGCTTCGCCGGGTGCTCGGCCTTCCTCTTACCCGACCCAGAGCGTTGGCTCGTGGTTGATGGTGCCGGGGAGGGTGCGCCCTGCCTGGCGCCCGTAGAGCCCGACCGTTCGGCGCTCCCGGTGCCAGCGGACTCGCGGTGCTTTGCCTTGTGTTGGACCCCCGTCGCCGGGGCGTCCTCAAAGGTCTTAGAAGACCGCTCGGATTTCTTCTTCTTCTTCTCGCCTGACGGGCTCTTCCCTTCCAGCCAGTTGGCGAGACGTTGATGGCGGTCCTTCATGGTCCGCTCCGACATGTTGCCGCAAAACGCACAGTCCTTCTCCACGTGCGTCTTGTCCTCATGTAAGCAGTAGAGACAAAAGGAGTGTTCGTCCTCCTTAAAGACGTTCTGCAGCTGGCATCCAGGGCAGACCCTGAACAGCTTTCCGGGCGTCGAGCATCCCTTCTCCTGGGCCATGTCCGGGCCTGAGAAACTTCTGGAGTCCTCCAAAAGCGTAGCTCGACGAAATCTTCACCCTTGAGGGGCGCAGACGAATCCGACACGGGTCCCCGTTGATCGGATGGAGAGTCGGTGGAGCTTGAGGCTCTTTTGACCGAAAAAACGAAGTTTTTGGGAAAAAACGTGAAAAAATAGCACTAACGCTCGAGAGCAATAGCACGAGGATCCCAACACATGAACGTGCGGTAAAAATCTGAAGATGGCTGCCAGAGGCGGTGCTTAGGTAGAGGGCAGTCATTGGCTGTGGTCAGTATGACGCAGAGACCAGTGATTGGATATTACTACGAAAGACAGATCAGAAACGAAACTGATACTGGTTTTTTCTTTACCGAGGATTCCCAGCCTGACGACGGGGAATATTCATGAGCATGTGAATCCATGCCAGACCCCATGCTGGAGAAACTCCATTTACTGCTACCTTTGCCGTAGGGGTGGAATAGAGCTGAGTAACCCACCAATGCAATGTGGCCCAACACCAAAGCACAGCAAAATGCTCTTCAGAAGGGACCAGCGTACTCTATCGAAAAATGTTCAGCATTTAGTGCCAAAAGTAACGGGTCCGTGTGGGCGCCATCCGGAAGCGCAAGAAGATTCAGGGTCTTTCTCAAGTTGTCTGCCCTCTGCATCCCACAAACAAAGCCTACTTGGTCTCCATGAACAAGCTCTGGGAGGCACTCCTCCAGCCTGGAAGCCAGGACTTGTAAGGATCTATGTTTAGCAGAGAGATTTGCATATAAGAGGAGCACAGCGTCCCATCCTGCACCGCCTTTGGAATCACTGATATACTCGCCTTCAAAAAGGATGGTGGAGGGTCATTTCCCATTTTCACACCATTATATATTTTAATCATGAACAGTGCCAAAACGTCACTATTTGTCTTAAGGCCTCTTCCCTAGCCACTTTATCTGCCTTACGGCCTCAAATCGCAACTCTAACCGCTTCCAAGGTACTGTCCTGTTGCAAAGCCTAAACCTGCTCCACCTTCAGTTTAGGAAGTTCAATTCGCTCCATTTCAGGGGGGACTGACCTCATCTCCATCACACTATCATAGAGTGTCTGATAATAGCGGGCAAAACTCCCTGCCACCTCCACACACCGACTCCTTTCATTACCCTCCCCAGCTTGTATTTTGTGCAACCTCCTCTCCAATGGAAGAGTGTTAAGTCTATTAGCCAGCACTGATCCCGCCCTACCACCTTTTACATAATACTGCTGTTTGACTGCTCTCAACTCCTGATAGACCTTAAGGTCTATCCGAAGCTGTGTTCCTGTAACGCTTCTCTTGCCCGGCACATATCCCTTAAGAGCTCCACTTTATCCCCCAACCCCTCCCTCTTCCTTTCTTCTAGAGATCTAACTTTTCCTTGGTCTAGGCCATAAGAGCTCCACTGGCCTTTCTCTTCTTGGAAGCCTGTGCTATAACGAGCCTTCTCACCATGACCTTGGCAACAGACCAACCATTTCCATCCTCACCTCCCCGGTGTCATTCTCTTTAAAAAATGACATATCTGTGTTCTCAATTGTTCCTTAAATAACTTGTCCTGAAACAGCGTATGATTACAATGCCAGCTTGTTCTATCCTGCATGGTAATTTTAAACTTTCAACATGTCATTGTCTGACCATGATATTGCAACTATGTCAGAGTTTCTCAAAAGGTACTCCTTCCCTTCCTCCACTAAGATGTAATCAATTCTCGTGTAATATTATGCTATGTTATGAACCTGTGAGAAAAAGGTATATCTCCTTTCGCCTTGATGATGCTCCCTCCAAGAAGCATCGCACCAAAAATAATCCTGTAAGTATTCTTTCAATTAAGAGCCCCCTCACTAAATCAGTGTGGTGCCGGCTTGTATCCATTGCCAACCTGTCCATATTTGGTTCCTTAATAGCATTAAACCCCACCCCCCCAACAATTGTGGTACCCTCTGCCCATGGCTGTATACGCTGTAGCGCCCCTCTTCTGCAGCACGGAGGACTAATATGTTTGTGAGACACTTTTACCCCAGCCCCTTGGTTCCTCTCCCTTTTCCCCCTTCCATCCAGTGATACCAGGGAGGCCCCGAACTGAGCCAGCTCTCCGCATTTCTTCCATAAGGCTGCTCACCCCACAGCCCGCCAAACCCCCACAATTCCACCAAGAAAGAATCCCAAACCGCCCTGCCCCCCAACCCCGAACCAACATCTTCTCCCCTCGAACACAGTAGAGATGCTGGGGATAGTCGGGCCACAAGGGAAATGAAGGGCGTCCTCACATAGCCCAACACTCCCCTACCTTGCTAGACCTTAGCACCTCTTCAAACATTCCCCCTTTAAGACCATGGGTTCTGCATCTCTCTAAGCCACACATCACTGCAAGTCAACACCGCTGCTGTGTCTCATTTTCTTCCTTCCACAGTGAACTGCAATCATTTAAAAGTTCCTCGTGAGCCATCTCCACTCATCATGGCTTGCAGGCATTTAAAAGTTCCTCATGGGCCATCTCCACTCATCTCGGTTTCCTACTTGTCGTCAGCACCACCTTTCCGAAACTTCGAGTGCCGGTCATCTTCCTCCAAACTTCCCACTTCCGAGAAAGCTTTTAAAAAGTTCCCTTGCTTGCTCTTGTTTTGCAAGTCTACTCTCATCGGGCGTTCCCCTTGAACCACCTTCACAATCTGTAAAGCTTCAATTGGGTCCATCACTGAGTGTGAAGTTCTACCAAATTCAAAGT
Source organism: Ambystoma mexicanum (assembly GCF_040938575.1). Taxonomy (NCBI): domain Eukaryota; kingdom Metazoa; phylum Chordata; class Amphibia; order Caudata; family Ambystomatidae; genus Ambystoma; species Ambystoma mexicanum. Next base: position 557,447,728 of record NC_090941.1, on the reverse strand, counting down.
ATAGGGAAAATGGGTATCCATTTCTACATCCCAACGGTACCTGCAGTCCCTTTCCATAAGCAAGGTGGTTAAAGGTTTACATTGTCTTCTGCCCTCCAGGGTTGAGTAGGAAAGATCTTGGAAGATGCACACCTCAAGGCCCTCAATAGTCACTCAACCATCTTCCCTGGCTTTTGCCAGGATCTCCATCCTATCCGCGTAGTAATGACATTTAACTATAACGGATTGAGGTCCTCCTGCTGGTTCCCTTCCTCTATACATTCTCATTCTATTCACCCGGATGCCATCTTGTCACTCCTCAACAAATAGCCCATGCCACACTAGGTTGACTTTACACTGAAGGTCCCCGGACGATTCTCAATCCGCTTGTGGGACACCCAAAAGACGGACATGAAAACACCTCTCCCAGTTTTCCATGTCTTCCAGCTTCAAGGAGGGTTCCCTTCCCCTCTTCTCCAGTTCTTTAATGTTCCCCAAGAGACTTGTTTCCAGTACATCCACAGACGCATGGTTGTTCTCCATCGTCTCCAGGCACTCATCCACCTTATCCATTCTTTCGTTTAACTCCTTCATAGAAGCCTGCAGATCAGTCCTCAGTGCCTTTATTTATTGGAGGATGTTCAAGACATCCTTTTTTCGAGGCCACGTCCATCTCGTAGTAGTTTGCATAAAATTAAGGAGGCTGCCTGGAGACTTCAGAGTTCACAGCCCCCAAATCCACGCTGACTGGCGCCTGTCTGATCCACTATCCAGCTTGTACTTTTGTCTCTCGGCTCCCGCTCAGCAAGCCGGACACCACTAGGGAGCTGGCTTTTTTCCGAAATCTTCAGATAATTCGTATTGCTGTCTAGTCTCCAGGACAATCTTCAGGCCTGCACCACAGTGCTATAGCTAGCCCACGACACAGCTCTCCGCCTTCCATCCGAAGTGATCCCTGAATTTCGAGTGGCCCAGCAACGTCCTGTAATGGCATCAGCCCTGCCCATCCCCAATCACTCTGGTACCTGTTCACACACCTAGAGCCCTCCAAGGAGGTCCTGTGCACTCAGCTCTACCAAAGCCCAGAGACTGTTCGGACCAGGTTACTGTTCCATAGGGTGACCCTCCATAATGCTCTCCTCCTCTGGTTCATATCCCTCACGGCTTCCGAGGCTGTCGCTGTGCAATCCAGCCTCAGTCACACCTCATCTGCGCCCCTCTCCCTCTTAGGGCTTGCTCTAGGCAGGTTGGCAAAGTCCAATGTCCTTGCCAGCCTGCGGCGCTATCTGCACCCCTCTCACACTGCCACACTGCTGAGGAGCTTAACGGGAGAAGGGGAGTGCGAGACAGCCGTCTCTGTAACTGCAACTGCAGATGACACGTTCCCCTAATCCCTTGGATAACCCTCAGGTGTTTCTGGGCAAACCTTGGGATGGTCCGTGTGGGGGAATTCCCCAGTTGTCCGCCATTGCCCCGGTAGCTCAACGCCTATGCGGCCATGTTCCTGCAGCACTTTGTGGTCTCCTTCCTCACACATCTTTTATAACATAATTATAACATAATGCTTTTATTTTGGTTTTGCCCCATCAATCAAATTGTGATAGGACAACATTAACAGAATTATTTCCCTCTATAATACGAGGTGATACATATCCAGAGTAATACAGCAGTGGGCCACATTCAATTCAGTCTCTTAGCACTAGACTCTGGCAAGTGAATGGTAGGCTTGAATTGCGTGACTAATTAGGGATCTTGCCTGGACTTGATGGTCCAGATATGAAAAATGATCTTTGCAGCATCAGATGGAATTATTTATTTATCTATTAAATGTAATAGAGAGTGTGAGCAGAGTCCGTACAAGTGATACAACACGTCTGGTGAGATGCAGCAAGTGATTTATTAAAAGAAATGCAAAGATAATGTGGTTTGGGCGAAGTGAGAACAGTGGAAAAGAGATATGTGCGTGTGACAACTAAATTTGACAATATAACCTTTCACCCTTGGGAAGGGATGGATAATTAGGTTTCCCAATGGGGATGCAATAGAAAGATAATCCACAACAAACAAGAGGTGAATCGTCCAAAATACAGTTCTCAATCAGAAAGACAGAAGATCCTCTTACAAGTTCATGGTTTGGGCACTTAGTGGCCATAAGCCACAGGCTGAAAGAATTGCCTGCTCTTGATCATTGGGGTTTCCAAACAACCTTCACTTGAGACTCTAGGAATGTCCTTTAAGATCAGGATGGCACAGGTCCAACAAGGTCTCTAGTCCCTTCTTTATCTACGGGTGTCTCCTTCTCACAGGGGTCTGTGCTTGCAGGGGTGCTGTGTTGTCGAATGCAAGCATTGCTTCACTCTACCACCTCCCTCGTCTATGCTTTTGGTCCCCGCAGATCCCTCTCCTTGCTACTCCTGGTTCCTAGCTCCCTGACGCCTGTGGTGTGACAGCAGTGCTTTGTACCTCATCCTGCCATTATAAGATGCCCTGGACCGCCCTGGTCTGCCGGAAACCTCTCTGAGCTTTCTCTCTAATGGGGCTACCTGTTCTCCAACCTTCTCAAGTATCGATGCTACAGCTCTCCCTCTGTCACAGATTCTAAGGCCTTTCACCTTCTTCTCCCTCCTTCTGTGCTTGGCTCTTTATTGTTCCTCTCCTCCAACCTCCCACACTCTCTCTCTCTCTAGACGATTGACTTTTAGAGATAGGAAAGGATTGCTGTATCTTACTTATTTTCCTCACAGAGGACTTGTATTAATTGTTATTTTTGTGGCTTTGGCTTTTTGCATACTAGGGTGTCTAGCAGGATGGTTTAAGTAAAGCTGAGAATGTGTTTGAAGCTGCTTTCCTTGGGAAATTGAAAGTGTCATCACTTGCCTTTCAACTCTTGGTTACAAATAATGAATTGTTCATTGGTCAATTTTGTCAATTATATTTGGTGTAGCAAACTTATTTGGTTTTGATGGAGTATAGGAACTCATGTCACCATGGTGTTCTAATTCCGTTTTTTTAACCGTGATTATCAATACGTGTCTACATCATGGGTTCTGGGCAGATGTTTTCCTTCCCGGGGGTGAAGTTTTTTCCCACATCCTGAATTCAAGAATCCATAGCAATTGAAATGTATAATTTACCATGATGTGTGCTAATTACAATTGTTTAACAGTGCACAATAGCAATTTACATCTGTTTGTTTAGTGTATTATAGATTGGCCCTAAAGAAGACGTGCCCATATTTATAGGACATATCGTAGAAACTAATGCTCCAGAAGAAGACTTGATCCTGATTTATAGGGAATTATATTTTAACTAGTTTACCCATGACTTATATTGACCTATAATTAATCTAGCGACCTTATTGTTATTAGGGTAATGTTTGTGCCTGTAATTATATGTGTTGATATTCTTAATTGTGATGTGGTATATTTATTGTATAATTAATTGATATGCAAGTATTTATTGTGAATTGTAATGTATACGTCATCTGAATAATGCTCAACAATGCTGGCTGTTTAAATATTGCCAAAATTCTGTTTTTGTACAATATTCTTTAATCATGTGTTTTAGCGAGTCCAATTAATTTTGACGGCTATTATCGCTTTTTTATTTATTTTGAAAACATTCAGTATTACTATAGTCCACTGTTTGGTTAACTGCATGAATTGTGACTAAACATTGATTTGAATAGTTCATTAATATACATATAAAATGTATCCAATAAGTATTTGTTATGTGTATGACCCCTCATTTGACAGTCATCGTGCCCGACAGCCTGCTTGGGATCCAGCTGATAAAACTCTCCTCCATCCTGGATGGATGAGGTGCAGGGTAGAAAACTAGAAGATGAAAGATGGAAATCCAACACTACCTTGGGAAGGAAGGCCAGACTTATTCTCAGAGTAACTTTCGCTATAAAGAAAACAAGGTACGGAAGCTTCACTGAAAGAGACTGCAGCTCACCTACCCAGTGTTGTTGATGACAACCAGGAAGCTTACTTTAAGGGTGAGCAATTCTAAAGAAAAAGACTGAATGGAATCAAACAGAGGAGCCATCAAGAAGGTCAACACAAGCTTTACATCCAATTGTGGAACAAACAAACGGGCATGAGGGAATCTGGTTACCCAATCCATGCAAGAAATGCATAACAGCAGGGATAACGAAAAATGAGCCCTGCTCAAGACCTTTTAAAACCTCAAATAACAGCTAGTTACCGATTCAAAGAGCCAATTTGCAGGCCCATATGGGTCAAAGAGAGAAGAAAATCTATAAAATTGGAGTCAAAGGGTCCAGACCCTTGCCCCTGAGCCAAGATGAAAACCTATGTCACTTGCTGCCAGATATAGACTTGGTGGCAGGCATTCTGGCATAAAGGAGTATGTCCAGGATGTCATCGGACAAATCCCACTCCTTATACCATAGCCTCCATTAGTCACGTATGAAAGTTAAGGCTGCAGAAGCTTAGGTGGAGGACCCAATCCCCAATGGTAAAAGCAGGTGCACCCTTGTCAGAAGGCACCAAAGAGGACGGATGGACATGTAAAGAAGTTACATTTAACATGATCTCTGGGCCCAGGTTCCAGCGATCAGGGTCATGGTGGACCTGAACTTTTGTAGTCTCTCTAGAACTAGTGGAATCACAAGACTTGGCAAAAATGCATACATGAGAGTGAAGTTCCCCTTGACAATCAATGTGTCCCCAAGAAATCCATCAGGGTAAATTCCCAGGGCAGAACAACTAGCAGTTTCTGTTCACATTGGGGACTATAAGGTCCACTTGAGTGGTCCCCTAATGGTGAAGATATGTCCAGAAGCACTGATTCATTGTTTCCCTACACAGAAGCAGTGACCCCCACACCACCTCACTAGTTGAGCTAATACATGAACAATATGCTGTCTGCCATGATCAGGACACATTTGACTCGCACAAAAGGGAGGAATGCCACCAAGGGCAGACTGATGCCCCTTTGTTCTAGCAGATTGTTGTGTTTCTATGTATTGGCAGTGTATCACAGCCTGCTCACCCTATGATCACCCAGATCATCGTCCAGCCTTTCAGCGAGGCATCTGTAACCACTGTCAGCTGAGGCCAAGGGTGCCAGAGAGGCTCTCCCCTCACTATATGCTCTCACTCGGATCACCACAGACGGTCCTTGATACATAGTCCAGCACCTGTAATAGGTCCATCATGTCACCCTGATACTGAGAACAATGACAACAAAGCTGCACTGGAGTGACCTCGGGCAAAACCGAGCCTCAGAAAGCAGAGATTCACGACGCCATGAGGCCGAGTAGATTAAAAAAGGCAGAGGCCCGGATAAAACTTTGGGAGTAGAAAAGACGAACCTTTGGAAAGATTTTCATCCACCTGTCCTCGGGGAGTAGAGGGAAGACCTACCCTTGCGGGTGTTCAGAACCCCTCCAATGAAGCAGAGCAATTGGGATGGGATCACTTGCGACTTCTTGAAGTTCAGGCGCTAAGTGTAATGGAAGTGGGATAAAACAAGATCTAGAATGCAGGCTTCATTGAGGCAATTATCCAGGTAGGGAAAGTGTGAACGGCCCTGTGAGGGTAACAAGTAGCAGCCGAAACATGGTCTGACCAGAGGGGACCCATGCGAGGGGAACAAGCAGACACACCAAGTACTTACTGTAGCGAAGCCCAGGGAAGTGAGGAGGACAGACGCAATACCGAGGTGGTCAGCCAAAGCCGTCCTGGCGACAAGGAGCATATACGGGCGGCCGGTGCTGATGGACACTGCTGCTGTCGGTCTATGCATCGTAGCTGGGCTGCATGTCATGGCACGGATGTCTGGAGGCTGGATGACCACAGCAGGTTCAGCCCCGAGGGCTAACCACGAGCCTTCAGCAGGGAGGTGCACGACACCACACCAAGACATAGCACAACCCCACAGGGCTGTTTTTCGACAGCTGGAAGCAGCAGGAAAAGGGGGTGGGTCTCATGACACATACTCATGAACAACTGAAGCCAGGATTGGTTGGTAGCCTGGAATCTCCAGAAAAGGGGTGGTACTCAGGCAGTTTTCACTGAAAGGATTGGGCTAGACAAGGGAAGCAGGGACTGGGGTTTTTCAATTGGCCTCCTTATAAAAGATAAGGCCTAACCGAAGTATGGGGTTCTCTCACTTCGTCTGTTAAAGGAAGGAGGAAGAACGAAGAATGGGAGAAGCATACTTGCTGGAATAGGCCTACTGAGACCCTGAAGAAAAGGAGAAGAGAAACGCAACGGAAGAAGGGTCCATACCTATTAAGGACCAACAAGAGAATGAGGACGAAGGGTGAAGCAACCACAAGGGTTCCTATCCTGAGACATGAATCTTGTCACACTTAGATAAGAGGCCACCACAACTAAGAGCTTGGTGAAGACCCACAAAACAGCAGACAGTACAAAAGGCAAGGTCTTGAACTGGGAATGGGTATACCCAACCACACACCCCTGGTAGTTCCTGTGCTTGAGATGGAATCATCACGTTGAAGTAGGAATCCTGACAGTCCAAAGAGACAAGGGCCTGGATGATGCAAGGTGACAACCTTGAACTTGTCCGTTTGCAGGCACATGTTTAGATCACTCAGATCATGGATGGGATACATGGCCTCATCCTCCTTCTATACAAGAAAGTAAAGTGAGTACCTGCCCCTTCCAAACTCCATTAATGGCACCAGCACTATGACGCAAGAACTTGACGAACTGCATCCAGAAGCAGGGTGTCTGAGGAGGGGGGTAAGGAGAAGGAGAACAGACCAGTGTGTGATGAATGTATGAATGGAGGGAATATTGCTGCGAGATGAACTGCAAGGCCCAGGCATCAGAGGTGGTGAGTTGCCACTTCCTGACATGCAAGGACAGCCTCTCCCAGTCCAGAGAAGTGTGAGGGAAGTCTGATTTAGAAGGATTTTGGATCCTGAATCTCAGAAGGAATGGAGGCCAAGGCAACGCTACCTCTCTGTGCTCCACTGCCCATGTCTTGGAGGTGAAAACGCAGCTAGCCTTGCTTGCCAAAGGGCTCCTGACCTCTGCCACAGTGGTTGAAGGAGGAAAAGCCCTGAAAGAGATGACTCCTGTAGGTGTGGAGGCAGACTGTTGCTGGATGGTCAACACTAGGGAAGTTACAGTGGATTTGGAGTCCTTAAACTCCTCCAGAGAATCATTTGCTTTCTGTTCAAAGAAGTTGTCTACATCAAAGGGAAAATCCAAGAGTTTAGCCTGGACATCAGGGACAAAACCAGATATTTGCATCTATGAATATCTGGGGATGACAGACTCATACCCATGTTTGTACACACAAAGTCTGGCATGGTTATTTCTGACTAGAGGATCTGATGTACCACCTCGTTCGGACCCCTAACAAGGGAAGTAGAACCCTCTCATCTCAGATAAGGGGAAGCTCTACTGCTTCAGAGATCACATTAGATAAACAGTGGGCGTATTTAGACACGGTGCAGGTGGTGTTCAAAATCCTCAAGGCTATGCTGCTAGATGCAAACACCTTTCATTCAGAAGCGTTATGCTTCTTGCTCTCCCTACCTGGGAGCAAGAATGGAAATGTGGTCGATTTGGAGCACACTGTAGAGGCGTGACCCACCAGACTCTTGGGCGTTGTGTGCATGGAACGGAAGCCTGGATCCATGGGAACCAGATAATGATTTTGGGCAAGGTCATGGTCCCTAGCCGGTGCTGGGTCCAGTTTCAAACATCCAGAAAACACAAGGCAGCTCCTGCCAAGTCAAAAGGCAGAAGTGTCCCTGTTGGGGGACCTTGGTCAAGAATGTCAAACGGATAAACTGCCTTTGCTGCAGTCGACAGGACCATGATATCAATAGCTTTTGTAATAGTCTGCTGGATAGAAACATGCAGCTTCCCATATAAAGGGGTGTGCTTAGGGGAAGTGTCCTGCTGATTGGCATCTAGAAGGACAGAAGTGAGATTGGTAAGGACAGACTCCTAACCATAGAAGTCTTTTCTGAAGTAATTCACCTCTCCTGAATCCAAATGTTTCAACCTGTATGGGAGTGGCTCAATCTCATCAAGGATGTGGCCAATTTTAGTAAAACAAATGGGGTCTTGAAGCCAAAGTAAACTCCAATGTGGTGCTGGCCAGCATTGAGATGGAAGCCGAGGAAACTGGTGACAGAGCGACTGGGCATTTGTGGGTAACAGTCTCAAGTGATGTTGGAACTGAGCCAGGAAGAGTTTTCAGTAGAAAGAGGTACCTCAGTCAGCTTCAACAACATCTGCACTGGGACAAAAGCCACCCGGGGTCTTGACAAAGATATCTAGCATCTGTTGCCTGAATGCCTCCTACGGGTCCAGCTTAGATGAGCGAGCTGGGGGCAGCACCTTCAAAGGTGGTGATTCTCTGAAACAGACATAGAACGGGAGTGACAACTGTTCTTTTTGGAGAAGGAAGAGAAAGAATAGGGTTTCTTTAGAATTGGGGTTGTTTTACCTTAAATGACCGAATGGGAAATGTACGAACAATTTTGCATAACGTACATTTCTCATTCGGTCATTTCCGTCGCAGTTATTTCTGCCGCGGTAAAACAACCCCAATTCGGGGAACCAAGGGCTCCATATATATACTGCTGCTGAGTCACATCTGGTGTCATGCGAGCGCATTGGCGTAAAAAGCAGCTCACATGCAGCCACATGGTGCCCCCGTAGCTGAAAAGGTTTCTGAAGGCAGCTGAGCTTATATCTAAGATGAGGAATCTGTGGGAGGAAGGGAACTATTAGAAAGCAATAACCATGATTATAAACGATAACAAAAAAGGTATACATTCTGAGAAAAATATTCTTCTTTAAAAGGATAAGAATATTTGAGCTCTTTAGCGCTCAGAGTACTCACTTCTGGCTCCAGCTCTCCTCTGCGTTTGTAGATGGCCTTTTCTCCAGTGAGACCATCAATGATTTTAGCATCATCCAGCTCTCCGATGGCCTGGTTCCGCAGCCACTGCCTTTCCTTGCCTTTGGCCTAAAAAACAAGCAAGAGGCCACTTATGTGATATTCCGTGACCAGGGCATTGTACACATTCTGGTCACTGGCAATGCCCTTTTGATGTTTTTTAAAAAAGTGGACTTTTATGGCATACTTTAAGTGATCCGTTGGTCAGACTTCAATGATTGGTAAGGATTAACCTTTCTTGTTGTCAAGGGGGGAGCTCTTAAGGACTACTTGGCATAAAACACTAGTAATAAAACAAGTATTGGTAAAGCCCATAGGATTTGGCTGTCATATGTCAATTACATCCTAAAATGCCCCAAAGGAATTCATGCCATGACTAACAGATAGTAATAAAGGTGAAACTATTCCAAGTAATAACAACCATTAAAGTATTCAATACAAAATCTGCACCCCGCAAATAAAAACACTGTTGTATCAGATAGGGGGCATCTGGTACTCTTCCATTAAATTGACAACAGTTGCAACTAAAGCACACAAAAAAGTTGTTGTTTTAGCAAGTCACAATGCCAGAAAAAAAGGAGGAATAATCGCACACCACTAAGGCGGAGGTGGAGTTATATATGACTGATCAAATCATACCCAAACGTTCAGTGTTTTTATAAAGAAAATAGAACATCTCGGCAATGTTAAGTTTTGGAAAAGTATCAAGTATGCCAATGTGAGAGCAGCTGCTTCCTAACTGGATACACATCAGGCTGTTACAATGTTTCATTAGAACTGTGTCAAAATGTATGCAATTTGTGTTTTCGGTCTGCAACAGACATCTTGGATCTTATAATGTTAACATTAACATCACATTTTTCATGTAGCGCCTAATGCAGGATTCCACACTTTCCTTTATTTGTACTTTCCACCCATTTTTTTTGGTATTAGCCCACTGATAAATAGGTCAACAGCTAATATAAAAACTAGGGAACCTTTTAGAGCTATATTACAGAGTTTGTCCTTAACCTTAATAAATTGAATCACAATATTTACACAGTGAACAATTACCCACTTCAATCAGATTAAAGAGTACTTGTTGTGAGAATATTAATAAAATTAATCCCGTTTGATAATCAAATGTAAGCTTAAATGTGCTATATAATTCTTGCAATAATGCATCTTTTTTGCTACTATTATGTAATGAAGCTTTTACATCGTGCTACATTACCAGTTTCTCTGGAGGTTGGTGTATTGCGGCCCCGGCCGGGGTATACAGATCATAGTGTGTGGAGGTAAAATGGGCTGTGGCAATATAAGATGAAGGTGGGAAGAGGATGCAGATGGGGGAACTCAGGTTTTGTGGTAGGTTGGGTACATATAGACACAGATATGGAAGACCTTATCTCAAGAAGCAAAACAAGATAAAGTCTAACATGTATCACATAAATACACTGTCTAAGTGGGGCAGTAGGTTATTTAAAACAGGGAGTGTTTGGCTGTGTGATGGGCGTGAGATATGCTGAAGTGGACCCTTAAAGTGTGGTGGCTTTTTCCCCAGGATTACCTTTAAATACGTCCTCTGGCCAAACTAAGAATAGTAATTCTGGGATGTCAAGCGTGGAGCCCAAGTGTAACCCAGGCACAACTGGACTGTGTGAAAGGAGAATTAGGATTGGAGAAAAAACAAAAGGAAGGCGGGGTATGACCCGACTGACGCATTTCATCATATGTTGAAAGACTGGCAACCTTATTGAACAGTATTGGAACTGTCCCAATTCCGAATGGAGCTGATAAATTGACATAATTTAACCGAAGCAGGAACTCAACTCCACTACCATAGGCCAAATGTTTTATGTTAGTGACTATGCCTCGTATAAATTATGTTATACTAATAGAAGTCCAAGGGCCAAGATGTACCATGGAGCTGAGAGCAAAAAGAATTCAAGAAACACTTGAAAAGTAAAAGGACGTTATGAAATACGAAGGAGGCATCTGTTGGCATTATGAAAACATTCTAAATGACGTGAGCCTTAATAGTCCCCCAAAACGTATCAATTAAGTCAATGGATTTCACTGAATTTATTATTATAATAAATGCAAACGTCCATATGATAGAGTGCATTTAAGAACTTGGTAAGTGATGAGAAAATCTATAGTCCTCCCCCGAAAAATAACAGGCAGCAAAACATGGGACTGCCCAGCTAGCTGTAATACGTGACAGTGCTGATTGTGGACTGTGAGCAAGGTGAGCAAGGTGAATGCGGTGGACACATAAGGGGAGGAGAAAAGGGAGTGTAGACCGTCCCACAGTGTGCCATCTCTGCATAGCCACGGGCTTGGGTCCGTGTGTGCATGGAATGGAATAATGACATTTACTGTACCGACACGCAAGCAATCAAGTGACTGAAATATGTGAGACTGCTATAATGGACAATGCTCAAAGGCAGTTTAAATACAAACAAAACCTAATGTTAAAGCACTGCCCAAAAGGAAGAATATTTGAATACCGACAAAGTGCAGCAACAGAATCTGAATAAATACCTATGCATGAGATGTAAATTTGGGGGAAAGCTGGAGCAAGTGTTAGCCTAAGTAAACATATTGAAACGCAACAAAGTTGATGCGGCTGTGGCATAGTGAAAGGACAGTTAAACCAATAAGAAGTCCCGGTAAAAACAAATACACCAGACAGTTGACATTTGGGGAAAGATACCTGGCGGGGAAGTATACAAGGGGATCTGCAGGACCCCAGAGAAGGATTCCTGGCAGCCAAGTATACCAGGCAATCCACCAAGGTTTTATAAAGTCTCTAACATTGTGTCAAGATACCTGGCAGGGGAGTATACCAGGGGATCTAGGAAGTCCATAAAAGAAGTCCTGGCGACCAAATATACCAGGGATTTTGAAACTGTATAAGAACTTTAAAACTGTGACAAGATAGCTGGCAGGGCAGTACACCAGGGGATCTTAAGAACTAGGAGATCCACCAAAGTTGTAGAGGAATGTTTAACCATGTTGTATAATACCTGGCAAGGAAGTATATCAGGGAATGTGAGAAGCACATGAAAGAAATCCTGAAAGGTAGATACACTAGGCACTTCAAGCTTGCAAGAAGGTTCCTGGTAAAGGAGCAAACCGGCAATCCACCAAAGTACAAAAGATGTTAAAGAAAGCCTATTGTGGAATTTATTATATAAATAAGAATTTGGATTTGGTGAATCCAGTACAAAGAAACCAAGGAAGTGTTGGATGTTATAAAATGTATGGTTTGCAAAAGAATTTTCTGAACCTAGTATAAAGAACCAAAGGAACTATTTGACAGAGAGACACTTTTGTTATACCAAGAAACTGTTGTTCAAAGGAGACACGTTGCCATCCTACCTAAACATCCATGGGAAGGGAACCAGCCTCTGGATCCAGGGATTTCCTCCTTGGAAAACATGTTCTGCTGGATGTATCTTTATATGTTGATTATGAACACATTTTGCTAAAAATAAGTCAGAGACATTTCCTTGAATCCCTTAGTTGTTTGTTTCTAGTGTGAGGGTCAGAAGAACAAGTTACTTAACAACTGTAACGTTCTTTCGACTGGATGTTCCTCCCACGCATTCCTCATTTTATGATAATTCGTTATCTCCAGCTACGCTGCTTCGGAAAAAAATATTCTCGGCAGAGGGCGCTGTGCTCGAAGTTGTGGCGTCAACAGTCCCTTGATGCGCTCCGTACTCTGTCGACGTCACTGATGGTATAAATAGCTCGAGCCGCGCCCGTTGCTTCAGTTCTGTTTTTTCGATGAAACTATAGGAGGAACAGCCAGGCGTGCCTCATGACTGATGCACTCTTCGTGAGAGGAAAGTGTAAGAAAACGTAAACTGTACTGCAGGGTAGGATGGGAGGGTCGATGAGGAATACGTGGGAGGAACATCCAGTCGAAGGAGCGGTACAGTTGGTAAGTAACTTGTTCTTCGAATGTATTGTGTCCTCCCACGTATTCCACATCTTATGATAGACTCCCATAGCAGTGTCAATTTTGGAGGTGGGAGTAATAAATACTGTTTTCATTGACTGAGTGAAGTACCGCCTTGGCAAACAGCCCCTCATTGGAGGAAGCAGTATCTAAACAGTAATGCTTGATGAAAGTATGCTTTGTTCTCCAAGTTGCAGCTGAACAAATGTCTGCTGCAGGGACTCCCCTCTTTAGAGCCACAGAAGTAGCCATTCCCCTTGTAGAATGGGCTCGAAGCCCATCTGGTGGGTCTTTTGCCGCTAATGTGTAGCATTCCAGTATAGCTAGAATGATCCAGCGGGATATGGTCTGTTTTTGTCACTGATAAACCCAGTTTATGACCAGTATAACCCACAAAAAGCTGGTCATCTTGGTGTAACTTTGACATCCTTGAAATATAGAAACTAAGAGCCCTCTTGGGGTCTAGTCTATGTAGTCTCTCCTCTTCTTTGCCCAAATGAGGAGGAGGATAGAAAGTTGGTAATATTATTTTTTGTGACAAATGGAAGTCGGAAACCACTTTTGGTAAAAAGGAAGGTTTAACTTTGAGAACTACCTTGTCCTTATAAAAATAGTGTATGGAGGTTTGCATGAGAGAGCCTTAAGTTCACTAACCCTGCGGGCTGATGATAAGGCCACAAGTAGAACACTCTTTAATGTTAGAAGCCTCAATGGACAGGAGTGTAGAGGCTCAAAAGGTATACAAGTCAGAAATTTAAGTACCAAATTTAAATCCCAAGCTGGGACATGAAAAGGTACTGGAGGGTATACATTAGTAGGTCATTTTAGGAATTGTATTATTAATGGAATTTTGAAGTATGAAACCTCTTCCGAGTTGTGCTTCAAAATGGACAGCGCAGCAAGATATTCTTTAATTGTTCCTATCTGGAGTCCCAGATTGGCTAGATGCAATAGAAAAGAAAGCACCATTGGGGTGCCACATTGAAAAGGGTCCACATCCTTATCCTTGCACCAGTTACTGAACTTATTCCAGCGACATCGGTACAAAGACTTTGTTGCTGGCCTTCTGGCCGAAAGCAAGATCTCCATTACATCATCCGGAAGATCCCAATCCTTGTATCTCAACCTCTCAGAAACCATGCGTGAAGGTTGAGTGTCTTGACCTCTGGATGGAGAACCCGACCTTCCTCTTGCGAAAGAAGATCCTCTCTCTACGGAAGACATATTGGAGGGCAGATGGACATGTCTAGAAGGTCCGGGTACCACGTCCTCCTGGCTCAATCCGGGGCAATTAGGATCATGGTTTTCCTGAACTTTCTCAACCTCCTGATTACTTGAGGAATCACGGGGACTGGAGGAAACGTGTACAGCAGTGGAAACTTCCACTCCACTATGGATGCGTCTCCCAGAGCTCCTCTTTGAGGAAATTCCCTTGAGCAGTACTCATCGCACTTCCGGTTGATCGCGGTGGCGAACAGATCCACTTGAGGGGTTCCCCAAAGGGTGAAGATCTCCAGAAAGACTTCCTGAGCTAGCTCCCACTCATGGGAGATTGTGCTCTGCCTGCTCAGAGCGTCTGCCGCCGTGTTCTGCTCTCCGGCTAGGTGAATTGCCGATTGAGAAATTCCTTCTCGTATAGCCCAGAACCAGAGCTGCATTGCCTCTCCGCACAGTGGTAGTGACCCTACAACTCTTCTCTTGTTGAGATAATACATGGCCACTGTGTTGTCCGTCATTATCAGAACATTTTTTCCCTGTACAGAGGGCAGAAAGACCTTCAACGCTAGTCTGATTTCCCTCAGCTCCAATAGGTTGATGTGTAGTTTGGACTCCGATGGAGACCAACGACCGCTGATTGTCAGATCGTTGGTGTGTGCTCCCCACCCCGTGAGTGAGGCGTCCGTCACTACTGTTATCTCCGGCCATGGTTGCCAAAAAGATTCTCATTTGAGGATATTGTCATTGCAAGCCAACCATAGAAGATCCTGAGCAACTGCGCTCGGGACTTGCAGATGATCCGACATATTCCCTGAGAACTGGGACCACTGAGTTCTGAGTGCCCATTGACGGGATCTCATTCTCAATCTGGCTTCTGGCACTAGGAAAATGCAGGATGCCATGAGGCCTAGCAACCTCAGAAAATCGAAGGCCGGTAAATGTTGGGCATTCTGGAACTTTGTCACCATCTGCAGAATGTGGAGAGCTCTCACCTCGGAAGGTGAGGCTTTCCCCAGGGAAGTATCCAAGACTGCTCCAATAAACTGGAGCTTTTGGGGTGGTATCATGTGGGACTTCTTGAAATTGAGGGAGAAGCCCAACTTGTGAAGGAAGTGGCAGGTGATCGAAAGATGTTCCTGAGCTTGTTCGGGAGAATGTGCTCTGATCAACCAGTCGTCCAGGTAGGGGTAGACGTGAATCCCCCCTCTCCTGAGACTCGCTGCCACTACCGCCATCAGCTTGGTGAAAACCCCCGGGGCGGAGGTCAACCCGAATGGCAGAAATCAAAACTGATAATGAGAGTTGCCAATCGCGAACCTCAGGTACTTTCTGTGCTTGGGATGGATTGGCACATGAAAGTAAGCATCCTGAAGGTCCAATGATACCAACCAGTCTTGGAGTTGTAGAGCCTGAAGGACCTAAGAAAGGGTCACCATCTTGAACGTGTCCTTCCTGAGGAATTTGTTCAAGTTTCTTAAATCCAAGATGGGTCTCAATCTTCCGTCCTTTTTCGGGATGAGAAAATATGGGGAGTACCAACCCCTGTTCCTCTCCGCTACAGGTACCTGTTCTATAGCACCTTTCTCTAGCAGGGTTAAAATTTCCTGCAACAGGAGCGGGTCTGGAATTTTGATGGAGTTGGCTCCCGGTGGATGATTCTGAGGCCTTTTTTGGAAGGGGAGACAGTAACCTTGAGCTATTGTTTCCAGTGCCCAAGCATCTGAGGTAATACCTCGCCATTCCTTCAGATGCTGAGAGATCCTGCCTCCCACTGGGGTTTTGTGTAACAAGGTCTCAGAGTGATTTGGATGCGGCTGCAGGAACGGCTGAGGGCAAAGATGCCACTCCTGAGGCTGGTTTCGCACCTCTTCCTCGTGCTCCATGAGGGACATTTCTTTTGCCTCTTTGAAAAGCCTGTCCTCTTCCTCTACCAAAAGAGGAGTAATACCGAAAAGAACGACCCCTTCAGGAAGATGAGCCGGAATAGGGTTTCTGAGGCTGGCACATGGAGGCACTCAGAGATTTAGCTGCCGCTTTTGAGGTCTGGAGTTTTTCTAGGCTTTCATCAGCCTTACTGCCAAACAGCCTCGAGCCATCAAAGGGCATGTTGAGAAGTCTGGCCTGCACATCTGGTGCAAACCCCGACTTCCTCAACCACGCAAATCTGCGTAGAACCGTGCTTGCAGCCATGGATCTGCTGATACTATCAACAGTATCCAGTCCAGACTGGAGACATTCCCCCATTGCCTCCTTCCCGTCTTTGACTATATTCAGGAAGCCTTCCCTTTGCTCGCCTTCTGGAATATTATCAGCCGCCGCCGAAATACAGTCCCACGGTCTATGGGTGAACCTGGCCAGGGTACAGGTGACATTGGTTGATTTAAGGGCCATGCTGCCTGAAGTGAAAGCTTTACAGGCCCAAGCATCCATTTTTTTAATCCTCTCTATCCGGAAGGATAGTGGGATATGCTGTTTGTTTTGATGTAGATGCTGCCTGAACAACTAGACTTTCTGGAGTCGGATGTCTGTTTAAGTATTCAGGATCAGAACCAGGTCTATATTTCCTGGAAAAATTACTGATTGCAGCAGCAATACTTTCTGGATTTTCCCAGTTTTTTTCCACTGTCCTCTGAAGTGTTACCCAAACCCATATATTCAATTTCTCTAGTCATAAGACTCCTGTACCCTGAGTCTGCATGTTCTGCAGGATCAGGTCTGGCAAATTCTAATTCTGGTGACGTGTCAATGCCATTAGCAGAATGCAAAGTATCCCTCAGGTCTCTCATTTTAGACTCTGGATCTATAAGTTCCTCTGGAACTTGCTTTGTGCCATATTGAACTCCAAAAGGAGAGATTTCCTCATCCTCTGAGGCAGATTCCTCATAAACTGAGGACATAGACTTAAAAAAGTCAGATCTGGGTAAAGGAGTAAATCTCCTCTCTTCCTCCACAATATTTGTCGAAGGAATAGAAAAATCCTTCGAAGATGTCGAAGGAATCTTCAATTACTTTGATGAGGATTTTGACCCCGGCGTCGAAGACGCTTTTGGCTTCGATGCCGAAGCGATCGACGCCGATGGCGTCGACAAAGTCGTGGAAGCCTTCGACGACTTATGTTTTTTATGTGGCACCGGAGAGGTACTCGACTCTCGAAGAGTCTTCGACGACATGGCGTTGACTCGAGTTTTTTGAGTATCCTCGACACTACTGGCTTTAACCATAGTAGTTTTCGACTTCCCTTTGTCTTCCAATGGAGCGACTTTAGGGGTATGGCTCTTCTGAGGTTTATTCGAGGGGGTCGGCCGCATTCTCGAATACCTCCATCATCTTTTTTTCGAAATTCCTCCCATTTTCTGGGGGAATCTGATTTTGTCGGACATCGAATTTCTTCGGTCGAAGACTCGGACGACAATGAAGGAGACATATGTCTCCTCTTCACTCTTTTAGATGAGGAAGATGACGAGCGTCTCGACCTGCTACGAGATCGAGATCTCTTGGAATGTTTACGGCGATCCAACTCCTCCTAATCGGTGGATTTTTTATGTTTTTTGGACACAGGCTTAGCTTTAGAAGCTTCCCTCCACACCGACAGTTTACCTCTCCTCTCACGAAGGGCCTTCTCCGTCATAGACTGACAGGAGCCACAGTCGTCGGTTCGATGACTTGAACCGAAGCACAAGAGACAAACTCAGTGAGGATCCGTAATCGACATTTTCGATCCACAATCGATGCACTTCTTAAACCCAGTCTGGGTGTAGAAGAAGACGACATTTTGAAGCGCACCGTTCTCAAAGCGAAGCTTGTGGTCTTGTGGAGAAGGGGTGTGCCCTAGCAGTTTGGGCTGGAAGGCCACTTTTGGGGTGGGACCAATCCTGATTTGGATACGGCTTTCCCCTTCGATAAGGACTTGGCTGGCTGAAAAAGAATAGTGAAGGGGGGCCCAGAGCTGTGCCTGTGGTTACGATTTCTCCAAAACCTTCCAGCCATCAACTTTAGGTTTTGCTTTAGGCACAATATATGATATGATAGGTTATTTATAACACACTTAAACCGAGAGGTTTCTAAGCGCCGACCCGGGGATCGAACCTGTGGTGCTCCGTGTCGTCTTGCTGAAACAGACATAATTCTATAGAGAAAATGGCATGCTATTTTCTTGTGCCAATGATGGAGCATGGCATGTGCTTACCTGGGAAAATGTGAAACATGGAACTGATGTGATTTGCATTTTTATTATGGAATATTCGTGGGGCAATTTTCAGCGGAAAGAGAATCTGTCCCAGTAATTTTCTTAGGCTAATCCAAACCTGAAATGAAATGAAACTTGCTTAACGTTTGTGGTGGCCAATTGAAACCTGCATAGCAAAATGTTATGGCTGCAATGTGAAACCTGTATGGCAGTGTTCTTGTTGGCAATAGGGAACTGGTAAAGTACATTTCAGGAAGCAACATTACACTTGTAGGGTCATTTCCTGGGAGCAATGATGTGGCATCAAAGTGTGCTTAAATGGGACAATGTGAAACCAAATCTGTTTTGTATGGCATGGGGAAAGGTAACTGTAAAGAAGGAATCCTCATTAAGCTTATGTGGAAATGGGGATGTATACGATTTGGCCGTGGCAGAATTCTTTGCGGCCGAATTCGACCGCGAAGACTATTTTGCTGCAGCCAAATTCCGGCCAAACTGTAACCCCCCCACGGCCCCAACATCCCCTCCACCTACCCCCTAATTACCTTTTCATGTCCGGTTTTCTTCTGACCCTGCACCGTCAGTTCCGTCCCTCCTACATAGTTCAGATCTGACATCGCAAGGTCCCCTTTTCTTCTTTTATTTTTTTTGCCCGTCCCCTGCCTCCACACCTCCGGAAGCAGGCACCCCCGCTATCCCCAAAGGCCATCACTACTAAACATAGGGAGCGAAGGACATCCCCCACAACATTCCCATGTTTGGTAGTGATCACCCCATTGGATCGTTTCAAATCGATCGGATGGTACTGGCCGAATTTGGCCAGATGTACCATACGAACAATTCACAACGATCAAATTGGGTACTTCCGAAATGGGCATGGCAACATGGAAACTGAGAGGCTAGCACATGACCTGAACTCCCCTATAACTGACAGCACCATGACCTATTTCAGTAGAAACCATGGCAAGTTAGGATGCTACGCATCATAATATCTGCAACACCTTGAAATATTTTAGAAACACCCAAATAATACTGACAACACCCTAAGATATGTGAGCAACACTCAGAATCACTTTGGAAGAAACCTGCTCATACAACGTTCAAAACAGGCATAATGTCTAACTGCATGTGATTTTTAAATGACATTGTTCCCTGTCCGGAAGTAGCACACTGCTTCGGCGATGTGGCACTAATATGCGTCTACTGTGCATCCCGTGTTTCTAGTGGGTGCGCCATTTTATGTTGGCGGCATACCTGGCTTGCTACTGTGCAGAATTGCTCTGCTGCACTATGTCTCACTTGTCCTGTGA
Source organism: Ambystoma mexicanum (assembly GCF_040938575.1). Classification (NCBI taxonomy): domain Eukaryota; kingdom Metazoa; phylum Chordata; class Amphibia; order Caudata; family Ambystomatidae; genus Ambystoma; species Ambystoma mexicanum. The sequence continues at coordinate 557,428,161 of NC_090941.1, read as the reverse complement.
AATAGTGGTATAGCTTACGTGTTCCCTTTTAGGGCTGCATGTAATTTTGAAGAATATTTACCAAATTTCTTTGAAGAACTGTCTGGGGGAGAACCCATCAACAGGTATTCTAGTCAATTCATCTAAACTCATTCCATCTAAACTCATTCCATCGAATTTTTTCCATCTAAAAAATGTCCATCTAATGCATGTTTATGGAGGGTAAAGGGTTAATGTTTGTTCAGGTGTATTTTAAAGGGTAAAAAACAGGGGGTTGGGAGGGGGACCCCCCCCCATAAAGAAAAAAAATGCATTAGATGGAAAAACTTTAGATGGAAACATTTCGATGGAATGGCATTAGATGCAATGGTTTTAGATGAAATGACCATAAACCCACCCAACACCATCTGGCGCCTTCTGGCTTTCTCAGCAAGTGGCAACAATGTACAGTTTGCATGAACGGTCACCAGCCAGCACTGCCTCTCAGACGCCCTCTGCCTGCCCCGTGCTTACTATAGAATGAATGCTTCGCTGCCCTATCAAAAGTTATGATTAAAACGACAATGAAGCTCTCGCACAAGGCAATTAGCAGCAATGCATTGTCCATTTTTACCTCAGAAGCAAGTGGCCTGTGTGCTTCTTAACCTGTAAGCACCTAATCTCCCAGCTGACAAGCAGCAGTGTAAGATGAGCTCACGCAGGGCGGGCACCCGGCACAGCACTGGCAGTGCCTGTGCAAAGTCTAATGTTTTATGTTCCCATTCCGTATAAATGAAAATTAAATGTACTAGATAACTCCATGCACAGCCCATCAAAGTACTTACTGGCCTTTGCTTTTTGTTTAGTCTTTATTTAGTCCAAGTGAAGTGACCCGAGACAGCAACACCTACAATGCAATTGATGGGATAGGGTAGGACAGGACAGGAACGTGCAGGACCCTTGCGTTGAGTCATCTGCTAACCTTCATCTTTCACCATATATTATATATATATTACAGTTAGGTACTGTCCAGAACGGGCCGCCAGAGGGTAAAAGCTTCAATAAAACAGAAAAGAGACAGAACAGATACAAACCCCACCAGGTTAGCGGGAGCTTTCCGCAACACAAAATACAGGAACAACGCATACTGCAGCTGTAGTACAAAGAAAGCAGTACACAAGATTTCAAACACAACATTGAGTGAGGTCAACTTATCAACAGCACGCATTCCGAACGCTGATCTCGGAGGCGCGTCTGCGAAAACGAATCCCGAATCGGTTGGAGGATTTAGCTTTCTGCGTGCAAACGTTTGAAAAGCGGTTTCCTGGGGGTTAGAATCGCGTTTGCAAAGAGTGCATTATGGCAGACTGGGAAAGGAATCCGGATGCTCTGAACCTGACCTTGAGGAGGCTGATTATCTCCAGACGGTCTGATGATGTCACTCAGGGGCGAGCTCACGCTGAAATCTGCATGCCATAGGAGTGACTTTCATTACCACAGGGCGAACGTACTCATCATAATTGAACGCTGTCTGTGTTTTGGGGAAGTCTGAGATTAGGTGAAGAAAGGATACGGGACAGTCACCCTTTTTGGGAACTTAATGCGGGTTACATGCACCACACAAACCGCGTAACGATGGCTTTCAAATGCAATGCTCAGACCCGCATGAGTGCAGTTGGTGCCAGATGCATCCAACGTTACCTCACACAAGGGAGACACGTGCGGACTTAGGTTGTTTCTCAGACATCTCCATCATGGCTTCTGTCATCACCCTACATCTTTGTCACCTGTAGAGGTGGGGAGACTGAGTGAGCCACAGCCGAGCCAGAGGGTCTGGCTGCTGGCTCTGAAAGCCAAATGTCAGTGGAGGCAATAAAAACCCCTACCTAGTGTCCCGCCTCTAATGTCATTTCACCAGAATGCCTGGTGCGGCGGAAGTGACATCCCACGACCCTTGATCTCTGGTGACATCACAGGAAGTGATACCATTTGACCCCATCCCAAGTGACATCACAGGGAGTTATGGCACACAACCTTTCACCCCTTGACAAAACAGTAAGTGGCATCACATAGGATTGTTCCGGTACGCCAAGCAAAATATGGCTTAGGCTGACTGCCCCATTTGAAGCGGGACCAAGCATGATTTGAGTTTAGTAGGTGTTGCATCAAGATAGAAATATTATTGTTAGCATATGCCACACTTTGATGGAACTCTTGAGTTTAGTACGCGTCGCACCTAGACAGAAATGTGATTGTTAGCATATGCCACACTTAGATGGAATTTCTCAAGCATAGTCTGCGCCAGATCTAGACAGAAATGTGATTGTTAGCATATGCCACACCTAGATGGAATTCTCAAGCTTAACCCGCGTTGCATCTAGATAGAAATATTATTGTTAGCATATGCCACACCCTTATCGCACTTCAGAAACGTGACTGTTAGCATATATGATTCTCAGCATACACCACACTTAGAATTCCAAACCTAGCTTGCCTCGCATCTAGATAGAGATGTGACTGTTAGCATATGCCAGACCTAGATGGAATTCTCCAGCTTAACCTGCGTTGCATCTAGATAGAAATATGATTCTTAGCATGCTCCACACTTAGAATTGTGAACCTAGCTTGCGTCGAATCTAGATAGAAATGTGACTGTCAACATGTGCCGCACCTAGATGGAATCCCACAATTGCAAGGACAGCAATGCCAACTAACCAACCAACTAACAATTCCATCCCTCTGCATCCACCTCTCAAACTATAACCAAACACAACCACAAGCCTAAAACGCAGCAACCCGCACAAACTTCACAACAACGCAACAACAAAACAAACCACACATAGACTTGCACAACAGCACACGATGACTACGGACCACAAACACCCCAAGCCCAGCCAACAAACCCACCGGGCTGAGGCTGCCAACAGCACATCACTGCTCTCTTGCACTTTTCCAGCTTATTCCCACTAACCCACCCCCTATACTCCCCTTTTTCAGAGCTGCCAGAGCACCAGGGGACCACTTCGGTGGTGATAGTGCGCGGTACAAATGTCCTTTAACATTAACATTTGGTCTTTCCCCTTCTGCAGTAGCATGGCAGGCTGGAAAACAATGGTCAGAAGGGTCGCCCAGAGCTGTGCCAGCGATTATGAATAATTTGAAACCTTCCAGCCATCACCTTTCTGTTTTGCTTATTTGGTAAGTAACCCACTGTTGGGTTATTTCATTTTAAAATGCAAACAGCCGCAGCAGCTCCATGACATCACCCCTAGAAAAGGGCTTAATGCCAGCCTCCTCCAGCTTCTAAGCACTGGAGCAGTAACTAAACCCATGTTGCACTGCAGACTCTCTTTCCCAAAGCAAGTGTGTAGCCCCTGAGCTATCCTTCCAAATATATATTTTATTTCTTGAGGAAACAACAGATGGTTTACTTCAAAGGCGCAGGGCAACTTCATATAAATTAATTATCTCACCTTGTGTCTATCTACAGCGTGACTGTGATGCAGGTCTGGCAGATTTGGGTCAGGTCACACAGTGTCCAGGCAGGATTGGTGGCCAAAGCCACTTACACACACCCCTCTCATCACAAGCCCAGTGGCTCACTGGATGTGCAATGCAGGCAACGAGAAATAGTGATGAGATTTGAGTTCATGCTGTGCTGTCACTAAGTACTGCAGGCTGCTCTTACCCACTCCCAGTAAGCTAGACCCAGCCCCATACCAATCCTGTTGCTACAGCACTTGGTATGAGCTGCACAGACAGCCTCTCCCCTGATCCCAGCCACTCAGGCATTCTTCACTAATGGACTGCCAACCTGTTAGTGATGGTAGTGGGTTTATAGTCATAATGTAGAAAAAAAAATGTCGACTTACAAAAATGTAGAAAAAAAAATGTAGAAAACAATAATGTCCAAAACCTATACATATAATGAAAAGAGTCAATTTTTAGAAAAAAAAATGTCGAAAAAAAATGTCAATTAGCACTATCAATAAATAAATAAACAAGAAGAGTATCATTTACTAGGGGGGGTCCCCCCAACCCCCCTCACCCAACACCCCCCGGCCACCCCCCCACCACCCTCTCACCCCTCATACTCAACACATTTTAGTTATATATATATTTATTTTATTTTTTCGAAAAAATGTAGAAAAAATTCGACATTATTGTTTTTCGACATTATTGTTTTCTAAAAAAGAAATTCGACATTTTGACTTTCTACATTATTGCATTCTACATTATGACTGACCACCATGGTAGTGTCATGGTTTTTCGAGCTTCCCTATTTTTCTCGAGATAACGATATCTAGATTCCAGGTGAAAAAAGCAGTGGCACATTTAGCTGAATTTACAACTGCCTTATTCAGGTGCAACACAGATATCTGCTCTTGCCACTTGCTCTTTGTCCAGTGGCCCAGGGTAGCAAGGACAGGTCTATAGGTAGCAGAGGCGGGCCCAGGGGTAGCAGATGCTACCCCTGGCAACCACCAAATGACGTCCCTGGTGGTAGGAGCTCATAGACATACACAGGAAGACACAGACATGGAGCATGCCCACAGATAATCGCACATACATGCAATAGTCCCCATTGAAGCTAGTTGGCACAAAAAACACAGTGACATCTCCGATTCCTGCCACATCTCAAGAATTAAACTTACAAAATTGAGCAGCTGATAGAGCTAAACAAAGACACGTACTCTCTGTGTGGGCACTTTTAAAAAAAATGCAAACTAAAGGAGCTCCCAAGGCTTTCAGGCCTTTGACCAAGGCTTTGTTTGTTCTACTGACTCAGCCACCTACTGTGGGGGGTTATCCCCGAACAGAGGGGAAGGTGGTGTTGGCCGAGATAGACATCATGGAATGTGTATGAGTGCAGCCTGGGGGGTGCCGAGAATGCATGCTTACAGCTTGCAGCACTCAAACGTCTCACAAATGACTCCAGCTTACCAGTGCAGCACCTAAACAGCCACTAAGGTGTGCCCGTGGCAACGAGGACGATTGAGCATATTTGCAGGCTGAGCATATTTGCAGGCCCACTAGAGCAGGGGCCTGAGGACTCAGTGAGACAGGGCTTCGTAATTTTTCCACAGGGGTGAGCAGGCAAGGCAGGGCTTTTGCTTTCAGTGGGCAGTGAAACTCGGTTCGGTCCTGTGTCAGACACTCTACCCAAGCTGACCTGAGCATCACCTGGCTTAGCCACCATTACTTTTCTGCTATGCCCGTCTCTTCTCTGGTTACGAGGATTTTTTTAAAGCTTGAAGCACCCTTTTGTGGGCATCAGTCCTGGCACACTCTGGCATGTCTCCCTTTAGTGAACTTCACAAACACACACCTTGTTTACCTTAGTACCTACAAATGGGCCCTACCCGAAGCTATGCTCAGTTTCACAGTTCATGGTCTTCAGTCCTTTCACACAGCCATATCTCAAGTCTACTTATTCCGTTCTCTTGTCCGTGCACTTCTCTATAGACTTTGGCACATGACCATTAATTCGCACCTAGGGACGGGAGCTCAGCCAATCAGGTGAGAACGCGTAAGGAATCTGCCAGTCACCACCAGTGTTCTCCCAGCCACATGCGCAGCTTCCATGGGACTCGACAATTCTTCCTCGGCTTCCCCCGGCCCACTCTCCCCTCCACTTACACAGCTCCCACAACATCCCATCTAACTCCCCCAGCTGACTGGCCTCTCAGCATTGTGACCTCTACTTTCCGGCAGTCACGCTCGCTCTCCAATCTCACCGCCATAGCAATAGAAGAGGGACTTAGTTCCTATTTTATTTCCTGCGGTGGTCATCTTTGTTTTTGTTTGATGGGAGATTGGGCATGCGCAATACGCGTATAGCCCCAGCTTCTGTCCGAAGAAAATGCTTTAAAACTATTTGCCTGCTCCGCCCTGGGGGTGGGGAGGTCGAAGGAGCCTAGTGCAAATAGCAATCACATTCTAGAGCATACAGAGCCAGTAACAGCCCTGAGCCCTCGCTGAGATCCTTGCTTCTCTTGCAACTGCCTTAAGACTACCCTGGATGCCCGTTACCGGCCCTGTATGTTGCAGGACACAGGAGTGATCACCATACAAGCTTTTTTCAGCTTCTGTAAACTTCACAGTTGCAACACTGAAGTGTGATGGGTTGATGGGTGGTTTTGAAGGGCCAGCAGTGCCCCATTCCTCACCATGTCCATCTGCATGTTGGTGGGCTGCGTAGACGATGTGTGCCTTTCGGTGTCCAGACATTTTTCCTAATAAAAAAGTTTCGAAAGGCAAACTTTCAATTTTTTTTTTCGAAATGCCATTCTTTCAAATGACAATTTCTTTGAAAAAATGTTGAAAGTGCCGTCGACATGGGTAAGGGTTAGGGTTGGGGGGGGTGTGGTGTCGGGGTTGGGAGGGATGGGGGGCGAGCCCCCCAATACCCCCCCTAATATACACTAAAACATTGAAATGTTACATGGAGCTGTCCAGTGCTGAAATTACAGCAGTAGACAGCTCCATGTAACGTTTCAAAGTTAAAAAAAAAAGCATTTAAATGCCAACATGCACAAAAACTTTGAAACTTTGAAATTACAGCACTCGACAGCTCCATCTAACGTTTCAACGTTCCAAAAAAAAAAGCATTGAAATGCTACTTTTAACATGTAAAAGTGCATTTCAATTGAAACCAATCGATGGTTTCGAAAGAAATGCACTTTGCATGTTAAATATAGCATGTCACAGCTTTTGTTTTCAAAAGTTTTGTTTCAAAACTTTTGTTTTTCGAATCTTTTGATTCGAAACTATCACTATAAACCGTGCCTTTCACATGGACTGATTCACAGGGTTGGCAGCAGAAGTAGCTATCAGGACCCTACAGTTGTCGGGGTGGGGGTCTACAGCCCCCAAGCCGTATAGCATGGAGCAGTAGGTGGGGCCCAACCCCCCTGAGCCACACCAAAAACCACACTCTCGGGTCCAAACAGAGGACATTGTCACAAAAATATAAAACACATAACAGATCCTACATTCTGGTGGGAAGGTAACATGTAACTGGTTTTCGTAAACCTGTCCTCAAACTCTTCTTGGTTGATCCTTGATCAAACAATTGCTATCACTGTTTAAACTTGTTTCCTGCAGGATGTTCTCGCATGAGTGACACATTTTATGCAGCCACACCAAATATATTCAGCACCAACTACATAGGTTTATTTCTAATGAGACATAGCTACTGCATGAATAAGGTCGGAAAATGAACTGCAGATTATATAACAGTATTCACTATACATGTATGTGACTATTTAACAAAAGATTTAGCGGAAGAATGAATCCTGAATGTTGTGTACAAGGAATACTACGGTCCTCACTTTCCACAGAGGTGGCTGATAACAGTGGCAGCCTTAGTTTGCGCCTTAGGGTGAGCAACTTGCAGAGGAACTACTAAGGCCTTAAGCTGAGGTTGCTGGGAGGACGTTTTAGCGCTTGCACCACATTCCCACTAGAAGCACCTATTATTTAAGAGGTGGGTGGGGTTTCTGCCAGCTCAGCTTCACCTCAGGAAGCCACTGCTACTACCCAATACTTCAGGGATGGCAGAATTCATCTCCCAACTAAGAGGTAGGAAGTGGAGCCTGGTGGGTTTAGCAGGAGTAACAGCACCATCTCATGGCTGCCCCACCGTGCCCCAAATGGGTGGCAGAGCAGGCATGGAATCCCCAGAGTTCCCTGGCTCTAAGGAGGTGGGCCGGAGCAGGGCTGTCTACAAAACGTCCAATGAGGTGGCCTTCACCGCCTTGCTGGTCAGGTAATTTACTAGTCAGGAGTCCTTTGACATGGGGGTGGGGGGTCACTGCCTCAGTGCCACGTCAATCTGTATTCTTAATGAGGCACATCCTTTGTGCCTCTGCCATCTAGTTTTCTACCTGGGTGGTGGGTTTGTACCTTGGTAGGAGCAGTGGTTAAGATTCAATACATAAGAGGTGTAGGTAAATGGAATTCACCATGAGGAGAGAGGGATACAGAACCATGAGGTGGATCAAGGATCAATCACATTGTACATTTCGTTTTTATGTTTTGATCAGTAATGAGTTTCAAATTTCCACACAGTGGGACAAAGCAGGGTGTAGACGAAAGAAATGTCAGCTTACAAATGAAGAATGTTTGCCAGCGCAAACAATGAATACGTTAAACCGATGTATCCATTGTTTTGGAGAGACCTTCTGGAACATAAAGTACTGCTACAGAAGGCACATCTGGCAAAATAGTCATCAATCACAATTAACTACTACAGAGAGCGTGAAATAAAAGGGAAAAGCCAAACGTTGAATGGTGGGTTGGCTCTAAGCTGTCTGATGTTAAACTGCTCTCAGAAAGAGGTCATCTTTTCCCCTGCCTCCCAGACTAATCCCACTCTCCCAACATCCCTTGCCTTCCCTCTATGCTCCACCCACACAAGGCTCGCAACCTTAGGTGATGGTGTGAGGGTAAGCTATACTTTCCTCCTGACAGACATTGCCCACGCTAACCTACTTACTGTAAAAGCACCGTGATACCACCGTGATACCTCCGGATCTGGGCACCGTACAAATGCAAAAATAGAATAAATAACTCAAATAAATAAGTTGGGTATACAGAGTGGGGTTTACTTTGACAGCAACCTAAGCATTTCATTGCTACCACTGCAGCCAGGATTAAGCCTCAATGTTAGGAATATCATCCTCCACCTCACCCACCACTCTGCTTCAACACTGATCCTGCTCAGAAAATTGGACTACTTTGCAAGTCTTCTCTTTGGTTTTCCCTTCTAGTCCATCTCTACCCTAAATAAAGTTCTGAAATTCACTATACCCAGACTCTACACATCCCCCCATCTCTAAAGCCTGAGACTGTGCTGGATGGCTCTCCATGCAAAACCACGCTCTCTTTAAGTTCCTACTTCTGACCTTCAAATCTATCTATGGCCTTGCATTCCTATTTCCCTTCTCTCTCTCTGGGAAAGTCTGCATTAGATGTTGAAGGGCATCTCCGACCTCCTCTCAAACCCTCCCAGACTGACCCCCAGACTACCTCTCACGATAACATCAAGCATGTAAGCAAATACCTAAAGTGTTCATCTGTAGATTCCATTCCAGCAGCACAAGGCACTTAATGTGCAGCCCATGTAAATGTGTTACATAGTCAGTGTCCCTGGTCTTGTCTCCTAAGACTACCTTTCCACCACCTGGTTTACTCTCATTTAGACAACCGTCCTATATTGCGCATGTGCCCTATCCAGGAAATGCCTCCGACTGTATATTGTGGATTTATCAAAGTAAATTGCTCTGTGGTAATTTATTTTGACAGAATTACTTCGCGTTTGCAGGGAAGTAAATATATGTTTGCAAGGGTTAGGGGATATAGGGGGATTTGGGGAAGGGTTTGGTAGTGGAGGGGTTATGGTGGCTTCCTTTAAAAAAAACGCAGTAATGTTGTCATTTACTTCCGCTGAAGTGAAGGCGGTAAAACTACTGATGGCATCGAAAAATGGGAGCTTTGCTTTTAGCTACATAGAAAGCAATATCGTTCCCATTCTCATATACCCGCCCACATATTATTGGCAGTCACAGTCAAAAGCAAAAACATATTGTGCAGGAAATAAATCATAGTCGCATTGAATGGTAGACCAAAAAAGAACAAAAAACAACCATTCCATTCACGATTGAAATTGCGCGCATTCCATAGTGGATTTACAAAGTTTTCAAATTGCGGTTTTAACTTTCACCACATTACACTCTCCTCTCAGCTCTTGTTCCTTCCTCAGAGGCTTCACTTTATATACTCTAGTCTCTTGCCGACGACGAGCGACGTGTGTGGCATGACACGCACTGCTGGTCACGCCGCCCCACGCCTGACTCATCTGATCTCGCGCATGCGCCTTGCTGCCGCACCGCGTGCATTCGTCACGGTCACCAACTCGGCTGACTACAGTCTGGCATGCAGCCCGAGACCAGATGCGCAGAAGCCGGCAAGACAGCACACTGGTGGCGCACCAACGCCACCCAGAAACTCACCCAAAACAGCAAATACATTTCCAGGCAGAGGGCTTCTTTAAAATATAATTTCTATGCCATTTCATTTCCGGCTTTCACTTTTAAGTACTATCATTCGTCTACTTAACGAATAAAATGTGCACTTTATTCAAGAGCCTCTTCAAATCACAAACAGCATGATGCTGTATCATACAAGGGACTTGTCCGTCTAACACAGAAAACACAGTGGCATCCGGTGCCTAACAATCAAGACTGGATGGGAGCTGCATGCAGGAGTGGGAGGTAAAGCAGCTCAAACTCCCAAAGAAGCACGCAACATATAGTAAGCAAGACAAGCTCGGAGGACCTTCTGTCCTTGGAGGTAGGGCCAGCTCCAGTATTTGCGGGGCCCTGCGCAAGATTTTCGGGCCCCTATAATTTGCATATGTTCTGACATCATAGAAAATAACATCACAGAATGAATGTTTGAAACTCAAGGGGATCCAGTGTAGTTACATTAAAAGAAGTTGACAGGAGTAAGCCAATTGACAAACTCTGAAGTCCAATATATGAATGTTCACTGTTGTTATATATGGGGCAATATCTTATGTGAGGCTTTTTTGGCTTAATGGACAGTGTGAGCGGAATAACCTGTAGAGAATTCTAATTTTGGCAGATAAGGCATAGTGCGATATGATGATTTGCCCAGGAGCACACACTTTGGTTAAGTGACTAAGCAAGGATACAAGACTAGTCTGCAACTCAGGCACTTGATTTCATATCTTCCCTGCAGTAGTTGGTAGAAATGTTCTAGAGTGGCTGGCTTTCTTGTTCAGGCCTCTTAACAAAAAAAATGAAAGGGGTTCCAAAAGTCAAAGACTTTCAGCAGTGACCCTAAATAAGTAAGAATAGGAATACCAAATAATGTCTTTATGGAATTCTATACAATAATTGCTAGACTCATTAAAGGTTTATAGCAGGCAAACTTCAGGGGGTGAGTCACTGAATGGGTCTGTTCTTAAACACCTCAACTCAGTCTTTCATCCTTCTGAGGTCAAAAAATGAGTACCAACACAGGTTGGGTGATATTGTATGTATATTTTTTCTATGCAAAGCGCTTAAGCGTAAGTGCTATATAACAACACATCATTATCATTTGGCCATGGAAGTCTGCTTGCATTCACAGTAATTTGATAATATGGCCTATACACACTGATCCTAACGATACATATGGCGATCCATTCTTGTATGAAATGTATATCACATTATAGTGGTGATATAACCATATTTTTCAGTGTACTTAGGAACAATGCTATGTGATGCCACTTCCTGTTTTGTCAAGGGGTGAAAGGTCGTGTTCCATCGCTTCCCGCAATAACACTTCGGGGTGGGGTCAAATGACATCACTTCCTGTGATGTTATCAGAGGTCGTGGGTTGTGTGATGTCACTTCCGCTACCCCTGTCATTTTGGTGAAATGACGTCCCTGCTACTAGGGGGAGGATCTAAATATGCAGCAGACGAAGAAAGCTGAGGGTATTCTGTGAGATCCACTTGTGGCCTGACAACCATTAACCCGGAAACTAGCTGTATGCTTTTAATTCAGAAGCTACACATGAGGATTATTTTTACCATCAAAAGAAGAGAACCTCAAATTTCTTCTAAACATAAGGTCAACTTCAGATCTAAAGAATGTCTCCTGCAGTGACAGCAGGTTCCAGGGATGTCGGGCCGAGTTTTGCGTCTCTGGCAGACAGGGAAAAGTCAATTGCAACCTTCTATTAATACCTAGATATAAATGTACTAAATCCGGCGGGAGCAGCTTCCCCGTCAAAGCGGCACAATACTGGAACTCCCTCCCCCCTGCCTTAAGAGAAGACCTACCCTATCTACAATTCCGATCCAAGCTAATCCATTGGTGTAAGGAACACGATATCTGAACTCACATCACATGCAATCTCCTTAGCACCCACAGTATTTATTGTATATATGTGTCTTACAGTACCTCATTGCAATTATTGTATACATTTGTCCTACAGCAGTGCATACTTAACTCTGTATACATTTTGCTCTGACTGTTGATCATGCACACAGCATTGTAACCATATCTCTTTTTTATTCTGTATACCAATGTAACATAAGCTTAACAACCCTCTTTATGCCTTCGCGCCCTAATACCCTTGGGTCTGGTGCGCAATATAAATAATAAAACAAACAAACAAACAAATCTACTGCAGGATATCCCTGCAGTGCAATTGAAGCAGACCCTACTTACCGGGGAGATCCTGCGGTAGTGAGAGTAAGTAATTTTTGCCGGTCTTTAAACGTTACCAAAATCAGGGCAGAGCTCTGTGCATCGGGTTTCTGGGTCAAACGCAAGCAGACCATGAACCAAGGCACCCAGAGCCTGCAGCAGTTATGTGCGGGGTAGTGTTGGGGACCACAGAGTGGGGGATAGCAGAGGGGAACATGCAGGGCCCCCAGAAACGGACCGGGAAAGGGCTGCAGCCTTTTCAGTTTGGAATCTGCAAGGTCAGTCATTTGTTTCAAGCCTTTGGACATAGATCAGTGAGATCAAACCCAGGGCAGCATCACCCTCACCATAATGTTATGAAACCTTACCACTCCACAAATTATTCAAAACGTGACGATATCGCCAGCTCTCCCTGAGCAGCCTAAAAAAGTTGCAATAAGGCTTCAATTGCTCATTGCACTCTTATAGATCCCTCCCCTAAAACAGTTATTCTACTTTGTCATTCGGCCAGTCTTATAAAGAGGAAACTTGAATTTATTGGTAAACCTATTATTAATATATGTGGTGTTGAGAGTATTTTTTCTACCCTTTCGCATATTTTGTCAAGAGCACGGAGTGAGCATAAGCACATCATTAAGTTCATAACTCCATCTGCAAGTGAGCAGTGTGTTCTGTGTGGACACACTGTATCAACTGGTATCCATTATTCGTGAAGGGAGAGTCTGTTCCTGCTGACTATTATCCGGAGGAGGTGAATTGGATATATATACTGCCCTCCATGCGGAACGAGCAGAGTGTTCTGTGTGGGCACATTGTATCAACTTGTCTCGAGAGGACAGCTCAGGGGCAAGGCGCTTGTCTTGGAAGCAAGACGAAGTGGAGCAATACAGGTCTGATCCCAGGGTCCGTGCTCAGAAACCTCTGGATATTAAGCAAGTTATAAATAACCCATTTAAATAAAAAAACTGGTATCAGGTATTCGTGAGGGGAGAGTCTGTTCTTGCTGCCTATTGTCTAGAGGAGGTGGCTTGGGTATATATACTGCGCTGCAAGCAGAGTGAGCAGAGTGTTCTGTGTTCTCGGAAGCCAAGGAGCACAAGTGGGCGTTTGACTACAGCGGTGCACCCAGGAATTATTTCTACACCATGCCGGCTGCCACCCGCAGTAAGTGTGGCGAATCAACTTCCGGGGCACCAGTGGTCCAAGGATGAATATCGGTTTCTAACCCATCAATCAGCCCCACACCTCTAGTACACCAAAGGGAATCCGAAAAGATTGGAACACAAGTCAATTATAAACCTCCTTGTCCAATTTTGGTAACGTGGACGGAATGGCATGCTTATCTCTGCAAGGTCCTAGATCGTTGGTTAGTTGCAACACAGCGAAAATACAATTATAACCCAATGATAAAAGGGACTTTCCAGTCCAGGTTGTATAAAATATCTACTTATTATTACTACAAAGCACAGTACAAAATACAACCCACCCTGTAAAGGAACACAGAGGACAGACAGTTTCACGAAGGAAAGGGATGCACTCTGGATACTAAAAGGAGGGTAGTCGGTAGAGCAATCAGTCTTAACTGTTCAAGGATATTTGGTTTCATAACCACTGGGTTGTACATGTCACTAGGGGCCTTTGGAGAAGGACCAGGGGGACAGAACCACAATGTACCTGGTTCATGAGATGTTCCTGGTGCTCGACAGTGTAGAGTCGATTCCAGGACGCTTTGCAGCTCCTGCGACACAGTTCACGATGGGAGGCAGCTGCGAATATCAGGCGGCAGGCAGTTGGGCAAGAAAGGCTGGATGGACGGCTGCAGGCTGGCCTACACGGTGGCTCAGGGTCAAGAATCGTCTCTGTGCTGGTTGGCAGATCTGGAATGCTGGTCTAGGCGTCTCGGACGGATTAAGTGACTGCAGCGTGACAACAGTCAGTGTTGCACCCTGTCACGTTTCAAGGACTGGACTGCCTCAAAAATGTCCTTAAAAGATGGACGCTGGTTGATGCTTGTGTGGCACTCCTCCTAGCTTCTTCGCAGGGCTCATGGCATCCTTTCAAGGTGGACGGCCCAAAACCCAGGAGAGTGTTTGCAGGCAACAGCCTTGTCCTTTTTTTCAGAGACTCTCTGGTACTTCCCACCTAGGAAGCTTGCTGGCAGAACCTAGCAGGCCATGCTGTGTGCTGGCTGGGTACCGGTTCTGGAGCTGTTGGACGTGTCCTCTGAGTCCATTATCTCCCTCTGTTCCCTGGGAGATGTTTAGGGGAGGGATCTTACTTCCCTCTTGGAAATCCTGACCTTCCTTCATTGGCAGAAGATGTAAGGCAGACTGTACCTTCAGCCAGGGTCCAAATGAGTCCTCCTTGTTACTCCTTCCGAAGTCGTCGGTAATGCACGTTCTCAATGTCACTGGGCCTAGTAAGATTATTGTTTTTCCCTCCCTTGTGCCCCCCCCTTTGCCTCGTTGCGCCCTGAAACACTTGTGTATGGGCGCGATATAAATAAACTATCATATCATATCATCTGCTAAGTGAGGGGTTCAACCATCTTCCAAATGGTCCCTAGTGATTGGTGCAGGCTAAGCCTACCTTAATGAACCAATCCTGGGTCCCCACCAACAATCTTCTGTTATGCGTGAGATCAGGATCAGAGTGCTTTGTAACATGAAAGGTAAGGGGTGACAACCCTTCCAGACGACCTCCGACGAGGGTAGAGGGCATGAGCCCCCCCTCTTCCAGCAGACCACCCACGCAGCAACTGCAGACCCGCTGCATAGCACACGGCGGCCTGCCTGACCGTGTCCCTCCCGCTTGCCTGACTCCTCCATGCCGGGCGCGACGCGGCACCACAGCGAGGCTGAGCCTCGTTCCGGGCACATCAAAGCCCCTTGCCTCCGCCGGTAGGCGGATACGCCGGCCTGCACGAAGGCCTATAAAGGCGCTGTTTGGCCCCCAGGACCCCCTTCCAGACGACCTCCGACAAAGGTAGAGGGCAGGAGCCCCCCCCTCTTCCAGCAGACCACCCACGCAGCAACTGCAGACCCGCTGCAGAGCACACGGCGGCCTGCCTGACCGTGTCCCTCCCGCTTGCCTGACTCCTCCATGCCGGCGCGACGCAGCACCACAGCGAGGCTGAGCCTCGTTCCGGGCACATCAAAGCCCCTTGCCTCCGCCGGTAGGCGGATACGCCGGCCTGCACGAAGGCCTATAAAGGCGCTGTTTGGCCCCCAGGATCCCCCTTCCAGACGACCTCCGATGAGGGTAGAGGGCAGGGGCCACCCCCTCTTCCAGCAGACCACCCACGCAGCAACTGCAGACCCGCTGCAGAGCACACGGCGGCCTGCCTGACCGTGTCCCTCCCGCTTGCCTGACTCCTCCATGCCGGGCGCGACGCGGCACCACAGCGAGGCTGAGCCTCGTTCCGGGCACATCAAAGCCTCTTGCCTCCGCCGGTAGGCGGATACGCCGGCCTGCACGAAGGCCGTACAAAGGCCCTGTTTGCGCCTGTTAGCGCAATGGTAGCGCACAGGCGCTGCACCTTATCTACCTCTCCGGCTCCACTGAGACTCTCACGGTAAGGCCCTAGGGACAT
Organism: Ambystoma mexicanum; assembly: GCF_040938575.1. NCBI lineage: Eukaryota > Metazoa > Chordata > Amphibia > Caudata > Ambystomatidae > Ambystoma > Ambystoma mexicanum. Next base: position 557,412,384 of record NC_090941.1, on the reverse strand, counting down.
TTACTGCAGGACTCATATCACTATACTGTACCTGACCCGCAACTCTTGTAATATTGCATCTGCCATTCAAAGTCAGTTGCTGTTGACGCTATGTCTAAAACCAGCTCTCATTGATAACCTGAAATGCTTGTCCTACTGTTCACTGCATTCCAGCCCCGCTAACTAACTACTGCTCTGCCCACTAATGATCACCATGCAATGACACTTGGACTATGCCTGTATATGTTGCACTGTCCATTACCTATTAGGCCCACATCTGACGCTAAGATTAGGATATCTGTATAGCCGAACTCTGTTGCGCCTCACAACTTGAACTTGAGTCTGATCGCCCTCAATTGCTACTAGCCTTAGCACATAGGTATTGCCTAATTTTGTTTCTGATGACCCTTTTGCCTATGCACCCTGCTAGTGACCTATGCTATTGTGCCTTGATTGCTAAAATTGAATTTAGGTGACCCTTTACCTATGCACCCTGCTAGTGACCTATGCTTTTGTGCCGTGATTGCTAAAATCGAATTTAGGTGACCCTTTGCCTATGCACCCTACTAGTGACCTTTGCTTTTGTGCCTTGACTGCTAAAATCGAATTTAGGTGACCCTTTGCCTATGCACCCTGCTAGTGACCTATGCCTTTGTGCCTCGATTGATAAAATCGAATTTAAGTGACCCATTAGACTAGACCTCACGCTACTGGTTAACAACTACACTGTACTAGCCTTATCTTGCCCAATATCACAATGTATCTCCATGCGCATTACACAGTGTTACTGAGATCAATACTGCACATCTTGAACAGCCAATACCTAACCATGCTACCCAATTTACCAGCACTTGAGCCCGCATATAACCCATACACATCAACTGAAATGACCTCCACACCTTGCCCTGTTCTCATGAGGAACTTTAGATTACGTGCCAGGCTCTCAAGGCTCTATGACCCTCTATCTAAACTAGCCCACAATAAGGTGACTAGGACTCCATCCCTACACCCTCTTCAACTGAACAGTAGACTCCACCGTGAGCCCATCCGTGACCAGAAAAGTACGCACGAATCTGTGCGACCACCCCTATACCCAGTAGATCTCGGGATTAAGGGTGCACTAATAAATGCCCGCTCCATGGTAGCCCATGCTTCAGACATTGCCGACCTGCTACACAACGAAGACTTGGACTTCTTAGCAGTCACCGAATCTTGGCTCCACCCGACGGCAGGCCCTGCAATTATGCTAGCGGTACCAGATGACTACACGCTATTAAGACTTGATCGTACCCCCTCTAGAGGCGGAGGTCTTGCCATCATAGCCAAAACTAAATTCCCTATTACAATTGAATCACCCACTAATGTTACTTCCTGTGAATCTCTAACCGCCAAGTTAACACTATCTAATACCCAATCCATCTCCATTCACCTTATCTACCGACCGCCGGGCCCCTTAGGGTCATTTGAAGTAGACCTCACAGACATCTTATCAAACAATCTTAAAAATTCCTCACAACGCATCTTACTAGGAGACTTTAACCTAGGATTTAGCAACCCCGCAGACGCCAATGCCAGTACAATCAATAACACCCTAGAGGAACTGGGCTTCACCCAGAAGATCACTGAGCCCACCCATATCAAAGGGAGAACTCTGGACTGGCTAGCTGTGCACAACTGCCCAGTCCTAGTCTCTGCCATACTCCCGCAGCCTTGGACAGACCATTACTTGATCTCGTTCACCCTAGAGGCAACCCCAGCACAAGCTAACAGCATAGCTCCAGCTATCCAATCCCGAAATAAAAAAAACATCACCCCCGAAAACTTGATCCCGCTAATCACACCAACCTTGAATGTCATCCCGGTTCATACAGATCCATTCACGATGGTGGACATCTATAATAAAATCATGCTCTCATCCCTTGATGCCATAGCCCCTTTAAAGCTAAAAAAGAGCAAGCCCCGGAAACACATCAACTCCTGGTTTTCGCCTCATCTTAAAGCCCTCAGGCAGGAAAAGCGACGCTGTTAAAAAATCTGGCGAGCTTAATGAAAAAAAAACTTGAGCAGTCTAGCTTCCCAATATAAAAAAGAAATTATATTGGCCAAACAAACGTCTTATAGTACGCAAATCTCACAAGCTAAATCTAACACTAGAGAGCTTTTCACAATACTTAAAGAGGTTGAATCCCCGATCCAAGTGCCCGACTCATGTATCAAACATAAAAACTGGTGCACGGGCATACAAAATGCCCTAGCGAACAAAATCTCCTCCCTTAAGACTAAAATAAGCATTAAAAAAGAAACTCTGCTCTCCTCTACTGTAACGCTCACCTGGTTCCCACGGAGGCGCGGCGTCGAAGGCGCAGAACTCTGAAGATGGACAGGAAGGGCCCCTCTATTCTGGCTTCCCCGGCTCGTTGGATACCCTCCTGTACGTGAAAAGGGAGTATTACCAACTGTGGAACAATGCTCAAGCCTCCCACTCCCTTCCAACCCTCCACGATACCTCCTCCACGATTCCCCGTGAAGCCTCACCTTAGGGTTTGGAAGGATGAGCTCTCCATCCTGCTTCTGATGCAGGGGCGCGTTGAAACCCAGTTACTTCACTGGATTGAGGATTGATGGGAGTTCAGGTAAGCTTGACTGTTCAGGTAAGGCGCTGTAAAAGTTCTGTTCAAATGTTCAAGCTTAATAATAATGTTCGTTGTCTAATTGCAGCAAGCGCTAATGCTTATGTCTTTTTCCCCTTAGGGGCCGGGGTTCGGAGTGCCGGAGATATGGCGCCGACCCGAAGTGAAACAGTTCTGGATGAGCGCTCAGGTAATGTCTTTGCATTCGCTCATTCAATGTCTTTGTCTTTTTTCCCCATAGGGGCCGGGGTCCGGAGATGCCAGGAAGCGGCAGGACCCGAAATGCAGTGGGAATAATCCAACAGGTAAGACTTAAAAGGAAACTGAGCTTTCCTTATTCCTTTTCTCCCTCTCACCTTTGTTCTTGTCTTTTTTCCTCTAGGCGCCGGGGCGTAGCTGAATCCGGAAGATCGCTGCTGAAGATGGAAGTGCCTTGCAAAGGTGAGTAAAATGCATCGCTGCAGCGATCGAAACGAAATGCCTTTAAAATGATGTCTTCCTTTTCAGGGCCGTTGGAGAAATGACTCCGGGATGCAGATTTAGCAGGTAAGGGCTTTTCTTCTCCTATTCTCTTCCTTTCTCCCCTTGCAGGTGTTCCAGGATGCTGGCAGGCGTGGCTGAAGTCAGGATGCAGGAGCTGACACGGTGAGCGTCCAGCTGCTAGGTGCAGAACAACGCGAAGCATGTGTGGCTGTTCGGGTGGGGTTTAAATAGCCTTGGAAGAAGTTCCTGGTATGTATCCTTCCACCAATCAGGTATGTATCCTTCCCCGACCACACCCGGGTGGTGAAGTAGTCCTACAGGTTAAGTAGTCCCATTCAGGCCTCAAGAGGGCCTGGATGAAGCAGCAAGGTCTGCATCAGGTAAGTGTGCACCCAAGCACTTAAACACATATCCTCTTCTATGAGCCTGGCGCCTAAGGCGCCAGGACTGGGGTCCGCTATGAGCCTGGCGCCTAAGGCGCCAGGACTGAGTCCAAAGGGCCCCGACTTGGGCCCGCTGAGACTTCCCTGGGGAAAATGATGTCTGCCTCTGGGGTTGCTGGGCCCGGCCTGGCTCCTTAGAGGTAGGCATCATGACATCTACTAAGCCGAGTACCGCCTCCCATAAAAAGGCTCACCCGACTCAATCATCCCCCCAGCGCACAACCCCCCCTTTAACTTCCATAAAGTATCCACCAAAGAGGTAGAAAATACTATTCTCACCCTCAAACCTTCAAATTGCCACAGAGACCTATGCCCCGCTCAACTGATTAAGGATGCAGCCCGTGATCTCGCACCATTTATTACCAAACTAATAAATGCGTCTTTCACATCAGACACCGTACCTAATAATTTAAAACAGTCCTGGGTCCTCCCTCTGCTTAAAAAAACGAATTTAGACCCATCCACTCCAACTAACTACCGCCCCATCACCACAGTACCGTTCCTTCTTAAAATCATCGACAAATTAGCATACCACCAGATCCAACATTACCTTGAGCACTTCCATCTCCTAGGCGTCCGACAATCGGGCTTCAGGCCACAGCATGGAACCGAAACTGCACTTATAGATCTCAAGGCACAGATAGACGAGCTGAGAGACCAGGGCAAGACAGCACTATTGTTACTCCTCGATCTCTCTGCGGCCTTCGATCTGGTCGACCATGAGATCTTGTGCAACCACCTACAAAAAGCTGCCCACTTCTCTCAAGAAGCAACCAACTGGATCCAATCCTTCCTCAATAACCGCACGATGAGAGTCTTCTCATTGTCAGCAGCAGCCGACCCTACACCTATCACTTGCGGCGTGCCTCAAGGATCTTGCGTCTCCCCTACACTTTATAACATTTTCACAAAGCCCCTTTTCGATGATCTAGACGATTTGGGTATCACCTACACTAATTACGCTGATGATACCCAGATCCTCATCCCGTTGTCGGGGGATTACGACAAGGATTTGGCCTTCGTTAATAAAGTGTACCTCATCATCCAGGCATGGATGGCCTCACAAGGTCTATGCCTGAATGATGACAAGACGGAACTCCTTATTCTAGGCTCTACACACTACCTCAACAAACTGGGCCACAAATACTCATCGTTCACAATTGATGACAACAAGATCAAAGTAGCTAAGGAGGTTAAAACCCTCGGCTTCTATCTAGATTCCACCCTCACCTTCAACAAACAAGTGAATGCAATGGCCTCCGCCACCTCCTACACTTGCAAACTCATTAGGGCAGCCAAACCCTTTCTCTCCCCCACCAACTGTACCACCCTGGCCAGGGCGCTGATCCTGTCAAAGTTGGACTACTGTAACGCTCTATATGTAGGTTGTAACAAATATATCTCAAATAAAATCCAAATCCTCCAAAATAATGCCCTTAGAGCGGCCCTCAGTATCCCGAAGAAAGCCCATATCTCAGATTCCAGAAGATCTGTCAACTGGCTATCCACCAAGGACAAGATATTCCTTAAATCGGTATCTCTGGTTCATAAATGCCTCCACCAAGCAGCCCCTCAATACCTCATCGCCAGATTTACTAGACCCACCCTCTCTCGCCCATCGAGAACGGCCAATTCCAAACTTCTTCTGGTGCCCAGGTTCAAACGTACAATGTCTGGAGGTAATAGCTTCCCAGTAAAAGCAGCGCAATTCTGGAACTCCCTTCCTCCTACCTGCAGGGAGGACCTACCCTACCACCAGTTCAGAGCCAGGACTGTCCACTGGCTCAAATCTCTCGACTCATAATGACCTTCCGATGCCCAGATGCGCCACTACCATGTGGCTCCTTACCTCATTGAATGTAAATATGTATATAGTACAGCCTACAGTGTTTATGTCCTACCCTTCCTATTTGGTGTGATACGTCCGGCACTCTAACCGCAGCTGGACCTCACCCTACTGTATGTAACTAAGTTTTGCAACCCTCTTGCTGCCTTTGCGCCTGGCTACCCCTGGGTTTGGTGCGCATTATAAATAAATAAATACAAATACAAATACAAATATAAGTCCCACCCATCTTCCTGTCTATTGTAGATCAAAGTGTCTCTCTGGTTAATTGAGCTCTATGTGGCTCTTGATCAAAGCGCACGTCTCCCTTGAAGTTTGTGATGAGAGCAGACTTCCTGTCTCCCTTAAATCACATACTTCTCCCCTCTGAAAGGGGTCCACTCTGCATGGTTTGCCCACAGTAAATAATGGACCCAGACATGCCATTCAATACCACATACAGAGGGGTGGGAACTAGCTTCAAGTTGACACATTGCACATCAAAGAGGTGTTAGCCCTGCCTTCCTATTGTCTGTTCTGCGACCAAGCTCCTTCACAGGCTTGCCTTAATTATTTCTCATTAGTATGCACTGCCACCAGCAGTTGAGACACTAGGAAGGCAGATCCATGGAGCCTTTGATATTTTAATTAGGCTGCCCATGGCCGGAGCAGGTGTGCCTTCCCCTTTCTTGAGGTGCTTTGATGTACTCATGGCTGTCACAATCCAGGTGAACATGACAGGGGAGGACGCGCCTATAGGCTGTGTCCTCCCTGAGTACATGCGACTATGCATTCCGTGCAGTGAGCAGGGATAACGTGTGCGGAATGGCCTCACACATTTTCGGAGGTTGATCTCCCATCATTCCTTTTTTTAAAAAATCAGAAAGCCCAGGCGAGCGCACACTCCCCGCGAGGATGGCCAAATTCCTCACAGTAAATCTTGAGTCGCTGACCCTCTTTCAGCTCAAAGCTAGCCTCCAAACAATACAGCACTCTCTAATCCTTCTACTCTATGTGTATGGCTGTGCTTGAAAGGTCCAATCGTAAAATAGGCGTTTCCTTGGTTCCACTCCCTGAACCGTTAATTACGGCACAGTCTTCACCTCTTTTTGATGCTATTGAACCCGTTACAGTGGGAATTACATATGCCCAGGTGCTGTGTTAAGGTGAACAAGCTAAAAACATTCAGTCCTCTTTACAAGTGGAACAATTTTCTACCAACACGGCTGCCGAGCAGTCCATGGGACACGCATTGGGACACTTAGCTGTTCATTCAGTGATATCCCCTTTAACTTTGGACGACTCCATCATCTTGGAAGAATCATTTGTTAGACTCTGCAGGGGAATGGACCAATGTGTTTCCAAAGTCAGATGGTGTTTTAAATATGGTGCATTCCACTGAACAAGGGGCTGTTCAGGATGCTCCAAATGTGCTTAATCATCTTAATTCAAACCTTTTACCACAAAAAATATTAATCTTAGGAGACAATCAGATATTTTGCATTAAGTGGATTCTTTGGGACCTGTCGCCACCTCCGCACTGCATTTGGTTTTGGAGTCATTATTGAGGCTTTATGATAATATTCAAGAATTAGTAACTGGGAATGCCTTAAAACTTACCATGATGGAGGTGTATTTCCAAAGGGTGTATGGCTCATCAAAAGTTGGGATCAATGTTTTCAGAAAATGATGTGAATCTTTCATTGTAGATTATCAATACGGTTGCTTGACAAGAGGCCTTTACTACTAGGTGCTCCGATAATTAGGAGTTAAACGCCTAACAGCCCTACTCCTCTTGTTGAGTGTGCATCCAGATAAAGTGCCTCACCGGAGCTCTTTCACTCGCTAGAATTGTCTAGAATTATAAATATTGATAAGGATCTATCCCTTGTTAATGTGGATCCAAATAGCAGAAAACAAATGAGAAATTAGAAGAAAGCCCTAAAGAAAAGAAAAAATATGCCTGCAGCTAAGCTTAATGGACGTAATTCCTCATTAACATGTTTACGACAGTTACCAAAGGTAGATGGTATAATAGATCTCAGTATTCAGGGAACCCTTGACAATGTGACAAACTGTGAAATAGGGTCTTCAAAGCAATTGCAAGAGCAAGGTTCCACATTAGCGGTATGCAAGGGTGTACAAACTATATTGCATCCGATAAGGATGAGCAAAGAATCGACCTCTATAACCTGTACGTTTACGTGAGATATGGGCGCAGACCTGTGTTTTAATCCCCCTTTAATGAAAGAGGGCCAAGATATTACCGACAGAAATGTCCTTATCAGACTCTTTGCACCCAGCCGCAGTCCCTACTCTAAAGCAAAGAGGGACCCTACAAACCCAGTAGACAACATGTTCCTCCTTTCTTCAACCCACAAAAAAAACGAATCCTGTAATGGTGGTGACTAATCAAATTCCTCAGAAGGAGGGTAATGGAGCTCACGCCCCCTCATAATTCCCATTCCCACTCCTATCCCTGATGCTCTGGTATCCATGGTATGAGATCAATCAATTAGCGGCGAAGTAGTCTCTAGGGATAGGGTCACATTGTATTCCAATGAGTTAACGCATGCACTAACTGAACGTTATATTTCAAAGATTGTGGGGTGGGCAATCAACAAACAAATTAACTGTGTTACAGTGGTAAATAGGACCGAACTGCTGGTTATTTTCACACAGATCCCCTCATTGCTATCCTTGCATTCTGACGACATAGACTTGATGCCATTGCCTTTAGTAAATAACAATCGCATGGCATGTCCTTTCGACTCTGAGATAGTCTCCAACTTGGCATGGTAGCAGCAGGCGGATATTAAAACATTAGGTTACGATTTATATCTTATAAAATCGCTGGACGAGGCGAAGTCCTTTTTAGCTGCACACCTACAAGGGGCGAATGTGATAGAGGAAGATACTAAATCTATTAACATGGTAGTTCCCTCTTTGGTTACCGCTGCAGCCCAAATTTGCAATATTTTTCAAGAGGGACAGCATAGGTCATGGGTTGAGTCGGCTCTAAAAATGTTTGCTGTCATTAGACAGGGCCTGACGCAATCCTAGCCTTTCTATGGACAAGGTTTTGTCATGGAATGTTTGTGGTTTAGTCAACATGAATACATTCTTACAGGAGCCAGATTTCATGAGAAGAGTTAACATTATTATGTTACAGGTGACAATGCCAACGACACACTTTGATTTGAAGGGCTATCGTACCTACATTAACCCTGCCACTCGAGCCAACATTGGTCGCGACCGAGTGGGAGTTTGGCTATCGCGATTGATAGCAGTTTAAATGTTACATCGGAATTAATTCACACATCAGAGGGGTTGATGGCTGTTACGATCTCCTCAAATGTATCGCAAATGGCAGAAGTTCTAGTAAATTTGTACTAGAACCCTGCTAGGGCTATGGAATCTATTGATATGACTTTATCTGAGCTTTTTGAGAATTGGTTTGCAAAGCAACATGAGAATTCTATAATAGTATGGGGTGATTACAACTCTAATTGCGTGGAGGGTTCTAAATTGAACGCATCTAATATCACACCCCATACTACCAATATCAGTGTCGGCAGAGGCATGGCTTGGGACGATTTTCTAGCAGATTGGGAACTTACTCAACTTGAAGGGATGGCTTCTAACGATTCTCCAATTTACAGTTGACAAAGGGGAACGTTATCGTCAAGGATTGACTACATGTTTACATTACACACTTGAAGGTAAAAAGCATCCCCATGACCTTTTATGATCCTTGCCTAGGGGACCATCTTATTCTACATTTTGCTCCACATTTACCCCTCCCTGCATATGAGTTGAATCAAGTCCTTGTTTGTCCTTAGACAGGGGATGTGAGACAGGCATGGTATCAGGAGAGACACAGACTCAAAAGTATTTGTTTTAAATTATTTATTTAATACGGTTCCTGGGTTGGTGGAATGCCTGACTGGCCCTAACTCTAAAGGAATGTTTCCCTTAACTGATGTTTCTAATGTCCACTGTTGTCTAGTAGTCCAAAATAAAAGTCTGTCTGTGTCTAAACCTATGCTTTCCCTCACGCTTTACAAAAAATGTGATAGAAAGTCTTTTGAAAAGGAAAAATTATGATTCAACAAAAATGGCAAAACCAAAGTTGGTTTCAGGTGGTCTTCTCACCAGGTGCAATTTGGTCAATGTCACAAAGATGGGTTCACTCAACAGGGCTGTTCGAAAGACTTTCTCCACAGGGCTCTTACAGTGATATCAAATACCTTCATTGTCTTTAGGTTCATTGGGATTCTCTTCCTCAAGCTTCAACTTGTTCACTTTACTTTTCTCAATAGGCCTCTCAGGGTTCCCTTCTCGAAGCTCAGGCCTCTTCCAGCTTTCAACACAAAACACAAAGTCTACTTTCCTCAATAGGCCTCTCAGGGTTCCATTCCCCAAGTTCAGGCCTCTCCCAGCTTTCAAAAGACAAAGTCAGTTTCCTCAATAGATCTTTCATGCACCCTCCAAACCCCACCCGAGCTCAGGCCTCTTCCAGCTTTCAACACAAAAACTAAATATATCACAGTTCCTTTTTGGTTTTACAGGGTGCCCTTCCTCAAACGTAGGCCCCTCTAGTTCCAGATAGCAATTCAGTGGGTCAGGATGTGCCTTTTCCTTATATTCCTCCTTACATGCCATCCTCATATGCGGTAGATTCAGAGGCTTTCAAAAACGCCAGGCACTCTGCTTTTCCTCAGCGCAACCACTTTGATCTTTGCCCCTTTCTTTGTTTCTTACTCTTGCTTTCTTTTGCACTTTTTATCCTCAGGTGCTTCTTGCACCATTCTCATGTATTCCTTTCCCTTTGTTGTGCACACTTGCACAGTCCTTTATTCCTTCTCTTTGTTGTGCCTCGTGCACACTTCCTGCACTCTTCCAAGCACTCTTGTACTTGTTTCTTTCTTTATGGGTCGCTCGCACCCTTTTTACACTGTCTTTTCCTTTTGTGCCTCTTTACCCTTGTCACAGGCTTCTGGCCCTCTTTCCACTTGCATCACTTCATTGTTCAACTTCGTTCCATTTATTATTTCACACACGCGTGTCTCCCTAGTTTTGCGCTTACACTGTTACTATTTACTTATTTTAATTTTTTGCAATTTTTAAGCGCTCACACAGCCCGCGGGCATCGAGGTGTTGTTTCAGGAATAGTTTTTTTTTTTAGTTGCGTAATAGTTTTTTTTTGTCTTTGTTGCCTATTTATAACACGCTTAAATACCCAGAGGTTTCTAAGCGCAGACCCAGGGATCAAACCTGTGTTGCTTCACGTCGTCTTGCTTCCAAGGTGTGCACGTTGCTGCTGAGCTAACCTCCCAAGACAAAAACTAGTATCTTTGTCTTGTTGAAACTTCCTGTTAGCTTCAATTGAACACTCAAACAAATGCAGTCCTCTTTTTTATGCGTTTCTAGTGTTACTTTGTATTGCGCGCTTCACAACCTGGCTCTGCAATGCTTTCAGATTCACCAGACTGACTTCTGGGCTTCAGCTCCACCACAGCTCTGTTCCAAGGTCAGGGTCTCACCGCCTGCCCTTCAGATACTCCTAGGCTGTTTCACCGGCCCAGGGGAATGAGCATTAGCATTCACAGGTTCTGCAGAGAACCAGCATGCCTCTCAGCTCCCATACATGGACCCTTCTTGGCTTCCCGGAGACACAGCTCCCTCACCACGCTTCAGTTCTTTCGAACTGCAATGTTTCTGCATCCCAGTCTCTGGCCTCCAGTCCTGGGCATCTCTGGAATCTTGGCTCTCCTCCCAACTCACTCTTCTGCTTGCTCTCCTACTCACTCATCCATTTGTGTAAGACCGCACCTTTTATAGTGAAAAGACCAAACAAGTGGAGTCAGGTTTCAACTGTTACTATTAAATGCCTGACCCTACCTGACTCTATTAGTGGAACAACTTGAGTTCTTTCTAGGGTAGGTTTCCCTTATTTTTCCCATGTTATTCCTATGGGCAATCTTTACTGATCTTAGTTGCCTCTTCCTCGTCTCAGTTTTCATTGGAAATGGGGAGGGGGAGATGGGGTGAGATTGGAGATACACCATAAAGGCTGAGGGAGAGTAGGTTGGGGTATTTTTGGGACTGGGGGAATACCATGTCTTGCCCTCAGGTATCCTCCTCCCAATCCCTTGTGACCCTCCACTCAGGTGATACTCCTTCGCTTGGCCACCCCCAGGGTCGGGATCCAAAAGCGATGACCCTTCCCTGGCCCGTCCAGTTTCTCACAGGGTGGACTAACCCTCAAATGGAATAACAGATTGGGTTTTAGGTTTACCCACCTTTTGAGGGATGTGGTCCATAATTCTGGTCTGTTGTACAATATGCAGCTGACTGTTCGAGAAAGGGTGGACAAATTAAATTACATCATTATGGTATGTTTGAAATATGTAACTGCACAAAATTTCATAATGAATGTCAAAGTACTCACTCACAGTTTTTACCCAAGAATAGTAGCATCTAAGAGCTCTAAATGTAAGAGCATTACACTTTTAAAATGTCAGGGGTTACAATTAAGTGGGTGCCTAATTGCTAAGAAAAAGTTTTGTCAAATACATATTGTAACATTTCTTAAAATGGAACTTTACCTGAAGGACAACCAATTAATGAGGAATCATCTCTGTAATGGTAAGTGAGAAACATTCTGGGCCACTATAAACCATCCTTTAGGGTCATCACGTCTATCCATGGTTTCCCCAGTTAGATAAATCTCATGGGTTGAGTATTTTGAGAAATAGTACCATCTGCCGAAGGCTTTTTGTGGTCTTCATGATCCGACTGAGGGTCCTGTGAAGTTTGGTATCTGTGCATGGAAGGGAGAAGATATTGAAGCCATCTAGGGCCACCGGCCCTGACGAAATTCCACCTTTCATTTTGGAGAATGCTCCATCTCTGTGGACGTCATTGTTAAAACCACTATTTAATTATATTTTTGAGACCCACCAAATTCCATCTACTTGATCCCAATCAATTATACTTCCTATTTTCAAGAAAGGTGATCCCTCAAATCCTAAAAACCACAGGTCAATTGCTCTTATTGACACCACTAGTAAGGTTTTTGCACTCTTGTTATTGAGAGATCTAAAGACAGGTATCCAACAATCTTCGATCCTGTCCAGTTTCCAAGTAGGGTGTAGGCAGAATACGGGGACAGCTTTAAACGCCACCGTTATGGGCCACTTGCTGCACAATGTTAAACATAAGGGAATGGACCGATATACATGGCATGTATTGATATGATATGTGCGTTCCAATGTGTCATACGATCCATTTTGTGGACTAAACTGCTAAATTACAACATCTCACATAAATTGGTACAGCTTTTGGCCTTACTGCATAAGAATACTTCCCTAAAAATGTGCCTTACCTAGGAAGGCTCTCTCTCTAGATCCCTTTCATCTACTGTCGGCTTAAACCAAAGATGTATATTGGCACCTACACTTTTGAACGTATATGTCAGTGACATCGATAAATTGTGGCAGGTTCATAACATCTTGCCTGTTAGGTTAGTCCATATTAGGATACATTGGTTAGCCTTTGCCAATGATTTGTTTTTTCTGGCAGGTTTACCACATAACCTAAATCTGTTCTTACCACATGCCACTGTTAACAATTTACAGGGTGATGGATTCAAATCATAAATTCTGATATTTTCCAATATGAATAAACCTAAAACTATGTGTTGGGTTTTGGGATTGGAGAGACTACATTGGGATCCCACTCTAAGATATTTGGATTTAAACTTTCCAACTCTTCCTCTACCTTAAAGTGGAAGGCTACCATGAAAGATAAACTTTGCCCTCTCACTTCACATTTGTAGTGTTTGTTCTCTAAAGTGTGTACGTTTTCGATTCTCCCAATCTTAAGATATTATCTAATGAAGATAGAGCCAGTTTTAGTATATGGTCTAGACATGTCTCTTGTTGACCTTGGTAGTCATTGGAATTTTCTCCAGGGCAAACTATGAAAGGAGGTGCATGGTTTATCTCTCTTCATACCAAATTCAATAATTTATCACAAGATGAGCTTAATATCTTTACAGGCCAGTTATTTTGGAGACAGCTAATGAGTTATGCTAAGTTCATCAAGCCACCTGAAAATTCACTTTATTGCATCCTCAGCAAAATAGTGAAGGATGCATCCATTCAATCAATTAATTTGTTCAAACATAAAATGCAGGGTGTTTTCAATGAAATTGGCTCATCTGAGGAAGAATTAGTCAATTGTTGTAGGGTGAAAAATCAAAACTTTTTAGACACGAGTGGATGTTGACAATTGATTCAATCAAACGTATGCGCAATTTCCACAAAAAGAGAAAATCCTGTAATGCATTTAACGCGTTTTACATGTAATAAAATGTGTGCATTATATGCGTTTTGAACTGAATCAGTTGTCTACTAGATAACTGACAAAATACTGGAACTCTCCTAATACACTAGGCACTTTGACAAATCGCTGCTTTTGTACTGTGACAGACTCTTTGGAAACTTTGCTGCACTGAGTTACTGTTTGCCTTTTAGTTTGTCCAGAATTATGTTTTCTAAAGATCTTGACTGTTAAGATTCCGAATTTTCAATGAATTTGTTCTGGTCTAGATTGATGTGGGGTGAAAATGTTTCATTAATATTTGCACTTGATCACTTTTTAAATGTTGTTTTAAAGCAACTGACATGATTTTTAACTGTGTTTAGTCTGTATGCAATCTTTAATTAATTATGAAATTACATTGTTAATCGTAAATGTTGTGTAAGGTTTGCTGTAAACCATATCACAACATTTTTATTTAAAAAAAAAAAATACTCCATCTGCAAACATCTTTTAGCGAATAATTTCATGGACCAAAATGGTTGAGCAACGGTGAACCGGAATAGTGTTTCCGCTCAATGCAATGCTTCCTTTGTTTTTGGTGCCCATTCAATGACCTACCATCCACGTCCCTGAAGATCCTTTTAGCCAAATGCTGCCTTTCTTCATCTCTACCATTCCCAATGGTCAGCGGCTTCCGGGTTGGTGGACCTGTATCTACTGCACGTTTGCCAGTCATGTCAAACCGGAACAACAAACCAAGAAGGCAGGCGAAGCCGGCCCCCAACAAAGGCCCAAACAAAAGGCTGTTGCTGCCCGTCTGGGCATGATGGGCCCACGCTCCAATCAACCTCCTATTCCAACTATCACCTTGCATCCAGCTCACCCGCTCAACAGCACCAGCCTTCCCATCCACCTTTCAGGCACAGGTAAGTATGCTTACACTACTGAGCCTACAAGCATGTGTTCTGCTATTACTCTTTACTGTGCAAAATGTATCAGTACGCCTCCTCCCACTTACTTCCTCCCCCTCTCCTCCCCATCACCTACTCCCTTTCAACCCCCAGAAGGAACAAGTTACTTACCTGTAACTGTTGTTCTCCAGCATGGGTCTGGCATGGATTCACATGCTGATGAATATTCCCGTCGTCAGGCTGGGAATCCTCGGTAAAGAAAAAATCAGTATCAGTTTCGTTTCTGATCTGTCTTTTTTAGTAGTAACCAATCACTGGTCTCTGGGTCCTACTGCCCCCAGCCAATAACTGCCCTCTCCCTAAGCCCCGCCCCTGGCAGCCATCCCCAGAATTGGTAGCACGTAAAGTGGCAGTATGACCAAGTGAAGAGCCGCAGAGGGGTAGGAGGGAGGGTTCACATATGAATCCATGCAAGACCCATGCTGGAGAAGGAACAAGTTACTTACCTGTAACTGCTGTTCTCCAGCATGGGGTCTGGCATGGATTCACATGCTCATGAATATAAGAATACATAGCAGTACACACATGCACAACCACGGGAGGTGGCAAGGCTCAACATTAAGCATTAAATAAACTCAACATTAAGCAACTCCTACATCCTCACCAGGCCCACCTTCAGGCGAACAGGTTGCGCAGCACTGCTTGGCCGACCCTGGACTCCTCTCTGGAATCCCAGTCAACACAGTAGAATTTCATGAAGGTGTGCGTCAACCTCCACGTAGGAGCCCTGCAGATGTCCAGCAGGGGCACACCAGACAAGAACGCCGTAGTAGAAGCAATCGCTCTGGTCGAATGGGTTCTCGGACGGCCGGGCAACGGTCGGTTTGCCAACCGGTGACAGTGCATGATGCAGCCGGAGAGCTATCTGGAAATGGAAGCCTTCGAGAGGGCCTTCCCTTGGTTCACAGGTCCAAAGTTCACAAACAGCTGTGATGTCTTCCGAAAACTCTTTGTGTGGTCCACGTAGAACTTCAGCGCTCTAGCTACATCCAGCGAGTGCAAAATCCTCTCGGCCGGCGACAGAGGCGACAGGAAGAAAACTTGCAACACCAAGGGCTCGTTGAGGTGGAAGTCCGACGGCACCTTGGGCATGAAGGATGGGTGCGTCCTCAGCCCCACCCTCGTCTCATGGAAAGTCAAGTATGGAGGCTTGCAGGATAGGGCCTGGATCTCTCCCACTCGTCGTGCAGAGGTGATGGCCAGAAGGAACGCTGTTTTCCACGACAGAAATTTCAATGGTGCCGAATGCATAGACTCGAATGGCGGCCCCATGAGCCTGGTCAGCACCACGTTGAGCTCCCACACCGGGGCCAGAGCCTTCACCGTCTGAAACGATCGGAATAGTCCCTTCATAAACTCCTTCACCAGGCGATGAGACCACAGGGATGACCGTCCCGTAGTTCTGGTGTAACGGGAAATCGCTGCAAGATGGATCTTGATGGAAGCGTGAGCTAGCCCCGCCTTGGCCAGCGACAGCAGGTACGGCAGCACTTGAGGGGCCGTAATTCGCAGAGGGTTAATCTTCTGTGCACGGCACCAGACAGAGAACCTCTTCCACTTGTGTCCGTAGCATTTCAGAGTTGAGGACGCCCTGGCCTTTGCAAGTACCTCCTTGCAGTCCACCGGGATATCGTACCCTCCAAACTCTAGTGCTGCAGGAGCCAGGCCTGCAAGTTTAGCGACTCCGGGTCGTGATGGAGGATGGCGCCTCCTTCCCTGGAGAGAAGATCTGTGTCCATCGACAGTCTGACTGGGGGGGACGCTGAGAAGTCCCAGTTCCAAGGAACCAGATCTGTCTCGGCCACGCCGGTGCGACGAGGATCATCCTGCACCGGGACCTCTTGAGTTGGTTGATGAGTCGGAGCAGCAACGGCAACGGAGGGAACGCAAACAGGAACAGGCCGCCCCAGGGGAACGAGAAAGCATCGCCCATGGAAACCTGCTGGTGAACCTCTGGCACTTGGAGTTCGTCGCCGTCGCAAACAGGTCGATCTGGGGTTTGCCCCATCATTGGAAAAGTCGATCCACTTGATCCTGACACAGCTCCCACTCGTGGCACGAGCGCAGTTCCTTGCTGAGGGAGTCGGCGATGACGTTCTTTATTCCTGCTAGATGGAGGGCACCAGAAACATCCCCTGGCCAACGGCCCAGTGCCACAGATCCTGGGCCTCCTTGAACAGGGCTGGGGATCTGGTGCCTCCCTGCTTCTGGATGTGGAACATCGTGGTGGTGTTGTCGGTGAAGATCCTCACCACCTTGCCCTTGAGGGACGGGAGAAACGACCTGAGGGCCCAGAACACTGCTCGGAGCTCCAGGATGTTGATGTGGAGTGACCTCTCCTCCGGTAGCCAAAGGCCTCTCGCATGCAGATCTCCGATGTGCGCTCCCCATCCCTCCATGGGGGCGTCCGTTGTCACCGTCTCCTGATGTACTGGGGTCTGAAAGTCCTTGCCCACCGTGACATGCGCGCGGGTGCCCCACCATCGGATCGCTTGGCGGAAAGCCTCTTTGAGTGGGATCCTGTCTTCGAAGCTGTCCATTGCTTGTATCCAACGGGCGTCGAGGAACTCTTGTAAAGGCCGCATCCATAGCCTGCACAGGCGCACCAGGTAGATGCATGAGGACCTCATTCCGAGCAGGGACTTGATGGATCTCACCGTGGCCACATCCATGGCCAGCAGGCGCTGCACCTTGCCCAAGATGGCCTTCGTCCTTTCCTCCGACGGCGAGGCCAATCGCGTCACTGTATCGAGTTTGGCTCCCAGAAACAGTGCGACCTGCGACGGGAACAGGTGGGATTTCGAGTAGTTGATGGAGAATCCCAGGTCCGCGAGGCGTTGGACGGTCTCTGCTGTGTTTTCGACGCAAGCTCTCTTGTCCTTGCACGGATGAGCCAATCATCCAGGTAGGGGTAGACGTGGATCCCCCGCAGGCGCCGCTACTGGTGCGAGGCACTTGATAAACACCCTGGGTGCCGACTTCAGCCTGAATGGCAGGGCCTTGAGTTGGTAGTGCCGCCCCTGGACTACGAATCTGAGAAACGTTTGGTGTCCCTTTAGAATGGGGATGTGGGGAAGTCCAGCGACGATAGGAAGTCGCCCTCCTCCAGCTGTCCCAGCATGTGCTGGAGGGTGACCATCCTGAACTTTTGCACCTTGATGTATTTGTTTAACTGCCGCAGGTCCAGGATGGGGCGACAACCGCCTGTCTTCTTTCTGATGAGGAAGTACCTTGAGTATACTCCGGAGCCCCGGAGCCTCTTTGGGATGAGCTCGATGGCACCTTTCTTGAGCATAGCCCTTACTTCTAACAGCGGTTGAGGGACGTGATTTTCCATCCTGGCCACGGGAGGAATGCGGGGGCATTTCTTTAGAAATTTGAGTGTGCCCGTGGGGCAGGGCATCCAGCACCCAACGGTCGGTGGAGATGGACTCCCACACGCTGACGAACTTCGCCAGCCGGCCTCCCACCGGGGTGCTCAGGTGCGGGCCCGACGCTACGGCCGGTTCAGTCCTGCTTGGAGGCGGCCTTGCCACCTTGGCCACCTTGGTGATGACGACGAGATCCTCTTGACTTGCCGCGTCCTCTGTAGGCCTCCTGTGACGAAGAGCGGGCTGCCTGGCGGTACGTCGAGGAGCCGCCACTGGATCCCTTGGAGGCACCCTGTCTGCCTCTGGCGTTCCGAAAGGGCAGCCGTCGTTGCTGCAACACTCCCAAGGCCCGAGCCGTCTCCGTGTCGGTCTTGATGGCCTGAAGTGACTCATCCACTGTTTTCCCAAACAGGTTGTTCCCGTCGAAGGGCATGTCCAAAACTCTGGTTTGCACGTCCTGGCGGAAATCAGTTTCCTTGAGCCATCCCCGCCGTCGAACGCAAACACCGTTGCCCAACTGGCGGAATCCAGTGTCAGCGATATCCGTGGCCACCGTTATGGCATGGTCCGACGCCACCACGCCTTCCTGTAGGATCTCCAGTGCCTCCAACCTCTTGTCGTCCGGTAGGAAGTCCAGCAGGGGAGCAATCTTTTACCACAGCTCCCTGTCGTAGCGGGCTACAATCGCTAGGGCATTGGCCGCCTTAATTGTCGTCGCCACAGACGAGATGACTCGTCGTCCCATGGCGTCCAGCTTCTTTCCCTCGCCGTCAGGTGGGGAGGTCGAGGTTGAGGATGACGCCCCCGCCGCCTTCTTCTTGGCTGCCACCGAGACGACCGAATCCGGGGTCGCCTGTGCCCTAAGGCACAAAGGGGCGGAATCGGGGACCCAGTACTTCTTCTCGTACCGATGCCTCTTGGCAGGCGTCGTGGACGGGTTCTTCAGGAGAGCAAGTCCCTCCTCCCAGATGTCGTCAATCAATGGTACTGCAAGGACCGTCTTCCTCTTGGCCTCGCGCCGCTGATAGAGGAAACCTTCCTTCTTCTGTTCCTCAGGGCAGAGCTGAAAAAGCTCAGATGCCATGGCAATCATGGCGTGGAAGGAGCCAATTTAGTCGGGCGGGGAGGCCCGGGGGAGTGGTGATGGAAGGCCCATCCCGTTGTCACCACTGTCGTCATCTGTCCCTGTCATGGCCGTATCCGTTCCCGTGTCATCCCTAGGATCAGGGGAAGGAGATGAAAGCTGAGCGGGCCGCGAGGGCTGGAAAGGCAGGGGGGATGAACTCTCCTCCGCTTGTTTGGAGGGCTTCCCGACGGGCCTGGCTCTGTTGGGTCGTCCGTTGGGGTCAAGGGCAATTTCGTCCTTATCTCCGTGCATAAGGTATGGATTGTCATCAAAATGGCCACCGAGTTGTCCTGAGGCTCGGGCACTGGCTGCAACGGGCGCAATGGTTGCTCCTCCTCCAAGGGAGTCTCGTCGGCGCCACTGTCGCTTTCTTCGTCCGCCTCCTCTGGGTTCCCCCCGTGGGACTGGACCTCCACGAACCTCTTGTTGAGGTCCTTCACGACTTCAACCAGCTCCTCCTCAGAGGCTGTATCCGTGTCTGTGACGGCCACCGCCCCCCGCCCCCTCTTTTTCCACCGGGGTCTTCACTGGGTCTTATCGATGGGCTGAAAAGAGGATTCCCTCCATGGTGGCAGGGAAACTCTGGGCCCCGAGGTCGCCTCCACTGGGTTAGCCTCCACAGGCTTCGCCAGGGCCGCCACGACTCCCTCAATAGAGGCCTTCACAGGGTGAATCAAAGCCTTCACCACCTTGGTCGACCGCGGCCTCTCCAGAAGCTTAGCCGGGTTCTCAGATTTTCTCTTCCCCGAGCCAGAGCGTTGGCTCGTGGTTGATGGCGTCAGTGAAAGTGCGTCCTGCCTGGCAGCCGAGGAGCCCGACCCTTCGGCGCTCCCGGTGCCCGCGGACTCGCTGTGCTTTGCCTTCTGTTGGGCCCCCGTCGCCGGGGCACCCTCACAGGACTTAGAAGACCGCTTGGACTTCTTCTTCTTCTCACCTGCTGGGCCCAGCTGGCGAGGCGGGTCCGACAATCCCTCATTGTCCGTTCCAACAGGTTCTTGCAAAACACACAGTCCTTTTCCACGTGCGTCTTGTCTTCGTGAAGGCAGTAGAGACATCTCGAATGCTCATCCTCCTTGAAAACATTCTGTAATCCGCATCCAGGGCAGTTCCTGAACAGCTTGGATCCGGGTGTCGAGCTTCCCTTGTGCTGGGCCATGTCCACGAGGTAGGCCTCATATCTTCTGGAATCCTCCAAGAAGCGTAACTCGACAAAAACTTCGCCCTTGAGGGGCATAGAAAATTCTGAAACGGGTCCCCGTTGATCGGAAATAGAAATGGTGGAGCTTGAGGCTCGATTGACCGAAAAAATTAGATTAAACTCCTTGAAAAAAAGCAAAACGCAGTAAAAGCTCCAGAGCTATAGCACGAGGACTCCCAACACTTGAACGTGCGGTAAAAATCTGAGGATGGATGCCAGGGGCGGGGCTTAGGGAGAGGGCAGTCATTGGCTGGGGGCAGTATGACCCAGAGACCATTGATTGGTTACTACTAAGAAAGACAGATCGGAAACGAAACTGATACTGATTTTTTCTTTACCGAGGATTCCCAGCCTGACGACAGGGAATATTCATGAGCATGTGAATTCATGCCAGACCCCATGCTGGAGAACCTTATTCACCCCCATCAACTGTGCACACATTGCTCACACTGATCAATACACAAACCTCCTCTCAGTGCCAACTCCTCACATAACCACTGTATCCAAAAAAAACAGAACACCCCTTCCTCTCACATCTCGGGCCGCCCACCACCAACCCAGCAATGCACCTACAAGCAGCATACCTTGCACACCCATGCCTACTACCTGCTCCATTGATTCCCGGGACACCAAATAGCCTCGCCTTGGTCTTAACTAACTCAGTCAGCTGCCACCCACACCCAACCTCCCATGCCAACCACCTCCCTCCCCCGCCATCAGATACATACACCGCTGTTAACATACTATGACTCCCGTCCTTACCAACACAGTGATTGAGACCGCCCCTTTCATCGACAGCCCAGGCACACCCCCTTACCACACTCCATCAAGCACTGCCTACTCCGACAACACTTCTAATAACCTAAATACCAACCCTTCTACACATCTTAACTGTATCCTAATCAACGCCAGATCCATCACGGAGCATGACCTCATTACATCCAACAATGTACATATCCCCGCAATCACTAAAACCTGGCTCAATGCAGCTGCTGGCCCTGCACTTTCCATCGCCATCCCGTCAGGATACTCTATCCTTCGCAGTGACAGGCTTGCAAACAGAGGCATTGGCGTCGCGCTCATACATAGAGAATCCATTCCCCTCAGAGCTGTTGCCTCAGTCACCCAACTGCGATTTACTGTCTACAAAATTCTCACTATCCCCTGCCTCCACCATCTCCCTTCACCTTCTCTATCGCCCCCAGGACCAACCACATCCTTTGAAGAGGAACTCATGCAGCGTCTCACCACCAACCTCAAGCCCAACTCCAAACTTCTACTCTTTGGTGACTTCAACTTAGGCTACAATAATCCTATTGACAAAGATGCCACTGCACTTTCCAACGCTACCATCGCTTTGGGCTGTTCTCAATGCATTCTAGCCCCCTCCCATTAATTAGGGTGCAGAGTCGACTGGCTTGTCGACCTTAACTGCAACACCTCAATCCTCTCCAATACACCTGGTCTGACCATCACATCTCTTTCTCCATCCCCACCACCTCACACCCCCACCCCTACTATATCACATTGCACTGCAACCTTACAAAACACTGCCTCCTCCCCCTACTATCTTACCACTGTTTGGCATCTCTTCCAAAAGTCAATCCCATCTACTCTTGTTGACCACTACAATAACCTGTTCTCCCATGCCGTCAACACCCTTGCACCGCTCAAACAGCGCAAAGCCAAACCCATGAAATGCAAAAACTCAAGGTACACTCCCGACCTTCAAGCCACTGCAGCCAGAAAACGAGCCATCGAGACAGAATGGCGTCAAGCTTCATCTGAGACCAACAAATCGCGCTTTGCCATCATCGCAAAAGAATAAAGACAAGCCATACATGAAGCCAACGCCTCCTTCTACAATGATAGAATTGCTACTGCTAAAACTGACTCACACAAACTCTTCGCCATCCTGGGAGAACTCGAAACCCCAAGCACCCCACCCTCCAACTTCACCAAAGATTACCCCATGTGTGGTGAGGTGCAATACGCACTCTTGAGAAAAATCACTACGCTACAAAACAAGATACTTATAAAATGAACTGCCGTCCATGCCATTTCCCAGCTCACCGACCCCATAACACCGCCCCTACATCACCATTCAACTTTTACCCTGTCACTGAACCTAAAGTCGCCCACCTCATCTAAGGTCTCAAACCGTTGTGTTGTAATGGCAATGTCTGCCCAGCCACTCTCATCAAATACTGCACAGAAGCCATGTTGCCACTCATCACTGCCTCCACTCTCAAGGAAGCCTGGATCTCACCCCTGCTCAAAAAACCTTCGCTCGATCCCTCTATGCCTACCAACTACTGCCCCATCACCACTGTCCCCTTTCTCATCAAAATCCTTGACCGAGCAGCCTACCTCCAAATCCCAAACTATCTGGAACGACACCACATCCTTAGTCCCCACCAATCTGGCTTCTCCCCAGTATATGGAACTGAATCCACCTTGTTGGATCTAAAGAACCAACTTAATTACATCAGAGACTCTGGCAAACTTGCCCTCCTCCTGCTTTTAGACCTCGGCGCCGTCTTCGACCTCGTCAACCATCAATCAAACACTCTGCCACCATCTCACCACCACCTCCAATTTCTCCCCTGAAGCCACCAAATGGATTGCATCCCTCCTGGAAGATAGAACATTCAGAGTCTTCTCTGGCAACTCCACCACCCCTCCCACTCCAGTCTCCTGCGGCGTTGCACAAGGCTCCTGCATCTCTCCCACCCTCCACATCTACACAAGACCCCTTTTTGATCACCTGGATTCACTAGGCATCACATACACGCAGATGATATATAAATCCTCATCCCCCTCTCTGGTCTGGCGACCACCAACCGGACCCTACCAGTCTTAACTCCATTTATGAAACCATGCAAGGCTGTATTGCCTCCCACGTACTCTAAATGCCGACAAAACTGAAATCTTGCTCGTTGGCACTCAAGCCCTACTCGCCAAACTTGACACAGCCTATCAGACACGATTGACAGTATCACAATTCCAGTCTCATCAACAGTAAAACCACTGGGTGTCCACCTGGATGCCACCCTTAATATGACACAACATGTCAACACTATTGCCTCATCTGCAGCGCACACCACAAAACCCATAAACGCCAGCAAACCATTTCTCTCCATCAACAACTGCCTCACTATGGCACGAACCATTATCAAATCAAAACTAGACTAGTGCAATAAACTCATGGCGGTCACCACAGAAAAGAACATCAACAAGCTGCAAGTCATTCAGAACAATGCCCTCTGTGCTGCCCTTAACCTTTCTAAACGTGATCGCATCACAGCATCCAGAAGAGGGGTTCACTGGCTCTCTGTCCGGGAGCGGATTAAATTCAACGTCCTCGCCATCACTCACCGGTTCTTTTCCAATACAGCCCTGCCATACCTCTCACAAAGATTTATAAAATCCACCTCCACAAGACCACCTCACTCTGCCAACAGCCACTGCCTTATTGTCCCTAGGTTCAAGCGCAATAGAGCAGGAGGCTCCAGCTTTCCCGTTACTGCCCCTGGAACGCCTTACTGCTCTCCCTGCGCTTGCAACCATCCTAGTGGGCCCTCGGAAAACACTTAAAAACGTGGCTTTTCAACTAATTGGACAAACACTCTACTGGCTCTTTTCTATTGCCACTGATCTTGTTCTTCTGTAACCAGCGCCTAGATGCCTCTGGGTTAAGCGCGCTTTACAAATGCAAAAATAAATAAATGTTTAGGGTGTCAGGTCAGATTGCACAATGTCTTTCTTGTGCTGGCTACCCATTCAGCCCAGCTCATGCTCGCACAGCCAATGGTGGCAATATTGTGGAATCGCGCTTGCTGGAGATGCACAGAAACATGTTTTAAATGGACACTGGAATGTATTTTCATTCAGAGATCCATTACCTTGTCAGCCTTCCTTCTCTGTGATAGTGTGCAATTAAGCCATGTTCTGTTTCTGGACTCTTGCAATGCATTTACCACTCGGAAGCGATCTGAAAATTGCTTTACAATACTTCTGGTTCAGCCATC
This sequence comes from Ambystoma mexicanum, assembly GCF_040938575.1. Lineage (NCBI taxonomy): Eukaryota > Metazoa > Chordata > Amphibia > Caudata > Ambystomatidae > Ambystoma > Ambystoma mexicanum. The sequence continues at coordinate 557,387,996 of NC_090941.1, read as the reverse complement.
CATTTATTATTTGGCTACGTTATTACATGTTGTGCCCTCTATAACTTTGTGTCATCACTCCAGGGTTATCCTAGTCTCTTTTCTCTCCAGTTTGCTTCCTTGTGCTTTGTACTCCATTATCTTCCAGTCCTGGGTAGTTTCATCCTCATGTGCTACCATGCGCGTTTGAGTTGATGAGCACTTTCTCCTCAGCGAGTCTCTGTAATGTTGCTCCTGTTCTCACTGGTTGCCGCTGCAGAGCCTTACCTTTTTACCCGTAGAGGCTGAGGACTCATTCCAGTACTTCAGTGGCTAAGTCCTGCTTGTCTAGGAATTGGGAGGTGTGTGTGAAATTATTGCGGGTGAGATGAAATGGTCAAAATTCACCTTGAATTACGTCCCACTGCCGGGCTGGATTTTTACCTGATTCGTCACTTGTTAGACATATTTCCCCCCTTTTTTTTTTAAATAGCACACAAAAACAGAATTTCGGGGAAAAAAACTTTCTGGCCAGGAACATTTCAAATGGGAAAATGTCTGATATGTTTTTTTTAATGAAATCTCATTTTTTTTTGTTGCCTGAATGTTTCACGCCCCCCTGAAACATGAAATTTTAGAAACAATGAGATTTCAGGTGGGAAAACATTTGAAACTGCCAATTTCGCTCCTCAGGTGAAATTGACGAAGCATGAGTATTTTGCCTTGAATTCACCTATTTGTCTGTGGAGCAAATTTCATCCATTTCGTCCATTTCGTCCACCCCTAGGATTAGGCAGCGTGGCTATAGAAAAGGGTCACTCTTTTAACACTGCACACACAGCGAGAAGAGCGGGTTAAGCAAGTCACTGACAGAAGCATGTTTGTCTTTTCGCTCAATTCTACGATGTTTGTGTATTGTTTTACGTTCACTTTTATTTTTGCTGTGTCAGTGGCTCGACCTCAAGCACTTCCAGTAACACAACTGTGCCACTGTATGATGAACGACTGCAAGTCGTGACCACCAGGGCCATCCTTGAGCATAGGCAATCTCTGCTGCCGCCTAGGACCCCACGCTCATGGGCTCCCCGCAGGCGGCAGCTCCCATGTATGTACCAAGTGCAGAGTGCAATGTAAATGGGCTGCCCTACTTCCAGGTGTGAATCTCTTTCTTTCAGGCTGTGCTGTCACCTCCGAGCCCCCTGTGAGGCATTTGAGACACTTCCCCCACCCTACCTCACCTCACCTCACAGTGGCCCAGCAACGCCAAACGCTGCGCAAAAAGTCCAACTTGCGCCAGCAAAGTTAAGTACTAAGCTTTTTCTTTGCTATGGGAGAGCATTTAAATTGGAAGCAATTTGTAAGTGATGGTTCATATGAGTGACCGTTTATTTTTAACCAGACATTCATTTTTAACGTAAAAATAAAGCCCACACAAGCACGCGTTAGCTACCCAAATCAATGCCTTCTTTGAACACAATTAAAATATGTCACACCAAAATAACGTTTTTAACTCTCCCCTTACTTTTATCTATGTCTATTTGACTATAAAAAAGAGGGTTTTTTCTATAATGTCAGGTTTTCCTCGCATTATATATGAAGATACCTTTTCACACATTATTTTTTGCCGTGAGTCCAAGTCTTGAAAGTACATTTAGGAACACCCACAGAACATGTTTTAGTGCCACACTGAATTGCATTCTGATATTTGTAGTATGCCATTCAAGATGGAGCACTTCAATCGTACCCTTTTTGCTAAATATATTACACTAAGGATTTATATATTTGTCTGAGTGGTTTATTGTTGTTTGTGTACCTTTTCAAGGCATCCCTATACAACAGAGTATTGTTGAAAACCAAACATGGAGCTGAGGAGGGGAAAGTAGTAGAAGGCAAGTGGGTCATAATGATTTGCTAGGCCCGGGGATGGGGAGGTTGTTTTCCAGGTATTAGCCCTGTCCTGATTTTGGTAACATTTAAAGACCTGCAAAATGAGGTACTCTCACTACCTCAAGATCCCCCCAGTAAGTAGGGCCTGCTTCAATCACACTACAAGGATATCCTACAGTAGACGCACTTTGCCCTGTCTACCACAGATGCAAGCCCCGCCTGATATCCCTGGAACCTGTGGTCACTGCACAGCACCCCAGCGAGTGAGCCAATCACAGTGATCGCTCCTGAAGGATGCATACATGAAGTCATTCAAACAATCCGGAATCCCAAGGGCAATCACGCTAACGTATAAAGGAGGAGGGTAAAACAAGATGTGGGGGTTTCAAGAGTTGAAAGAATGAGGTGAATGACAGTGTGTTGTGGTGTGGCTAGGAGGAAAGATGAAGGAAGGATTTAGAGAAGATGTTGAGGAGTGGCAAAGTAGAGGAGATTCAAAGGAGTAAGAGAGGAGGAGGTGAAAGAACAGCCGAAATGAGAAGAGAACATCAGATGAAGGGAGGGGAAAGGGGATGAGGTATTTGGGGATGGCGATTTTAACCTTGCTGCTAATCAGGATTTAGATAGATTCACATCCACAGTGAGGGCACTACAAAGGTCTACATGCATAGTGCTGGAATCACCCACCGCTATGGGCTGGTAAACGTCTATACGACCCATCATCCGGACAAGAACAATCTTACCTTTTATCCATCAGTACCTGATTTAGCCTCAATAATTAATGAATTGTAACATATGTGTTTGAAATCCCATGCCTAAGGCTAGGGAATGAGACTGGGCTGACCATGGGTGTGGGTACCACCACCAGCATTCGTGATGCAGGCCCTGGTGGAGGTATTTGAGGGATACCTAAGGTTCTCACCCCATCTCTAGGCTTTTCTGCAGGCCATGTCTTGGCAATTGAAAATCTCCATGGCTGAATGGGAAGTATAAGGTAGCGGTTTAAACACAGAAAACCGGAATAATAAATAAGCAGTTACATAATATAGTGACTGTTACGCTTGTCAAAGAGCCATCAATCAGTTAATGAGGCCTGCCCACGGGAAGAACGATTGACCGCACTTGCAGGTTCATGCTAAGATCAGCATGAAGTTAGCAATACGGAAATTTAGACTAGCAAAATCAGCGACCAATAAGCAGGAACGTAGAAGCACAAGCCACTGACAGAATAATTCCAAGATGGCAGACTCAGCTTTTGTATGCTCAGCTAGAAGGGTGGTCCACTAGCCAATGCGTGCCAGCTGGGGAATCTGTAGTCTGCGTAGGCAACACCCGATTGCTGGATGAGCTCAGATAACCCACACAGCTGACCACAGTAAGACAGATGTCTAGCTCTATTCTGGCTCACCAACCTATTAAAATAAAAGTGCCGCAAAGGAAGATCATGGGACAAAGGAATCGGCGTGCCAGACTGCAGGTGCAGAGTGTGAAATGAGGAGAGGAGGTAACTGAAAGGATAGTGGGCAGAGGGTATGTGGAAGAGAGGGGAGTGAGCAGAAAGGATGAGAGGGAAGAAAGCAGAGAGCAGAAGAGACACCAGAGAGAAGGAGAAGAAGAGAGAGAGTGTAGATGAGGAAGTGTAAGGAGGAGATGAAAGCAGAGAGAAGGGGAGGGTAGGTGAAAGGAGATAATTGAACAGGTTTTTAGACCAACCAGAAAGGGAAAGCGACAGAACCTCAGGGTCGTACAGTTATGGAAAAATCTGGCATCTGACCACCGTCAGGGTGATTCAGGGGTGGGGTTTACTACAAGCACTGGAGGACCAACAAGATGTCCTGGCCAATCCAGTGATGACTAAGAAAGACCTAGCGGAAGCCATGAAAAAAGTGTAAGGCACTATAAATCCCAAAGACTGTGAGCGACTGTATATCTATCCAACTGGTGGCACTGAAATAAGGGAGGAAGAGGCAGGAGGAATTGAAGTTCACAGTCCGAAAGTGGACATAGAGTGTGCAATGCTCAGTGCCTGACCTGACTGGCTGTGAATTAACTTCATTACCAATTTCTACTGGTCTTGAGTCTTCTGTTGATCCCTCTGCACTGTCATGTTTCAGATAACCTGGTGGATGACAGAGGGGGCTAAGCTATGAAGAAACATCTCTGACCGTTACCCTGTACTGTTGAGGTCATATTTTCTGGCTGGGCTTCCCAAGGCTAGAGGCTGGTCCTTCAATGGAGATAGCATTCAGAATGTGGTATTTAAGTCAGCCATGCAGAAAGAAATTTGGAGTTATAAGCAACAAAAGCTCACTGGAACCGAGGAGGATAATTTGGGAAACATTAACAGTTTTCATATGGGGAATAATAATTTCCCTACAATCTGGGATACATGAGTGACTGTGGAGAGGGCTATATAGATTGGAGAATGACCTCAAGGAAATCGAGGTTCTGTTTAGGAACTCTGGTGATAGAGTTACTAGTAAAGACTACATAAGCAGAAGAACTTCCACCAGTAAATATGGAGCTGGAGAAAGACCTGAAAGGGAGCAGGCTTTGATAGCTACAAGGTTTAGGAGAACGGGGGATATACCCAGTATCCAATGGGAATTGGACTTGCAAGTAACTAGGGATGAGATAAAGCAGTTTTTCCGGTATCCCCTACATGGTCCAGTCTCAGACGATGAGCTGAAACAATCAATTGACTGATTGGGTGGAGGAAAGGCCCTGAGCTCCAATGAGTTATCTTCTGAATTTTACAAAGCATTTACATTCCTCAAATACCACATCTGCAGGCAACCACTCTACAACAGACTCATGCCATCAATCACACAATTCTAAAAAGAGCAGAAGATTCACCTCTTCAACCAACCTTAATGATTAACAAAGCACATAACCTGCCACTCACAAACTTCCACCCTCACCTCAGCATTCTCTGTCATGATACACAGTACAGAATCTCTCCCACTCCCTCACCTCCAGCTCCGCAAACACCATACACAGTTCTCCATTACTCCCCAGTTAGATTGATGCTTTATACATGCAAACCACAACACATAATACAATGCAATACAATACATTTATCTCTAGTCATGTCCAAAAACATGGAGGAAGCCATGTATTTATGAGCCTTTCCAGTACTTTTCGAAGTCAGACTCGATGTGAAGGACCAAAAGGAAGAGCTCCATAGGGTTGAGCCCTCACTGTAAAGGCCACTCCACCAGTGATGTTTGAATCACAAAAAGCTTAGTGAGCAATGCAGCATTTTGAATTACACCCTCTGCTTGACTGGTAGCCAATGGATCCACTTGAGGTTAGGGATGATGCAGTGTGTTCATTTCAGGCAGATGAGTGCCACATAGTAATGCATGTGTTGGACCTTGCTCAAGGTTTGAGAGATCACTATAAAGATTACAGAAGCAGTGATGCCTGGACATGACATCTGCAAGAACCATCTTTTGTGAGAAAGCTCCTCATCATAAGTCATTTGTAAATTCATCCAGGCACAGGTTAGAGCAGGGATGATTATAATGTGGTTTTATGTCCAGAAATTCATGAGTCAACTTCATTCATGTCTACTGTCTGATATGAATAAAGCCATCTTCAGGTATTTGCAAAATAACTCTGTGTGTCTGCATGTTTAGTGCACTTGAGTTTCTGCTGACAGCTTATGCAGGAATAGCTGGATGAGAGGTTTCTGAATGGAGCATAATGGAAAATAAGTAGCCCAATTCCTTACCTTAGAATGCTTTATGAAAGGTGGAAAGGACTATGAATTTCATTCTGAACTCAAGTGGGTGCCTGTGGAATGCTCTCAGCAGGCCTTAAGGGTTTTGTGTCTCTATTTGTTAAAACACATTCTGGTTACCACCATGTTTGCACCTTTTGGAGTTTGTGGGCGAGTTCCATGGGAGGCATTTTTAGAATAGATCCCAATGTGCCATGTTTAGAGTTCTCTCTTTGTAGAAGGTAGATTAGAAGATACATTCCATGGGACTATTTGGAGTGCTAACATGACTCCTAATTTTTTGATCTACCCTTGAGGGTAAATCTAAATGTGACATACTTTTACCTACTTGATCGTTTTTTAAGCACCTAAAACAGTGAATACGTTCATGTTCTCATATCTGCTTGGATAATATCTGTCAGAAGATGTATTATGCGTGTATCCTACAAGCTTTTAGCAGAATATGGGTTGCGACACAAAAATATTGTTATTATGAAAAGTAACTTAGCATACTCCAACACTTTTATTATGTGATGCAGTTCAGGGCAAAGCACATTAACGTTGGTGAGGATGGTGAACTGATTGTGGAGGAGATATTGTGACAGGTGTGGCGGGTCAGGAGGAGGACTCGGACCAGAGGACATGTTCTTAAGGGTTTTATTTAACTTGCAAAATCTTAGCTACAGTGACCTTGAATCGCTACAAGAGTGAACAGACTCTAACGACATAATTAGCGACCTTCAAGCTGGGTTTAGGAAGAATAGGGGGACAGTTGATCAATGCTTTATGATCTTGTTGTTGGTCCAGAAATATACTATGCTCAAGAAAATGAAGTTGTACTGATTTTTTTTGGACCTCAGAACTGAATTCTTCATGCTGTGTCGAGAAATATTCTATGGCAAATATTATTGTCTAGAAAGGCTGCCCCACAGGTGGTCTGGATCATTGAGTTGTTGTACTCTGAGAACCAGAAACTTCCTCCTGCTTAAGTTACTCTTTTGACTACTACTCATCAGATCCACACAGAACACCTGTGGAATAACTAACTATTTAGACTCCTGTAGACCACTGTACTATACATATTTGATTCATTATATCATCATTTATTTTATTGCTTATACAAAATATTTCATAAATTTAAAAAACACAAACAAAAAACCAATGTGTATCACACATAATTTCATTCGTTCTGGGTTAGTTCATCTTTGGAGTACAATGTTCTACCATAGAGTGTTCATACTCTTGTGTCCATGTTGATGAAAGTGCCACTGATTATTCGAACTTCCTATTCAGAGCGGTGTCTTACAACACAGTATAATAAGGAGAAATAGGGAGCCAACTAATGCTGTCTCAATTTTAAATAACCCAAAAATTGTTTGTGGTAGTGCAAACACTCCAAAGGTGTATTGGTTGTGTTTTTCTTTTTAGAGTTCCTTATTCTTTTCCTTGAAGTACCCAGCACCATCTCTGGAAGCTGCTCGTTGATTATCACCTTACTTCAGTTTTAAATGGAACAATGGAGAAGCAAAAGTGTTGTCGACGCACTGCGTTTCGGCCTCTTAAAAAAGATAATCCACATCCATGCGGTGGTCTTCTCTATTGATAAAAGCAAGGCCTTCGTCAGGGAAGAGAGAAGGTATTTGATGTAGACAATTAATCTTATAACCCCATACTTCACACTCTGATTCAATGAGCCAGACAGGGACAGGTTACCAATTTAGAGATGCGTCAGAAATACGCGAAATATATTGCTGCCTCAACAAAGGAGAGTCAATAACCCTTTGGAGGCCATTTCCAGACAAAGACGATGCACGTATATCTTCAATCCGTTACAAACGCCCACAATATCAGTTTGTAGGAACAGTGCAGGGATCGCCGTTCTCAAACACATACGCTCGGCTCTGGCCGCAGTGAGGATTCACTACACAGGACCGCGGAAACTCTGGCCGTCAAGATTAGCTGTGCGTCTCATTCATAAGAGGTATAGACGAAGCCCGTCAGCCTCGAGTTCCTGGTGGTGCTAGTCAATTGTCAAAATAACCAACATACTCCTTTGTCCAAATCATATCCTCTAAACTAGCTCAACCACTTAGAAAAGCATAACAGAAAGTTGGGCAGTATGTCCTGCCTTTAAAGTTGTTCACCCAGACCTACACTGAGTTTTCGGAATCCCTTCTAGTTTCAGGTCCAAGGCTTTTCAATAGGAAACAGTTATCCCTTGTTCAAAAGTTCCAAAAAGTCTCTCGTATACAAGTAAAGTCTCAAATTACAAAAAGATCCACTGTCTGAGTTTTTGCATGTGAAGGCATATCCCCTTTATCCCTTTCCACAACTTACGTGGGTTTTTCCCCACTGGGTTCACATCTTGCTTATTTCTTCGTTCCACTTGGATTTGTTCCTCACTTGTCTTAATGGGCCCCTGGGGCTCTCTTGGTTGACTCTGTCCCAATGTCTCATTTATCTCCCAAGGGAACTGGTGCCCCCTTTTTTATATATATATATATATATATATCTTGTGGTTCTTGAGAGTTGCTGTGAGCTGTTTGACTGCTTGCCTTATGCATGTTTCTTGGGCTCTCATAATCCTTATTATTACTGTTTTACTTCTCTCGTATGGGCCTTGATGCCGCTCACAGGGATTTAGGATATTCTTTCCTTCTCCTGCCTCGTAGGGATTTAGGATATTCCTCTTGCTTTCTCTCCAGTTCCTCACCCCTCAACTGCCAGCTCTGCAGTGCAGCACAGCTCTGCCTCTCTATTACGTTGGAACGTTGGAGGCTTGCCTCTGCTTATCGCTTTGTCTCATTTTCGTCCATTCAGGGGAATAGTGCTTTTATTCTCGCTCCGGGTCACAAAAGGGGTGTGCTGTTGATGTTCAGCTGTCAAGCTCACAGAGAGACCAGCATTGTCTAGAGCCAAACATCCAAAGGCACTTTCAATGTTGTTTTGAGTCCGGCCGTTGAATGTAAGATCGGTTTCTCAGATTCCCATATATGCAGATAATGTCTTAGTTTTGGAGAGTTCCTAATGGGAATGGGAGAGCCTCAAAGGGGGTGGCTCCCCCCAAGGAAGAAGGGACGAAACCTCCAGATTCCTCACACAGTACACATTGGATGTTTGAGATCAGCAGTTATAAACCGTTGGCTTCATGGGCCCAGGGTATTAGCAAACATACACAATTAACTCATTGCAGAACGAATGTGTGTGTGTTTGTATGTGTCTCGGTGTGTGTTTGCGTGCACATACAGGCAAAGAACACAAGCTACTCTTGAAGTTGATCTGCACCTAGGTGATTGTGTGCCGATGCTGCAGAGAGGTTGTCAATGCAAGAAGGGCACTGGGAACAGTGTGTATAGGAGTATGTGCAAGCATGTTGATAGCTCCTCCTCTCTAATATCTTCCTCTGTGATCCTCAGGTTGGACTCAGAATCGGTGAGTACAAAAAAATGACATGCAATCAATACAAGTTATAATTGTGATCAGTCCCCTTTGCATGTTGTTTAAAGGAAGGGACTACAAATGAGCTTTGGGAAAGCACCAACTGCCGTTGTTTTGATGTCATATAACTGTGGGCTGCCTGGAAGTGTAGTTCTTCGTGGGTCTAGGTTGACGATATATTGTAATCTAGCACTGCATTAAAAGATTACAACAGTGTCACATCAGCGGCAGAGAAGGCTATCTGTAACTATAACTTTAAATCAGTAATCAAAGCAGCAAAAAACTATGTGCTGGGTTTGGATGTGGTGTGTGTTCCGCTTTGTAAATTGCATGTGCTGGATGGCGTATACCCCCAAAAAGGCCCTTACATTAGAACAAAACCAAGCAACCCACAACGTTCTGGGCCTTAAAACAAATAACCATGGGCGTAAAGCCTGCTAAGGACTTCCCATTTTACAGATGAAGGACTTCAAATGTTTATGCAGCGCCCACGCAGCCATCAGAAAATTGGACTCATGTGCCTTTCGGGTAAACTGAACTGGTATGAAACATCTAAACACCTAAAACGACTATGTGTTCTGAAATCTAAACATCTACAAAGAGGGGCAAATGGGAAAATGCTCTCTTCCATTTGCTCAAAGCTGCATATGGTGCTCAATGAGATCATGTGACTAAAGAAAACATGGACTGCCAATACCAACAGTTTGGGCTTTTGTGTAGGCACTTGCCAGGTACTGCTGTAGTGGTAGTAACTGGCCATTGATGGTAGTAGGTGCAAAATGGTGCGAGTACCTGGGCATCTAATAGCAGTGCCTCGCTAATACCTAATACCTATACACAAGACAAAAACTGTAGGCACTCATAGTGCTTATAAATTAAGTGGTTGAAGGCAGACCTGGTTAAGACATTTTTATTACACCAGAAGCCGGTTTATAGCTCCAATTAAGTCATTAACTCTCAGAAGACTGCTTTGAAAAAACACTGGCACTTTGAGTGCACAGATTGATAGTAAGGCTTGATTAAAGGAAGCTCAGAGTTCTCATGAGGTGTTTTGGCCGGGGAGGGGCAGGAACGGGGTGGGAATGGCCATAGGGATTAGCAGGCCATAGGCAGTCAATGAATGAGCAAATATTAACCAAACAACACCTGCAAGCTATGTGCCCCTCCTCATGTGCCATTTCTCCCAATGTGTACGCTAATGCAATAGTTTCGGCTTATAGCCCAAACGAAAAAATTTACTGTGAATTTTAGTGCTTAGGCTGAAACCATCTTGTGCCGCATTTTAGTGCCTACCTGAAATCATCTTGTGATACATTGTAGTGCCTTGCATGAAACCATCTCTGCTGCATTTTAGTGCCTTGCCTGAAAATTGAATTTAGATGTGATATGATATATGATATGATACGATGAGTCATTAATAACGCGCCTGTACCCAAGTGTTTCTAAGCGCAACAAGAAAAGGTAGGCAAGACAGGAGGACAAAACAAACAATCTTACTAGGCCTTGTGTCATTCAGATCATGCAAGTGCAGGGGGAGAGGAGAAGTGCCAGGGGGAGGGAATCTGCCGTGTGCTTCTTAAATCTGTGCCGTGACTGTCTACTATTGCTCATTTCCTTCATATTTAGCTGCCTGCCTGCTAGGCCACCTGGTGAGCATTTTGTGCATTGGGCAGCCCCCCTGTCTGTCTTCTCTCTCCCCTGCTGTTCCCATGGCACTCTCTATCTCCCCTATCTATTCCAACTGCTACTCTATCACTTATCCTATCTCTCTCACAAAGTCTGGAAGAAAAAAGCTTAAAAGAGATCTCCTGGCCTTTAACCCAGTCCTACCTATTGCTGAAACCTACGTCAATGCTATTTCCAAGTAGACTATTTTTTATTTTTTATAAATTTTTTATTGGTTTTTAATAAATACAAAACAAAACCTTCAACATTTTCCAATTTCCATCACCTTAAAATTATATCACTTTTCCATCTTCTATAAATACTCTCATCTTCATCCTTTTTACCATCACTTAAACGTTACCCACTTCCATTCTAAGCTGGGTATTTTGCATATTTAGTAGACTATTCCTCATCATTGAACACAAACTCTACAAACTTCATGGCCGCTACGGTCAGTCCACTGTTTTACCCCTATCAAAACATTCTGCCACCATTCTTTAGCTAACAATGTTGGGGTTAGTTTTACGTGGGCCCCCAGAAATCTACTTCTTGCTTCAGTGAGGAATTTACATGTCATAAGATGATAAAGGGTCTCTGCCTTACTGGGCTCCTTACAGTCTCTGGAGTAGGAGTCCAGACTTGATATATGTTTCCTGGCGAGTAGTACCTCTCTCGTTGCCAGGACATTCAGCCCACACCTCATCAGCAGATCTCTATAATGAGCCGATGGACATTTTTGGAGGTAGCGCTCGAGTTGATTCAATCCTTTCAATTCCCATTTTAGGCTAGGTCACAGTTTATCTTTGCTCCTAGCTTCTGGTGTTTCCATACAATTTATATTTTGAAGGTTTTCTTTCATCTTATTTGGGTTCGTTGTTAGCCAATCTAGGGATGTCACGAGTCTCCAGGTATGTTTTGCATCTCATCTTCCAACGGGCTAGGCTTTTATCCTGTCCCTCTGTTGCCATTTTCAAAATGTCAAATGGGATAAGGCTGTTCTCGAGAGCACATTTCCTGTACAAAGAAATTGTTTTCCACAACACAATTGACGTTAGAGATTGCAGTCACAGTTCATATCTTAACGTATTTCCTGGTAATGCATTTGGCAATCTCAGAATCTTCCTCCAGAAGATCCCCTCCAGCACTCCCCACACAATTCCGCCCCCCCCCCATATATTTATCAGGGCTTCGGCCCCATAGGTCAGTATTGGCACTAACTTTTGTTTGTAAAAGGTCACAGTTGGGATGATTGAGAAGCTTTCATATTGTCTGTGAAGGGCTTTCCCCTGGTTTATTAATTTCCAAAGTTTCTCTCTCAATATCAGGTATTGGCTTTTTTCATCTATATTTTTATTGATTGTTACTCCTAAATAGATCATGGAGTTTGCTATTTCCACCTTTTGGTTTTCAATCCTCCAAGTAAAAGTTACCTTTTGTTTGCAGAGTGCCGATGTCATTATTAGAATTTCTGATTTCCCCACGTTTATCTTCAACCCATTTTCTTTTAGGTAATCAATAAAGGCATCTAGTCTCCGCTGTAGGCCGATAGTGGTCTGGTCAATAAAGACCAAACCATCTGCATATAGTATCCACAGTATCTCTCCCAATTCAATCTTGGGTGGAAAGGCTCAAATGTGTGTTTGTGACTCCTTCAAATATAAACAAGTATAAGCTAAACAAGAAAGGAGCTAGGATACACCCTTGTTTTATGCCGGCATAAGTTTTTGATTTTCCTCGATAGGCTTCCGTCTTCTGAAAGTCTCACCTGTATTGAGGTATTTGTATACAGGGCTTATATAGCCTCTAGCAAATCTGGGGGGCATTTCCACCCCCTAAGTTTAGCCCATAAGCGTTCCCGATCTACCCCAACGAACTCTAGCTCCAGGTCGATGAAGGTCAGATATATTTTAGTCTTTGTTTCCAGTGCTCACTGCTTTAAAAGGTTCAGTATGAATAGATTCAAGGCTGACCCGACCCCCTTTATAAAGCCTGTCTGTCTGGGGTCTAGATGGCCCACCTTTGTAGCCCATGAATTCAAGTCTCTCAGCAGGACAGATGCAAAAAGTTTCCCTACTGAGTCTAAAAGTGCGAATGGGCGGTAGTACATTGGGTCGCCTCAATCGCCCTTTTTAAAGATCGGCACCACTATCGCCTCTCGCCAAGATGATGATATTGTTTTTGTATTCACAATTTGTTTAAACAGCCCTGTCACCAGATCTCCCCAAGCATTCTCATTCTCTTTGAGCACGTGATTTGAGAGGCCATTTGGCCTGCTGCCTTAGATGAGCTCAATTTGCCAATCAACCACCATACCTCAGTAAGGTTGAATTTGAGGCCCCAAGCCTTATCTCCTCTCTCTTTACAAAGAGTACTTGGCTTGCCTTTTTTACTAAACAATGTTGTGCAGTGTTCTACCCATCGTTCATCAGAGACCTGTCCCATCATGTGTGCATGCTTAAAGGTGCCTCCATTGTTGATTATGTTCCACAAGTTCCTTGTGTTATTTGAGCAAAATTCCATAATCATTTTTTCGGCATCCACATGCGCTCGTTTAGCCCTAGTCACATGAATCCAGTTCCTGTATGTTTGTCTACATTTCCTTATCATTCCATTCATGTTGGGGCCATTTTCCTTTTTTAACTTTCTGACCTTGGCCGTAAACTTTTTTCTTTTTGTCACCAAGTCATAATCATATGCATGTTTACGAGTCCTAGATACTTTTCCTCCGAACTTCTTTCTCTCTTTGAACTCTTTCAATAACCAACCATACTCTACCTTCAATGGATTTTCCTTCACATATCTTTTGAATCTTGAAACAATTCTTGAAATGTTCGATTGTTTTATTGTCAACCTGTTTTTGCCACAGGTTACTTCCACCGGCCCCATTCGTTTTCTCTCTTTCCTTACTGTGGACATTTTTACTGTGATAGCTAAGAGATCATGGTCACTTGTATTTTGCTTCCCTACTTCAAATTTCTTGACGAGGATCAAAGTATTTTCAGAAACGAAGTATTAGTTAAGGCAAGATCGATAAGCGCCTCTTCCCCAAGTTCATGCTCCGTGTCGATCTCCTTTTGTTTGGCTATTCAGCACTGTCAGATCTCGCAGCAATGTCTCTTTCACCAAAATGTGTGCTCTTTTCTCCAGAAGCATCTCTGTTTGCAGTTTCCTTTCTTCATCCAGCAATCTGATGTTTAGGTATCCACATATAACGATATGCTTCTTCTTATTTTCGATCATAGATTTGTGCACCTGGTTCATTATTGATTTTATGAAGTTTTTACTCTCACACATCTTGACGCTCCTATATTTATTAATCAACATTATTTCGATTTCCTGATCCTCATTCAGTTTCCTCATTTTTACTATCTGGACAAAGGGATTAGGATTCCATGTCCACACCATCTTCAACCCTCGGTCCACCTTAATCATTGTCAACAGGCCGGAATATGGTCTTCCTGTTCTTCCTTTTCCTGCTGGATTCAGATATACCTCATAACCGTCACAGGCTGGTTTAGATCTTATCCAGGTTTCTTGTAGGCAGCGTATGTCATATTGTGCAAGTGTCCTTGCCTTTCCTGAAAACAGAGTTTTAAAACCTCTTCTATTCCATGATGCGATGTATAGTTCCTCTCCCTTCTCCTTAGCATCACTCTATTGGTTTTTAATTTTCGCGAGTACCTCAGCCACCCAATCCCAATTTTCCTCTTTCTCCACCTCTTGTTGTATACTTTCCGGACGATTTTGGATTTTTCTTTTGTTTGTTGGAATTGCTGATGGTACATTTTAATAATTTTTGCTGTACGCATGGCTCATTCTTTTTTGAGTCTTTCCCTCTAAACTGCGTCTAATTTTCTGTTCTCTCTTTTCCAGCTGGTCATCCTCACTTTCATTTTCAGCCGTCACCCTTTTCTTTCTCGGGCTAGCCATCTGCTCCTGTTCCTCTTTTCTCTCTTACTCCTTCCTCCTGTTAGTTCTAACTCTGTGAGTGCTCCTTATGTTTCTTACAATCTGCAAGATTTCTGTTTTGGGGATCCAGAGCATCAATTATCTTGGTGTCACTTAACTCGAACGGTAGGAGCTTGTCGCTGGACTCCAATAATGTTTCTTTAATTAGATGGGATTTCAGATGCAGTATCACCCAGTCCATTATTTTCCCATTTACAAACTCTACTACTCGAATGTCATCTGTTGAGACATATCTCATCGTCGGTATGTGTTGAAGCAACTTCATTACGTTCCTGCGATTTAAGATGGGAGTCTTGAGTCCTATAATTTTTCTCTCTAGTTGGACTTTGTTCTCTTTATGTTCCAGGCTAGTTTTATACCCTTGCATGTTCCTTTTATCTCTCTTTGGTGACTGATTCTCTATCAGGGCGTTTTCCACCTTCCTTCCTTCCTTCCTTCCTTCCTTCCTTGCTTCCTTCCTTCCTTCTCCCTCTAACTAGAGTCTTTCCTCTTGGTCATTGCTGCGGCCCATCTATTTTGTGCCAGCGTTTTAAAATGGGTACATTTTGCGGATGTTGACCTGGGATTTTGATTCTCCTTATTGCGCATAGACTGCTCCCTAGGCGGGACCCCTATCATTCCCTTCACCTGCTATTCTATCTCTGCCCACTCTGAGCAGCTTATATTATTCCATTCCTCAGCATCATTACTCCGTTCCATTATTTCTATTAAGTCGCTGAGGCATGTTTCTGAGGCAGAGTCATTCTCATCTCCTTCATTCACCCTGTATCTTGAGTTATTTGTGTCTTCAATCTGCAGTACAGGAACTTTGTCCGTCGTCATCGCCATTTCTCTCCTTGGTCGTTATGGGCTTTGTGTTATGTTCAGCCTTGGTGGGGTTCTTATATTTCTTAAAAATGCTAGGGATCCATCAGATTTCCTTTTAGGTCCAGCTTTTATATATATATTTTATTTTCCCATTTTGTTCAATTTGGGATAGATTTAACAGTCTCCCCCTGTCTTTTCGATGGTTGAGCTGTTTGAAATATTGAAAACATGTTTATTTCCTTTCCCCCTTTTTGAAGGGCACTTACACTTTCACTTCCTCCCCTTTCTGCATCGACCTTTGATCATCTCTTGGTACATGTTCTGTATTTACAGCAATTACTGCCATCCTCTCTCGGGGGCCCTCTTGACCCAATACGACTTCTGGCCTTTTTTGAATATTATCTTCAAACAATTGAACAATCGCTCCAGTCCTCTTCCCAGGATTCGGTCTCACATTCTGTTGGTCCGTATCCTTTATTACTTGTACCTTCTCTTTTAGTTCTGTCACTTGCTTCCCTTCTAGCCATATCGCATACCCGATTTTGCCAATTGATCGAGGTTTCCTCTCTCTTACACCTTTTTAATGAAGCTTTCCATTCCTATCATTTCCGTATTTGCCATTCCAATTAGCGTGGCCTGAACTTGTAGAGACATGTTAATGGCTTCATAAAGTTTCATAAAAGGGGCTATAGATATAGTTAAAGCTGCCATCACTATATGTTAAATGTGGGTAAGATCTTCAGGCCTTGCATATCTTTTTCTGCAATTCCCCCTACATTCCTGGAATGATTCCTCAAGCCAATTCCTTGAGGAGGTGGATGGAGTGGAACTACTGCCACTAGTAGGGCTAATTTCCCATCCCAAATCAGCGTCTTCTCTCCCTAGCATAGTGGGCTCTTTATTTGTGGGGTCTCTTGGTTCTTACCACCACTCCTTCACTTTCTCCTCTCTAGCTCTCCTTTTAGAGTTTCGAGGTTTGCGGGCCTCTATCAGTCTGAGTTGTTACTTTCTAAATTCCATCTGTCTCTCTCTGAGTCAGTTGATTCCCTTGATTTACTTCTTCCCGGAGTCATTGCTTTGATTGATGGCTCTCTATTTCCAGCGTTGTTGTCTCAGGATATAATTCCATAGTCTAGTGCTGCTAATTTCTCATTTATTGCTGACAGGATTTTCCACTTTTGTAGTGATATTGTTTCTGTTAACTCCGATAGATCTCTTGCAAGTCTGGCCGCCAATACTGAATTCCTTAGCCTACTGGGCCGTGGGGGGCTTATTGTCGCCATCTCTTTAATGTCCCTCACCAGGGTTTTTCAGATGTAACCTGAGTCACTCTCCTCCTCTTCCCGCCAATTGTCTGGAGCCAGATTCTCAATTCGATTCTTTGGTTTTTCAATTGTATTCCTTTCCCCACTTTTTGACTGCTCTCCTGACCCCTCCTTTCTTTTTCAGGACGCTCAAATACTTCTGGGTCTAGAACCTCCACCATTCCCAGCTCAGTCTGCCATAGCTGTTCATCTGGGTCTTCCACCTTTTCAGTTACCCATAGTATACTTCCATTGGGATTCCCACATTCGACCTGAGGGGTCTGATCTTTATTTAGTTTCTCACCCAGGGTGATTTAGCCTAGGGTGGTCTTTGTGACCTGACTTCTCCAACTCTTGGGTTTTCTCTTCTCTAATTGCTCCCCCTTTCTGGGGCGTCCACTCTAGTACTGAGGGTATTATATCCTCAGTTACCCCTCTGGTGGAAGGTAGCTTTTCTACCTCCTGGCTTATCCTCAGCTCGCTTTGTTGCCTTTCCATTTTCAGACAATCGTCCTCATTCCGCCGTATCAACTGCACTTCCTCCACTTCTAGGGATCTTTGCCCCACTGTGTCTCTGTCAGCCCAATCCATAGAATATTCCCTTCTTCGTAGCTGAGCCAATAATTTAGGCTTTACTTTAAGCTCGAGACGGTGGAGGCGGGAGGTCTCAAGCACAGTATCCCATCCTTCCTTCATCATCCTTAAGTCCTGTTGTATGTGTTCACGCTCTGCTTCAATTCTTCTCCTTCCCCTGGTTTCTAGTTTGCACGTCATCTCACATCGGATCTCATGAAAACTATTGCCCTCCAGTTCACTGGTTTGCCGACCTTCGGCTGATAGGTCCTCCCGATCGGGTAGCGAGACTGGGGCTTTCATCTCAATTTTTGAAGACCCCGGAGAGTGATTAGGCAGCACGCCGCGCCTTCTTACCTGCTGTCTTGTCTTGATACCGGTTTGCTCACGAGACATCACTGGCCACTCAGCTATCCGCCTCAAGTTGAAGTCACGGGCGCACCCTTGGTTCCGCTGCCACCAGCTGCCACCAGCTGCCACCAGCCAACACCACTTTCGCAGATTATGGCAGTTCTAAGTGGTAGGTGCTTCTGGTCACATAGTCTCCCTGCAGCCCAGCCTCCAGCAGGTTAAAGGGCCAGTATCACATACCAGCCACCGGCTAACGCCACTTTCGCAGAGTATGGCAGTTTTAAGTGGTAGGTGCTTCCGGTCACACAGTATCCCTGCAGCTCAGCCTCTAACAGGTTGAAGGGCCAGTACCACACGACAGCCACCAGCTAACATCACTTTCACTCTGATTTCACAGAGTAGGGCAGTTTTAAGTGGTAGGTGCTTACGGTCACACAGTCTCCCTGCAGCTCAGCCTCCATCTGGTTAAAGGGCTAGTACCATATGCCAGCCACCAGGCAACACCACTTTCGCTCTGCTTTCACTGAGTATGGCAGTTGTAAGTGGTAGGTGCTTCCGGTCACAGAGTCTCCATGCAGCTCAGCCTCCAGCAGGTTAAAGGGCCAGTACCACACACCAGCCACAAGCCAACACCACTTGAGCACCACTTTTGCTCTGCTTTCACTGAGTATGGTAGTTCTAAACAGTAGGAGCTTCCGGTAACACGGTCTATCAGCAGCTCAGCCTCCAGCAGGTTAAAGGGCCAGTACAACACGCCAGCCACCAGCCAACACCACCTGAGGACCACTTGAGCACCACTCTCGCCGACTATTACTGGCATCCTCTTTTCTGTCCCTTTTCCTGACCTATGGACCTCCCATCTAGTCTCCACTCTCCCCCCTTTCTCCTCTTCACCCATTAATGGTGGCACTAGATGAGAAGTACTCTTGGCATACTTCTCAACCTCTAGGTGCATCATTAATGTCTATCACAATGGCACTATCATGGTTCAAGGCTCTCAACCTACTCTTCTCCTCCTTGACCAGCACCTGCCCTCTCTCTCATCAACTTCCTCCCTTCCCCCTTCTATTCCTCCTTCCTCCTCTCCTCTATCCTCTCCACCACCACCGATTGGAGTCCCACGACCCTCTACCCCCTCAGAAAACTTTTAAAAGGTGGTAATCAGCTTCACTTAGGTACCCTGAATGCTCGTTCTACTGTCAAACAATCCTCTGACATCTGTCTCCTCCTTGAAGACTTTGAACTTGATGACCTCGCCCTCACCGAGATGTGGTTAAATGCCAGAACTGTCACTGCTCTTGACACTCTCCTTCCTGAGGGCTACAAAATCCTCTCCAAACCCAGACCCAACAGGCCCGGTGGTGGAGTGGCCCTCCTTTTCCCTCAGTGGTTCCCTACCACTATCATTCCTACTCAATCCTACTCCTCTTTTGAATGCCTCATCTGTAGGATCCGGTCTTGCCTACTCTCTCTCACACCCTCGCTACCATCTACAGGCCCCCTGGCCCTATCTCTCTCTTCCTCTCTGAAAGGGCTGACCTTGCCTCCTCACTCTGAACCTCCTTTTCCAAACTCCTCCTCCGTGGGTACTTCAACATTCACCTCGTCTCTCTTGAATCAGCCACTTCACAGTTCCATGTCCTCTGTGACTCCCTCTCTCTCACTATTATTCCTTCCGGGCCGACCCACTCAGCCAGACACACTCTGGATGCCCTCATTACTGGGACATCCCTATCTCTGGGCAGGTCAACAACCCCCTCTCCTGGTCTGACCATACTCTTTTCTCCTTCCTCAGACCCACCCCCAGCACTACCACCCTCCTTTGCCATCGTTCGACCGGTGAAGCAGGTGTCAGTCACTGCCTTTGCTTCCACTTTCACCCCCCCACACCTGCCTCTGACACTGTTCTCGCTCACTTGCACCTCTCCATCTCTAACAATCTCAATATCCTTGCTGCTGTCATGAGAATCCGCCTAAAACCTGCATCCAAGCACAATGGCTGGTATGATTCCGATCTATCACCCCTGAAACAAAAGTGCGGAGATGCTGAAAGGAAGTGCCAGACCAAAGGCAATATCACTCTACTATCCGCATCCAAGCCCACATCTCTGGAGACACTAGCAACACAGCTGAACTCTTAAAAATCTGAAAGGAACTTGGCAATCTAACTGCAGTCTCTACCTAACCCCTTCCTTCCCAGGCTCTCTGCACCGCTTTGGCCTCCCATTTCACAACTAAAACTCAGGTCATCCTGTCCTCACTCTCCTCAACCCTCATCTCTTCTCTAGCTCCTGCCTCCCTTAGCTCCCCTCCTTCCAACCCCTGCATTCTCCTCCTTGCTGCCCATAGCACTAGATGAGATCTCTAAAGTTGTCCGCTCTATGAAGGTCTCCTACAAACAGGTGCTTCCCTGTTCTTCCAGAACTATTAAGGACAACATTTCCTCACTCGCCCCGGCTCTAGCCGACTTCTGTAACCACTCCCTCGCCACTGGCCCTTTCTCTCTATCCCTCAAGCACTCCCTTGTGAACCCTCTCTTAAAAAAGCCATCTGCTGACCCTTGCTTCCCCGCTAACTACTGCCCTATCTCCATTAGACCCTTCCGTGGTAAACTCCTGAAGAAGTTGTTCCTCCCCCAATTAATCCTACACACTAAACTTGTTGGTTGCCTACATAATTATCAATCTGGATTCCGGGCATCCAGATGCACAGAAACTGCGCTCCTGAACACCTGTGAAGACATTCTCACAAATCTTGACTCTAACTCTCCTGCTGTTCTGATTCTTCTCGATCTCTCCTCTGCCTTTGACATGGTCAACCATTCTATCGTCATAAAACGACTCTGTGACACCCTCTGCATCTAGACCAGGCACTGGATTGGCTGACCTACTTCCTCACGAACCATTCTTCCCAGCTGCAGCTGGCCCCTTTTTCCTCCATCACCACACTCTGTACCTGTGGCATCCCCCAGGGCTCCATCCTATCGCCTTGGCTCTTTAATATCTATCTTGCCCCTCTTGCACACATGGCCTCCTCCTTATCTCCCCAATTTCAGTGTTATGCTGATGACACACAGCTTTCCTGCAAACTTCCCTCTACTACCTCCTCTTCCTCTTCTCTTATCCCTAATTGTCTGACCACCATCCACCTTCTCATCGGGACACCTGCGTCTTGTCCTCCTACCCTCCTGGCCGCTCTCGCTTGGCCACCGACCTTCTGCATCCTGTGAGGCCAGAAACCTCAGGGTCATCTTCATTCCTCTCTCTCCTTCTCTCCTCTCACATCCTGGACCTTGCCAAGAAGGCCCACTTCCAGCTTCACCTGCTCAGAGGCATGCTCCCTTTCCTCACCTTCCCCCAAAAGCTCTGGTCCTCTCCAGGCTGGACTACTGCAACTGCCTCTTCCTCAATCCCCCCCTTTCCTCCCTACGCACCGTCTAGCATATCCAGTCTATACAGCGCACGTTCCGAGCATCCTGCTAAGGGGCATACCCCCAGCCAGGATACTAATGCTTACGTGTTTAGTAGTGTACTGTGAGATAACATTTATTTGTAGTGTGATGGACTTTGATTGTATTAGGGGAATACTTCATGTTGACACGGTTTATAGCGTAATCTCACATTCTCAACCTGTGTAGATTATATATTTTGTTAATTTTGGACTGTTTGTTAAATAACTTTGTCATTGTATGGAAAATTCTGCTTTTCATGGTTAGTAACCTTAAATCTTTTTGAAAAATGCTTTTTTTTACGAACTCACACCTCATAACTCTCCAAACAGAGTTGTGTGTTTGTGTGATGTGTAGGGTGCACGTCATATGACTTAAAAATTAAATGGAACGGGGGCTATTTCTATTATTTTTGAACGTAAATAGGCTTTTACTAACTCTCACCTCATAACTCTCCAAACAAAGTTGTGTGTTTGTGTGATGTGTAGTGTGATGTGTAGGGCGATGGGGCAGCCACATGCATTAAACTTATTTAAATGCACATCACGAAATCATGTGTACATCATATGACTTACACATGCACCTACGAAATAGCAATGCTTAAACATATATCTTCTCCACACAGCTTTAAGTAGCAGCTCATTGGCAGCCTTCTGCACTCTATATTCTCTGTGATGAGAATATCTGTTCACTCATCTACAATAAAGCTTCTTCCTTGGGCAAGAAAGAATTGCTTGGCATAGTAGGCCAGTTGCATCACGTAGTTATGAGAACATGCCAAGCTGAGCGCCTCTCGTGGTAACCTGATGAATTCTTCTGAGAAGCGAGAGGCACAATGGCGGTATTCAGCTCCCTGGCCTGGCTATAAAAAGAGCGTCGAGAGTAAAGCACGCAGGGAGTAACATGCTTCAACGAATATCTTCAAAGCGTTATGGTCTAAAAATAACATTACACATACGCTTTCCTTTTTTACACGTGTTTGCTATTTTACAAAAAGATGAGACAGAGGAGGTGGCGTGCCATTGTGAATTTAGTACAAAGAGGCAGGTGCTGGGGCACACGTACAAACGTAACGCTATGACTCGCCAAGCGGAAAACCAAACAGTCTCTTGGCGCACGAGGATGAAACAAAATCAAATGCAAAATAAACGTTATTGGCATGACAGGTTAGACAAGTGTTTTCATTTTTTGGGCTGATTTGGGTTGGGGGAATGGCAAGTCGAGACATGCAGTGTTAGGCGTTGGCCCGGTCACATAAGAGTTGAATGGAAGTAGGCCTAATGGATACCATTGCCATGTGTGAGTGCTGTGACAGGTTGTGTGGCAAGGGTCCTGTGTGCTTCCCTCTGTTCCCAGTTCTTCCCCAGCTACCCTGCTCATACATGCCCAGCCTGTAGACCTGAAATCTACCAAAGCGTCTTCGGGTTTATGGTTCATAGGGGGAAACTCTTTGCCCGTGTGGCACCTTGCACATTGTCAAGATGGTCCTACTTACTAGGGGGACACCCTATCTAGTAAGTAGAACCCTCTTGGCCTGCACCTCAACTTTGAACCCACACACACACCTAGTATTTGTATGGAGGGAAACAACTATTTTTAGTGTACTAAGAGACTCGTGAACCTATGCGTTTCTTTCAAAGACCTCCCCTTTGTAACCTTGAACATATTACTTGTTGTGACCATAAATATGTATTCTGGCAAGTTCACCAGTATGCATAAGGTAAAGAACAAACGCGAGATTAGTCAAGTGGAAATAAACTTCACCGATATTGGGCTCAAGGCTATATCTACAGTTCCAGAGCCCAACTATTAATCAGAAAATCCCAAGAAATTCTATCCTAGACAGTTTCAACAATATCAATTGATTTTTCACATTTCCCAAAAACCCGGCTACGGGTTCATGCATGGTGCTGGAGTGAAGCCTCAGTGCATGCTGGGAGCTGCAGCCCCGCCATGAGTACTGGTGCAGTGCCAAACATACATTTTACGGCAGGCACTGAAATCCCTCTCCACAAAACGGGTGAAAGAGACAGAGAGACTCAGAGGACACCGGCTGAATCCAAAATGGAAGACAGGGTATTTGTAACTTCAGGCCGATCCTCATTAAAAGTAAATACACAAAACTTGCAAGGAAGCACAACCACTCGGCAGAGATTTGGTAAGGAAATGGACCCATTAGGCCAGTATCAATCACGACCCAAGAAGCTAATGGGGGCATACCTTGTGAGAACCGCTCCATCAACAGCAGTATAAAAAGAGGCAGACTTTGTGTGTGACAGGACAGCTTTCCTGAGAGAGAGGGGTGCTTTCAAACAGGAGACATGAACGCGCATTGGTCAAGCTAAAAGGATGCGGTCAAGCAAGTGGAGCAGAAGCTTACAAGAAGCCAGGTTGAGAGTACAGGCTAGGCTGCCTCGTCCTAGTTACTCTTCCTCATCCTAGACATTCTTCCTCATCCATCTTCTTCTTCTTCTTTGTCACCTCCCTTCCCAGTCCTCGTCTCAGCCCATTTTCCAAGTCCCTCTTTGTTGTCCTAGTCACTCTCCCTCATCCTAGTCCTCATCCATCCCCCCGTCTTAGTCTCTCTTCTTCCTTACCCCTCTACCTCTTCCCGGTCCCTCTTCCACATCCTCATCCTTGTCCCTCTTCTTCTTCCAAGTGTCTCTTCATTATCCTATTCCGGCTTCCTCATTCTACCACCTCTTCCTTGTTCTTATTCCTCTTCCTCGCATTAGTCCCTTTCCTTAGGTCTGCTTCCTTTTTCTAATGCGTATAATGGAACAACCAATGAACAAGTTCATCAGGTTAACACAGTTATCAACATTAACTAAGCTCACTGCAGTCATCAGTAAAAGTAGTCTGCATTTCATACCCCAAATGTAAGTCAATACTGTGACATGTATAGAATCTGATGACTAACATTGCTACCCCCAAACCCTCCTGTCAGCACACGTTTTTCCCCGTCCCCTTTGGGTCAGTTGAGTTAATTACTGTTGAAACTCCCAAGGTTCACAGAGAGTGTTGAATTTCCAAACATAATATTTTCTCATGACATAATACTATCATGCCTTTCCTCCACTCAGACAGTTTTGGGGCACAGCCTTCCCCCCAGTACATATAGCGATATCCCATTTTGCTCGGGCGAGGGCAGCAGTTGCAGAGAGTTTGAGTTACCTCAGTTGTTCGCAGCCTCCCAATATACCTAATAGAGGCAGTTTGGGGTCACGTTGGATGGAGAGATATCCTCCAATACCATCTCCCAGAATTATACAATGCATGCACAACCTCATAGAAAGAAGACACCATTTGCCTTTTACATCTCAAACAGTTACTCCCTCAGCTTCTCACCATCCTATGGTCCTATGGGGCCTACCACGCGAGTAGGGTATACCGTCATTTCATCGACAGGCATTTTTACGACTGCCTTTTTAAGGTGGACATAATTACGAAAAAGTCATCAACATTTTGGGGGAGTGGGAAAGGGCAGATAAGGGGTTGGGGGTTCAGGAATAGTTAAAAATAGGTGGGGGAGGATGTTTTGGTCGCCCCCCCAATAAAAAGTCAATGGGCCTCATTACACAGACGGCGGTAACCAGGCGCTATTAGTGCCATGGTTGCCGCCAGTATTTTACAGAGTCCGCCTTGGTGAATGGTGGAATTACCGCCCCATTCCAAGGTTGGCGGGGCTGTAATTCCCCATTCACCAAGGCCCTTCCCCATTCCCATTTGAGCACCTATAGGACTCAATGGGAATGGGGAAGGAGCAAATAACGGTACCGCTATTAGCGATACCGTTATTTGCCCTGAAGTCCCTCAGCGGGTTCCTTCCTTAACGTGTGGTCTGGCCACACGTTAAGGACAGGACCCGCTGAGGGACCTCGTAGTATGGCGCTAAGGGATTATCTAATATCTACAAAAAGAAGTTTAAGGTTTTTTCTTAAAAAAGGGAAGAAAGTGCCACCACTTACATGGGTATCCTGTCTCACAGATAAATTTTTAGGCAAAAATAGATATAAATTTTATTAGTCGTACAAAATTCATTTTAAAAATAGAAAATTCATCATAAAAAATGATCATATCACATGGAACAAACAATCAATTCTAAAACCACACAAATAATTCAGCTTCAATCGGTTCTAGTCTCAAATTTGATCTTTTGGTCAACCCGTATGACCCAATCACACTGAGTCCCCTCGCTTCGAAATCCACTTTTGGCTAATTCAGTTCTTAGTTTCCCAAAAACCCAACTTGTACAAGTTTCTGTCCCATTATCACAACAATGTAGGACATTCTTCAGGGGTGTGTAGTGTCTTGTGTAGATCTTATTCAAGATGAAACCACATTTCCAAAATTCTATCTTCTTTTAGAAGTCGGTATACCCTGTTAATATAAAGGAGGCACTATATTACTCTCTCTTATCACAATGTTAGTCCATTGATTATGCTAACTTTTTAACCCTTATCCCCATAAGGGTGAAGAAAATGTTATTAATAACATACCTTCCTGACTCTAGGGTTCTCTATCCCGGAGTCTTCTTTCAACCTCGATTGGTTAAATTAAGGCAAATATCCAATTAATGAAGGACTTCATGCCTGTGTTCCTGTATCTTCTGTCCTAATACACAATATATACACGTATTAGATTCTTATTACCCATAACTATGAGCTCAAAAGCCCTTGTTTTCCTCATGGAGGCATCTTACCATATAATTCTAGACTTATGCCATCCAGATTTACTCCATCAGTACTGTATCCTTTCACTTGGTTCTGAAGACTTCATTTACCCTTCAGGCTATATATACCTGAAAGACATCAAAACGAAAATACAAAAGCCTCAGTGGAATGTCCATGTGTAAAAATCTCCTACACATCTTGTTTAAGTAAGCAAAAAACATTACTTACTCATGACTCCCACTGGGGCTGGATGTCTTCAATATTGTCCTGCTAGCCCTATCCAGTGTGCTATCTACAGCACTCTAAATGCTCTTTCCCTTAATAGGAAGAAATGCAGGCTTGGTAGTATTCAATTATCCTGCTCTTAACTTCGACCCAGCTTGTTCACAAAACGAGCAACGAACAGCTCAGGAGAAAATCTAGGTACCTAGATTTTCTCCTGAGCTGTTCGTTGCTCGTTTTGTGAACAAGCTGGGTTCCTATTAAGGGAAAGAGCATTTAGAGTGCTGTAGATAGCACACTGGATAGGGCTAGCAGGACAATATTGAAGACATCCAGCCCCAGTGGGAGTCATGAGTAAGTAATGTTTTTTGCTTACTTAAACAAGATGTGTAGGAGATTTTTACACATGGACATTCCACTGAGGCTTTTGTATTTTCGTTTTGATGTCTTTCAGGTATATATAGCCTGAAGGGTAAATGAAGTCTTCAGAACCAAGTGAAAGGATACAGTACTGATGGAGTAAATCTGGATGGCATAAGTCTAGAATTATATGGTAAGATGCCTCCATGAGGAAAACAAGGGCTTTTGAGCTCATAGTTATGGGTAATAAGAATCTAATACGTGTATATATTGTGTATTAGGACAGAAGATACAGGAACACAGGCATGAAGTCCTTCATTAATTGGATATTTGCCTTAATTTAACCAATCGAGGTTGAAAGAAGACTCCGGGATAGAGAACCCTAGAGTCAGGAAGGTATGTTATTAATAACATTTTCTTCACCCTTATGGGGATAAGGGTTAAAAAGTTAGCATAATCAATGGACTAACATTGTGATAAGAGAGAGTAATATAGTGCCTCCTTTATATTAACAGGGTATACCGACTTCTAAAAGAAGATAGAATTTTGGAAATGTGGTTTCATCTTGAATAAGATCTACACAAGACACTACACACCCCTGAAGAATGTCCTACATTGTTGTGATAATGGGACAGAAACTTGTACAAGTTGGGTTTTTGGGAAACTAAGAACTGAATTAGCCAAAAGTGGATTTCGAAGCGAGGGGACTCAGTGTGATTGGGTCATACGGGTTGACCAAAAGATCAAATTTGAGACTAGAACCGATTGAAGCTGAATTATTTGTGTGGTTTTAGAATTGATTGTTTGTTCCATGTGATATGATCATTTTTTATGATGAATTTTCTATTTTTAAAATGAATTTTGTACGACTAATAAAATTTATATCTATTTTTGCCTAAAAATTTATCTGTGAGACAGGATACCCATGTAAGTGGTGGCACTTTCTTCCCTTTTTTAAGAAAAAACCTTAAACTTCTTTTTGTAGATATTAGACTTCACTCCACGGAGTAAGAGGTTTACCAATCCCCAACTGTGGTTTTCCACTGTCTTGAGAATAGAGCTAAGGGATTATCGGCACTGGTGCCCTTACCGGTGCCAGTAATCCCTTAGCCCCATCTGTGTAATGAGGCCCACTTACTTTTTTCGTAATAGTGTCCAAGTTAAAAAGGCAGTCGAAAAATTGCCTGTCGGCGAAATGACATGGAACCGCGAGTAGTACACCCTATATAAGTATTTAAACTGTATACGCCCAAAGTCTTGCATTAGAGGAGGTGTTTCAGTGTGTCTTCTGCCCAGCTCCCCAATCGTCTGGGAGCTCATCCACATCAATAGCCGATCCCTATATTCATTTTTCCAATGGGAATGCGGCAGAGGCTGCTAGGCTTTATAAAGTGTAGAAATGGGTATCAGCAGAATTTGACAATCAATTATGTTTTGAGAGGGTGGAGTCGAAGATGACACTAAGGTTCTTAGCCTCACAGGAAGGAGCAGAAAGAGGGCCCAGAGTGGGCGGCCAGAGAGAGAGGGGAACGGAAGGAGCGGGTGTCCCAATGAGGAGGATCTCAGTCTTACTGGCATTAAGGCATAGATCATTGGCAGCACACCATTCCTGAATTGCGGTCAGACAGTCAGGTATGAGAGAAGAAGCAGAGGTGGCTGATGAGAGCCTGAAAGAGAGCGGAGTGTCATCTGCATAATTTAAATATGAAACAAGTGGGGCTTTCTGTCCCGCTTGGAAGTGTCTAGGGGTGACTCTGCTCGCAGTGTGGAGCGATGCTCCAAGTCTCCTCTCACTTATATGGAGCATGATTTGTAATTGGAATATTGGGGATGCGGAATGTGCATGGACAACAATTCCAAACTCTGAACAAGCTGCAAAGCTGGGGCCGCAGATATCCTAAACATCTCAAAATAGTGTATAATGATTAGGGCATGCACCGTCACCTTGCAGGCCTGGCCCCTTCTGTGACTGTTGAGGGATTGCCTGGCTTTTTACATCACACTCAAAGCATAGTCATCAAACACACATTTTCTCGATAACTTTTTTAAAATTCACAACAATCATTCCTACAAAGATTACAATTTCTTGTTTGATTTATGATGAACACTCCCCAGAGGCGTAGCTGTGGAACACACACTTTTCAATAAAATATATGTGATGAAATAACTGTGCCGATGTGTAGCATTGTGTTGTGGCACCCAGAGAGCAAAAGCAAAGTGTCACCTGGATTTGCTGCTAGACGCCACCCAGAGCCAGCGGCAGCAGAGTTGCAAATGGGAGGTTGAAAAGCGCAGGGTGCATGGTTGATGCCATGGTCCCGCAAGGATAGGCAACCCCAAAAGCATGAGAGGAGTAACAAGATGGCGCAGCCCGTTCGAAAGCTTCCTGTGGACCGGATCCAGAAGGATGGATGAAATTAGAAAGGAGAAATAAAACAGAAAAGGAAGGAGTGGACAAAAGTTAAAAGGGGCTATAAAAAAAGACCTAGGGAACCACACAAATGGGAGAAAAGTCAAGACTAAGAGGAAATGTTTGTTACAGTTCGAAAGAGCACTTGAATCTCAGAGGTGCTGAGAATACTGAGAGGTGTTGGAAGCAAAGCGATGATGAGGACCCTGCAAAGCCTTTGAACCTAAGAGATACTGATAACCCTGAACACACCCTTGAATTTGGGAGGCACAGATAACCCTGGGAAGCATCTGAACCTAAGAGGTGGTAAGACCCATGACAAGCTCTACAGCCAGGGTCTGCGACCAGTAGATTGCGAGCCACTGGTAGCTCACCTGAGGCTTCTCAGTAGCTCCTCCCATCAAACACCAGCATAAGCACTGTGTGTTTATTTTGGTGTATGAAGTCCCGTGGCCTCTTCCCCCGCCCCCCCTCTCTCTCTCCTCTGCCTGAAAAGCAAACAATCAAAGGTTGTGTGCGCAATCAGAGGAGGGGCTGCATCTGGGCTTTAAAGGCTTGGAGCAGTGTCCCAATAAGGGGTTAATTATCAATAACAAAAGTAGATGTGAAATGTGTATCATGGCCATTGTCACCAAGAGGTGCAAATGATAGCTGATTAGAAAGGGAAGGGGTGCATACATCTGCATGTCATTTGAAACAAAGCAGAGGCTGGGATAGTTTCAGTCTCACTGTGTTTCTTTAGTTTTATTTTGGTGAGCAATACTTTGCATGTTGGTAATTGTAGGCTTTCAATCAGAATAGGGAAAATAAAGCTACAGCTGTAATTGTTTTTTGCTCAGCGTATGTGTGTTAAAAAAAAGCAATCCTTGTGAGTTTCAGCTTGCAAGAAAAAGGGTACATTTCAGAGCTGTGTATTGCTGTATTATAAAACTATGAATTCTTTTTTTTATTTGAAGATACTGAATTCTTTGTTTTAAGGCAGGCGTAACCCAATTCTATTAAAGGTTAAGGTGGAATTTGCTGTGATATGGACGAGATGTGTTTTCCAATAAAGGAATTCAAGCAGTAATGGTAATTACGTCGGAATGACTTCATCATTCCCTCAGGGAGAGGCAGCGATCCTGTTAGCTGTTCTGTGGTACTGCCACCTTCATAAACTGCCAACAGGTGGCAGGTCGCCACCCGTTATGAACAGGTTGCCCCTCGCTACAACCACACTCTCGTTGCTCAAAAATGTTAATATAATGATTCATATATTCTCTGGTTGGGTCGTTATATGTTTTGTGCACGTTTCAAGTCATCGCTATAAAAATGAATGTTATTGTAGCCCTGTGATTTCCATTTTCTTTGCATTTAACTTGATCACATGGTTTCCACATGTTTGTTTTTTCAATCTTGCCAATTATTTTGGCATTACAACTTTTAATGGTGGTTAACACAGTAGGCTTACTTTTCAATGGCTGAATTATGTGACCTGGCATGTGAGCAATTTGCTTGATTTTGGGAATATGCTAAACTGGCAGTGGATGTTATGTTTTGGCAAAGCAGAACGTGGGATGTGATTTAAAAGAAAATGTAAAACCGTATAACAAAATTGACTGAAGTACTCAGCGGATTCTTTTTGCACATGCAGCTCCAAAAGAAACAAATGAACTACCCTTGTTGAAATCCTGGATGCAGATGCACCCTCCAACAAAAGGCAAAAGATGCACCTTTACTATCCAGAGTGGGAAACCAATTTATTTTCTTCCAGCGTGAAAAGAAAATGTGCATCTTTAATCTACGGTACCCAAGTTAAAGTAGGAAAAATAGTAAAGTTGAGGCATTTTGCAATAATACAAACACATTATGAACATAATGTTCTCAAAGGAAGCTATCTGTGATCCCAAAATGTAGGTAGACTAAACGCCCCAGTGCAAATACTGTTAGTGAGCCATCCTTCAAAGTGGTAACTATTTGAGGAAAAGCAAATCTAATTTTACAGATGGTCCAATTGTGCAGGGCGCAGTGACTCCCGTGCCTGAGTCTGTTGCAAGAGATTTTAAAAAACTGAGCTGAATTAATTTCTGCCATGTCAGGTGTGCAGTTTGGTGCAAACAGTATGGCCAGGAGGGTATCTGCAGTATCATCCAGTGTGGTTGCCGATCTCTGCGAATCTGCCTTTTTCAGACATGAACTTCCTGAAATCAAAACTACGATCTGCTCTGACAGCATCCAAGTACTGTTCCTGTTTCAAGCTGCAACATTCTGATATGGTACACATTCTTATACTCATGGACACCACCAGCCCAGTAGCTCCCGCCTATTGGCCATTAAATACAAGAAGCTCTTGCCAACGTAAACGTTGGATACCCCTGCAACTAGAGCATGAGAGGTGTTGATAACTCTGAGAAGTACGTCAGTCTTTGAGGTAACAGGAACCCATGAAGAGCACCAGAACAGGAAAGGTGCTAAGCAACTTGGGAAAACCTGGAGCCAATGAAGAGTTGAAGACCATGAGCGGTGAATTCTAAATGGCACAGCCCAAGTTCGAACATATGGGATCCAATAGCAAACAATAAAAGTGCATGGCCATTGGGAAAGTGACAGGGTGGCTCACTTGAAGTAGAAAAAGGAATAAAAACACCTAACGCTAGAACAGGAAGAAAGGGTGATGAGCGAGAACCCACAACCTTATGCTTGTGTAAGCCTGGGATAGGGAGAAAGCAAAGGAAATGTTTGGGTATTGTAGATTAAACCTACCAACCGTAAAACAGGGCGAGAATCAAATAGCCAAATAGTCCAAAAAGCGGAAGCCTGGCGGACGTTTAAGAACTCAGAAAGATTGTGAGACTACTGAGACAAAGAGATTATGAGAAAGAGTTAACAAAGTAACACTCACTAGAAAACACCAAGATGAATTCCTTGCCTTTGGGAAGTAATGGAACATAGCCAAGAGCAACCAAAATAAATGTGTGGTAAAACTAGTGGTCTGCTCATTCCAGCCCATCTCAGGAACTGCAACAACCATGGAGCTGGAGGGGCCTGCCAACAAAGCAGACGACACAAGGGGGAAGCTGACAAAGACGTCGCGCCTGCCCGTGCACCTAGTTGTTTTGTTAATTTAACTCCTAAACGGATGAAGAAAATTTGCGAGGGCTGTGGGAAAATGTCGGATACACTTTTCTAGCGGATATGATGAACGTTTCTAAGCGCCTCGGTCACTTGCGTGTGGGACTCATGAAAACGGAGTACGTCGCTATGAGATCTCGAAGAACAGAGCCTTCATTCGCGGCTCTTGGGGAGGGCAGTGCCAGCCGAGATGGACGTCTTATCAGGATTCAAGCAGGCCCTTGTTCTGGTAATCACTCTTCTAGGGTTGGGGCCGGGCCTCTTTCGCTAAACACGTTTGCATTTCAGATTATGGGCTCATTAAAACGGATTTGGCCTGCAGGCGCCGTGAGGGAGCGAAACACAGCTGGCAGTATGCTCTCTGGACGAGCAGCGCTGCCATACATATGCTTATTAAATACTTGTACACAATGTCAAGGCAGACTTCTTTGCGTCGAAACGCGTTTGTGCTTTGCATATTAAGATGTGTCCACCATCTAGATTGGTCCACATGTGTGAGAAGACGATACTGGCATACGTCAGCAATTTCAGCACAGTGGGCAAGCACTCTCCCTCCTAGGGAAGTAGAATGCCTTGCAAATTAAGCGAGCGCCGAGTGGGTATGGATTATAAACTCCACTTTACATTCTTTCCGCAGATGTGATGCACATTGCATATGTAGAGGCATCACGTTCTACAACATCTCCCATGCCAAACGCAGCAAACACGTCCCACCATACC
The DNA here is from genome assembly GCF_040938575.1 of Ambystoma mexicanum. Lineage (NCBI taxonomy): Eukaryota > Metazoa > Chordata > Amphibia > Caudata > Ambystomatidae > Ambystoma > Ambystoma mexicanum. The sequence continues at coordinate 557,355,376 of NC_090941.1, read as the reverse complement.
ATCTTCTCACAAGTATTATGTATGTAGTGGGTGTCGTCATGCAGGTGCTGAATACTGTGACAAATCCATGGTATTCGTCCCTTCTCCCCAAGGGGGAGCCACCCCCATTGAGACTAGGGAGGTGAGCCCGCTACGCAAGACCCTGCCTATGGGTGTGGGTAAGCAGGATCTCAGTGGGAGTGAGTTCCCTTCACGGGACAATGACTCCCAGTGTTTCTCAAGATCACACCCAAATCCTGTGTGCTCTGCCTGTATAAGAGCTGAAGAGGTTGTCAAAGTGATAAACGCCTGTTTTTTGTTGTTAATACTGACCCTAACTCAACTCGGAAGTCTTGTAAGCAACAACATTTTGACATTTCAATGCTATGGCGCAGAACCAGCGCCACCTGGAGGGCGGGACCGCAGAGTGTACGTTGTGGGCGAGCAGCCTGCAGAACGCCGCAGAGGCCAGGAGCGTCGACCAAACAAGGTTCTCCACTCGGGTCCTGGGAGACGCCAATTGTGGAAGAAGAGATACCGGCAACCCCACGAGATGACTGCCACCAGAGGAAGCCCAAGAGAAAGGAGTCGGCAAGCCCCCGAGAAGGTTACCACCAGAGAATACCCCAAAAAAAGAGACTGAAGGGCCCACGAGAAGACTAATGCCGGAAGAAGCAAGAAACAGAGAGACCGGTGAGGCCACAAGAAGTGCTGTCAGCTGAGAGGAGAAACAGCCATAATACTTGGCTATTTTATGTAGGAGACCCAATGTTAGCATGAAACGAGCAGTGATTTATATTAAACTGTTGAACGGAGTGATAAAAAGTAATTCAAATATGACATAGGTAACATTCCAAAATTGGAAGTGCATTGAGAGGCCATACTTAGTTAATTACCCTTGCGGCTTACATGTGCATGAGTTTAAACAATCCATTTGCCACAAGGGCTCGGGGCTTTCAGTAAACGATGAAGGACATATCATGCCCTTGTGCAACACACCTGCCATTTGTATTAACTTTGTTTTGCTGTCAGTTTATTTCGGTGTGATTTTTTTCAAAAACATTAGATTAAAAAACTCTTTTAAAAATATAGGGGGGCTGGATAATGGGATAAAAGAGGTAGGGAGGTGGTTGAGATTGTAATAGGGAACCCCTCCACCCCCAAATATAAAAAAAGAAAAAACTCAGGAGTTTTTTCGATTTAATTGTTTCTTAAAAAGAAATTACATCGAAAAGTAACCTGACAGCAAAATAACATAGAACCCCTCAAAGTTAATAGTTTGACACCCTAGATTCACAATACCTGTGCCAGACTACTAGGAATACTAATAGGGTGATGCTTAATATGTCAGATTACTAGAATCACCAATAGGGTGATGCTTAATATGTCAGATTACTAGAATCACCAATAGGGCGATGCTTAATATGTCAGATTACTAGAATCACCAATAGGGTGGTGCTTAATATGACAGAATGCAACCAGTACCGATGGGGCTGTGCTTGATTAGTCAGTGTGCAACCACTACCAATGATTACTAACATGGCAAAGTGCTACTAGTGCTCCCTATTCCATCCTCCTTACCTCGGGCGCCAGTCAAACGTTATGCTGTATGGTTGATGTGTAATGCTTCTGTCCGAAGCTGTCGCCCAACAGGTATACAGCAAAATGGTGTGCAGCAGAGGTGTCTCTATAAACAGGAGCTTGGGGGTGGAGGCTTTGGCCCTGGGTCTTTTGCTTGTAGCCCGGATAGAAGCTCAGGGGCTACACCCAAAAGGCTAGCTAGCCCCGAGTCCCGACATTAGCGTAGCCCCTGATCCTTTGCAGATGCAGCAACAGCCCTGATGGGCAGGGCACGCCCGCTCTGCTCCAACTTCACATGAGTGTGGGGACAGAGTGGCAGAGCCAGGGGAAGGCCCCCTTGTAGCCCCTCCTCCATGTTTCTGAATGCCCCAGCCAGCCTCGTTGCAACGTTAAAAGAGTAGCCATTGCAATGCTTGCATTTTGCACGCATGGCATTGACTACTATAGGCAAGCCCCAGTTGTATGTGGTGCTCCAGCATTGCTTGGCAACATCTTTTTGATCCCCGGACCAGGGATTGGAAAGATGTGACCAAACAATATGTGCGCTCCAGTGTAGGGATCCCTATGGCGCACAAATCCCAGGAGTAAAACTTCACACTGCAGCCAGAGCTCTCGAAAGGCAACGTGTTTCTGTGTCTGCATGTATGCAGGCTGGGGGGGAAGAGGGCTGTGAATGCGAGCAGGTGAGAATTAATGTGTGTAAATGTGGGGAGGAGTGGGAGTCAGTGAAGGAAAGTTAGAATGAATGTGTGTGGATGATGGGGGCATGAGCCGCATGATCAGAGAAGCCAGTGCGGAGCATGAGAGGCGGAGTGGAGAAGGTTTTAGTTACGTACCTTTAACTCTTGCTCTACAGCATGGGTCTGACATGGATTCACATGCTCGTGAATAGTCCCTGTCGTCAGGCTGGGAATCCCCGGTAAATAATTTTTTCACTTTAGCTTCAAAACTGTATTTCTCCTCTGAACCAATCACTGTCCTTTGGACCATACTGCCCTGTCAAATGACAGTCCTCTCCCTAAACTCCACCCCTGGTCGCCATCTTCAGATTTAAGCATGTAAAGGCAGTATGAACCAAGAGAGCGACAGAGGGGAAGGAGGAAGGTTGGCATGTGAATTCATGCCAGACCCATGATGGAGAACAAGAGTTACATGTAAGTAACTTTACCCTTCTCCAGCATGGGCTCCTAGCATGGATTCACATGCTCATGAATAACGATTACACAGCAGTACATATACACAACCACCAGAGGTGGTAGGGCTCAACAGAAGTAAAAACACTCACCCTGAAACAGACTCACCTCAGGTGAACAGGTTGCGTAGCAGCGCTTGGCCAGCTTGGGACTCCTCCCTGGAATCCCTGTCGACTCAGTACAGCCTGGTGAAGTTGTGCGTGTACCTGCATGTAGCAGCCCTTCAAATGTCAAGCAGGGGCACACCAGAGAGAAATACTGTTGTTGCTGCAATGGCTCTGGTTGAGGGGGCTATTTGCCAGACGATGACAGTGCATGATGCAGCCGGAGAGCCTCTTGGAAATGGAAGCCTTCAACAAGGCCTTCCCATGATTCGTAGGTCCAAAAGTGACAAACAATTATGAATTCTTCCGAAACCCCTTTGTGTGTGCCACATACAACTTCAAGGCACAAGCAACGTCCAGTGAATGCAAGACCCTCTCCGCTGACGATGACGGATTCAGGAAGAAGACAGGCAACATCAAAGGCTTGTTGAGGTGGAACTCTGATGTACCTTCGGCATAAAGGTGGAGTGTGTACAAAGTACCACCCTTAAAGCATGGAAGCACAAGTACGGCTGCTTGCAAGACACCCATGAGGAAAATCATCTTCCACAAGAGAAACTTGAGCGGGGCTTGATGCATCGGCTCAAAGGGCACCCCCATGTGCTTAGTCAAGATCACATTGAGTTCCCAAGCAGGAGCCTTCACCGGTGGAAAAGTCCTGAAGAGGCCTTTGAGGAACTCCTTGACGAGTCTGTGAGACCGTGGGGAAGGCCTACCCGGTGTCTTGGTGTAACAGGATATGACGCCTAGCACCTTGATCGCGGCAGGAGCCAGTCCAGACTTGGACAAGGAAAGCAAGTATGGCAAGAACTGCAGGTCTGTGACACACAAAGGGGTAATCTTTTGAGTACGGCACCACACATCGAAATGCTTCCACTTGTGGCTGTAGCACGTCAACATTGAAGAGGCTCTAGCCTTGGCCAGGATGTCCTTACACTCTGCAGGTAAAGAATAATGTCCACATTCTAGGGCTGCAGGAGCCAGGCCAAGAGGTTCAGCGACGCTGGGTCGTGTTGAAGAATCGCCCCTGCCTCTCTGGAAAGAAGATCGAGAAATAGTGGCTGCCTGATTGACGGAGCCTCCGACAGACTTAGCAGGTCTGGATATCAGATTTGTCGTGGCCATGCAGGGGCAACACGTATCATCTTGCAGCAACACTGTCTGAGCGTGTTGATCACTTGTAGCAGGAGTGGGAATGGAGAAAAAGCGTATAGAAAAAGTTCCTCACACAGGAACGCATCTCCCATGCTCCACGGCTGTGGGAACCTGCTGGCGAACTTCTGACACTTGGAATTTGTCACTGTCGCGAAAAGGTCGATCTGGGGCTGACCCCATTTGTAGAATAGAAGATCCACTCGGTCCTGGCAAAGCTCCCACTTGTGGCAAGAACATAGCTCCCTGCTGAGCGAGACTGCAATGGTTTTCTTCCTGCCTGTCAGGTGGAAAGGAACAAGAAACATGTCCTGATGAAGGGCCCAGTGCGACAGCTCCTAGGCCTCCTTGGACGGAGCACGAGAGCGCGTCCCGCACTGCTTCCAGATGTAGAACATGGAGGTGGTGTTGTCCATGAAGATCCTCACCACCTTGGGCTTCAGCAATGGCAGGAAGGACTTGAAGGCCCAGAAGACCACTGAAGCTCCAGGATGTTGATGTGAAGAGTCTTTTCTTCTGGCAGCCAGAGGCCTCTGGCGTACAACTGTCCATTGTGGGGTCCCCAACCTTCCAGGGAAGCATCTGGGGTGATCGTCTCCTGGTACGGCGGGACTTGGAACAGAGCCCCTTCTGAGAGGTGAGGGCGCACACCCCATCACTGCATCGCCCGTCGGAACACCCTCATTGAGGGTGATCTTGTCCGTCCAGGATACTGAGACCTGCAGCCCCCTTGCAACCAGAAACTCCTGGAGCGGTCTCATCTGCAGTCTGCAAAGGCGGACGAGGCTGATGCAGGAGGACATCATGCTCAGCAGCGACTTGACGGCACGCACTGTAGCTGACCGCCCCAACAACAGGCGCTGTATCTTCCCCATATTAGCTACCACCAATGTTCCCTCTAATTTTTTATAATTATGTGCCGCAACAGAATCCTTATGTGCACAGTTTTTTAAGTCATGTGCGCAACTAAGTGATGTGGCAATCGGTTTATAGTGAAAAGACCGAAAAAAAAAATATCGAACAAAAAAAGTCGAACCAAAAAATCTCGAAAAAAAAAATATCGATTTTTTTTTTCAATACTTTTTTTTCGAAATGGGGGGGTTCCCCCTAACCCCCCTTTTTCAGTTTTTTTATTTTACCCTTTTTTTTTTACTTACCTGACCCCAAAAATACATATAAATAAATAAATAAAAAATTCAATTTTTTTTTTCGAGATTTTTTCGGCCTTTTGACTGACCTCCGTGGCAATCCGTGGCATTCACATTAAGGTACACAACATTACTATGGCTGCCCTTACCCTGATTAAGTGTTGTATGGGCGTGATGTCCATGAGAGACCTTTTCTTTAAGTGAAAGGCATGCCACTGGCCACCTTAAAGAAGAAGGGTGCAAATTTCACTCCGGATCCGAAGTATGGCTGTGGATATAATTCTCACAGCAGCCTGCTTCCCTGAACTCTCAAAGGCAGGAGAGAGTCTTTTAACGAACATTGCAAGATTGCTTTACTTAGACATCATAAAAAAGCAGCGGACAGGCCAGTGGCTTCCTCAGCTGCCCTATTGACCACACCATGGAAGAGATAAAACTGGAGATTCCAGATCTCTTCACCCAACAAGATACCAGGGAAGACATAACGCTGACCATATTGTATGGTGGCCCCAAGACAGACAGCAGCTGGAAAAAAATACCATTTGCTGCATTGAAGAAACGGTTCCCTTATGGGCCTAGCAGGAGGCGTACATCTAGAGTGCCAGATCCACACCTCGGAGATGGAATTGTTAGAGGAGTTACCATAACCTCCACCCACAACCAGAGCCAGAGGATGGCCCATGGCAGGAGGGCTAAAGAAAGGATATTGTCTCGCTGACAAGCACCCTGATATGTTGGGGGAAAAAGCCACCTGCAGGCGGCACAAGAGGCCCACATGGGGTCTGATATCACATCAGAGGAATTGCATTGCAGAGTCAAGTACTAAGTGAAGGAGCAACAAGGTGGTCTGAGCCCAAACCTTACCCTGATAGAATGGAGGAAGCTGCAGGTCTGACCCCAGAACAAACCCTGATACAATGATACAATCAGAGAAGCCACAGGTTTGATTCCAGACCCTTATATAAGGGAGGTATTGTAATTTCCCGTACTGGAAAGGTTCTGCCATATGAAGCCACAACAATTCCTGAGAATGTCTAGACCTGGCATGTGCAGAGGGGGTCCGAAGGAGCGCCTGGACTAAGTACAGCTTGAAGAGCCTTGCTACAGGGGTGTCTGAACTGTGTAAGCATTGGTATGGACTTTTGTGGACTTTTTCTTTGGGCCACCTTTGAAACTTTCTGTTGTTAGATTGGGGGAGCAGTTGCTGATGGCTTCTTAATAATAAGGCATGATTTATGTTGCCCATCGATTGCTTTTTTTGCCATAGAATAGGGTGTCTCAGGGTAAGATCAGGAATGCTTAAGGAATAGGATCATGATACAAACAGGGAACGATAGATAAATAACACTGGCAGGCGAAAGTTTGAGGTTACTGAACATCTTGATAGGCCTAGCTTAAAGAGAGCCCAGGTGGATATATTTTGGCCAGTGAGGGAAAGGGAGTAGGTGGGAATGGCCACAGGGATTTGCAGGGCTATGGGTAGTCGATGGTTGGGTAAATAACCAAAACAACTGATTACAAGCTGCTGTGGGTTGTGGGTGTGAGGGGGGCAGTCTTTTCCCCATGCGTGACCTCAATCTGAGGTTGCGGGCTAGGAGCAGTCCCCTTGGGTGTGCCATAAGAGAAGTGGCAGACTTCAGGGAGCAAAGTGATATATGCGGACTGGCAGCGTAGACGTTTCTGCAAACTTGTAGCTGGCCACAAGCCGGCATGAGAGACTTTATTCTTGGCTGCGTGAGTTTTTGGAATGTAATGTAGGCTCCTGCCTTGCAAGGTGTGGCACCATCCGAGTGCCATCTGTGCTGTCTGTGGTCAAGTGGGGGCGAGTGAGCTTGCCAACGAACAAGTAGTGGCCTTGTTGGTCGCCCGTTTCCTGTTGTGCGCATGCATCACCGGAGGGGTTGATGGGGGTTGTAGTTCCCACGATCTGGTCGGCGACGACAGTCTGATTGCATTGCAGTGGACTTGCGGCATAGCAGCAGGCAATGCTTTGGGAGCGTATGTGGTGGCAAAGGTAGGAAACAGCTGTTGCTTAGCACTCGGTAATGTGGACCTATTGCGCAACAATTATGCCACAAACGATTTACTGGCGGTATTATTACGCAGCACAGCATTCAGTCTACACGTTCCTACCGTGGCGGACACACCTGCAGTGAATAGATCAGAATGAATGACTGGATTGCAAGCAAATGGGATGGCGGACATGCAGAAGGGTGTTGTGGTTGGTAGGGTTATATCAGGAGCACAGAATAAGCATGTTGACCCAGGTTTACGCGTGGTAGCATTAATTGCTGTCTTCTGCCTGACTGCATTTGTGCAGGTAGGCAGCTTACCTCTCAGTGGGGAGAAACATGGTTGCGCAGCATGTGTAGCTTTGCACTGAACGTGGTGGAGACAGGCAGAGACTGCTGGTCAGGGCCTTGTGTGTTGGCCTTCTGTGGGGGCTGGCTTCATCTGCCGGCACAGGAGGTTGGAGGGTTCAGGTTGGTTCACCAGCCAATAATGGTGCTGCAGGCCTAGAGCAGCCTGGGAGCCTGGTGTGCATCGAGGTATGGTGGCAGCCATCTGGAAGGGTCAAGTGGGCCTCCAGACCCAGTGCATCTTCCAGGGTAGATGGTGGTGCAAGTCTCCCTGTGAGGGAGGGGGACCTGTGTCGCAATGAGTGTGTTGGCCTTCTGCAACACTATCTTCACAAGCACTTCTGTCTCAATCCTCCCTCTCTCCCTGGTCCTGCACTTTTCTCTCCCTATAACCCATTCTCCTTTTACGCCACTCTAAGTACAACACTCATTCCTATCCACCTCTCTCCAGCTGGGCTGCATCCACCCCGCCTACTCGTATCTCTCACAAGCACAGTGAAGTGCACCATCCATTCCCAATCCACCTCTGTCCCAATGCAGAATGCTTCTTCCTCTAAGCACTGTCTATCTCTCGCTAACATCGGCCTCACATGCGCAGTACCCCAATCTGTCCCTGTGCACCTCTCTTTCATGTCCCCAATGACCCCCTTCATCACTTTACCCACGTTGTCCCACTATTAACTGAATCACTCTCTTCCCATTCACCTCGCTTTCTCACTAACTCCCACCTGCAATCCACTCACATGCTCAATGCACCACTCTCTCCCCAGGCACCTCTCTCATCTTTTGTGTCCCATGTACCTTTTTCCCCTCGGCCCCTGTCGCTCAACCCCACTAAACCACTCTCCCCATCCCCCTTTCTCTATTCCTGTTCCTCACCACTGCACATTTGTATCCCCCTCAGGCAACTTCGCCTCTCACTGCACTCCTCTCACCTGCACATAGTACCACTCCACAAACAACTCTGCTGTTGCAAGACAGCATATGCAGTAACCTTGCTTGCTTTCTCCTGTGCTGAGCTTTCATTCTGAACTCGGCGCCACTGTTCCTAACTCAGCTATGCTTTGCACTGTGTGCTGGGCCCAGAATGAGGGGAGGGGCACTGGGCAGGGCCAAGCTGCCTGAAGACTGTGTTGTGAATATGCATAGATGTACCTGGTTTTGTAACAAAAACAGAACAATCACTCCAGCATGAAATGTTTCCAATTCATGCTACGCAGTAGTCTGACTGAACCACTTTAAAACATAAGCAGTGCAACAAAGGAATACAAATACACATTACCTTCCAGTCTTGTGCGAGCCTGCACGGAATGTTAAAAGTGTATTTTTACAGTCCACCAAATGGGTAAGAGATGCCTTTGGAAATGTATAACGGAGCAGTACCCTTGGCACTGCCTTGGTGACCAGGGGTCGCAAAGGCAGCGGCAGGGGTCTCAAGAACATTGCCAGGGGTAGCAACTGCTACCCCTGGCAACCCCGAACTGGCATCCATTTACCCAAGGCCTTAATAAATGGAGGATACTTTCAAAGGGAGGTGTGCACGCTGCCCGCTAGTGGAGAGAGGGAGCCAAAGAAAGAGAAGAAGGACACACTCCAGTTTTAGGTGCATCTACAAGCGGAATGACAGGGAGAGCCAGAGAAAAACGAGTTAGGACTAAATTACTTAAGTAGAAAAGTTCTACAACCAAAAGTCTGATCCTCATTTATTCGCATATGTATAGTGGGGGGTAAAGTTAATAAAAATGTATGGGTGTAAGGTGGGGGGTCTCCCCCACATTTATATATATGCGAAAAAAAGAAGAAATAAAAAACTGACTTTTGGTGGTCGGACTTTTGAACTTGGTAATTTCACGCAGATCCAGAAAAACAGGTGACATGTGAGCAGAGCAGAAAGTGGCAGTGAAGGGTGTGGAGCGATTGCCAGTAGCACAGACCAAAAGACGGGGGGAAGGCACGGGATGGCTGGAGAGGTGCAGGGCAGAGGCAGATGTCATCAGGACAAGCAAAGACTTCAGTAACAGAGGATGAACTGGCGAGCCTTAGAATCAGGTAAGGCCTAGAAGGGATGGGTTGAGACTCCAGCCATGGGTACTACTACGGATTATAAAACAAGCTGCATGCACTCATTTAATTATGTAACCACTTTCCACTGTTGAGACTGCAATGCAGAAGTTTCTGCTAGCCATTACCCTAGTTCTGGAGCATGTTGGTCAGAGTGTAACATGGAGGCGACATAATCTTGGATATGCAGCTGAATAACATATTAATTCAATTCTGATTTTGGAAAGGTTTATTTATCATTTTGCTTTACAACATTTTTAAATTCCAATAAGAATGGAAAACTCTCAATGGTCTGCTTTTATCATTTAGAAGATCAGGAAGCACGCAAACAATGTCACTGGCTGAACTTCAAGAAAAATGACACAACGGCTTTAATTTCTTTTGGCTTCTGATGTATATGTCTTTATTTTGTATATAAAAGATTTCAGCCTACCTAAAAGTGTTGCTACAAAGGAACTGTGTCTTACTGCTACGTCCGTAGGTATAAATCTTCACAGATGGAAGCAAGTAAATGTTTCATTCTGTTCATCAACAAACTTCTATTTGTCATGTGCACAGACAATTGTGTCTATATGTCCTATTAATGCTCTAATCATTATATAACGTTGTACACAGTCCAGAAATCACTCAAATCCTTACATATAGAGCCAATTACCACACTACATACGGTATCACTTTTGTTTGAATGCTATATGGTACGAATGAGTAAAAAAACACGCAAAGATAAACTCTATGTTGCATTTTGAATTGGGGTACTGCATAGAGCCCAAGTCCAATGTTTGTGTTGCCTAGCGCACACCTAATTTTAAGGATTTTTATAGAATTTATAGAAAGTTAGAGGGGTGCCGGGGAGAATAACTACCTTGACACTGGGTTGTTTTTAACATATGTAAAACCAACAGATTGTCCACAAACTTGTGGAACTCTCCCGTCCCCTGCACACCCTTGCAATTGTAAAAACAATCAAGAACTGTCACAATTATTTGCACAATGATAACAGAATGCTTTGTTTAGAAAAAAGGAAAGAGGTTTATGGAAGAAACCAATTTAGGACACTGTTGGTATAAAAATGATAGCAATCATCAATTAATTTGGTTCTAAATCATCTGTTATGAATATGTGTTCCCCAACATGGTGATTTGGACACACTTATTTTTAAATCACATATAATTCAGGCACAGGATAGTTTGTGGGCATACAATGTATTCATCACACTTTCAGCAAGATTGATTTATAACATATAATGTTCACATGCTGTGATGACAAATATTTTTTCGACGCGTTTCGGGGTAGTTGGAGTCCCCTTCTTCAAGATTTGATAGCCCTCTTCATTCCATTTATCTTTGATTATCCTACAATATATGATATAACAATCAATTCATAATTTCTGGCTATTAGCTGTCATGTCACTTTTTTGAGAAAAGAAATTCTTTCTTTAATAATCACCTGGATGTCCAATGTAGAATATCCTGACTGGATATGTTATTAGAAAAATATCAACACAATAATAGTTGGAATCCTCAGTTGCTATGCAACCTGTAGATGCAATAGAAAAACAATAAAAAAAGGGCTTAATTAAAAAGGAATCCACTAAAGAAGGGTTTAGTCTAGGATCGTTATGTGGAGGAGAACCTGGTCTAATTAGAGATAAAAATGTACCTGGTGGTTCTTTAAATGTGTTAGAGGCTACTTCTTTTACTATTGGATACCGCTATAAACTATGAGCTAGAAGCTTTTTTTCAGCAAACTTATCATTAAGATCTGGTCTTTTCTAAACCTATTGAGTTAGATCTTTCTAACACTGCACATTTTTATGTGTTTTACAGACATAAGCAGAGGGGCTCCACTTTCTGCTCTAACCCCATTTCCTGAGGACTCTCCCAGAACACTAGAGATACTCTATCCATCGAAGAAGTAGCCTCTAACACATTTAAAGAACCACCAGGTACATTTTTATCTCTAATTAGACCAGGTTCTCCTCCACATAACGATCCTAGACTAAACCCTTCTTTAGTGGATTCCTTTTTAATTAAGCCCTTTTTTATTGTTTTTCTATTGCATCTACAGGTTGGATAGCAACTGAGGATTCCAACTATTATTGTGTTGATATTTTTCTAATAACATATCCAGTCAGGATATTCTACATTGGACATCCAGGTGATTATTAAAGAAAGAATTTCTTTTCTCAAAAAAGTGACATGACAGCTAATAGCCAGAAATTATGAATTGATTGTTATATCATATATTGTAGGATAATCAAAGATAAATGGAATGAAGAGGGCTATCAAATCTTGAAGAAGGGGACTCCAACTACCCCGAAACGCGTCGAAAAAATATTTGTCATCACAGCATGTGAACATTATATGTTATAAATCAATCTTGCTGAAAGTGTGATGAATACATTGTATGCCCACGAACTATCCTGTGCCTGAATTATATGTGATTTAAAAATAAGTGTGTCCAAATCACCATGTTGGAGAACACATATTCATAACAGATGATTTAGAACCAAATTAAATTGACGATTGCTGTCATTTTTATACCAACAGTGTCCTAAATTGGTTTCTTCCATAAACCTCTTTCCTTTTTTTCTAAACAAAGCATTCTGTTATCATTGTGCAAACAATTGTGACAGTTCTTGATTGTTTTTACAATTGCAAGGGTGTGCAGGGGTCGGGAGAGTTCCACAAGTTTGTGGACAATCTGTTGGTTTTACATACTGCATAGAGCCCAACATGTAGACGGAAATCCACTCCCTGAGTTTCCCCGCACAGTATAGGGTATTTGCACGCCTCACATTTTGTTGCGGGTGGAAAGGCAAGTAAACCTTCTGCCCACCCTTTTCCATGTGCAAAGGTCAGGCAGAATACATAAAGATGCACAGATTATAATTTATAGGACATTGTGCAAATAATTGCTGACCTTATACAAATGTAAAATGTCACATATATTATCTTAGAAATGTTGTTGCAGTCCTATTGTCAAAAGCACACAGCAAGAACCATTAAGGTATTACAAACTAATTATTTAAAAGCATATGTAAGACTCAATCAGAATATTAATATAATCCACTTGAAACTCAGAGGAAAGGAAACATAGATTGTAAGTGTTACGACCATTTTCTCCTTCAACCCTGGCTCTGTCTGACACTGCTGGCAACCAAGCATTCAAATTTTGGCTGATTTCTTTAATTCTCTAACAACTCCAAACTATTCTCAGAGTGCACTATCGATTCACAGTGGAGTGTTATAATTGCTCATATGTACCTTGTGCCTCTGACATCTTATAGGCAGACTGGGCAAACTCTTTTTGTTTCCCTTCCAACAAGAGCAATTTAGACTCCAAAGTACATGTGCTTCACTACATGGAGTCTACCTTGTTATCAATAAGCACCCTTTTAATACATTGGGGCCTCCCACGGATTCCTCATTTTTGATATACCAATATCCTGCTTGCAGCTTTGGAAATTTTTCGATAGTATAGGCCGCCGTGCACGTTGTCGAATCGAAGTCCCTCGCTGGCTTCCATCCCCGCACACGGACGTGACATTGCCATTGGTATAAATAGTATGCATGGTGCCCGTTGCTTCAGTTCTTTTTTTCCACATGCACAGTATGCGTCCAACGGTTCAATCGCCTCAGTGATTTTTCTATTGCATAGTTTATGTTTTCGAGTAGGTCTATTCCGAAGACAACTCTTAAGAGGTGTGCGGACTGTGACTCAACAATGTCGATCCCAAATCCATACAGAATATGCCTCTGGTGGCTTGGAACTTGGGGAAGGGAATCCAGAGTCCTAACTTGGGGGAAGGAAACCCCTGATACTTGAATAAGACTATTTCATCCTAAAAGGAAATTCTGAGACTTTTACTGGGTGGAATTGTTTTGCACTTGGGAAAGGGAGCTGAAAGGAAGCAAGCTGGAAGATGCTCCAAACGTTATGTTAAACGCTGTTTTCTTTTTGATGGCTTTCTTTTGTGTGGTTATAGTTGTCAGGGCAAGTATAGGGTTTGGACACAGACAGATTTCTAAGTTGAACTCTTTGAGTCAGTCTTTCCTTAGTTGTATTTAGGTAGGGAAATCCAATCTTAGCATAGGGCAAGTTAGGGTTTTCTCCATCCTGACATTTTTGTTAATAGAATTGGTTGTTTTTTTCAAACCTTGGAATCTGTTGTTTGTGTACTTCTTCATGATGCCTTCACACCTATCAGAGAGCTTGGACTATGGCACTGTTCTACTGGGGGTTTGCGTTACCTTCAAACCCACTAAATCCAGTTCAAGCTGCGGCTGCATGGCTAGTTTTGTATGAGGACTATGCCAGCCAATCGAAGCAGAGAGTTTGTCTGCTGGTCAGCATATGATGATGTCATTAAGGGGAGGGTGATTTCAGTATTGTGATGTCAGAAGTGGGTGGCGTGGGTTTTGATCCAGGAAATCTGTTAGCCAGTTAAGATTACACAAATGTATGGGGCACTATGGATACATGCAACAATAAGCTTGTGTGACCTGCTCTGAAAAGTAATTAATGTCTTGTTGTATGAAAGGCTTGTTAGCAGTGGGCAGGGCTGAGAACATTTTCAAGCAGTTCAGCTCTCAGGGCTGTTTTTAATTTCTGTCTCCCAGCTGTGGGGGTTTAATAAATATGTGTTTTTTCCCAGCACAGTGTCACTGTTCTGCGGAGTACTTTTGGTACCTTTTTTCAGATTACTTTTGTAAGTAGTCCTTCTTAACAGGTTTGTCCCTCCATCCTAAAGTGGTGTCGGAATGTCACCTGACACAGAAAATAACATTACCAGCATTGTATCCACCTCCTCATCCTTCTAAGGAAGAAGAGAGGTTACAACGGCTAGATCCTGAAAGAGCTTTGAAGTTCTACCTAAGCAGATTAGCTAATATCAGACAAGACAACCAACATTTTGTTGGTTACACCGGACACAGATGGGGTCAGGCTGTGACCAAACAAACCTCATCGTGGTGGATCATTCTGTGTATTTCAGAATGTTATTCTTTGGCCGGGAAGGATGGCCCTCTACCAGAGGTGTGGCAACTACTTCCGCCCTACAACGAGGAGTACCAATGCAGGATATCTGTAATGCTGCAACCTGGTCTTCGTTTCACACCTTCTCAAAGCATTACTACCTTGATTCCTTGTCGGGTCAGGATGCCAGGTTTGGTAAAGCTTTTTTACAGAGCATAAACCAGTAACAAAATCCACTGGTCCCACCTCCATGGGAGTCTATAAAAGATGAGGAATCCGTGAGAGGGCAGAGTCCATTAGAAGAACAAAATACTTACCCCTGGTAATGTTTATTCTACTGACCGCAACATGTCTGGGGATGCTTGTAGTCTCATACAGAAGGGATGTAACCTAGCAGTTCAGGCTGGACTGCCCCTTTTGGGGTGGTACCAAGCCTGATTTTCATGTGGTCTTTTCCCTTCTTTAATGGCCTGGCAGGCAAAGAACGATGGTCTGGAGTGTTGCACTGTGCAAGGTTAAGATTATTTGTAATCCTTATAGCCATCGCCTCTTGTGTTTTTCTAGCTCCACTAGGGTGGCCAGCTGGGTCTGTAGTAGCAAAATCTACTTCTGGTGAAGCGTCAAGACCTCTAGGATCCTTCCGACAAATCCTGTAACTTGGAGTCCTCAGAGATGAGTTTGTATTGTACATTAGGTACATTAGGCATGCCATATCTTAAGCCAAAGGGAAAATCATCATCCTCTTTCTCCTAAAAAATGCACCCTATAGACTTTAAAGTATTTTTTAGACAATGGCTTCAAAGCAGTCGGTGGGTCGGAGTATGATATCAATGGCTTCAATGTCAAAGGCTTTGACGTTGGGTCCTTTGACTGAGTAGCGGAAGGAGGCAGTGGCTTCGACTTGTCTTGTGTCAACAGCATTCGAGGAGGCTTGTCCGACAAACTACCCGGGCTCTTAGGTGCACGAGAAGTACTCTTACAGGACTCCCTGTCAGCCTTGTGAGTCGTGATGGGGTCAGAAGCTTTCTTTGGTTCTTTCGAGGGATTGGACAGGATCGCCGTCAAAAACACTTCCAATTATCTGTGAATGGAATTCCTCCCAATCTGCTTTAGAGGCAAATTTACTCTAAAAACATACCTTTTTCCTGTTGGGCGAGCAGTCCGATGACAAGCGATAGTGCCTCTTCTTCGATTTTCATCCAGAAGAGGACAATGAAGAGTGCCGTGAATTGCTGCTCCTGGACCTCGAGCGCTTTGAGTGCTTTATCTCTGAGGAAATATGTCCCTCAAATGCTTTACTTCAGTCGATCTCTCTTGGATTGAGGGGATGAAGGAGATTTATACGCTGACTGAACTACGTTGAGTTTTGCCTTCCTCTCCTTCAAGGCTTTCCTGATCATGGATTGCCACAATCGTCGACCTTGTGTTCTACCTCAATGTACCAGAGGCATGATCTGTGCGGATCTGAGATCAACATCTTTGAATCACCTTCCGAGTAGACATGTAAAATGTAAAGTACGCAATAGAAAAATAACGGAGGCGATCAAACCGTTCAAAAAGTGCTGTGCGTGAAAAAAAGGGAAACTGAGGCAACAGCGCAGTGCATGCTATTTATACCAATATCGAAGCACGGCTGAGTGCAGGGATTGAAGCTGATGAGGGAGACTCGAGGACACGCACAGCGCCCTCTGAAGTCGAAACGTTTCTGAAGCTGCGAGCAGATTATCGGTGTATCAAAGATGAGGAATCCGTGGGAGGACACAATTCATTAGAAATCTATGCGTTTATGTCTGTTTCTGAGACACTTTCAATAAACAGCAGCCTGGTTGTCTTTTGTGATCTTAAGTAAATCACTTATTTCTAATGTTACACGTGCACAAATTTCAATTTTGAGTATTTGGAAAAGACATGGAGATTACAGTGGTCAGGGAACCATTTACATTCAGAAAACTGTATTCTGAAGGACCTTCCTCCTACTGATCCTAATATTTTGAAATAGATTAAGGGGTAGACTGGATCTGGAAATATGTAAACAGCCACCAAGGGGACCAGGTGTAACTTCAAACTGGAGCCGTCATTGCAGTACTTTAGCAACAAGGAGGGGGTGGGTGGGTCAGTGTACTCTGGACTTTAAGGCATTGTTTTTAAACATACCGCCTTTCAAACACTGACAAAGGTCTCAGCTTGATACAAGGTTTTGGATTCTGTTCCCAATGGGGTGGGATTTCACATAATTAGTACATTCAGTTTACTCCGGACTGGAAGACTCCCTTTGGCAGAACGTGGTGCTTCAGATGAGTGTGAATTCAGTTTACTCTTGCCTTTAAAACTCCCTTTCCCAGCATATAGGGTTTCAGTAAATGAATAAGGATTCAGTTCAATCTGGAAATTAAGACCCACTTTCTAAGCATGCAGCACTTTAGACAATGACTAAGAAGACAGTTTGGTCTGGGCTACAAGACACACTTCACCAGCAAGCAGCCTTTTTAATTTTTATATACAGTCGCCCAACCCCTTACTGGATTACAATTTGCCAGGGTGCTTCAAGCACCACTTCAGCACCCTGGTAAGCAGGTTTATTCCTTGTTTTCTTGTGGGGGGTGTTTTTTCTTTCTTCCTTCCTTTCCCTCTCTCCCTTTGATTCTCAGCCTTTTATCAGCCTAAATCAGAGACCTCGGACTCTTACCACCACCAGCCACAGAAAAGAGGCGTTTACTTACATAGTCTGCTGGCTTTCTTTCACCCTTTTGTAGATACGGCTGGCTACTTATCCCCAGGCTACACATCTCCCGTGTGTTGTGGCATTCTCCATTTACCAGTAATAAGCGCCTTGTGGGCGGTCTCAGCAGGGTTTTCTGTCTCATCTTCCCTGTAACTCACCTTTGTGCCCTACGTCAAGCAGTGCCTGCACCAAAAACGTCCCTTTTCGGATGCTTTCCATTCCATCAGCTGTCTGGGTAACAGGTCCTGCAAGTTCCCTCTACTCGCTGGTGCTTCTGCAGGCCCTGCTCGCCACTACGCTGGCCAGTCTGCTCACAAGAGGTGGATGGTGGATGAAGAAAACCCCTCCTCTCTGTCTCCGCGTGGATGTTTTGCCACTTTCGGCACTAAGTCGCTGCTGCCGTCGAAAAAAGACTCCTTCAGCTTCGCTTTGTGCACCACGTGTATCTGTAATTTGTCACCTAATGCAGCACTGATATTATCTCTGCATAATGACCTGCTCCCAAATAATGGCCCGAGGCAAAGCCCATGGCCATATATTGGGGAAGGGACATTATCCCAAGTGACAAATACCACTCCTGGGTCCATCAGGACTACTAGCATATTGTGCAAAATAAAACATGTCTGTTTAATAATAATTCAAGTACACAGAACGTGTTAGTAAATTACATGTGGTTTAATGTTGTCATATTTCAATAACTAGGTTGCCTGCATACATTGTAAACGTGGTTGAACTGCAGCTGTTTTAGCATGAGATTGCTTTAGGTGCAGCATTAAAATGTACGCTGCTCCTTTACAAAAGCAAACGCCTGTTGTAGCTTTCACTTTGTTGTGTTAAATTAATTTGCGTGTCTTGTTGAAAGAAATCTTGCTGGGAAATTCTATTGCTGTTTCTTGAAGGCAAGGGCATGTTATCTGTTGTTTGCCGGGCCGCTTCTGAACTCAGCAGGTGCGCTATGCAGTCAATACCTGTAGTTACTGACTACATGCCAAACATTCTGATAGGCTGAGCAGAGATCAATAACGCCTTTCTTGTGCTAATGCAGCTTTCATGCTTAGGGACAGGAGCGAGAAAATTGAGTGCAGGGCAGAGTACAGCAAGGCCGAATATTAAGCTGGGTTGTAATTATTTTATTTATCGTGTGTTGTAGTTCATAGGAACTTTTCACATGTATTCATATATACAGCCACTCAATACTATGTTTCTATATTACATATATACAGTCACTCAGTACTATATCCGTACATTACCACTTTAAAACATGTCCTATACAATTACTCCCGATTCATTGAATTCGCTTAATTAGTAGACATCTACGTAGACATTGCCATTTAAAAAAACATATACTCCTAATTTGGTAAATTTGCATTCATTCATATGTATCTGCCGAAACAAAAATTCCATTTATAATACATAAGCTCTAAAAACCTTATTTGAGCAAATTACCTACCAATACTATGTTTACTATACATATTTAAACGGATAAAAGATGCCATATATTAATTTATTTTAGTTCCAATTTTAAGATGGGTACTACCTGTTTCCAGATTCTGTAAAGTGCTATGTGCAAAGCAGTATTATCTGAATTCAAACAGTATTGCCAGAATTTACAACCTTTGATCATATCATAGTCATGTACACATTTCTCCAAATGTGCACATATATAAAGTGCCCACGGTCTTACACTCGGGCAGTGATATGCTATGATAGGTAATTTATAACGCGCCTGTACATAAGTGTTTCTAGGCGCAACAAGACAAGGAAGGGTAGACAGGGGGGAAGGATAAAACAAACGATCTTACTAGCTTGTGTCATTCAGATCGGGGGGGGGGGGGGGAGGAGAAGTTCCGGGGAGGGAGGGAGGTGCAGTGGCAAATATGCAATACCTGCTGCCACGGTGGTGGCTCAAGTAAGTGCAGGCAGGAAGGGGACTGTAGGGTTACAGATACAGTCCACAAGTGGGTGGGAGGCCCGGAGAAAAGTGCAAGGGGCTACTGGTCGTGCAGTAGCCTGGTGCACATGAGGTTCAGTGGGTGGCCAAGAGACCACTTTGTGCAACATACAGGAGCATCAGCAGGGGAGAGAGAGAGCGGAAGTGAAGAGGAAGGTCTTGAGTTGCTTCCAAATCCGTAGGTGGTCCTGCTCAAGTTTGAGAGAGGCAGGAAGGCTGTTCCAGAGGGAGGGCCCAGACAAAGAAAGAGATCTACAGCCCACTTTCTGCATGGAGAAGAGTCTGACCCTCAGAGAGTCGGAGGTGGATAAGCAGAGGGCTCGAGAAGGAAGATGCTTAGGAAGAGAGAGTTGGATGCAGTGTGGTCCCCGGCCCCAGAAAGATGCAAAGGGTCTTCCACTTGATCCTTGCAGCCCCCAGGGGCCAGTGGAGAGATTTTAGGGCTGAGGAGATACAATCCTTGGGCTTGAGGCCAAGGACAAGTCTGGCAGGCCGGATTATTTGCAAAGAGCGAAGGGTAGAGGCATGCAGCTTTAGAAAGAGGCTGTTGCAGTAGTCCAGCCCAGAGAGAACCAGGGCTCTGGAGACAGTGAGCTTCTGGGGGGAAGTGAGAAAAGGAAAAATACCTCTGAGGAGGTGCAGCTGGTAGTGTGACTTCTTAGAGATGTCAGAGATGTGAGGATAGAAGGAGAGGGTTGTGTCAAAGATGACCCAGAGGTTCTTTGCCTCACAGGAAGGTGCGGGTAGAGAGTCCAGGGTTGGCGGCCAGAGTGAAAGAGGGAAAGCAGGAGCAGGGGTCCCAATGAGAAGGATCTCAGTCTTACTAGCATTAAGGCAGAGATCGATGGAGGCACACCATTCCTGAATTGCGGATACACAGTCACATATGAGTGAGAGAGCAAAGGAAGCTGAGGGGAGCCTGAAGGAGAGCTGAGTGCTATGTGCATAACAGTGAAAGTTAGAATAGAAGGTAGAGATGAGGTGGGCCAGAGCTGCCAAGTAATGGTTGAAGAGCCAGGGTGATATGTTAGACCCCTGGGGAACACCAGATCGAGAGAGAGAGAGGGAGGGGGAGAGGGAAAGGGAGAGAGAGAGAGAGAGACTACCCAAGTTGGACCTGGGAGGGTCGATCAGAGAGAAAGGAGGTCAACCAGGCTAAGGCCTGACCCGTGAAGCCCAGGTTGTCACAGAGACGATTGATCAGGATGGCATGGTTGACCATATCGAAAGCGGAGGATAGATCAATGAGAATGAGGAGAGAAGGGAGGTTAGCATCGAGATTAGAGAGCAGGTCTTCACAGTGTTCAGGAGAGCAGTTTCTGTGCTTCTGGCTGCTCTAAAGCCAGATTGGTGGTTATGGAGACAACCAACAGCTTCATAATGGAGAGTAAACTAGGAGATGGCCAGCTTTTCCAAGAGTTTGCCCAGGAAAGGAGTGGCAGAGATTGGGCGGTAGTTTGCTGGAGAGGAAGGATCGGCAGGGGGTTTCTTAAGGAGGGGGTGCACAAGAGAGTGCTATAGGGGGGAAGGAAAGGTTCCAGTGGCAAAAGAATGATTGCTGAAATCAGCGAAGGCTGGAGCGAGAGTATCAATGTGGTCCTTGATGGTTCTGGGGGATTAGGGGAGCACCTACTTTGACGAGACTTTCATAGATCAGACTTGGATAGGTGCTTATTTTCTAAAATGTGTGCACATTTGCAAATCCTGCAGGTTCTTTTATCTCTGTGAGTTTCTAACTGAGGGCACCAAATTATTAAATTATGTAGTTGATGTATCCTCATAAGTAACACAAATTGACTCACAGCAGGGCATGGGTTTATCACCAGGTATCTCTGCATTTTTATAAAAGTATGCATTGATATGACTTGATGGTTGATGTTCAACATTTTTATTCCAGTCCCACAGACCTACAATTTGTTCAAACGTGTTTCAACTGATAAAACTCCAGTTCCCAATCTGGGCTCCAGTCTACAGAATTAAAGTGTAAGTACTTTTTTGGAAACCACCTAATTTGTCATCTAGCCCCTCCTTCATAATCTTCGGCATTAGTCTCAACAGAGGGCATTTGGAGTTTTTAATAGCCTTTAAATACAGTGTCCCCCTCCTGATAAGATCCTGGCCTACAAATGAGGTACAGCCGTATTATTTCTATGGGGACACTTTGAGAAAGGCCCAACATTCGTCTCCAAAATTTGCCTTAGTTTTAACCAGCAATAATCCTTTATAAAGCTTCCAAGCTTACTTATTTAGATGTACTCCTGCTGGTTGGTAAAGGCACTTTGAAGACCCATTTAAGCCCGTCAATTGTGAATTAGTGAGGCTCTCAGTCCCTGGTATGTATGAAAGCGCTGCTGCTTCCAGCATGTTCCAAGCCGACATTTTGAGCTGCCTTGAAAAGACACAGCCGCGTGCTTTCGCTCCCGACTACTCTTGTGGGGTCCAAGTGATGGGGGATCACATTCTGGTGCGGGAGGAAGAGCAATGTCCAAACGGATTATTTTATTTAAGGATTTACACATAAAAGGAGGCGGCATCTCGAGTTTCCCTTTCCTAGTATACATGCGGGTATGGACGCCATTTCATGACACGCTTATTTTACTTTAGGTGACTTTGCAACTCCGTGGGGAGTGCAACTCACAGAGCGTGGGCATTTGAAGAAATCTGCTGCAGAGCTCGAGCGTCAATAAATCCAGGAATCCGTGGCAGAATGGGTCTGATTAATTATTGATTCGTGCTGCGATTGTGAAGTCCACTGGAAGAGTCTGAGCACTCTCCAAAAGAGTTCACTGCAGACCACAAGCAGTATTACCATTTTAAAGAAAGGAGGCACATTTAAAACCAAAGTCGTATTTTAGACGGACTAAAGTGTAGCGTGTTCATAGTAAGCCTCCTCACACTCCCCCTCCCCCCTTTATATACCCTCTCTACAACCTGCAACAAGGGTTCGTTTCAATTCCAGCGTCGCCCTATCCAGCATTTTTAAGAAAGGGACCGCCCATTGTATGGTGTATTTGATTTGCAAGGGACGTTTGCTTACCCGGAATCGGTTTCAGAGATGTCAACATACCAGGTGCATTCGCTCAATTACCAAAAGAAAGTATGGACTTAACACCATTGAGGGGATGCAGTGGATGGCAAAAATAATGAGCACACTGGGAAAACCCCCTATTGACCACTTGAAATGATGATTATTAAATGAAATGTAGGTTAATCTGCTGTCAGAAACGCAAACGAGGCCCTCGAAAAGAAATCAGGGAGGAGAGTGAGGTAAAGCCCTGTAGCCACGCCTTCCTAATCTCCGAGGACACCGTTTCCGGCACCTGCGGGGCGGGGCCGCGGCAATTTAAGGATTACCTGCAAGCTGTCCAGGATGACTCGAAGCGACTGCACCTGCCGCCGGACGGCTCCAGAGAACCTCTCATAAGTGGCCGCGTCATACTCGCTCATCTGGATCTCCTTCAGCCTGGAAGGAAAAGCAAAAAGAAAACACAAGGATCAGAGGCTACAAGTACACGCTCAAGGTGGCAACCCCGTCCAAGCGAGGCGAATCGAGCCCCCAAGCACCGCATAATTATAATAACAGAAGAGATGAGTGTGGGAGCTCAAAGGGGCAGGTGTGCTCTTAGGCGATCAAAGGGCATGTGTCGGGATTAGGGCCCAGCGCGGAGCCTCACTTAAGCACTATCTAGGCCAGCAGTGGAAAGTCCTTTGTGTTTGTAAGCACCTGGATTGTGCTCTGTGTTTCCACAGCTGGCTTCACGATGAAGAGCTGTCACCCAGTGACTACACGCACAGGCAATTGTGCACTTGGGTTGCTTTCTCTAACTCACTGTGCAGTAGCGGTGCCCTTCACCACAATGGTAACTAGGACTATTTTGAAGTTGTGTTCCCCAACTCCAAAATCTGTGCAGTGGTGAAGCCAGTCAGACATGGTGCAATAAAGGGACCCTGGTTTCCCACTGGAGAATAAAGCATCTCCATTAACCCGATCCTTGCTTAAGGAGGAAGGCAGTGAGAATCTTGCTAGTCTGCCCATCCTGCCTTCTCTGGAGCAGACACAGGGCACAGAGGAGCCCATGCCCAGCATGCCCCACGGGCTTCCGTTGGCACTGCGCTACCATTTCATGGTACCCTCAAACACCACCGGACTGCTACCATGTCGTCCAGCAAATTGATGGCGTGTCCAAGTTCTTTTGACTGGTGTGGCCCAAGCAGGGCATGGACTTATGGAGGGGTGGCATGAAGTACAAGCGCGCACACACACAATTATCATAGTTTAGGATAAAGGGGTGGCACCAGGGGTGGCCAATCAGATTCCTGGAGGTGGCACATGCCACCCCAGGCCACTCCCTGGGCACGCCGCTGCAGCAAATAAATAATAACCCGTCCCTCATACACAATTACTAAAAATATGCCAAAGACCGAGTCAACAAACAGAAAGGGCCTGCAGACATTCTCCTGCTGGTAAATGTGGCAACTGCATAGGGGCTGCCAGTCCCTTCCACTTTAAAGACCCTATTTTCACTCAGTCGCACAGCAGATGCCTCTGAATGTTTACATTATGCCTCATGTAACCCATGCCCTCAAAAACATTGCAGGCAATAACCGCAACCGCCATGCTAGACAGCTGTTTTATCTCCTCACCAGTTCTGCAATGGGCCAATTTCAAGTCGTACTCTCAACACAGCCTTTTCGTTTGACTTCTAGAACAACTGCGATCCTTGTGCAGAAAGCCACCCCACCTTGTCTAAAGGTCATTGTCTAGCTAAAATGCTACACCTGAGGTTATTGGAAGGTGAAGGTCCAAGGGTCTTGGTCGCCCAGTTGGCTTAAGGCCCAATCAACCTTCCGGTATCAACTATGTCCCCCATGGACAGTAATGTGTAGGGAAACAAATTCTGCTAATTTTGTAGTAGTTCAAAGCTGTGAATAGATGACACCGGAGGGGAGCTTAGATGAAACACCTGGAGCCCCCTCTCTGAATCCATGCCCTACACAGTATGGATAATATGGCAGCTCTGACACATTGTGGCTGTGCCAGTAACTGTGTGGTTTCTAAAGGGTTGTTAGTAGAGCCATTCCGCCCAATCATTGACCTCAGTGGCCATCTTGCTACGGGTAGGCAGGTGCCACACAGATCAGGCAGCCTCAGCATCTTGGGATGCACATTATGTTATATCAGATGGGATTTCAAAAGTACATTGACAGCACCCTCATGGCTTCCTGATGTCAAGGCAGCTGATAAGTGTTTGGGCTCACTGAGAAGAGCAACAGGAAGGCTGAATGTTAGAGCAGAAAGTGCCTGGCCATGAAGTGTTCCCTGAACTAATTGTTGATCTTGACTCGAACAATATGGTGTAAACGATGAGGGAGGGATTTCCTATATGAGGCAGGGTGGGGTGAAGACACATACTAGGAAGGGGTGCCCCTGCTCCTCCCGCCCCCGCCCTGTGTGACATTTAAAGGAAAAAGAAGGTTTTGATGAGAAGAGCGTCAGATGATGACCTCCGGTATCTGTCTTGGGACTACTCTGAGTTGTCTACATACAAATCAATTACCCAATTGCAGGAAATTCCGTATATATTACAGTGAATAAAGCGCTTGCTAAAGACATCTGTGTTCAGCCGATAGGGTCGATTTAGCCCTGCATCCTTCCGAGATCAATAGATTGAGTACCATGAAAAACTGGGAAGGAATAACATAAAATACTACAGCACTAAAGGAGGAAAATTAAATGACATGCTGCATACCCACAAAGATATACAAGCACGAGTGTAATATCGTCTGAACACTTGGAATTTACAGAGGTGAGCAGATGCAGCAGCCCATCAGAAGATAGAAATGTAGACCGAGATAGACGGCACAGGTGTAGTCCAGCGGGACAGTAAAAAAGCCATGAGCCCATGCCGGCCATTACTCTTTGTTTGTGGATCAAATATAGGATAATGTAACACATCATCATAAGATGATTGAAACTGGATTTCCTCTCCACCATAACGTGTGGGTTTGAGAAAAGCCTTTGCCGAAGCTAATGCCCAGATTATACACAAATGGTGGAGCACCCTCTGGGAAAAGGGTTGTCAGGTATAGTTTCTTTGCACACATCCACAGATCTATGAGCTCTGTCCAAGAACATAATGAGGTCACATAGGGAGGGCGCACTGAGAAGGGGAGGAGAGCTTAGATGATGGTCTGGGTATCATAGGCATAATTATGACACACTCTACTTACTGTGCCCCGGACTTACTCCTGTCTGCAGCTCCCCTTGCTAATGAGGGAAGGGGATGAGCTGAGATACCACTCCCTAGAATGTCTGCCTTGCTCTCCCTCTGAGCTCAAGCATTGGTGCATGGCCCGCCTTACTACATCCTGCATTATGGGTGTTTTCGAATATCTAGTCTGTACTCTGCAGAGGGATGTGTCACGTGCCTTATGTGGGCATGCTAGTGGCTGAATGCCAGAAACCAAAGTTAACTGGGTCACCTGTGAGGAGCCACGAATGAGATACGGACACAGAGGACTCACTGTAGTAGTTTAAGACTTTAATTAAACAATAAAGGGGCTGTAAAATGCCTCACTGTCCCTAATCTAGGAGGCATTTCCCTACCTCAACCAAAACTAAGTGTCTGTCCTGTTTCAAGATTTCCAAAGCAAATATTTCATGTGTCAGAAATCCTATCTTTCCCTCACATTCTAAAACGAACTATAAGGTGTTAAGGGTATTGTCTCTAGCTTGAAAAGTGCATGCATGTTCAAGTTCAACAAAAAAATACAACACACGTTCCTAATGGACAATGTTCACCGTTTTTGGGAATGGCTCCCTTCCCCAGTTTTCTCTCCACCAAAACAAAAGGTTCCAAAGAATAAGCAAGTTCTTTAAGGCCCAAGAGGATGCCTCTCTCCTCTTAGTGTTACAATCCACTTCAGAGGAAATGACTCCCTTCACCAAGTTTTTTTCCACAAACACTGTAATTCAAAACACCAAAGGTATGACTCTTCATTGGGATTAACTTTTCAAAGTAAAACAACTTTGGTGTGGGTCCCAGACTTGCAAGACACCTGGTATACTCTCCTGCCAGGCTCTTATCCTTTACACAATTTGTGTGCATGTACCAGACTCGCCAAACACCTGGTATACTCTCCTGCCAAGTTCCCTCTTTATCCCTGTATTTCTTGCATTCACACAATTCCAATATTATGTTCTGTTTTCATCAAACCTCCCTTTATTTGCTTCCTTTGTCAAATGTCCAAACACCTTCTATACTCCCCTGCCAGGTTTTCTTTTTATTATGGTATTTCTCGTATACACACAGTATCAATATTCTGTATTACTTTTGTCAAAGTGTCGGGCCTCAACCCTTTCATTAACTTTCTCTGTTAAATGTCCCAGTGACCAAACCGCTTTACTCTGGGTCACCTGACTCATGTAGCTGCCACTTATCGGTACTTGGTGGAGCTGCTGAAATACCCCAGTGACCCCAGCTTTCCTTCCCAGGGCCCATTGGCTTTCTATGGTATTCTTCCGACCTCTTGTGGCAAACACACAGAAGTGCTCCAGCATCCTGCCTCCACTTCACGGTCTCACCGGCTTCGAATGGCAGCTTCCACATCTTTGGTGGCTCCCACCTTAATCCTGAGCCCTTCTCCATGTTGGGGCTGCAAAGGCACTGTTCCTCGGTTCCTGCGGTCGCCAGGGAGGATACTCTTCTGCTCCTGCTCTGATTCCAGCACAGCAAACCAGCTCCTGCAGTCCTCCTCCTCTCGCAGTCTCCCTGCTTGCCTGTGGACTTCTCAGCTTGGCTTCCCTGGCAGTAACTAGCTGGTTGCAACTCGGTTATCTTCATCGGTTCCATCTTTAAACTCCTGCTTCCAGGAAGGGAGTTGCTTGGAGCCAGTCAGCTTCTTCCAAACACTAGACTGATTCTGCTGAGTATTCAGCATTACTTGGCCCCTCTTCCTCATCTCAGTCTATTATTCTATTGGTTACAGAATATTGAGAGATACTATCAGCAAGCTTTAGGGGTTTCTGAAGGGGGTAATCACAATATGCCATTAATCACAGTATGCCATTAAGGCATGAGGAATGGAAGGGGTATCCCTAAAAGGGAAAGGGGGATACCATGTATCATCTGATATTGCCAGGCCTTCCCCCTGAGGGTCACCTCCCCCTATGTGATCCTCCCTCAAATAGCCGCCCCCAGGGTCAGGATCAGGTAGCGGCTGCCATCCCCTGCCACATGAAGAGAGGCTACCTCTGGAAAAGGAGTGATGGCATCATCAGATTTTTCACCCACCTCTTCCGAGGGTAGGGCACTCCATTCTGTGCCCATGTGGGTTAAATCCCCTTCATTCACATTTCAATGGACATAATCAAAACCTGCAATTGGTCAGCATCCTTTAATATTTCTAGATGGGGCGTCCGAGATTTCTGGTTCTACCATATGGCAATATGGGGCTCAAGTGACTTATGAAATGGTAGGTTACAATTTCCAGAGGAGCATGACCTGTAGGAGGGCCATGGCTCTGTCTCCATCTCCTAAACCCTCATCTGTTGATCTTCACAAGTTTACATCACATGCCACATGAAGTTAGAGAAAATCATGAGGCAGTTTCTGGCAAAAGTACACACGAAATGGTTTAATGCTGATTTAGTTGCACTTAAATAAGAGAAAAGGAAACTAGAAAGGAAATGGATAAAAAATCACACTAAGACAAATAAAATAAACTGGAAGAACACAGACACCAAATATAAGATCAAACTTACTGAACTTAAAAAAAATCATTACAACAAACAGATTACCACAGCGACAAATTCTACAGGGAAGCTTTTTCAGATACTCAAAACCATAGAGAAACCTAAAGCCCTCTCCCTGCCATTCCAACCCACAGAAAATGATTGTGAAAATGTCCAAACAGCCTTTCAAAATAAAATACTCAAAGCCAGAGAAACCATAACAAAATGCAAGACAACTAGTCTCCTCCAACCTAATTACACTAAGAAAGAAAATCATAAAGCCACCAGTCCCAAATTCAAGTTCACACCTAGTACAGTAGACAACATGAGGAAAACACTTTCTAACATAAATTGCACTTCTTGCACAGAAACGTATTACCACCAAAACTGATATTAGACAACCCGAAAATAGTCATCCCATTCCTTAGAAGAATGCTAAATGCTTCCTTCAGGTGGCACATTGTACCTACAGCTATAAAAAACAGTCACGGTCACACCCCTACCAAAAAAGCCAGAATTAAGCCAACAGCACCCCTCAAACCTCAGACCCATCACCAACTGTAATTTTCTATTGAAGATACTAGATACGATTGCTACAGAACAGCTCCAGGAGTACGTGGATAGCAGCAATCTCCTCCATCCACAAGAGTCAGGATTCAGGAAAGACCATAGTACAGAGTTCGTACTACTCGACCTGCAGACAGAAATGCTTGGCTTACTAGACAAGGGTGAAGCAGGCTTACTGATTCTATTGGACCTCTCGGCGGCCTTTGATTTACTAGATCACCAGAGGCTCCGAGAGGCCCTGGCATTAGTGGGGAACTGCTCCCAGGGAGCCATTGATTGGGTGTCATCATTTCTCCAAGATAGACATTCCAATATAATCTGGGGAAATTACGCATCATAATCCAAACCAGTGGATTGTGGCGTCCCACAGGGAGCTAGTTTCTCCCCTTTACTGTTCAATCTATACCTGCGTTGCTTGTGCACCCTGTTGAGACATCTCGGAATATTTTTTACTAACAATGCTGATGACACCCAACTGATACTTGAACTTAAGTGGAGACTACAACCAAGAAAGTGAGAAATTAACATCTATATACAACACCATCGAATCCTGGATGAAAGCTAACTGGATGTGTCTAAATGGCACCAAAACAGAGCTAATGACCTTTGGCTCTCCCTGCACCAGAAAAAATCTTAGCCCAGCCTACTCCACATTCGACATCAAAGAGACATCAATTCCAGTTACAGAAAAAGTTAAGACCATAGCATATTCTTGCAGGCCTCTTTGGAAGCTGAGGCTCAAGTGGCTTACCTCAAAAGAAATTGTCAGTGCCACCAGAAACTCCTGAGGAAAATTAGCCCCCTGCTAAATAAACAAAACAGTACAACAATCGCCACGGCCACTATTCTCCCACGGCTAGACTATGGAAATGCCCTGCTACTGGCCGTTAGTAACAAATACCTCAAACAGTGCCAGGTGATTCAGAACAACGCCTTAAGAACCATAACTGGTAAAACAAAAAGAGAACGCATCACAGGAGAGAGAAGAGATCTTCACTGGTTAGCTATAGACGCGTGTATCACATTTAAATCCTTGACACTGGTTCATCGCTGTTTATATGGAAATGCTCCAGCATACCTAAAGAAACGTGGTATGAACCTAGTCGCAATCTTAGATCAACAAACAAAGGCCACCTCCATACCACGTCAACAAAGAAGGCAAAGGGACTAGGTAGGGCCTTTTCAACTAAAGCAATAGCCAATGGAATAAACTTCCAGAGACCCTAAGATCTGACCCAAATCTCCCAAGTTTCAAAAAGAAATTGAAGACCTTGCTCTTCAAATAAATCCCCTCTTTAACATTCTGCTGACCTCTGCTCATCGCAGTTATATGCTGTTCCGTTAATACGTCCCTGTCTATATGGAACTCGCTCTGATGCCTGTGGGCCGAAGCGCTATATAGTAACAAATAAAATAAAATAAAATAAATAAATACCCACCCAGTAGACAGCATTAGTCTGGTTTGGAGCTTAGATGGAAGAAGATAAGAGGGAAGGCAGTCTTGGGATTCCGAGCACATCTTGGAGCTCACCTGTCAGAGAAGTGACGGTCAGGAAGAAGGCAAAAGATAAATAACCTCCTCTCCATCGGGTTCAGATTAGGGTGGTCGGTGGAAACTGTCACACTCGTTCTTTAAATGGTATGCACCTGCACATCAGAGATCCTTACATGGCATCCATGTTTTGGGCTTCCTCCCACCTTCCCCACCCACAATGTGCTGCCATCTAATGACGCTGCCTCTCCCCTTACCAGGAGGAGGACATTTCCACCAGTAATCAGAACCACTGAAGCCGACTCACAACCTCCATTGATGCCGCTTTACCTATGCCCTGTCAATTTTGCAGCAGCGGTTGACTTAACCTAAACTGTTATCTTACAGGTATGTAGAAAGAAAACATATATCACTTGACCCCACGTTTACAGAAGCATGCCTCGCGGACCAGCAGTAGAGGTGCAGTGTTGAATGTCTCGAGAGGAAATGTGGAAACTAGACTTGAAAACCATTCCCTGAAGTTACTGTTTCCGATTTCAGCTTTGCAGTTTAGAAAGCACGCGGATCATTTAGCAGAGCAAAACAAAGGCTTATCAATAGATGGATAGTCGGGAGAGTTCTGTATGTTTCAAGTGATGATACATTTTATTAGACTGACGAAATAAGCACAAAGGTTGTGTATTCCTTGAGGCCATATCTTTGTTCCGATGGGAAGAATGTAGTAATAAAAGACAACCTTCGTACTGTGTAGAACAAAGTGTTTTTTTACACATTAAAGGTAACAATGTCAGAATTGGAACCAGCAAGCAAAGGAACGAGTAGCAAATACGAGTTGTACATCTGATTGTGAGTGCGATGTTCATGGAATCAGTACTGGGCTGCGTAGGGTAACATGGCATACAGTGGTACACAATTAAAAATTCATCAGAACTATAAGTAAACCTAAATCACAATTTAGCATTGTGTTCTTGGAATCTACCAACACTGAAAAAATAGTTGTTACCATTGCAAATGATACAAGGCTAGAAGTAGTAAGTGATTATTCAGAAAGCTTTCACCCTAGGTTTAAGGACTGATTTTCTATACTCTGGCTTGGTGGACAGATGTATAGACAGCCAACCTATATTGTGACAGGGACAACTCTGGGAGCTGTAGCCAAACCAGTTCAAGGTAGCAGTGACAAGGGTCTAGGGTAAGTCTCAAGAGGTGGTGAGCTTGTAAAGGGTCCACAATGAGTACACACAATGGGGATCACAGATTGCACTTAGAAAGTAGGTATAAACATAAAATTATTTATGGGCAAACGACACTATGAAAAATGACTTAACAAGTAGAAATATCAAACAACACTAATAATAGATTACATATATGCAGTCACTGGTTGAGGCCATAATACAAATCAAACCCCTGTAAAAGAAAGTACAGATTAGGTTATTCACCAATGGTCCACAGAGAGTTAACCCTAACTTCAATTGTCTTTCCCTAAATTATCTGGGGCCTTATGCCCAAAAGTTGAGGAAAGTTCTGACAAAGTCTGTGAAGCTGGAAAAAAATGAAGGTAGGGTCTCTGGGGTCCAGTGAAAAGTTCTGAGGGTTGGAGGACAATGTATTATAACTAATAGAAGTGTCCCCAACTTAAGGAAGGCTTGCGTGAGCAAGCTATGGTAAAACCAAAGTATAGTAAAAGTTAGGTAAACTTTTAAAGGGAGTATAAGGGCAGGTAAGAACCACTGCAACTTACCCCCCCATACTCCGAATCTTCCCCAGACTTGACAGTTCGATGGAAGAGAGTCCAAGTTTGCTTTTCCCGCTGTCAGTCACAGTCCTCGATTCGCAGGGGTTGCAGGTTCGAGCTGATCTCCGGTTGGTGTCTTTCACTAGTGCCAGGACTCTCAGATGAAGAATGCAGCAAAACTCGATGCAGGACCCCTCTCAGGACTGGACTTTGGTCAGGTCACCTGTTTTGGACAGTGGTCACCGCAGCACGACGATGCAAAGGGCCTCACTTGTTTCAGTCAGACTTTCCCTCCTATCTCGGGTCCCCTTGAAGCAAGCACTCGAAATTTTGCTGAGATGAGTCTTGTAGGACAAGCAGAGGATACCCCAAGTTCCAGGTCGAAACTCGGAACGGCAACGTCTACAGCACGGTAGCATGAACTCAGAGCTTGTCAGCCACAGGACAGTCCCGGGACACTTCCGAAGGCTCTTCTTCACAGGGTACCGAGCAGACATCAGGAATGGATGTTCCCTCCACTCCAAGGGTCGCAGCTCCCTCGCAGGAATGCTGAAGATCACGAGCAAGACAGGGCTCCACCAGGATAGCAGCAGACGTTTGTTGCCAGGCCTCCTTCAGTCGGGTCTCCGGTCTCTTCTCAGGTCTCACAGCTGGACAGGAGTATTTGCTCCGTCAGGTTACTCCAGAATCTCTGAAGAATGGGTGTAGGGGTTTTCTTCTTAGCCTAAAAGCCAGGTAAGAGCCGAAACTCCCACTAGCCAGGTAAGAGCTGAAACTCCCACTAGCCAATAGCAGGACTAGCCCACACACACACCCCAGCAGTGGTCCAATTTGGACCACTGGCGGGAACATTCATGCATAACAATCAAAACACTGAAACCAGTTTGTGGATTGGGACCAGACAGTCTTAGCCCACATCCTGCCAGCAAGCACACACAGCCCTCCAATAGCTTGCCAAAAGCTTCTGCTTTCCCGGGCCCTGGAAGTACTTATAAGGATTTTCCTGGCCTCACAGGCCAGGAAGAAGGCTAAAGAACAAGATGGCCAAAGGACAAGCGAAATACCATGTGGCACGGTCATGTTTGGACACTAGTCATGGTTAGTAGCCAAACACGGTAAACGCGATAAGGCTAAAATGAAAAGCACCAAAAGATTGTAAAAAGTCACTGCTGCCACCAGCCTGCTCATTTAGCACACCTAGAGTAACCAAAAATCCTTTGACTGTTAGTCTAGGGCAAAACAAAAAGTGTACCTCATTGTATTGCATTGTAAAATGCATTGTACAATGATAACAAGTTACAACAAGTGATAACAAGTTACTAAAAGTAGTCGCAAGGATAGGGGAAACAGTGTTTCCCAGTACTGACAGCCTGAGGACATGTCAGTTTCCCCATAACAGATGAGCAAAAGTCAGTGAAGTGAAGCTGCATTGTAAAAAGTGCAGGTCAGGATCACAATCAAAAGCTAAAAGTTTGAGAGTCCATAAAAATTGAAGGAAAGGTGTAGTAAAGAGAAATCTTTCCTAACACTTGGACACACACAAAGTAACAAATATGGGAAAATGTATTCTAAAGACGTGTAGGTAGCATGCAGTGGGATTTAGGGCTCCAGGCACTGGTTAAAGTGCATAGTTTGGACAACCCTCCAAGGAGAGCATGCCTCAAAACAATGCAAATTGCTCAGCCCTTAGTGGCTCTGCCAGATAACAGACTAATAACACAGAGCTGTACTCATGTCCCCCCTATTCCATTGAATCAGGTGCTAGAGAAAAGCAGGTGCATCTCGGATTCCTTTGCAGCCAATCCACATATATATAGTCCATATAATCCATAGTAGTAGTTTACATACATACTTGTAGCAACTGGACAAAGCGCCTTTTGTGTGCAGTGTCCGACTCTCCTCGCCCCTAATGATTGCTAAATAGTAGTCAAGTAACAGGAAGTGAGACATGATTTCTTTGTACCTTTAGATCCTAAATCTTGGAGGCTGTGAATGTAAATCACTGGTAGTCATTTAAGCCTCCTGTGCAGTGTTATCAGGAAACAAGTGGCATTCATGCCCATGGACCTGTACCAAAGTGCTACATTCTCATGAAGCGAAATCATTCCCACGATTTTGGCGAGCAGTTTCTCCAGCAAATGCGAAGGCTCCTTTGGCCAGATTTGAATCCATCTATTCCGAGATTTCGACAATACCCCCATCTTGTAATAAATAGCTCTGAAGCTGCTGCCTTGACACACACAAAGTCCTCTTCAAGGATGCCTTTTCCACTGGGGGCTGTTGACTTACATTAGGACGGCTCCACATTTCTTCTGCAGAACTTGTTTTAGGGAACCTCCCCACACAAAATGTCTTCTGTCAAAGGAAACTAATCACTCACTGCCCAACTGCACTTTTGCCTTTTACACATGCGCATGCCAGGAAGTGAAACATGCTAGCATGGGTCCGAGTCTGTGGCTCAGTGGACTAATACATCCACTACAGGGATCTGTGTTTAACCTCCTGGTCACGGGTATGAATCCCAGTAGGTGAACTTTCCCTTCTTCCATACTAGGTCAGGTGAAAGTGAGTAGCATTGATTTGGGTAACAATTCAAGGCCGAGATGCCCCCAGATGGAAGCGCACTTTAGGTGTTATGAAGCACAGATGATCCCACGTTTTAACCTCTTCCATCCTTCCTCCCTCATTACTGGGGGTTACCTGTTGAAAAATCATCAGTTTGGACTTCCCATCATTTATATTGAGCGTCAGCTCACTGCAGTAGACCACAAAGGCAGAGTTGCGCTCACTGAGGCCGCGTTCAATTCTCTGTCGCTTGCAAAGAGCAAAATAGGTATCCTCTGTTTACCGACGCAGGGGGCTTCAGATGAGGCTTTACCAAGAGCATTAGTAATATACGGATTAAAGAAAAAGGCCCTGAGGACACAACCCAGGCACCGCTCTCTCCACGGTTACTGCTGGATCTGTTGTTTCCCAATGCGTGCGATGTAGATCATCCTCACCTTATTGCCTGTGCAAAAGGGGAGTAGCAGAATTGGGCCTTCATCGTGCAGAATTTGAGAGGGGTTTGCCGGGATAGACATGAGTAAATAATGCCCAGGGCTGCATTTGTAACAGCTTTCTTTAGAGAGTTTCGGATTGGCAAGCTTGTAGGGTCCTTAACTGCTGATCGGAAAGGGGGTTTTCGCGAGCATATGTGTTGGTCATTAATGGCACATCAGTCCAGCTTTGGGTTAAGCCTTCAAAGACGGATGTGGAGGGACGGGGTATGACAGTAACATTGCATGGGACCTACAATACATGTATCTGCCCGGCACAGGCTATATCTGATCTCTTGGCAATAAGGGGTGCAGGGACATTGTTTATGCACCAGGACAGTTCCAGCTTGTCTCGTTTCCAGTTTAGGAAGATTTTTGAGAGGACATTGGCGGCAGCCGTGTTCGATGGACTGGGGTTGGACCCATACTCTTTTAGGATAGGGGCGTCCACCATAGCTGCAGGCATGGGCTTCGATAAGAATTTGATTATGAAGTTGGAACAATGGGAATCAAATGCTTTTAATTGGTACATACAGCCACATTTCACATGTTGAGGTCTGTTGGACAGCGATGGGGGCTTGCTAGGGGGGGCTGCTTAAGCTGGGTGTTGCGCTTTTAGAGGAGGGAATTGTACAAAATGAATGTGCCAATATAAAGTTATCACACAAGTGTCTCTTTGTTTCACTGGAGTGGATGGCGGGAATTAAAGCGTTGTGGGTCGTCGACCACTCGTTTATCAAAAGAAGGGAGCGGTAGGTGTGCACTCGCCCGGCTTCCCCCGGCAGACACTGGAGTCTCTATCTTTTTCATCACAAGGGGCGGGGTCTGCGGTTGTAGCAAGTGCACAAAGTTATAGCCAAGGAGAGTGTGCAGCAGCCACCTGATGATTGTGCACGTTGAGTGCAATGACTTGGTTCCCCTGGGGGGGAGATCTGAGGGAGGGGTTGGTGTCCCTCTTCTCTTTGGTGGCCAGATACTGCCTGCGGATGACTGTGGCTTGGCCACAAATAGTCCTGCAATCTAGGCGGGGATTGGACAAGGAAGCCCGCCCCTTAAACATTTATGCAAGAAAATTGAACAATACACTGGTTCGGTTGGCATCCTGCCACAGGCGCTTGAGGATTATTGGTGAGGGGCACATCGTATTTTCATCAGGAGGGGGTACATCGGTCAGAACAGGGAACAGAAAACTTGTGGAAGAACTTGATGGTTTTTATGAACTCAACTTTTACTAGAGGGAGTGGCCTGGATCGGTAGGTCCTGGTCTATGTGGCGGTGGGTGGAGGTACAGGAGGACAGTGATTTAGCCTTTTCGGGGTGCCCAGGATTGGTGGTGAAGGCAGGTGTCTGCTCACTGGGAGGTTTTGAGCCGGTATGGGTCATGGGGATAGGAGGGCAGGATCAGGAAGAAGTCGGTATATGTACGGTGAATGTGGCCTCCTGGTATCTCCCCCAAAAAGGGCATGACAGGGAGGCCGGAGTGGTGCCTCACTGTCGTGTACCGCCCATGTCAGACGGATTGACCCCTCGCTGCAGTGTGATGGAATTCATGCAATGCTGTTTGATTTGAAATGTTGAAGTGATTGTATTTGCTGTGAATAAATGTGGCCTTTATTCTTCCAAAATGAACTCTGGTGTTTTCCCCTGCTGTTGGGTGCTGCTCCTTGCTCAACCCATGGAGTTAAGTGCCCTCCAACTGGAGACACAACCGGGTTGGGCGGACGGGGCAAGCAAGTGCAGAGGAGCAATGGCGTCCCCACCCCTTTCCCCTTGTGGCACACGATGATGGCCTCACGGTGCCAGGATCTGGACAGACGGTAGCGCTGTGGGGAGAGGCGTGGGGGGGGACATGGCCAAATGGCACGGACTGAATTTCGTAGGCTTGGAGGGGGCAGGGAGGGGTCAGTCGGTGCAACAGACTGCCATTTAAAGGCGGCCAGAAGAGGGTGCGGAATTCAACTGCCTCCTCAGGAA
This sequence comes from Ambystoma mexicanum, assembly GCF_040938575.1. Classification (NCBI taxonomy): domain Eukaryota; kingdom Metazoa; phylum Chordata; class Amphibia; order Caudata; family Ambystomatidae; genus Ambystoma; species Ambystoma mexicanum. The sequence goes on along the minus strand of NC_090941.1, from coordinate 557,318,608 downwards.
ATCTGCCATCAGACCTCCTCGCCACGCACGCTGAGGCCCGCCAGTAATCCCCTACTTCCATCCCACCCTCCCTACAATTTCTAGGTTTGGGGGGGAGGAAGTAGCGGGTGGTGGAGGTCCAGGAGGATGGTGATTTGCCCCTTCAGGGGTCCTCGGTACCCCCTGCTCAGCCCACTGCAGAGTTGTTAGGCAAATAACATTTCTCTTTCTGGCCAAACAGGAAGCTCGGAATGCTGGCTCTATTCTCTGGAATAAGCCTGTATTTCGATCAACCTGCGTGCTCCGTCCGTTTTCAGTGTTGATGATGTTACACTTATCAACATGGGAAAGGGACTAGAGAAATATGGCACAATGTCGGACAAGCAAGGTAAGATTTCTTTTTTCCTTTTTTTTATTTAAAGTCCATTACCACCTGCGTATCGACTACACAGTACTGATGGTGATATAACCCTGAGCTTTGGCCAACCAGTGCCAGTAATGGCCTGTTGTGCACATTAAAGGACCCTCGCTTCACTCGGGCCCTTAAGTTGGGCGGCGGTCCATTCCTGGCAGTGTCGGCCTGCCCCCTCGGGTTATATCACCTCAATATGGCAACGCCCAAAGGACTGGCCCAACAGGCTAGTGTGGACTGGTATTGTTATCCAATGTGGGTTAATTTGATGAGTTCGAAAACTTTGTGCAAGTAGGCTTGAACTGAGTAATGTCACAGACCACTCTGCTTTAAAATGAACGATTTGCTTCAAATTTGAGCAAAAATACGGCCTCGGCACTATTCATGCAGTTTGTAGTGAAAGGCAAACAACAGCGATTCACCATTTTGTGCCACCATTTCATTGGTGTTCAGGCTTGTTTTTTTCAGTCTTACCTTTTCCCCCTAAGCTGTGCAACACTAGTCTTATCCCTCACCATCATGCTGGCATTGTCCTTAAGGACTCGCCTTTATTTTCCTCTTTGAACCAGCTGTGGGTGGCCAGGTGCCCCCGCCTAGTCTGGATTATACATGTTTCACTCTCTGGTAAACATGAGCGAGCATTCATTGCATGTCGGGCGAGTGGCTTCTGTTTGGATTTGCCACTGTGTTGAGCTTTTCTGGAACATCTCAGAACGCTTGGCTCTGGCTCCTCCTACTACTACACAGCGTGTTTGTGTTGGCAGACTGTCTTGGGTTCTGTCAGTTCTTTTTGCCAGACTCTGGGGGATGTGATCATGCATTCCACATTTGCTGTCACACTTTATTTTATTCCAGGTATGTTATAAATACAAGTGTGTGACCCGACCAAGATCAAATAGTTGCAGTCTTGCTGTGTCAGCAGTACCCGCGAAATGAATGATAAATGAACACTGACGATGCAACCTAACCCGTGGGCTAGTCTTGCTGCTGTAGGAAAGAGCCAGCCTCTTATTCGTTTCATATGTCATCCAGAACTGTGGTGTCTGGCGGTGAAGCCTCTCTAGGAATTCCTGACCTGGAATGTTAAGTGGGGTGGGGTGGGGTGGGGTGGGGTGGGGTGGCGGGTGGAGCGGGTCTCGTTCTCTCTCTCTCTTCCGATCTAGTGAACGGAGGATAGCGCAGGGGCAACGTGCTGGTCTTAGAAGCAAGACCACAACAGAAGTTCGAATACCGGATCCGCTTAAAAACAGAACTCGGGTATTAAGCGCCTTATAAAAAAAAAAAACGATAAATAAATAAATAGTGGGCTTTGTGTTCTAGCATCCCAGGAACCTGACCTGACCCTAACCCTTATAAAGACATTCCAGCTAGCAGTGGGGTTTTCCATAGGAGTATTGAGGGGACGCCACTATCCCAGATTTTGTCCAATTCCTGGTGAGCCTGCTTTACTCTAGACTTGCCCAAGCCAGATTTCAAAAGCGACGTTTTGTCAAGGAAGATGACAGTCGTGCATTCACCAGGAAGGATAAGGTTGATGGTAAAAAAAAAAATGCCCCTATGAGCGATGGTCGCTTTAACCATTTTTTAACTGCCAACTTCTAAGGGAGTATGCCCCTCGCTCCCTATTCATCTTCCGGTATGAAAGGCCATATTAAATTCATGTATTAAATTCATGGTTTCTCACCTCTAAATCTGACTTCTTCAACTGGCCCAGGGCTGCAAAAAGGGCTCGTACATACAATGAATTAGGGTCAACAATAGAGAGCAAAGTATCAGACCCAAGGAAGCATGAGGGCATGCAATTTGAAACTGTAGCCAGCAGTAGATTCCCCTGTGTACAGCGCTCCACTGCCTTCCAGCTCCATGTCGGCTTTAGAAATCCCATACATACATAGGTTCATTGTGGATGCTGTGTTGCCTTTTATGGGTGAGGAAGTGTGTTGGCAGCATTACGCAATCTATTTGTTATGGTGAGTCAGAGATGCACACCATTTGATATGGGGGAAACAGAGTCAAAGGGGCATGGGTTGGTCTGGCTGCTGCCCAATGTAAGCCTCAGAGGGTGGAATGAGCAGGATTCTATGGTTCTGGTCTTCCCTAGAGATGTTTTAGCCGCCTACCCATCCAATCAATTTCGGCGGAGAAGCAGCAAAAAGAGGACTACAAGTCCCAGCTACCCTGCTGAACTTGTGGGCGTATGAGTGAAGGAGCAGGTCTGGTTATAGATAGCTGGCTGAGGAATTTGAAATAGGACAAGAGTCATAGTTCAAGCAGAGGCTTGCTTATCCTGTGACTGGAGCTGAAAGCCCAGTTTATTTCTATATGTGCCTGGCTGGACCTTGTAGCCATCCATATCTGCCCACCGGCATCCAAAGAAATCCAAGATGGTGCCAGAGGCAGCAAGCCATCTAAAAGCCTCGCCCAGAATTAAGAAGTTAACATCAAGGGGCGTGACTTGGCCCCGAGCGTAATGACCACCTAACTGCCTATCTACCACCCATACATGATGAAGGAGACTTTCTGATATCCCATTTCTCTGTAAATGGCCCTGAAAATGTTCACAGAGGTCTGCTGAATGAAACAGGGTGGAAGACGTGACTGGAACTTGCTGCTTTCTGCTCTCCTGAGACAGTGGGCGGAGACCAATACAATACCAAGAGTAGTGTGCAGCTCCGTTGTTGCCGGATCATATGAGGAGAAGGCTGGGCTGATGTTGCAGGAGCCTCTGCTACGAGATATGGAGATCTACTGAGCGCCATCTAATGGTTGCTTTTGAAGTATCTCACGGCAACAATATTTACATATTTTCAAGTAACTGTATAAAATACAGTTTGCAACACAGGAGCCATTTTCTGAAACTGCTTTAATCTTTTCCAATGTACAGCGGTATAATCTATGACAGTCCAACTATAGAGCCTCTGAAGGTTATTGTGTGTGTGGTACCAAAATGGCAGGGTATTTTGGAAATACAATTGCTGGAATGGCCTTACAAAGGGGCTTGCTAAAAGGCTCTGGGGGCAAAGAAAACTCAGCCTCAAGTCCTCCTCCCTCAGCCACTTTAAAAAGGTTCAAGAGTGACTCCTCAAGCTTCTACAGACCCTGGTATGGGAGCAATATTGCTGGAGTTGAGAGATCTCAAACCATTTATGGAAACCACAAATCATAAACATCAGAAGTTAGATGACAGATGGTCTTTATTTGAGGCAAGAATGGGAGAGGGTGAGAACTGGTTAAGTGAGGTAGAAGATCTATCACCACGAGTAGCTCATTTAGAAAAATCAGTAAAGAACCTTCATAAGAACAACGAAGAACTTGAAAATAGAGGCCATCGAAACAACCCGTGAATATCTGGTCTGAGCGAGGGCTTTGAAGGGTATGATCCAGTTATTTTCCTAAAAAATATGTTACCAACTCTCTTTAATTTCCAATCACCTAGAATGCTAAATATTGAAAGACCACATTAAATTGGAATAAAATAACATTCTAGCCAAGCACAATCTACCCTGCCCACTGTGATCTCCCTTCTGTTGGAATATACACAATTGCAAGGATCATCAAAAAGGTGAAAGAAAAGAGCAAACTTACTTGAAATGGACACAGTCTTTATTTCTCACAATGCATCTAAGAATACAGCACAACGTAGGAAATAATGTTTAGCTTGCCGCCGGTTCTAAAACACTCAATGCTAGGTACGGTCTTGTTCACCTATGCACATTCAAAGGAACTGCTAACAGAAGAACCTCTGTTTTTAATGGCCTGGTGGCACTCAAGTCCTTCGTTAGATCATTAAGAATGGAAAACATGGACACATCTTTATCATCAACCACCCACATTTAAAGCATCTGTCTGAGCTCTCTAATGTTTTAATGTAAATTATATAAGTATCATGGATCACTAATGATCTAAAATGGTTATTGGGGCGGTGGAGTTGGACAGGCATCTGTTCTCTTCTGGGTTTTTTTTTCTCTGTCAGGTGCCACTTTGCACTGTGATTTTTCTTACTGCATTCTTGTCAACATCTCTTCTGAAAATGATCCTGTCTAGGAATCTTCATTCATCCGTTATTACTATATTTCCCAGAGGATATTATCTTGTTCTGTGAATGGTTATGTCTTTTTGACAAGTATTGCAGATTTGTTCCCCTTTTTGTGTCTCTACCTGTATGTGATTATTCAGCACTTAATAAGCAACGTGTGCAAAACACTAATATTACATCAGATATTTTGTTTCTGACATTTCATATATGCTATTCCAATGTTTTGCTAATGTTCATCAACCTATGTAAGCATCTTATTATTTCTAATGGTGTTTAAGTGAATCTTCTGGAATATTAAGGGAGTAAACCCAATCGAAAGGGAGTAAATGTTAACCCATTTAAAGAAATTCAAGCTATCTGTTGCATGATATGTTATTTTATTTATATTGCGCCCATACACAAGTGTTTCTAGGCGTGGCGAGGCAAGAGAGGGGCATAAAGGAGGACAAAACAACAATCCTACTAGGCCCAGTGACATTGAGAACGTGCAAGTGCAGGGGAGAGGGAAGGGGGAAAAGTGCAAGGGGCAGGGAAGGAGTGGAAAGTGCTGAACAGGTAGTGCGGCCATTAGGTGGCAAGTGGAAGAATTAAGCGCTGACAACAGGTATCTAATAAGTGCTGGTAAGGGGAGTGTAGGGCTGCAGATACAGACCCAAGTGCAAGGGATTCCAGGAGGCAGTGTGGGTATGCAGCTTGGTGGGCAGGAAACTGGGCCCAAATTCAGAGGGTAGCCAGGAGCCCACTGCAGAAACAGACAGAGATCCGCAGGGGAGAGGAAGACAGAAGGCAGAAGCAAAGAGGAAGGTCTTGGGGTGCTTCTGGAACCGAAGATGGTTCTCCTCAAGTTTCAGAGAGGCAGGGAGTCTGTTCCAGTGGGAGGCCACAGCCGAAGAAAGAGATCTACCACCAACTTGTTGCTTGGAGAAGCACCTGACCCTGAGGGAGTTGGAAGTGGAGGAGTGAAGAGTTCAGGTAGGAAGGTAGTTCCTAACGGAGAGTTGAAGATATTGCGGGCCCAGGCCCCAGAATGCCTTTTGGACAATGCAGAGGATCTTGAACTTAATCCTTGCAGCCACTGAGAGCCAATGAAGAGATTTCAGGGCTGGAGAAATACAATCCCTGAGCTTGAGGCCAAGGACAAGTCTTGCAGTCCTGTTCTAGGTGAGTTGCAGAGGGCGGAGAGTAGTGGCAGGCAGATTTAGAAAGATTTCTGTTGCAGTAGTCCAGTCTAGAGAGAACCAGAGCTCTAGAGACAGTGAGCTTCTGGGGGAAGGAGAGGAAAGGAAGAATACCCTTGAGGAGGTGCAGTTGGTAGTTTGATTTCTTCAATATGTCAAAGTTATGTGGAGAAAAGGAAAGCGTGGAGTCAAAGATGACCCTGAGGTTCTTAGTCTCCACAGGTGGGAGCAGGAAGAGGGCAGAAAGGAAGGTGCAGGAGTACCGATGAGGAGGATCTCTGTTTTACTGGCATTTAGGAAGAGGTCATTGGTGACACACCACTCCTGGATTGCAGACAGACAGTCAGAGATGTGAGAGGGAGAAGAGGTGGCAGAAGGGAGCCTGAAAACAAGCTCAGTCCAATCAACATAGCACTGACAGTTGGAGCAGAGAGCAGCAATGCGGTGTACAAGGGGTGCCAGGTATTCGTTGAAAGGCCAGGGAGAGAGGAGAGACCCCTGGGTAACACCACAAGTGGAGAGTGAGATAGAGAAAAGGAAGGACCCAAGTTGGACCTGGGAGGGTCGGTTGGAGAGGAAAGAGGTCAGCCAGGCCAGGGCCTGATCAGTGATACCCAGGTTATCATCGAGGCGGTTGAGCAGTATGGCATGGTTGACCCTGTCAAAGGCAGAAGAGAGACTGAGTAGGATGAGCACAGAAGGGAGATAAGAATCAAGGTTGGAGAGCAGGTCTTCATGGATGTTCAGGAGAGCAGTTTCCGTGCTTCTGGCTCCTCTGAAGCTTGACTGATGGTCATGGAGACGGTATCAGGTAATAAAATCGTGGTAAAAATGTTGCGGTAAAAAAAAATTGCGGCAAAAATGCTGTGGTTTGACCCGGTAAAGGTATGCCCCATTATACCATTTAAGGGGAGCGGGGGCTGCGGGGGTGTCCCCCGCACCAGTTAAATGGTATAATGGGTCCGAGGGTTGCAGGGGTGTCCCCCGCATCCTTTACATGGATTGCGGCGCAAAAACCACAGCATTTTTGCAGCGATATTTTGTAATCACAGCAATTTCTGCCACGGTTTTATCACATGGAACCATGGAGACAACCAACAGACTCAGTGTGGAGGTTAAGCTGGGAGATGGCCAGCTTTTCTAGGAGTTTGCCCAGGAAAGGAGTGATAGAGATCGGGTGGTAGCCAGACAGGAGGGGTCGCCTGTGGGTTTTTTGAGAAGAGGGTACACAAGAGAGTGCTTCATAGGGGAGGGGAAGGCTCCACTGGCGAAGGAGTGGTTGCAGAAGTCGGCCAGGGCAGGAGCGAGGGTGTCAATATGGTTTTGGATGAACAGGAAAGAACCTGTTTTGACAAGACTTTCATAGATCTGACTTGTCTAGAGATCTCGTCAGGGGGGAACAGAGGAAAGGAAGTGAAAGAGGGAGGAGTGGCGGCCACAGGGGGGCCGGAGGTAGAAGAGAGAGTAGAGGGAGAGAACGAGGAGGAGAGGACGAGAGGGTGGACAGGATGTTCTGGGTTTTAGAGAGGAAATGAGAAGCCAGGGCCGTGCAGAAGGCCTGGGAGGCGACAGGAGAAGTGGAGACTGCAGCAGGATTGGCCAGCTTATTGCAGATTTTAAAAGAGTTAGGCCGAGTTGCTAGATGCCACAAAGACGCAGGCTTGGAGGTGAGCTCTCTTCTTAGTGCAGACATAGAGCCGGGATTGCCTTTGGAGCAGGCGGCAGGCCAGTTTGTTATAAGAGGCACAAGATGCCTGCCATTTCCTCACAGCCACCCTACACTTGCGTTTACGGGTGACGAGGTCAGAGTCGTACCAAGAGTTGCACTTGGCTTTGGGCTTCAAGCAGGTCCTCATGACAGGGGCAAGAACAGAGAGAGTATCGGAGATAGCAGAGTGGAGCTTCAAAAGGGCAGTGTCAGAATGAGTGTCAGCCAGAGGTGGAGGATGGGGAGAGAAAGTGGCAGCGAAAGCCTCAACTGACACAGGCTTCATGGGCCAGATGACCGAGAAGGTAGGTGGCAGTGCTGAAGCTGGCTTGGCCCGCGAGGTAGAGAGGAAGTGATGGGAGGAAAGGAGAAAGTGATCCCTTCAGGAGAGAGGAGTGGTGAGAGGGGGAGGTCAAAGGAGATGAGAACATCCAGAGTGGGCCCTGCTGAATTGAGTGAGGCCAGAGGGAAGAACAGAAAGAGAGTGAAAGAGTCCAGAGGAGGGACAGGAAGCATCCAGGTGGATGTTGAGATCTCCAAGGAGAAGGAGTTCAGTGGCCAAGGGTAGGAGGAAGGAGGAGAGGTCAGCCCACTCGGACAGGAAAGAGGTAGTCTGACCAGGTAGCCAATAGATAGCAATGGTGAGAGAGTGGCCAGGAGAGAGAGAAAGCCTGCAGACAAGGCATTCAAAGGAGGAGTAGGCCTGCATAGGAATCACAGAGGCAGGAATCCACTCTGGGAAGATAAAGGCTACACCCTTACCAGGACAGTTGGTTCTGGGTGCAAAGAGGATCTTGTAGCCCTCAGGGAGGAGAGTGTCAAAGCTTGTGACAGAGCTGGCTGTGAACCATGTCTCGGTGAGACCAAGGACATCAAGGTCAAGTTCTTCCAGGAGTTGGCAGATGTCAGAGGAATGTTTGACAGCCGAGCAAGAATTCAGAGTGGCAATATGGATAAGGTTGCCAAACTTGAAAGACTTCCGGGGAGGGGTACAACTCAGAGGTACACCCTGCGGAGGCTTAGAAGGAGCCCGAGGGGGGGCAGAAGAGAAAGGAGGAGAGGGCAAGGTAGCCAAGGAGGAGGCAGAGGTGGGAGGCAAGGAAGCTAGGGAGGAGAGAGAGGGCACAGCAGGAGAAGGAAGGAAGTTGATGAGGGGTGGGAAGCGTCTATCAAAGAGGAGGAGGTTGGCCTGAGGGCTTTGGACCACGATGGTGCCATTCGGGTAGACATTAATGATTACCTTAGAGGAGTGGAAGGGGTCAAGGAGGGCCTCCCACCGGGTATCCAACAAGGGCATTTGTCTTTACAGGAGACAATGAAATTGAAAACACTCTGGGTTGAGGATGTTATAGCCAGTCAGGCCGATGGGAAACGTAATAGTGTCACCATTTTAATTAACAAAGAGCTGTGTTATAAAATTATACATAAAGATGCTGACATCAAAGGAATACTGCAAATTGACTTTCAATTATCTATATTATTAATATTTATAGCCCAACAAGCCCCGATCCTGAATTTTGGACTAATATTGAGCAAATTATTTAACAATCGAATTCAACAAATGTAATTGTTTGTGGTGATTTTAATAATATTAAATTAATATTATAGTTCCTTTTATGGATAGTAGGTCAAAGTGTATTTTTAAAAGCTCAAAAACACACAAAGCATTGTTTCATTGTCTTTCAGAAGTAGGTTTGCTTGATTCTTGGTGGACGATAAACCACACAGAGATTGACTTTACCTTCCATTCTATACCTCATAATACTCTATCACGCACAGATTATATTTGTATGTCCAAATCTTTATCTGGGTTTATAGTGGAATATAAAATTGAGAGAATTATCATATCAGATCTTTTCCCAGTGATCACAGCATTTGATCTTAGTGACATTAAAATGCACTCAAATAGAGATTGAACAATTTCCTGCTACAAGATGAGGAATTTGAATGAGCATTCCTTTCCTTTAATTTCATCAGCAATTTTTTATAACAATTGCGATCAGGTTACATCCCGGTAAATAATTGGGATGCATACAAGATAGCTTTAAGGGATCATATTATCTCTAATGTTATTAGAAAGAAAAAAGAAAGGAAAAGAGATTGTGGCTCTTTATGTGGAAGACTCAATACATTGGACACAAAATATAATCTGAATCCTAAAGAGGACTTATTTCATGTTATCCTATATCTATGCTACCGAATAAACAAAAAATTATCTGAACAAGCTTGTGGGGTAATATGGACATATAAATTAAAAAATATACCAAACCTCCAAAAAAGCTAGTAAAGCACTTACTTCTTATCTAACAGTAATAAAAGATAGAGAATGTATGTCACAAAATGACCCTGGTATTAGAGTGTCTGTATATATATCCACACTTGATGTTATTAAAAGGTTTTATGACACTTTATATATTTCTGAACCGGTTAGCTCACTCATCAATTTTAATTCTTTTTTGACAACATTGGTAGAAACTCTTACAGATGGACCTGGGGTCCTTAGATAATCAGAAAAACATAAATGAAATCTTTAGGCTATAAATGATTTACGAAAAGGTAAAGCTCCCAGCACAGATGGTCTTTCTATCGAATTCTACAGTCACTTTGCATCCAAGATTGCCCCTAAGTTGGAATCATTATTTTCACACTTCTCTAATGTAGGCAGATCATCAGGGACATTTGAAGAAGCATTACTAATTATTTTTCCTAATTTAGGTGAAAATGGCGAGGCTCCCAAAAACTGTTTATAAATGCTGACTGTAAAATGTATGCTAAAATATTAGTGAATAGAATTGAACCTTTTCTTCCTAAAATGTTGAAATCTAATCAAGTTGGATGTATTAAGGGTAGAAATATGTACTCCAATAGAAGGTTACTGTTTGATTTTATGCATATCATTAATAAAGATTAAAAAGTACAATGATAGTTGGGCAGCAATTGCGCTTAATGCTGGAAAAACTTTTGACAGGGTAGAGTGGAGTTTTTTATTCAAAGCATTACGCTGGCATGGATGTGGTGTAGGATTTATATTTTAGTCAAACTGTTATACTCAGACCCCATAGAATCTACTTTTATAATTATCAACTCTCTCAATATTTCGCGTTGAAACGAGGGACAAGCCAGGGCTGACCATTGTCTGTGATTTCATCTGTTATGTTGTTCAAACCATTATTGGAGCGTATTAGAAAAGATGGGCATAGTGAGGTAGACATGAAGTCAAGTTAGCAGCATATGTGGATGATGTACTTATCTTTATGAAAAACCCTAATACTAACCTTCCTAAATGATTAAATCCATTAGAACTCTTTCCTTCAGTACCAGGGTATACATTAGAGACAAATCAGAACTATTACCTCTTAATTCAGACTGCTTAAAAATGAACTCAAATGGTACCAACGTTTGACTAAATATCCTGGGTTAAATATCTCATCATCAGTCAATGACGCATATCAACTCAATATGAATATCTTCCTAAATACGTAGAGATTCAGTTGTATCATGGTCCCCATTATATCTATGTTGGTGAGGGCCACCTAAAAATAAAAATGTTGTCTCTGGTAATTTTATATTTTTTGCAGATGCTCCCTGCATCCCATATCTTTGCCCTTATCAATGTTCAAATCTATAAATTCATTTCTTATGAATTTTGTATGGGGTAATAGAAAGAGTAAACACCTTGCTCTTAATAAGTTGAAGAGTCCAATGAAAATTGTGAACTTAGGTTTCCTGATTTCAAATGTTAGCATAAAGCTTTTATTTTGAAACAGGCATAATATTGGTTTCTGATGGGTGACAATCAAGATCCTCCTGTTTGGTCATTAGTAGAAAAGGAGATGGCTTATCCGTTTATTACTAATGAATTATTATATTATTATATATATTTGTCTGAGACACCGCCAGTTATTCCATACCTGTAGGGGTGACTACCTCCAATCTAAGGAATTTGTATTTCTTATTGGTGATAAACGTTTAAGCTTGCTTTCACCATATTTATGGTGTAACAAAAAGATAGTAATAAATGGGAGATCTATCCTCTGGAAACTGTGGCTAAACAAATGTAATATATATATATGCACCAATTATTTTCAGTTACTAATATAATGTCCTTTGATGAATTTGAAACTACATCATCACAAAGAAATGCTGGTTTTAACTTATATAATAGATTGTTGAATGCATGTTTGGATAACCTGAATTCCTTTATCAAAAACGAATTGGTGCCTGATAATTCTAGACTACAGTGCTTGTTATCTATCTCAATGTTTAAAGCTACCAACCTTTACAGATTAATAACGCATAATAGATTCCCCAGTATTAAATGGTCATCTGAACAACAATGGGAAATTGTTTGTGAGGAGGTATTTGATGAGCATGTTTGGCCTTCAATCTGGAAGAACGTCATATTAAGTTCAACATCTGCCAATATATCTCAAAATATTTTCTATTTTTTCACATAGAGCATTTATAACTCCTATGAAACTAGTCAATACCAAATGAGTTAATGATGAATTACTTGTCATGCAATGCTAATCTAGGCTCGTTCAAAAATATGTTTTTTTAATACACTTATATTAACCTATTTTTGGAAAAAGTATGGAAATATCTTAAATATATGTTTAAGGTTAATATTCCTCTGTCACTATAACATTCTTCTTGACAGCATGTCATCTAACGCTTTTCAAATCAATTATCCATTCATCTTAAATGACCTTTTTATTACTATTGCCATCAGAATGATTACATATAACTGGAAACAGTTCCCAAAAATTACTATCAATGGTTGGTGGAACAACATTTGTGATATACAAAGATTAGAGCGATGTATAGCTAACTCACTAACACTGGTTGCCAAAGATGAATCGAAGTGACATTTGCTTATGACCTATTTATCATATCACAATATGTCCACACAAGGCTCATGAATATACAATATTGTGAAGCATATGTTTTTATTATCACTGATGTAAATAGGTGCTGAATATGTATAAAGAGTGTTGCATAGTGCAGTATATCTTCTGTGTATTGTATTCCCTTTTGCTTTTCCCTATACCTTGTGTGTACCTGTAGTGTGCTGTATTTCATCCCATGTTCTATCATACAAACTTGCCTTAACATTTTCTATTTTAGCTGATTGAACCCAGTGCACTTCTGACGTCTTCCATAAACCTTATAAAATGTTATACCTTACACGTTCTATCACCTTTATGATGATCTTCACTGTTTATCTAGGTTAACTAATTTAACACATTTATATAAACTGATGCTGTCAATTAATTGATGTATAGGATATGCATAGTTAGTATTATGTGTTTTACTGGTTATTAATATTTATTATATGAGAAATGTACTTTATATTTTGTTTTATGAAACAATTAATATGTGTTGAAATATCTAATAACATTTAGTAAACTAAAAAAAAAGAACTTAACACCAGAAGACATAAAATCTCCATGCCCGAAAAACCAATGGTAGAGCACAAAAAGCTATTCAATGAGCGCTACCCTTGAAAGCCCAGTACTACAATACCACTCAGAATAGAGAAACCTAGGAAGCTGGTAAAATGGCCAACCAGAAGTCCGCTTACAAGACAGCCTAACTGGTATGAAAGAAGCCGGAGGCAATTTATTGCATTTTGGAGACAGTCTAGGAACCCATACCTACTGCTGTCTAGAAGGGAGGCTGCTGGCTTCCTCAAATAGGCCCTGGAGAGTTGCTTCCCAGGAGCAGATTAAAGATCCTGGTACTACAACCCTGAGAGAGGAAGAAGAACCACCGGGGGGAGGTGAATTATTGCTGGATATTTTGAGAGAAAGAGTGTGGCAACTATGAGCTATGAGGGGAAAGCCCTAGTGGAGGTGCCTGTTGGGCATCAGAGTACAGTGGGAGCAAACCGAACCACAGTGGCCTAGAAAAAAGGAAACTGGCGAAAGCCTGAAGGGGAAACCTGTTACTTGGGACAGTAAGACCTGGTGGAGAGAACACCAGGAAAAACCTGTATCCTGGTATGGAGAGTTCTGGTGAGAAGGCATGAAAAACCTAGGACCTGTGAGAGGAGCCTGGTGAGAAGAAACCAAAAACCTGAGAAAGGTCCAATCAACAGAGAAGACTCCTTAGTGTTGTGAGTACTCCCATGGTATTGAGGCTGAGCTCTGTACTGTATTGGATTATTTTGTAACATAAGACCGGACACCAAAGTGGTAGGTTTTGGATCTTTCTGTTGGCCAGAACTTTGCACTCTATGCTGCTTAGTGTAGGGTTCGCCTGAGGGCTAACATGCCTGCTTAAGAATAGGCGTTGTAACATTTTGGTTGGCCACCTCATTAGAACATATATTTGAATAGCTTAAGTCATCCCTGGAGGGACGAGGACTGATTTAGGATAGGTTTACATTTCTTTTTTATTTAAACACTCCGTGGAGATTGGGATCACCTCGATCATCCCACATTGTGTTGGCCCATCCCGGCACGTTTTCGATAGCCATTCCTTTTTGGTTTCATAGTCATTTCCCCAAGGCGAAATAAATGTGTTACCAACATATCCTGAGACTATCTTCAGGCTTGGGTGATCACGATATTGGCGTTTCCTCGCTTGTATCACTGCTTGGCTTCCCTACAGCACTGGGAGAACTTCAGCATAAAATGAATCTATGATCCTGTGCTATATCCTGGTGGTCGAGTACCCCTTCCTCCTCCACCTAGGTGCTGCAATATCAACAAGGCAAACCAAAGACACCTGATTTTCTCAAGTGGAAGAAGATGACCAGGGATGATCTCTAGTCCCTATCTCTTGCTTTCATCATATCTCCTTTACCTAGTTCTGTGGTGTTCCTCTACTACCGGCACATGGGCAGTTAGGGAGCAGAGCAAAATTCAGTCATGCCACAGCACCACTGGGACGCATAAGAGCCTCGGACACCTAGAAATCTCATAGGTTGAGGCACTGAAGAAGTGGAGTGGAAGTTAAACACAGATGCCGACTAGGGAACATGCATAATACAAAAAGCCTAGATTCTGTGATGGGAGTGACCTAGGTGGACAGGGAAGGCATGCTGTCTAAATGTTTGATATAGCTCCATATTTCTCACAGGAAATTAGGACACCCTCTACATATTCAGAGACTAATTGAACAGGCTAAAACATCCTCATGGACAATGCATTAGATGCAAAATATCACAGAAAAGAGGATATCTCATCAGGCTAGAGCGCATGCTGCTTAGCTCTAATATGCCTAAAGCTCTACACACCCTGAACGTAACTGAAAGGGTAATAGAACAAACCAATTATTCTCTGTTGTCAGTGGTAAGGGTTTATTTTCAAGATTCTGAATGTAAGCAAACTATTCGGTCATTTTCTGTATCAGAACAAAGTGAAAGTATGCCTATGTTGGACTTGGGTTGAAATCGAACTCCCTATAGTACCCTTATACAATTGTTATGAAATATCAAAGTGTCATATACAGGTAAACACAAGCAGAAGAAAAGAGGATTTAAAGTGCCAATGCCCATACCCATACACTGTCTGATAGGGCTAACATGTACAAGACCAAATAACAATCATTGAGAGCTGGGATTAACTTCTAATTATTATTTTGTATTTGTATTTTATTATATTTTATATAGCGCTTTTTACCAAAGAGCTTCACAAAGAAAAATAAACAGTACAATAAAATCAACATATGCAATTGTGTTCAAGATCAGCCAGTAGCAATCAGACAGGTGACTGATGAAAGTGACTTTTTAAGGAGGAGCGAAACAGAGAATAGGAGGTTATAGAACAGAGAGATAGAGGAAGGAGATTCCAGTGGAGAGGAGCAAGCAGTTGGAAAGATCGAAAGTGAGATTGTGCACAAGGGGCACTAGGAACAGTAAGTAGGAAGAGTCCGGCAGAGCAGAGAGGCTGAGGAGGAGAATAGAATGAGAGAAGAGAAGCAAGGTAATCAGGGGCAAGGCCATAAAGAGATTTGAATACTAAACAGAGGAAGTTGAATTTGAGCTGAGAATGAAAAGAAAGCCAGAAAAGTGAGAAAAGGGTGAATTTTATGAATATTGTAGAGGTGAAAACGACAGGCACGTGAGGTGAGTGAGATATGATGGGTGAAGGAGAGATTAGAGTCAAGGTAAAGACCGAGATTGCGGGGAGAAGGAAAAATCAACAGATTTGAGGGAGGAAAGAGGATAGAAGGAGGAGACAGAGGTGGAAGAACATTAGTTTATTAGTTACAATTATTAATTAATTCTGAAGAACCTCTGCAAGCCATATATTCTAAAATTATTGAGTCAACCTCAAACTATAAACTTTGAATATTTTTGGTCCTAGAAATGATGGAAAGCATACAGGAAATCAATTATTGTCTTAGTATATGACTGAGAAAACAGGTGTTATTACTTGCCAATTTAATTGTGGTCAATTTAAAGACCTCAGAAGAATGAAGGAGTTGGTTCTACAGGGCTTCTAACCTGTGGCCAGCAATATCCACAAATAATACAAGAAGTACGTCGGACCTACTTAACAACAGGGACCTCAACCAATCGGCAATAGTTGTCAACCAAGTCTCAGAGGAAAATTGGTTTCAGCACTACACTGCACAATATGCAGGGAAAAACGAGGAAAAAGTCACTAAGGTGAAGCCTGACGACATCCCATGGGCCCTGGATTTTGATAGATACGATATCCTAATTCTAATAAAAAAAGGAGTACTTCCAGGGCAGCAGGCCCAGACGGCATCTCTAATAAAATGCTGAAAGAAAACTGTGAAGACTGGTCTGATCTAATATACATGCTATTTCAACAAATAAAAAAAGCTAAACAAATACCAACCATGTGGACTGAGGCCTACATTGTACCGATTTACAAAAAAGGAGATCGGGGAAACCCCAGAAATTACAGGCCGATTGCGCTATTAGACTCAATTGGCAAGTTATTTGCGTCCCTTCTACTAAGGGACCTAAAAAAATGGGCATCTCAGGCTAAAATCTTGGATGAAAGGCAAACAGCCTTCGTAAGTGGTGTTGGTACCGCCCTGAATCTATTCCTGATTAACCTGTTGAAGGCAAAGGCGCTAGAGGGAAAAAAAATGACCTACTTGGCCTTGATAGACCTTCGAACAAGTGTTTGATGGGATAAATAGAGAGCGCCTGTGGTCAAAAATGAGAAACTGGGGTTGCCCTACGGATCTGCTAGAAACAATTCAAGCCCTTTATACTGATACCTCGATTCAAATCCAAACCACAACAAACGGAGGGCTATCTAGGAAGATCAAAACATTGCGGGGAATAAAACAGTGATGCGCGTGAGCCCCTTTCCTCTTTGTCCTATATATGGCAGACATGAAGATCACCCAATATCAGATCCGTGCCTTCCCTCCGAAGATAAATGGAACCGAGATACCGTGGATGCTATATGCGGATGACGCAGATTTGAAGACCAGACACCAATAGGACTACAAAGACGGATCGAGGCCTTCAACAAATACTTAAAAGATAATGACATGAAGATCAATGTCAAAAAATCTATGATCCTAACCATGAAGTCATGTTGTGGAAGAAAAACTGCAGGGAAAATCCAGACATGGTCATTGGAAAAAGAAAAATTGGAGGAGGTGGAAACTACAATGTATCTTGGGATAATGATAAATAAAAACTGTAATGAACAGGCGCATTACGCATTAATCCGGGAAAAACTAACGACCCTGACTAACCAAGGAACATATGTACATCATAGATACGGCAAATTTTCCTTGACGCCGATAGTAACTTTTTATAAGCAAAAAGTGGTGGCCGTAATCATGTATGGAGCGGAGGCACTATTAGCCTTAAAATGGGAAGTATGGAACATATGCGAAGCCTATTTTTGGCGAAAGATCTTGCGCATTCCGAATTCGTTACCGCTAGAGCTCATAAGAACAGAGCTAAGGCTACAATCTGTGGTCTCAATTGCGCAATGGAAATCCTTATCCCTTTGTAGAAAGTGTATCCTCGACAATCCGTCTCAGCCTTTTGAAATTTTAGTACAGACGGAGGTATCAAATGAAGACATGATGTTCCTCAACTGGAAAGAGAGATGCAAAGCAAGCTTGGAACAGGTAAATGTC
The DNA here is from genome assembly GCF_040938575.1 of Ambystoma mexicanum. Lineage (NCBI taxonomy): Eukaryota > Metazoa > Chordata > Amphibia > Caudata > Ambystomatidae > Ambystoma > Ambystoma mexicanum. The sequence goes on along the minus strand of NC_090941.1, from coordinate 557,301,206 downwards.
TTGGAAGATACCCTGAAGTGCAACCCAGATAAAGCCAAAAGAATTATTCGGGAAAAGGACTGGGAGGAAACACAGGAGAAAAGACTGAAAAGAAACCTGTGTTATAATATTATCTGGGAAAAAAAGGCTTAAATAGACTTCCACCTTACCTGCTGAAATTCCCATCTAACCACTACAGAGACTTGTTGATGCACTGCAGACATAACATATGGCATTGCAGAGAGCTAAAATGGATAAGAAGGATCATTGAAAAAACAAAAGCTTACTGCAGGTTCTGTAAAATAAATACCAACCAGAATCTGTCAGACACGTGATGCTAGCCTGCTCGAACTTGGAATCGAAAAGACAGGCTCATATGGGCAGTTATATTAGTAACATCACTGAGGAGACGGAAGAAGAATACTGGGAGCGGCTATTGATGGTTGAAAAGGTCGGTAGAACCTTAGACGCATTAAAATTTGTCGAATCCCTAAAATCGACCAGGAGGAAGTCAGTCCTGGACTGTGAGTCAACTCCAGCAGGCCGATTAGATTGAACAAACTAATATCGGAAATCTTAACCTATTTTGAAGAACATTGGAGATGTCCATTTAATGATGATGAATTTGAAAATGGAGGAATGTTAAAGGTTTAAATTTGATTAACCAATAAAAAAAAATAATAATTCAATTGTGAGGGTGTAGAAAAAGGAGAATGACAAGCAGGGGTCATCTTGTGGGCTACACACTTTCATTAAATCAATACAGAAACCTATCTCTCCCTGCTTCTAAGGGGCTTGCCCTACCTCAACCTAGGAAAACATTGGTGAGTTGTCAGAATGTCTGGCAAAATTAAATGTTCTCCGTCCTCTCTCAGACACCAACTAATCTAACCCTAACACTATAAACATCTTCAACTAAAGTGAAGTTTGTGTTTCCTTCACCAGGAGAATGGTTTCCTTCTCCCTGTCCTTCTATCGAAATTCTCCACCAGGTCTTGTCAATTCTCCCCAGAGGGGAAGCCCTTTCCTATGAGGCTAGGGAGGTGAGGCTGCTACCGCATAGTCCCCCTAGGGGTGGTAATATGTGGGGACCTCATAGGGAGATACTCCCCTTCTGGGGATAAGACGTCCACCTGGGGAAAAGCCTCCCTACAGCCCTGTCACAAAAGCCCCTACCCTCCTGGTCACCCTTTTCTTCCACCATTGATAGGGGAACCATGTGTTATTTCAAATTTTACTGTGGAAAACGCAGATCATACTGGGACGAACAAGAACATAAGAATCCATACGTAAACCAGGCAAGTACTGCAACAAGGTGGCTCACTGGAGGTATGAAGAGTGCCAAAGAAACTTTCCATAATGGTGTTGACATTACTCGAGGGTGGAGTCAACAATATAAAAGAGAAAGTAATAACGGACTAGAGACCTCTCATCGTGGAAGCCAGCAGCATGCAGGTCCTGCCTGGGAAATTCAAACCGGGAGGACCAGAGACGCAGAGAAGCTGTTCCTCCAGGCAGAGCCTGCAAAGAATGGTATGCTGTTACAACGTCCCCAAGAACTGTCTGGGAGCCATCTCGCCAGAAGGAAGAAGCAATCGAGGTGGTGGTGCGACTGCAGAAAGGTGGACCATGAGGTTTGGAAACAGTGCCGAGACCACCATCTGGAGCCTGCTGCAGAGCCACGCAGGTGTTGGAAATCATAGAGAAAGGAACCCACGACCACGGAAAGAACCAGAGCCATGCCCCAACAGAGAACAAGGAAATTCAAACGGCGGGAAGACTGGAAGGTGTCTGGGATGCCAAACCATTAAGCCCGAGTGCATCAGGAGTTATCTACCTCATTGCAGTCGTTGGCTAAATACCACTGCTAAAGCAGAGTGTATTGGGAATCATCTCCCTCATCGCAGTGGTCAGCTAAATACCACACATCAAGCAGAATGTATCGGGAATCATCTCTGTGAGTGATCAGAAATGTGAGGCAGACAACTTTGTGAAGGTTTCTCAACAAATGCCATTTTAATAAATTTAGACGGTTGCATGAATGGCTCACTATCCCCACCCTGACGAGGAATTCTCTGCCTAAAATAAACTAAAGGAAACATTCTAACAAAGAATATCTGTCCCTCACACGTATACATACAATAAATAAATAATGAAATACATGGCATTTCAGAACAATGATTATTGAATACGTAATGTAACCACAGATGAAATTGTGAATGATAGCAGGGGCCCCATCTACATAGAATTATGATTGGTAGCATGCCCCTCCCTTAGATGGAATTGCAAATGTTAGCATGCCCCACACTCTAGTGGAGTTGCGAACAATATCCTGAATCGCATCTAGATAGAAATTCGAATGTAAACGTTAACATGCCACCCTGTATCACTGTGTACCCTGCTTTCCTGTTCCCCTGTCTCTATGTGTCCGTGTGTCGCTCGCTCCCTGCCATTGTGTTCACGTGCCTGGTCTAGCACGCTTTAAAGATAACCATGTTATCACATCACTATGCTCAGTCTCTACTATACACCATCATACAACTAGAACACAGCTATACCCCTGACTAATTCGGCCGAGCTGTTCACATACGAATATGACCCCATGAACGCCTCATCACCCTAATAAAATGCAGCTAGCCGAGCACATTCCGGCCTGCTGCTCACATATGTGTCCTTTAGGCCTGACGCAGCCAAACCCCAGTCTGGGTGTCCACCCACCAGGCTGCACACATTCAACTGGCACCTTCAGCACCACACCTAACGCTATGATGCAGCTACCATCAGGCAACTACATCAGCTGCACACATAACTTGTGCACCCACGCAACCTATGTCTCTACCTCTCTCAACTGACCAGAACTACGGTTCCCAAGGGCATTCAACTACCAGCGCTTTGAGGTCATACCAATGATATTTAGAGTGCTATATAAATATAAGTAACATAACATAGCATAACAGTGTCTCCTTATAACCTTGGTGAATTCCCCTTCTCCAGATTTAAGCAGGATTCCATTTCACAGTTCAAAAAAAGAAAATAAGGAAGTCCTGCTTTGCAATAAAGTTCAAACACAGTTCTATGCAACTTCAGCTCATCACAGAAAGTTCCAACAACTCCAGTGATTCAACAAAGAAAATAAAAGTTTCTTTCTTTTCCTTGAACAAATGCACAACTTATCCTTGTTAGATAAATTGCAGTTTCTCAGTTCATCAATAGCAACAATAATTGTCTTGGCCAGGATGATTTGCCACAACTAATACATTCTGAAGAAATATAACTTCTTTATAACAGCTTTACACAGTCCTTCCTTCAGCACCACAAACAACATACATTCTCTTGGTTAGGACCGCTTCATAACACTTTATCAACTTCTACCTACTTTACTTCAATGCCAACCTTACTACCTCAATTCACATCTGGTTTAATCCCATACCAGGCCTACTCCTCCAAAGGTTTGCCATCCGGGTATACTCCCTTGCACGAACAACGTTTTAACAAGTGCTTTTATGATTAAGATCAACTGACAAAAGATTCACAACAGCTTCATTCAACCGTTTGCAGCTTCAGAACCTTTAACAAATCTTCAGGGGAAACAAAATTCACATTGGTGTGTTTCAAAACTGTTCTGTAAAGAATGCTCCTCTCCTTCTTAATATCCTTTCCCAGAAGGGCAGCCTTTTTGACACTCTTGTTTCCCCACTATACAAGTAACCAAATATTGACATGGATAGGGTCTTATTATGCTGCTCTCTTACCTTTGGTAATGTGAGTTTTTACCAGCTTTCAGCATATGTTGTACAAAGAATGTGCAACAAGTTTCACAAATGAAGGACCTTTCATTAGCCCCCTTCTGTCATTGGCAATATCTGCTAGATTGTATTTGCCTTGATTTTAGTCTCTCTTGCCTTAGGAAATGCTTGTAGTCATGACTTCTTAACAATATCGCCCCATTGGCTTGCTAGGCTTTCCTCAAACTCACAAATTTAGAGTTCCAGTCGTTTAACTTAGTCAGATAATGTTTTCGCTGTCTTTCAATTGTTCGGTATTCAGGACTGCTCTAAGTTACTTTCATTAATATGTGAGTGCTGCTTTCGCTGTGTGTCAATAGTTCGGCATTCAAAATTTAATTCAAAGTTACTTTCACCCATATGCGAGTGCTGCTTACTTGTGGAATGGCTGCCGGAACCATGCGAGCGGGTACGGAGCGCTCCAGGGTCACTAACAGCTTGTGAACTCAGTGTGTATGGCTTGCGCTTCCTATCCCCTCGCAGGACTTCTGCTTATGTGCCTCCTCGTGATCCAGCTAACTGCTTCTCTTAGTCCGCTGCGCCTGCGCCACCTGCAACAGGAGCTCCCTTTGCACCTGAGGACCTCTGATGCACGCCAGCCACCAGAGACAGCCTCGTGGCCCTTGGGTGCACACCAGCCACTGGAGACAGCCTTCTGGGAAGGAAAGCTTCCCTCGCTTTCTGTTTCCCGCTGCACAGCCTCTGCAGAATAGGTCTCTAGAGGGCAAGCTTCCCTCTTGCACGCTTCCCGCTATGCAACCTCTGTACTTTAGGATTTGGGAGATGCAGACCCTCTCAGGACCGGCAGCTGATATCTGCTGAACAGTGATCCCAGCGTCCTCTCTCTCTCCTCCAGCTTCTGCCTGGGCTGCTTGCATGAACAACTGCTTCTTGCTTCTTCTGCCCTTCTCTATGGCTTGCACCTGAGGGGGCCTTTTAAGCCTATCTGTCTCCCTGTGTGGTCATCTGCATTAATGATCTGACCACTCTTGCACCTTATTCTGGTCCTGTCCTTCGTCCCAGTGCCTGTGGAATTATGGGACTTGACGTCCCTAATGGCAATGTTAAGGTTTCAAGTTTGATTTCTACTTTTAAACTGAAGTCTGTTCCTTATAATATTCTTTAAAGGATTTTCATAAGGATTAGCCATCAGACTTGATTGAGAAAGGGGAGGCAGTTCTTTTAAGCCATTATTATTCACACATTTCCTTTCGCTGTACTTTTGCGTGTTAGTGAGGTCTTTAGATTTACAAGTCTCAGGGATTTTGGAAGGGGTTTTATCTCTTCCAAGGCATAGGAGTTTGAGATTGTTTTCACCCCTTCTTATATGTGTATCTTGTGGAACAAAAACATGGTTATTACAACAAGTAATTACACACTTTGGCATTGAGGAGACATCCCCCCTACAGGAAGACAAATACTGCATCTCATTCCACGGAGTCCTCCTATTCCCCTGGGCCCTTTCTCCTCCCAGGTGATCCGCCCGCAGAACACCACCCTCAAGGCCAGGATCAGAAAGCGTCTGCCTTTCCCTGGCCACCCGGGAGGAGACTTTAGGCAGGGATTTAGTGAGGGGTCCGTAGGATTCATCACATCTTCCTCGTTGCAGTGGTCAGCCAAACATCATTGCCCAAGCAGATAGCATAGAGAGTCATCTCCCTCATCGCAGTGTTCAACCCAATACCACTGAGCAAGCAGACTGTGTCAGATGTCATCTCTCTCATTGCAGTGGTCTACCCAATACTGCTGCCCAAATAGAGTGGAACGGGAGCCATCTCCCTCATCAGAGTGGTAAATGGAAGCCAAATAAGGCTATGAGTTGTTCTACTTCCTGGAAGGAGTTAAATAGACTAATCCAGGTTTTCTGCAAAAGGGCTTAAAGACCACTGTTTCGACCGTGCTTGGATTCTTTTCAAAACTGCCCTTGTTTTCATTTTTTTCCGTCTGAAAGTTGATTAACTCCTCATTGGCAGAGATATATAGGATACATATGTGGGCACATTCGACACTCGTAGCACCACTAAGGCATGCTTATCCTTCCCTAAAAAAGGGGATACAGACAATAAGGTTTCAAGGGAATGTATCCCATATATCTGCCAATGAGTAGTTCCTCAACTTTCAGACAAAAAAAAGGAAAGCAAGACCAGTTTTGAAAAAGCACGGTCGAAACACGATGTCACCATGTTACCATTTGAGACAATAAAGATAAATGGGCACACAAGTCAAAGACTTTGCCACAGATTTGTTATTCAGATCTAAGTACAGATATATACTGGCACCTCAAAGGAGTACTGTTTCAGAAACTTTAGTCATTTTAAGGTATGGGTATACCTTATGATACCTGCAGGGAGCGACAGACCTTGATACTATTTGAATAAGTAATTGGCGCAGAGTGACAAGGCATACCCGACATTTTTATTACATTAGATACAGACTGTCGTTTTGTCTGTGTGCCCTTTAGTTACCCCCTTTTCCTGTGTCGGATTATCACATCCCACTGTAATTTCTGGATCAGCTGCGGTTTCATGTTGCATCGGTTTGGGCGCTGGCATGCCTCCTAGAAGAGGCGTCTCTGTTCTGACGTTCTCTGTGGTCTCGCACTGCGTCTGCTCTATGGTGTGTGCAGAACCTGAGGGCGTCCTCACTTTCTTCTCCCCACAATCCTCTGAGCAGGTGGCCAGGGAAGGGCCATCACTTTTGTATTCCGACCCTGGGGGTGGATATGCGAGGGAGGATCACCTGGGTACAGGAGACTTGGGGAATGGAAAGGGAAAGGTGATGTCCTGGGGTGAGACACAGTATTCCCCGTTTTCATTTCATGATGAACCTTCAGTCACAGTAGCATTTATGGGATATGGTCATCCTTTCCACTTTACTTCCTTTCAAGATGACCCTAGGTTTTGTATTGACACTAGGAAGAGGTTAAATAGTAAGATGTTTCCTTAGTCAGGGAGGGTAAACAAATATCAACCCCACTATATTGTTACAGAGAAACCTCATAGAAAACAGACAACCAGGATTTGTACATATTTCCCCTCAGTCACACCACTCTAGTACTGGGAAGGGGAAGAGGCGACTAGTAGTTGTGCCCACTAACATTCTGTTACACCACTCTGGTACTGATACGAGGAAGAGGCCTGGAAACTATTGCAAGGTTCAGGCATGTTCCAAGCACATAAGTAATTGGAGTCAGGCAATTGAACTGAAGGGCTTGCACCTGCAACCTAACAGGTCACAGGTGCATAAAAGGTGAAGCCGCCAGCAAGGAAGGGGAGACGAGCAGGAGAGAAACTGGGCTGAGAGGTATGGGCCGAAGAGGGGAGAATTCCTGCTAAGGAGGCTGCTGAGGAGAGTCCTGTCTGGAGGCCAGGATGCCAGCAATTGTCAAGGAAAGACTGTGACGTCGGGTCCCGAGCAGGCCGTGAGAGGGTCAAGGCTGCCAGAGCCTCCATGGTCAGTTGCCCACAGCCGGAGCTGTGGGGAATGGAAGATTGCTGCAGACCACCGGTAGTGTCCGCGAGTGACGAGCTGAGCTACCGGCCACCCACAGAGAGATTCGTAGAAGGCGAGCGCTGCTTGCAGAGCTCCAGAGATGTGTGCGTGGAGCCAAGAGCGAAGAGAGAAGACACCCGGAGGAGCCGCCAAGGACCGGTGAATGAATCAGAGGGAACACTCATACCAGAGTGCTCCTGGGATACTACGGGGCAAATGTAATTGCCGGATGAACTAAAAATATGTGCAATTGAAAGTGAAACCAAAGTGAAGGTTTTTTTTGTGGCATTAACACCTGATCCGTTCGGACGGATCGGGTGTTAAGGCCATTAGCAGTCTGGGTTATCAAGGCGGAAACCCAGGATGCTACGAAAAAAAAATAGATTTTCCTTCATTCAACGGGACGCCACGCACGTCCCGTTGTACGGAGGAACATCCTTTCCCAAGATGGCTGCAATGGAAAAGGAAGGTGGGGCCCTTTTCCATGGCCAACCAGAGCACTCAGGACAGTGGGAAGCAGCTGTGGGCGGCAGCCTATGCCACCGCCAAAAGGTAAGTGGAGGGAGGGGGGTTTGCAGTATATTTTTTTAAAAGATTGGCAGGTCGCACCAGGGAGGCAGCCTGCGGGTTTGTAAAACGCAGGCTGAGATCAGAGATTTCAGCCCACGTTCTGCAGAATCTCTTTGGCTGCGCCCCCCACCCTGTGTGCTAATGAACAATACGAGTAAGTTGAACTAGAACTATAAGTAAACGAACGTGAAGAAAGCATTATTGAATACCGAACTAAAGGAAAGCTTTGATAAGCCTACGAATGAAATGCAAGCGTGTGTGAAACACACATTTGAAATACTGAAAGACAAAGAATGAATCTTAATGAATTAAGTGAATTAATCTTAATGAATAAAGTGAAAAGCAAGTAATGAACATTGCTGAAGATTGTGAAAGTAAGGTGGTGAATGAAAGTGAGCACCACAGAGTGAGTTGTGCGGAAGAACACACTTTGGAAAAGCCAAGGGACTGGCAAGGAGAAAAACATATTGTGTAAAAACAAAGACTGGCAAGGAGAAAAACATATTGTGTAAAAACAAAGAGACTGGCAAGGAGAAACCAAAGTGAATGTAAACCAGAACACAGGTGCAGGGACAAGAAAGCCTAGGGTTATCGGTTGGGTAGACCATGTGGTCCGACAACTGAGCCTAGACGGAGGATACCCTGTCTAAAAAAGCCAAGGAAAAGTAAAGATGACGAATCTTCACTTGTGAATTAGATTGCTGAAGTCAATGTGGAAGATAGCAATCTGTATAAACTATTGAAGAGCCTGAACGATTGTAACAGCGACCTGGAACTGGTTTTGAAAATGAAGATACTTGAACTGAGTGCAAGTTGGCAAGCTGGATAAGCTGACATCTTGGGAAAGGGAAACCTAAGACATTGTGAACTTTATTGTCGGCTTGAGCAAAGGAACCCAGAGTCCCTTTTGAAACTGTGTTTTCTTCTTGGCGAAGATGACCATGAGATCTTTTGGAGACTGCTTTGAACTTAGGGAAGAGAATCTGGAGACTTGTGGGACTGTGTTGTCGCCTTCGGGAAAGGAACCGTGAGGCCTCCCCAGAAATGTGTTATCTTCTTGGGGAAGAAAAGCCTGAGGTCGTTTGGAGATTGCTTTAAAAATGGAGAAGGGAACCCCGAGGCCCTTTTAGAACTGTGTTGTCTTCTTGGGGAAGGGAACCCAGAAGTCTGTTTGGAACTGCTTTGAACTTGGGAAAGGGGAGCTGGAAGAAGCTCAGAACTTTATTTAGAATACTATGCCTCTTATTGCGGACATCCCTACACATTGTTTAGCTTTAGTTGTGAGGGCAAGTATAGGTTTTGGACTTTAAGTTGAACTTACTGCCTCAGACTATCCTTAGTTTGTTTCTTCAGGCAGGGAAATCCCACCTTAGCATAGGGCAAGTTAGGCTTTACACCATACTGACATTTAAGTTAATATAAGTGTTTTGTTTGAACTTTGAATCTGCTGTCTGTGTCTTGCTTCATGATGCCTTCACAGGGGCTGCATCCAGTACTGGAACTGGGGGAGTGGCTGCTGAGCCCCCTTGTTGTGGGGCCTCTTGAGGGGCGTGGGCGGCACGTTGCATAGTCATGGAGCCATTCCACCAGAGGTGTCCTGTTGTTTTGGGGCCCTCCCAGCAGCAGTGGATACCGAGTCTCTCACTCGTGCGTTTGTCCTGCGGTGCCGGTACATTAGTCACAGACCGCCACACTCGTCTTTTGAGAGGTATTCCAAAAATGGCAACATTGAAAATTTGAGATGTAATCAAGGGAAATTGGATAAGGTGCCCCAAAATGGGACCACTGGGCCTGAAATGTAGTGATCCCATCCAGAGGCGTGACTCTGGGACCGTGAGAATGCACAGGGCCATCAACCACAGGATCCTCATTACCAAGCCACTGGGACCAAAGCCTTAAACTTAAAGAGGGAGACAACTTTGTGAATAATCAAAACTCTCTGCAAGCAGAAAGTCAAGCCCTATCAGGTGTCCAAAAAGCTACATCAAACTTAAGGCAATGAGAGGAAACCACTAAACCTTCTCTAAGATTGAGGGAGAACCTGAACCTATGGAACACACAATAATTTGAGAAAATCCACAAAGACGATATCAGCAGGACTATCGATAATGCCAACATGATGTCATTCACGTAAGGGAAAATGTGGTATTGAGCCCTTCACAAATAAGACTCAGTCACCAGTTTTAGAAACACTATCAGAGCAGATGACTGAAAAGCAACAACGTGAGTTGGTAATGATTCCTCCCACAATGAACCTGCAAACCTCCAATGGGTCTGTTGGAGAAGAATGTGGAAGGTCCAGGAACACCATCTAATACTGGGTCATCAAAGCCTGAAAAGTGTGGCCTAGCGTAAGCATTTTGAACATTTCTGTGCACAAGGAAAACTTTAGAACACCAGAGATCCAAGATGGGACACAGCCCAATCCCACTTCTTGCAAACCAAAAATAGTGTGCGTACCATCACCTTCCCTTCTTCATGGTTGAACAAGCGCAATTGCTCCTGAAAAAAGAAACAGAACAATTTCGAAAGTTGGGAGGAGGCATTGGCAAAGAAGGGATCTCAGTAGGAACGATAGGCAGTATTGTATTTTATTTTATTAAATGTATAAAGCCATTCCTCCAAAGCGCTGAACTAACAATTGAGCAGTATGCAATTAATGGTGTAGACACATTAAGGTTCATAAATACGAGGTAGAAACTGAAGATCAGAATTTAGTAAATAAAGCTAAGGAGAGAATGAAAGATATAATGATGAAATAAGATATAATTTCAAGAGGTAGAGGATGTCGGACCTTAGGGGCCCACAGAGAGCAAGACCAGAAACAAGGAGGCTTTGGAACAGACAAGAACAAGTGGTTTTCAGAGCAAAGAGATAGAGGACATAAAATGAAACCAGGGAAGAGGGACAGGGAGGGGCAAGACCATGAGTGCTTTTGTAAACAATAATAAGAAAGTGAAAGACTATGTGATTGTCGAAGGAAAGCCAAGAAAGAGACAGAGGTACGAGGTGAGAACAGGCAAAGAGTGTGAATAGCTGATTTGAAGATAGAGGGTCAAGCAAGTCAGTAAGATGAAAGACTGGTAAGGAGAGAAACGCAGTAGTTGAGTCGAGAAAATTCTAGGTTGGTGTCATGGCCACTGGAGATGGGTCCAGTCCTTCCTCACCCCCAAGGTCCAAATGGACCCAATCCTGGGCATGTGCAGGAGTCCCTTGGAGGGGCAAAGTGGAGCCATTAGGCGGGGCTAAAGGGAGGGGCCAGGGCCAGCCTATATAAGGCCAACCCATCCACATGCCTCTGCTTCGTGTTATTCTGCTTTCTGCAGCGTAACGCTTACCGCTGTCCTTACCTGTGCATCCACTTGATTCCAGCTGCTCATCTCTGAAGACATCTTACCGGATTCCAGCAAATCCATCGCGGAAGACGCCTTTTACCTGAACCCAGCTACTGCACCGCTGAAGGCCTATCTTACCTGAATCCAGCTACTCCACTGGTGAAGGCGCATCTTACCTGATTCCAGCTACTCCATCGCTGTGGGCGCACCTTACCTTCTTCCAGCCGCTCCATCGCTGTGCGCGCCTCTTACCTGCATCCCATCACTATCGAAGTCGGAGCCGCCTTCTCACCTGATCCGAGCGCCCAGCTAATCGGAGCTCCACTTCTTTTCTTCTCCTTCACGGTACCTTCATTCTGCAACCGCGGAGCTGCGCCGAACATCCAGGCTTTGCTCTACGCCGCCGGCCTTCTCCTGCAAGGGAAAAAGAACACAACAGGTTAGAAATCATATAGATAATGAACACTTGGCCGCGCCATACTTGAGACTAGAGTTCCATCATAAAGGCCTAATTACCAGCTACTTTGGGAGCTCCATCATCCTCAGGGGAATCCCCGGATTCGCTCCACGACTCCGATCTGTATCTTCACACCTATTGGGAAGAGATAAGACATTGCAAGAATTACTATTTATGATCAAGACAAAAGGCATTATAATAAACAAACTATAATCATAACCAAAAGACTTACCTTCTAAATGGATTGGTCGCAGCCGGTCTGGATCAACACTTCCACGGACCAGTGAAGCAACTAGGTCCACTCTACACGCCCCTGCTATAAGAAGCAGGACGGATAGGTCAACATTACAACACAACAGGTGAGCTTGCATGGGAAAACGCTTGCGCACTTCATTTTGGCACGAGAGGGTCAAGGGAAGTCACGACGCCACCACGCCATTCTAATTGCCTCTCATCTTCTCTCATGGGCAATACCAGCATGCAGAACATCAGGCTCTGTGGCAACAGGGAGAGAGAGGCGATCCAGGGGAGCCAAGTCGAGGGAGAGCTCCAATCGTGCCCCAAGGCCCCCGCAGAGACCGGTTGAGCGTAACAGTTGGACATAAGCAGTTTCTGAGCATGAAAGATCAAGTAGAGTCGAGATTTCGACTATTGTAGAGCTGGAATCTGCAAGTCCTGGCTATTGAGGAGACATTAGGAGTGTTTTGAAAGAGTAGTGTCAAAAATGACACAAAAAAAGCTACGTTCAATCGGGTTTAAAGAGAGTGAGAGGAGGGAGGGAAAGCAATGTAAAGAGGGGTTGTAAGGGTGCAGAAGGAGATAGACGAGACACAGATTACATTCATTTTGGGTGGAAGACTTTCATTGCTTCACACAAAAGAAAATGGGTTTGGGGAAAGGCCTAACTACTAAGAGGGGCTGCCCTGCCTCAACAAAAGAACACTATGGACCCAGTCAGGATGTCCATCAAACAAAAATATGCACCGTCCTGTGTCCAAGCCTATTTCGTCCCTTACACTATCAGTCTAACAAAAGGAGAAGTGAGTGTCTTCTTAATTCCAGAAGGAGGCCTCTCCTATTCTGGATGTTGACACCTAAGCGCAGTTCTTCTCCAGAAAGAAATGTATACAGTTCAAAGTTCAGCCAACTTAAAGAGAACCCAGTTCCCCGTTCTCCTAGGGGGAACATCGCCTGGGTTCTAAGTTCCTCTGATTATCAAAATAACGTTCCTCAAATCCTCTGATTCACAAAATAACCATCCTCAAATCCTCTGTGGAATTCCTGTTCCCCAGTCCGCAGCATAAAAATGATGCTTCCCAATCTCCTGTCAGGCCTGGTTCACTAACCTGCCAGACCTCACTGATGACTTTTTCAATAGTGTATCAATAGTGTTTACTCACCTGCCAGACTTGATTTCCAAAACTCTCGCTCTCAAATGTGTTTGTGTTTTGGGCACCCGCCCACTGGTTATAAATCATCTTCTTTGGAGGTGGGCCCTGGCCCTTATTTATTCCACAGGTGGGCTTTGCCCGCTTTCATCTGGGTCCCAGACCATGTTCCTTTGGCTTGGACGGATCCTTGTCCCTTTGTTACCTAGTGTCCATTTGGGCAGACCTGGTGTACTCCCCTGCCAAATATTGCCCCACCTAGGTGCACTCTCGATGTCCATTTCTGCTTGTTTGTTTCTTCTCCTATTCCCTTGTGTCCCTTGGGAGGTTTTTATGTGCTTCACACAGTTCGTAATGTATTTCAGATTCTCTTTCTCACCCCTTTGTGCTCTTCAGGATGTTTTCTAGTGGATTTATGAAGTTTGTATCCATTTGTATGCCTTCTTTTTCATCCCCTTGTAATATTTGGGTGTTGTTATCAAGTTTGCAAAGTTTGTTTTATACCGCACACGATTCCTTTCACCCTCTTGATCTTATCAGGCTTATCAGGTTTGCAAAGTTTGTTTTCACAAGCTTCTTCAACTCCCTTTATGCCCCTCTGACTGGTCCAGCCCTTTCCCTACCTTTGGGAACTCTCAGGGCATTCTCCAGTCTCTTCTGAGTTGGAGTGAAGCTTCTCCGCTCCTGCCACGCTCAGCATTCTCCTTCTCGTGGCTCCGCAGCTCCAGCGTCTTTTGCTCACCTTTGGCTGCCCGTATCTCTGTTCCCGGTCACTCGTCGCTGGTCTGGCTTCTGCCACTGATTAAGTCCGCCTCACTGCAACCTCTCAGGTACTTGTGGTAGTCTGCATCCCGGCCTTCAGTCTTTGGGTTCCTCGGAACGGAACCAGCGTCTCCTTCTGGGCTCCCCCAGGGCTGGTTGTTCGACCACAGAATGAGTCCTTCTTCCATTTTTACCATCAGCTTGCCCTTCTGGCAGCTGCACCGTATGTGTTGGGTCCACAGTGGCCTTTCACCCCTTGCTTCAGCCTCCTCATCACAGTGCTATTCTATATGAGATTTGTGAGAGTCTCCCTCTTCCTCGTCCCAGTCCTTTTTAAGTATGTCCTCTGCTAAACCATAACAAATAGTGCTGTGGGGGACCTGGGTGACTTCAGCAGGGTTTAAGGATGGTCAGGACACCAAAGGGGAGGATGAATACTACGTTCTCCCATGGCCATTGTCACCAATCTCAGGTTTTCCTAACCTTCCTGGCCTCATGGAAAGGGGCCTAACCCATGGAAGATGTGACACTACCCAGGGATTCGTCACAGGGTAAAGAAGGAGGGCTATAGGAGGAAGGGAAAAATGCATTTCAGTTTTTGAAGGGTTTAGGTGAAGGAAGTGATTGTTCATCCAAGATTGGACAATGAGAGACGGGACCATATAGTTGAGCAAAGAGAATCAGTAAACAAGGAAAAAGAAAAAAAATGGAGTCATCAGCGTAAGTGTGTGATGACAACTGTGACTTGACACTAGGCCAGACAGCCCATCCAGACTCATCCATGATCTCAGTTAATTTTTGCTGCGACACAGCTCTCAGCTCTTCTCTTTGTGGGCTTAAGCTTACTAAAGTTATGACACTGATGTCCAGTTTCTATACAATGGCGGCTTTGCCTGCAGTCTATTCACTACTCATAGACAGCTTCTAAGATTACTTGATCTACTTGCATTACAGCATTTGTACAGTTATTAAACGGCTTGCATTTTCTGCAGTGCTCTTCACACGTGCAATCTTCTTTTCGCATATGAACGTCTACTTGATTCTTTATCTCGTCATTAGTTTCTCTAAAGGTCATACATCTTTTTCAGCCAGTCTTCTCTGTGCCTCACACTTCGCTTCTTGTATCGTCGCCAGCTCCTTTACTTGCTCTTTTTCATATTCCTTCAGGGATTTACTCCATTAGATTGTCATCTCTGCGGGAGTACATCTGATAGGGTTTTCTTAGTGGATACCTTTTCTCGAAGATTCTAAGCGGAATGGTCTCAACTACTGGTGTCAAGCACGGCACAATCGCAGGACTCCAACATACAGGTGGGAGGGGGGTGGGACTTGCTGCAGAGGCCTTCGGCTACTCCTCTACACTCCCCTTTGGGTTAGAAATACCCTCTTTCCATTTAGTTTAAAGTTAGAATGTGAGGGACAGAGTAAGGATTCTGACATTGGACATTGGGACTTTTGCTTTGGACATTGTAACACTAGTTATTTTGGATGAGGCATGAAACCTCTCTTAAAGTTAGGGCGCAATAGGGTTTTCTTATCCTTTTTGCACTTGAATAAAAGTTTGTAATAATCACCACAACCCCTCCATGTACCCTTACAGTTCATTTGTGTGTTAGAATTGCATTTCTACGGGTTGTGAAAAAATGGTTACAAACATTAATTGAATAATATCTCTTCCTCTTATTTTCTTCTTTTTTCTTCTTCTTCTTTTCAGTTTGGGCTACCAGATCCTAAGCCTGAGGAGTCCCCATTGGAGGATGAGTTGGGGTGGGGGGGAGATACCACCCAAGGGACTTGTCTCCCTTGTCAAGGGCTTTAAAGAGCTTAACCACCTGCACTCTCATCGCCTTGGGATGCAAAGACTAACAAGAACAAGAATCATCAGTGTTGTGATCGAACTCTAGGCACCACATGCTGGGCTGTGGCAGAACCGAGACCTACATTTGTCTCTTAAAGTCTGTAAGGAGCCTAAACCAAGAAGACCTCAGCAGGGACATGTTGCAATAAGAAAATACATGGTGGCTGTTGCCTAATTCAATATCTAAGCATGCAGAAAAAAGGAATTGGGGTTATGGAACTCATACAGTGCTCTTATGGTCCCTCGCACATAATGTGAAACAAAAAATGAATGTCGATCAAAAAATACTACCATGCACCCGTGCTGATCACCTACGCAACTTGTATTCTGAAGTATCTTGTGATTTAAATGCTATGGTTCTTCTTTATGTATAACTGGTTCTTATCTAACAGCTCCTTGATGCCCAAGGGCTTACCGCGCTATACAAATGGAAAAATAACGTAAAATAAATAAATAAATGTCTGGCCCTGTAATGACGTCACATTCGAGTAGATGTTGCATGGCATCGGGCCTCTAGTGGCTAACGAAAGGTTTTCAAGCTGCTCTGCGCAAAAGAGAGTCATGAATGTGATGAATCATATGATCCCCTGCCTAAAGTCTCCTCCCAGCTGGCCATGGAAAGGCAGCTGCTTCCCGATCCTGACCTTGAGGGTGGTCTACTGCGGGAGGATCACCCGGGAGGAGATAGGGCCCAGGGTGGTGAAGGGATCCTGTGGGATGACACACAGTATTCTCCTTTAAAAGGGAGTAACCTTTCTCGTATACCAAAACATATGATGGTCAATTACCATATCTGAACCCCATGTTAAGTTTATAAATATGGGTAAAGTTGATACAGCATCTTTAACCACTTTACTTAAGGAGGAGCCAGTTGAACAAAATAGTTGCAAAGTAGTAAATTACCAGTTAGAACTAATTTTGATACAGGGGACTCAAGTTCCATAGTCCCAAGAGTACTGGGACAAAGACGAAGGCAGAAGAGCAATACAGGCCTGAAGGTCAGGCAATTAAGCTTAACAGCTCACACATGAGAGAGGCTGAGAGGCTTAAAACGCTCCCTCAGGTGTAGGCCATTAGTGGTGGTCCTGGTTGGAGGCGTAGTAGAAGTTGTAGCAGCAGCAGAAGAAACGCGGACAGAACAAAGTGGCAGAAGAAAGCACACTGCTGGCTAAATTCACAGAAATGGGAGTAACTGAAGGATGCTGGGATTTTCCATCAGCGTATTCCAGTTACCAGTCCTGAGTTGGTCCTGTTCTCCCAAAGTCTGGATTGCAGAGGTTGTGCAGCGGGAAGTGTAAGGTTCGAAAGCTTTCCCACATGTGAAACTGATTGCAGAGCGTTCGCAGCAAGAAGCGTGCAGCAGACCATGCCTAGAGGCTGGCGTGCTCCACAGGGTCGTAGTGAGCCAAACTCCATGCCTGTGCAGGGGGACCGAAGGCAGCTTGAGGAGAGAAGTGTGCCAGGTCGAGAAAATATTTGTAGTAAAAGTCCTGCAGCCTGTGACAGAGGCTGAGAAGCCGGTGAGTGTATATCCGCTCATTCTCAAGCCTTCAGGCATCGCAGGCGGGCCACTGTAACCAGTTGCTCCCGCCCCCCCATTCCCCTTCCGGCAAAGGAGTAAAATTGACTGACTCAAACACACTTGAAAGGAGGTTTTCGAACATTAAACATTAAAATATTAATGGTTGCGTGTACATAAAGTAATTCCAACACGAAGGCAGATCCTACGTAAAGCCGCAATAACATTGTATCCAGTGAGACCAAGTGTTCAACCTCAATACTGTGAACCAAAGAGAACAAATTACCATGACCTTAAGCCCAGAATTTAACAAGCATTGATCGCTGTCAAAAGTGACTTTGGGAAAGGCTAAGGGAACTGTTGCTATCAGGGGAAAAGAAGCTAATATAATATCTCTAAAGGTAGTGCTTGTAAATGAATGACTATGGTGTACAAGAAACAACAGTTAATCCTGAGTACATTCAAGGTACTTGGCTGGTAGCTTGACAAAAGACAAGAGTGGTTGAAGAAGAAAAGAAAGCTGGTATTAAGAAGAGAAATAGACCTTGCTTGTCTGGCAGAGTTAAACGGGCATTGGTGGAAATCTTGTCTTTGCTACTGAGTTGTAAATAATTGTTTAAAGCTGTTTAAAATTGAAGAAGTGATGAAGTATCAGTGAGACTGAGACTTCAGAAGCAGTACACTGTGAAACAAAGAAGTACAACAGTGTCATGTATCTTTGTAGGAGTTTGGTCTGGCAGGAGAGTGGGCCAGACAGAAGTGGAAGTGGAGGACTGGGTGTGAATCACTCCAGTATAAGTTGTTTTGTTTCATGGTGCTGAGGGAGAAGCACTGTAAGGAGAGCCATTGGTGTGCATGGTGCTGTGAAAGGGACACTGTGGCATTTTATTTATTTATAGAGTATTTATTAGGTGCACTGTACAGCAAAAAGTGTTGCTAGGTGCCACAAGTCAACAAAGGGGCGGGGGGCAGGGTATATAAACAACAATAAAAGCCCTACTAGGCCTTGTGACATTCAGATTGTGCAAGTGCAGAAACAAGAAGAGCAGGGTGTGGGGGGGTCGGCCCAGAGGCCAGGCTAGTGCTCGGGGGAGGGGCAAGTGCCAAGGGAGGAAAGGAGAGGACCACCATCTAAGTGCAGGGGATGGGGGTTGTTATGCTTGAGCTAAAACATGGCGCTGGTGCGCAGTGTATTCTGGGAGCACTCAGAGCCATAATGGATATTTACTTCATGCCGCAGTGAAAAGCTGTACTCATTTTGCTGAGAGCTGGATTTACTTTGCTGAAGAAAACATGCTTTCCAAACCTGGTATGCAGTCAAGGACATTCTGCTGGGAAAGCTGGCTTGTTTTCCGTGGCGTTTGTTTTTAGAGGAGGGAAGCGCTTTGCTCCTTGAGGTTACTGTCGGTTGACTCAGCTGGCAACCAACGGTTGCCCATCAATGCGCAAGTGCATTTGCCAGACGGTTCGAGAAATGACCACCCCTTTTTGAGGAGTGCATATATGCGGAACCCCTCAACGGTCAGACGGGACAAGTACAAAGACCTCAGTCGGAGGGGGACGCTTCCGTCCGGCATACCCGTGGGCTGTTGTGCTCTCGGCCTGGCTGTTATCGGGGTCTTCCAGCCGCTTCTGGCGAGATGAGGGATTCAGTTACGCCCACGGTGATGTATTTTCTTTTGAATTCTCTGTCTTTTCTGTGATTTATTTCTGTGTTATCACTGGTTGCTTCCAAGCTTTGAATAAATAGCCGTATAAGTGCTCATTATTTTCTAAGAGTGCGTGTGGTTGTAAGTCATTGTGTCGTCTACCTGCGTTTAAGGTATTGGCTCTGCAATTGCATTGGTGATTAATGACTGTCCGTGCACTCTGGGCGAGCAATACAGGGGTGGGCCAGACACGGGGTAGGGGGGAGACCATTCCAACAGGCTCATCAGGGAAGGGACCAGGGAGGGCAGTGCTGGTAAGGGGGGTGCTGGTAAGCACTGGACGGGGACGGCCTGAAGCTCTGTGTGACTCATAAGCGAATGAGGCAGCCGTCACAGTCACTGTGAAGAGAGCCATTGGTGTTTATGGTGCTAAGAAAGAAACACTGTGGCGTTTCTCAACCAGAGTAAGTAGTAATATTTCATGGTGCTGAGAGAGAAGCACTGTGAAGAGAAGCCGATTTCAGCCTCCTAAAGATTTGTGAAGCAATTAAGTTTCAACAGAGATCATCCTGACCAACATTTCCTAAGGTACTTTTTAAGGAGCTTTCAACTACCTATATTTCCAGGAGAGAGGAATCCTTTCTATGTTGAATTGTGAGTGATGGGAGTTTTTTTTTCTTTAACATCCTGACTTTGTCCAGAACTGTGTTGACTCTGTTTCAACCCCGGATTTCCTTGCTGTTTTGTGTTTATTCACAGAATTAACTTTGACTTAAAAACCTGGGGAAGGGGAATTCGCTCAGTTTACCATCAGAGACATTGAAATCACTGTGAATATAATGTTTGACATTGTGAATTGCCATATACTTTCTTGTTTATGTTTATGTATAAATGTGAGGCCCAAAAGTGTTATGTTAGAATATGTCCCTTAGTTTATATAGGCAGGGAAGTCCCTGATAGAGTAGGGCAAGTTAGGCATTTGATTGATATTTTTAATTTAATAAAATGGCAATGGTTAATGAATCATCTGAGAGTTGTCCACCTCCCATTTCTGACCCCTCACATATGGTGTCAGGAGTGGTACAAACTGGGGATCCACTATGTATATGGCAGCTTTTAATCAGGCAAAGATGGCATCCGAAGAGGATTGGCCTTGCCATCTATCTCCTTCTCTTGAAACTCATACTTTCCCCATAGCCCCTAGTTCTATCACCTCCCATATTAGGCAGGAATGAGCCATGGCCCTGTTTCCATTTTGGGAACGTGGAGGATAAGATCTAAACCAGTCACATTTCTGACCCCTCACATGAAGTGCAAAGGGGACAATCGGACTCATGACACAAACAGGTGGTTGGCAACAAGATGTTATTTTAATGGATCTCAAGAAAAGTGGATAATTTAAATAAACACAATTTAAACATGTGGTTAGGTCCATAGCAGCCACTGGTGGAATTCCTTGTTCAGTGCTGCTTTCATCCTCAACTAACACGTTCCCTTACCTACACTACTGGCCCAAGCAGTCTTTGGGTTCTCTGGGTAAAAGTGATTTTGTCAGAATGGCAATTCTTTGGGACAAGTGGAAAATGGGGAAACAAATCAGTTTTTTCACAAGGGATCCTTATGCTGTGCTTATTCCCTGCAGACTGCAGGATGTAACACAAAATAGAATCTGTGGAATGAAATACAAAAAAAGGGGAAATAGTTCTCAAACGTTTTAAGTCTCTTCAGGTCCCTACCCGGTGTCAAGAATAGTCTCTGGGGTTCTCAGTTCGGGGCGATAGGCTTTGGAGGCTCTCACCAGAGTATTTGCTGGCTGTCCTGTCAGTGGTTCATTGTGCACGTCTTAGCAGGCAGTCTGCTGGGTCTTGGTACCAGGCTCTTCAGAGTACAAAACTGCAAGAAATAACCCTTTTTAATAGAGAGAGTCCTTCATGAGGCAAATCAAAATTCCATATTGGTATTCCTTGTATTCCCTTTGGGAAAGTGGTAGAAGGGGAAGTCTTGCTCCTAAAATGGTGTGAAAGGTGCAACCACCTCACAGGCTAAAAAAGAAAAAACACAAATAGATATTGCTGTGCAAACCAGGTTATAAAAGTATCACGTTATTAACTACCAAAAATTGAGTAGAGGGAAAAAACAGAATAAAACGGCACCTATGTAAAATACCATCCAACTGTTCCAGTGAAGTTAATGAAATTACAGTTAACTAATTTAACAAACAACTATGTGTCGGGTAGGGAGAAGAAACCTCACCATAAGGGCGATTCCAGGGCTGGGTTCACCCAAGTCCCCATGAAGAGTGGCAGCCCCAGCCAATGTCTTACTTGGTAGTTGAAAAAGTTCAGACCCACCCAAGTCATGGAAGCATCCAGTGAATGCTCTCCAGTGCCAATTGTTAGTTCTCTACTTCTCTACGGAGGGACTCCATCCTGGTCCAAAACATGGCACTTAAGAGTGGAGTAGGCGCCCTGCAATTGTTAACAGCTTCTTCAGAACCTCTCTAAGGCACTGTGTACAGGCACTGGATATCACACCGGAGGGAGCTATGGCTCCCACAGCATGCAAGTAGATTCATAGGCAGTCATGTTATCTGACAGTGTAAGGAGTAAGTGGGGAGTTCATCTGTTTCCCCTGTGCAAGCAGTCTCAAGCAGGCAAGCAGTCTCAAGCAGGCAAACAGACAGTCCTTCCCAGAACCAGAAGTCCTTGGGATTTCTTGCACCCGCAAGCCAACCACCCATGCGAATCCTGTAGATGAGGCAATGTCTTTTTGCACTTCAAGTTCTAGAATCTTACCAGTGAGTGGCTGTACAGAAGTTTACGTATCTTCAAAACTCAGGTTAGATTCACTAATCAATGACTAGCCCGCCCTTGTTTAATGTAACCACCCATCTTCCATCAATAAGGCTTCAATCGGTTACCCTTCGTAATTTGGGGGTAGGAGTAGGAGGAACGGCTGAAATTGTAAAACATTGAGAAATTGGCAAATTCACGGCAAAACCTACTGCTTCGCTAATGTCCCCCGCATTTTTATAAATGCCCATTTTGCTGCCCGCAATTTATTTGCTTAGATGACTTTTCCGGAAATTTGGCCAATTATGAGCCTGAAAAACATTTCAGTCCCATAAGTGGCTGCATTTGAAGAAAAACCTGACAAAAAAAGAAATATCAAGTGGGAAAGTGAAGTTTATGCAAAAAGGTGAATCTGGAAAATAATCAGCTCCACCAGCGCAGCGATATTGGGAGTGAATTTCACCAAGTTTGCTTATGTTTCATGGGACTGGCCTAGCATCTGCTGCGTTCAGTATAATGGCCAGTGCATTGTGTACTTGCAGGTTGTTTTTTTAAAAGTGGATAGACTGAGCTCACTGGCCAGAGGCTTACAGAGCACTGCAGTGAATGGACTGGTGTTTTACCACCAACACTGAGGGGAAAGATACTGTAACATCTTTATTTTGCCACTGCGGCAGCAATAACACTTTCTTGCTATCAAGGCTATGGGGTTCGGAATATTCTCAAAAGGTTTTAGAATCACTGTAAAGTAATGGCCGTCTAAATTGTATCTTGAGCTTTCAACCATTAAATCAGACAAAATTCTTCTCTATAATGTGTGAGGCAATGCTCACATAGCCATCGATCTGCCAGGAGCAGAACGGGGGAATGGAGTCAAGCACTCCTAGAACGAGGCATGCCAGGTCCCCGATAGCCGAGGGCACCATCCTTACGTTAGGGTGGCCATAGCACCAGGTGCAGTGTAGTAAGGGCTGGGGCTGGGCTCCCAAGCAGGGGTGGGTGAAATTAGTAAGATGAGTTTTATGAAAATCCATAATTATTCAAAGCTTATACGAATAAGGACATCATTCAACTTTAATAGTTGTGAGGTAATTATGATTCATGAACTAGTGAATATTGTTGGGTGCCTATCGCAGACTTGTCCCATGTAGTGAATTGTGGTTTTATGTATTTTAAAACACTGTTGTAATGAAAATGGATTGTGCATACATTGTTCTGTTAATTTGTGTGCACCGTGTGATGTGCAATGACCAACAAAATGACAGTTGTGGACAAACGATATTATGTCATCTAACATTTTTTGTGCCGATAAAAACAATGGTTTATTTCCAGTTCTTGACAAATATATGTGTATCATGATTATGGTCCTGGGGTGTTAAGATGGAGTCCCGGATACCTTGTTGTATTTTCATGGATCACCCACCATTTGGCAGAGGGTTGCCATGCAGGGCTACAGATAAACAATAAGTTATGTGCATAGATGTGCTAGGCAGATTCCATTAGAATGATCTCATGACATTGATAAGTGTGACCTTCTGCACAATTGACCGAATTTAAAGGTCAATATGGATATATATGCGGGGGGAAACCCCCTGCATCCACCAACCAAGCCAGCCCCCACCCCAACCCCCCAGCAAATCCCCTTATATTATTATTTCCCCAACCCAACCCATTATATATATAAAAATGACCATATGGTCAATTATGCAGAAGGTCAATTCGGACCCCTGTTATTCGAACAATTGTATCATTCGAACAATTGTAAACGAACAATTCCCCGTAATACCGTAACAAATGCTTCAAGTAAAATGCACAAACGCAACAGAGAGCTAGGAGATGACGCAGGACTGCTGTTTGTAATGGAGCACTCCAACGCATGTGTGTCAAAATACGACTGCATGCATGTTGCACGACACATAGTAAGTGCACGCCTGCAGTGCCATGCTGTGTCTTTGCGGCTGGATATACCTAAATTACTTTGGGGAAATGGACAGAGCGTGCCAGCGTGCTTAGCCACATTCCACGGAAATTCGTCATTTTCCTTGGCGTGGTATTGGTAACCGAAAAAAATAGATTTAACCTATAATCTTCCACGTAACATCAACGAGGCAGTCGCTTCCAGGCAAATCTATAATTCTGTCTGCATACATTTCCATGTGAAGCTATCGACTGAAACCTTAACCACCAGATGCTGTGGCCTGCTTCCAGGGAATTATTTTCCTCTTCAGAGTGTGGCTCCTGAAAATCGTTTAATCGGCAGAAAAGAAGCCAGGAGGATTTCCAAACCATGGATGTGTGCACAGCGGAAACGTTACGAATTTACACTTAACAAAATGAAAACATTCTTGACAAAACTTCCTATGCAATCAAACTGTCTTCTCTCCCATCCTGAAGTATAATCTGTTTGTAACTTTTATAATCTCAATTGTAAAACTGAAAATCCTTACAAAAAATATCAGCATATTGGGGCGTGGACCCCCATGTTCAGAAAGAAGGAAAGAAAGAGAGGAAGAGAATAGAGGTGGAGACAAAGAAGAGTGGGAGAAAGTTCTAAAAGTAAACAATGATGCAAAGAAAGAAAGAGAAATGAAGACTGAAAGCAAATAAATGGCAACACTGTGATGCTGGAAATGCATCAGACTCACAGGGCCTCTGAATCCTTGTCCTTTCTTGCTTTATCATGTATGTTCTGATTTGTTTTCCGCGCAGGAGTTCATGTGGGACTCCTAGCGGTGCAGCTCTTCCTGTATTTGGTTTGGTGAACAGACCCTTGGCATACCCTTATGGCACCCATGGGTGGGAGTACGACCCTGTACTCCTAGTGTATGTTTTTGGGCACCTGTGTGTGGCCCACAGAGCAGGGTAGGGGCTGGTGGCAGCTCCGTGCTGAATTGACAGGTGCCCTGAGCGTCCTCCATTTTGGGATGCCCAGGCCCTGTCATTGGAATCAGTGGATTCCAGATGGAGACAAGATGGCCCCGTGGCCTCTTGCCGTCCATCGCCTATTACCTTAGTATTCCTGAAGTCCCGGGAAGCCCTGACTCTGTCCCTTCCCCCTGACTGGCTGTTGGGTGGAAGTTCCATATATGGTAGTGTGGGGAAGTGCCGACCAGACTGGCTGGAGCCTTCCCACTGACCGTATGTTGTGGGTATGCCCGTGGGGTGGGACCTGGGTGAATGGAGTGTGTGACGAATATGCATTCTGTGCTATTTTTATTTTTTTTCGTTTTTTTTAGGTGTCTAGTATCTGGTGTTTGGTATCTATGGGTGTCTAGTATCTGGTGTTTGACACAATGACTGAGACAGCCCAGCCCGAAATTGGTATGAATGCAGTGTGTAGTGCTGAATGGCAGAGTACTTGTCCGAATCCACATTCTGTGTTGCAAGCGTCTGGATGTAGAAGAATGGCCTGAATGCACCGTGCACCTGATTGGCTGACTGACTGCCTGAATGTCTTTTTGAGTGATTGGTTGCCTGAGTGTGACCCAGCAGAGTAAATGGGAGATCAACAGTATATCTAGGGGCCTCTCACCGCTAGAAATTGTTCAGAAGCTGAAGTTGATACTTGATGCTTACTCTCTAAGCCGAGCCGGAAGAAGAAGGTGAACAGCTGGTCCCTTCCGTGTAATCTGATAGCTGCTGTATCTTCAAGAACTGATCCAAGAGAGGACCTGGTAAGGAGACCTCTCCCCAAGCTACGAGGGACCATCGTGCACCAGCTGATCTTTGCCAAAACTCCCTGGTAGACAGACCTATGAAAGGCTGCTGACCGGAGAAGGGGACCGTGCTCCCGTTTGCCTAAGAACATTTGATCCAAGGACTCTCTTGTTCATCATCGTCGACTGCTTTCGTCCTGCCGGATAAAGTCAAGGCTGCTGACGACCGTGGAGAATCCGCCGGTGGATATCCCGCCACCCGAAGACCTCAGAGATGCTGACAAAGCTACTGAAGCCAGCCGTGGTCAAACCCATTCACTGACGTTAGACGCCGACGACTCAACGCCTTTGCTGGGCCAAAGTTCTTCACTAACTCTTTGCGGCAACGAACCATCGTCGTCGAGGTGAACCGCAAGCCTCCTCTGTTGCAGGACATTTTCGATCATCCATCTACGAGCACCGCAAGGACCGAAGCTGTTGCCTCAATGACAACGTTCACCCTTTCTTCATCTCGGAAGTTCGACGACCCGTGGCTCCCGCTTGAAAGGGAAAGCACTCAAGAAAGGCCTGTCGATTCCTCGACGAAGAACTCTACAACGCAAGGTACATTTGGGTTGCAGAACTATAGAAGAAGATAAGACTCTAATAGACAATACATGGACTGGGCTTGTACGATATATCTTTATTTACATGTTGCCCAGGTGGGGGGATCCTCATACGGAACTGTGCCCAGTGGTAGGGGCCCAGTATTCTGCCAATTGTCTAACCAACTTATCTTCCTCCTAAATCTATGGTCGATATTTTTTTACTGTGTTGATTTATGCGCTACTGGGGGCTGTCAGCCATGGTCGCATTTTAATGGAATCAGAGTAAGAGTGGTACCACCTAGAACTGTATATATTTACCATTTTAGAATTGTCGGAGCGCAAAGTGTATTATCGTGATAGTGTATATAACATTGAACCTTATTAATATAAAAGACTGTGTTTTAACTAATACAGTTTGTGGACATTCCTTTGTGGGTGCTTGGGGACTACACTGTACTTAAGAACCAGCCTGCATCGCCTCCTGAGAAGCTAGGCCTTGATTGCACAACTACGTTACCAATAATAGAGAATCTTGTCTGGGGTCCTCTGTGTCTCTCCTCTGCCATATAGAGAGCAGGAGTACAGACACCCCCCTCCAGTGAGTTTCTTTACAAATACCTGCTACAGGCCTTGAGCTAAGGCTGTCGCAGCCACTCCATGTAAACATTAAAAGAATGCATCCTATTCAGGGAGTGCTAAACCATTCCCATCTCCTCGCACTAACAATGCTGTCAACATGTGAAAAGTAAGAGTACTGGTTTTGAAAAATTAGAACGCCCTCTGGGCAAACACTATGGTGCCATTTTAATGTGGGTAGAGATGTGAATGCATCTTTGTTGGCGTCGACGAGCATAACCATCTTTCCAGTAAATTACAATGGGGCACATATTATGTTTGCCGGTATCCTGGTGGTAAACCCACCATGATACCGGCAAACTGTATTACCATTAATGGCACACAGTCCGGTGGAATGTTCACCGGATTACGAGTGCCTGGTGACGGTGTAACTCTTCATTCCATGGAGTCCGATAGGACTCCATGGGGGAGTTTGCCAGTATTACAGGCACCAGTATTACTAGTGCCTGTAATACCGGCTATTTTTGCTGGAGGTTATTCCGCCACCTCAACGGCCAACTCGTAGTTGGCTGGTGTGGTAACGTGCTGGTATACGTTAATACCGGCACATTAATTCTGCACTGGTCAATTTACAGTACGGCACAAATGGGGGTTACATGTCTTTATATCGAGATAGTATACAAAGAATGAATATATATCAAAACTTTTATAACGAAAATTTTATAGTGAATGCACACCCCAACCGTTTACCAAAAATGTTTAACCCTTTACCCCACCCCTAAATGCATTCACTATAAAATGTTTCGATATAAAATATTCAATATATGTTTTTTCAATATAAAATGTTCGATATAAACACTGCATAACACCCATAGTGGGTTCAGTGCAAAGTCTGCTCCTGCCTCTTTTGTGCTGTAAATACGCCTGCCTCTCTTCCCTCATTACATCTTAATGCTGGTGGAGATGCTGTAATCCATGTGAATTCTGCAGTAACAAAACAAGCGGAATGAAAAGGGATACATGTTACTGCTACCCAACATGCATATTTATTTTATTTATTCATTTATTTTACATTTGTAAAGTGTACTAAACCCGAAGCCATCTAGGCGCTGGTGCGATATACATGATAGGTGGCCTTAATAACTGTCTGGGCACTGGGTGCAAAAAGCCATGGAAACCTGGAACCACACACATTTCTATGCATTTTGTCACCCCCAGGGGCTCATGTTCAATAGAGTCGTAACGTGAATGCAAGGCGTAAAGTAAGGCTATAACGCCTTGCATTTATGCCACTGCTCGTTTTCAATCGTTTGTATGGCAGAGAGGCGGGGCGGAACGCAACTTTCATTTCTGCCGCTCCCTTCCTCTCCGCCATACTAATGGCTCCAGCATCTGATGGGCAGAAAGCGGCGTACACGCTTGTACGCTGCCTTTTGCCCTTTACATTTACATCCCACAGTGCAAATGACGAAAACTGCAGTGGGGACCTGCTTACATTACAGTGTAAATGTAACGTGGCTCTGCCGCCAAATTACATTTCAATGAAACATGAGGCACACAAACAATGAAAACTGCACAGATAACACCACAGCCACATAACAGTTAGCCCCCTACATACGCCCTGGCAAATTACGCATAACTTAAAATGATCTCCTTTATGTCATCCAAAATGGTGTAAGGCATAGAAAGGTATGTGCTAAATAACACTTTTAAATGTGTGTTTATATGATCCGGCCCTAGATGCACCACAGAAAAATGTTTATGCAACAAAGAAACCATGCCTATCTGAAACACTGAGCCCTGGCGACATGAATAACTTTGCTCCAGCAGAGGAACAAATAACTTGGTAATGTTCTTTCTGAGGGATTAGACCTCCCACCAGCAAATTCCTCACCTTAGATATATCTTCTTTTGCGCCAGATGTCTTTGGAAACTGTTTCAGCCACCACAGGGCAAAGCGCAGCTCCGCGTCCGAATGGCAAGGCACCATTCGGCGCCCATGACACCAGATGTGACGCTAAGGGCAGGGGACGGCAGCAGCCCATGGCCTCAGTTCTGCCTTTTTCCCTAGCCCTCAGCAGCTGAGAGATCCAGAATAGCAGGAGGTGCACAAGCTATCCGCCAAGAGGGAAAAGGCTGCGAGGGCAATGAGGAATCTGTGGGTGGAAGAACGAATGAATCAGGAAGAGCATAAATTAAGCAAATAATTTGGTTTTCTAATGGAATATTTTTCCCATATATTCCTTAGCCTACGTAGATGCAGGTCAAGTTAAGGCATTAATTCACACTGAAAACCTTCAAAGCCAGGTTGCCAGAAGCAAAGTCCTTGTGGCCCATGACATCCAGCGTTTTACTTTACTTGTCTGGTAGAAAAGAGGGGAATGAACCAACTTCGATCCTGTAATATAGGCAATGCCCCAACAGGTTTTCTGGCATGGGGTAGATGGACCAAAAACCCACATCCAAGGAAGCGGGATGATGCTTTTAAGCTTCATTACAAAGAA
This sequence comes from Ambystoma mexicanum, assembly GCF_040938575.1. Taxonomy (NCBI): domain Eukaryota; kingdom Metazoa; phylum Chordata; class Amphibia; order Caudata; family Ambystomatidae; genus Ambystoma; species Ambystoma mexicanum. The sequence goes on along the minus strand of NC_090941.1, from coordinate 557,272,297 downwards.
ACAGCGACCATAGTAAGGCCCCAGTCCGCAACCAGAGCCGTAGCCAGCTTTGGCCACCATGACAGGGACAGTAACTGTTGTGTTAAAGGGAAGAAGTGTTCCCCTCAGAGGACTCTGCTTGAAGATGTCAGTGAGGTCAAAATGGACCACAGGCTTTGTGTGTGCAGCCAACCCAAGGGTCTCCATAGCCTATGCATTATCTTCTTGAATGATCACTGAGGCCTTCCATAGGACAAAGCCGTCAAGCTTCAGGGAGGTGCCCAACCCAGGCTTCAGGGAAACCAGAGCATAATTCATTGACACAACATGAGGTGGAGCCGTGGAAGCTGGCGCTGTGGCTGCAACACCAAGGGCGGAGCAGGTGATGCTGGAGGGGAGAATCCTCAGAGTGTGGGGCCTGAACCCAAGCCAGCATGTGTGATGTTGCAGGCCAAAGGGGTGGCTCCGTCTGCTTCAAAGAGCACAGTGAACCCTGGGTCCACCACCGGCGCCAAAGCTGTTGGCACCTTGGCAAAGATGTCAAGCATCTGGCATCTGAATTCCTCCCAATGTTCAGGAACTGTGGATTCTGTGGGGAACAGTACCTTGAGTGTAGGGGGAAAATCCTCAGATGTACCCTCATCATACTTGGAACAGGAGTGTGAGAATGAGATCTCCTGTGATCATTATTTTCTTCTTGTCCTTCTGGCGGCACCTCCCCAAATTGCTCCTCAAGGACTTGGCCTTCGGTGACTAAGGCCCAGAAGCTGAAGAATGACAGCATCCTCTTCTCCTGTTTATGGAAGAAGGTGTAGAGCTTCACAGCACACTCCCGGAGGGCCTTATAGTGCATGGGCTGGCAAGAGCTGCAGTCCACCATGCCATGCTCCTCCCCAAGGCAGTACAGACATACCTTGTGGGGATCAGACATGGACATCTGCTTTCCACAATTCCTGCACAGTCTGGAGCCTGAGGCCTTTGGGGTGTTAGGCCTAATACAGTTGAAAAAAAAAATCACAAGCACTAGTGGCATTCCTGGCAGAATAGTCAGTGTTGCAGAAAAAAGGAACTAAAGTTATAGGGCACTGCTGGATCCACATATACTACCCCCGACATCACATTCAGCGTCATGCACTGTGAGGGGTCAGAACTGTGAGACGGAAAACTGTTTAAAGTGTTTTTAAGTTCTGCCATTTTATTAAATAAAACAGGTTAAAACCTAACAAGGATTTCCCTGCCTAAAGTGACTACAGGGACTACTCCACCCAAGAGATCTCTAACCCTCACACTAATACAACAATGAAAACAAAAAGATGTTATATGGCAACTTGATTCAACAAATATATGCAACATGGTTGACAGTATGATCAATGGGCCTCATTACGAGTTAGGCGGAAGCCATGCCGCTTTTAGCGGTATGGCTACCCCCAAACCGGGTATCGGGTCCGGGTCCCAGAAATAGGGAATTACTGGGCCATTCCGACCTTGGTGGGCCCAGTAATCATCTTTCACGGGACCCGGACCCGGTACATCCTCATTGCCATTTGAGCCAGCATAGGGCTCAATGGGAATGGGGAGGATGCTAACAACGGGCCCGTTGTTAGCATCCTGGTCTACTAGCGGGTCCCGCTAAGGACGCCTGGTCTGACCAGACGTCCTTAACGGCACCCGCTTAAGACTGCGTAATAGGGTGGCCCGGAATGAACGGTGCCAGTCCCTTACTGGCACCGTTCATTTCGTTGCCGCCTTTCTCGTAATGAGGCCCAATGTCTTTTGTGGACAGAATGAACTTCCCTTGCCCAGGTCCAAGCAAAATGTTTTCTCCACAGTTAAAAAAAAAACACAAGGAAATCCGATGTAACACAAAGTCATGTTGTTTCAACAAGGTATCTTGATAAAGTCATAAACTCACTCCTCCTGGAATAAGAAATTGCCAAAATGTCTTAACAACAAAGTCATAGGTTCTACAAAGTGTCTTGGCAACAAAGTAATCAGCTCTCACTCCTCCTGGAATAAGAGTGTTTCCACAACTTTGACAACAACAGATAATTTGGTCATTATGATCTGCTTCAGATTTGACAACAATTGGTTTGGTCTGATTCAACAATTCTTCTCACAAATTTCAGACGTTAATGTGTTGCTTTCCAATAGTACTACTCTTCAGCATGTGTTCCTTTTACTACCTGGCATAACCTTTCTCCAAGTTTCTTGTTGCCCCACGGGTCTAATAGCCTGCCCATCTACCAAAAGAGATAAGTGCTTCAGTGGTAACTTCCACTGTAGGATAACAACAACTTCAATGGACTTTGTACCATAAGCAGATTAACAGCTTTTAGAGAATAGAAAATTCACATTGATCCTTATCAGGACCTCTTCACAAACGATGCTCATCTCCCTCTCGACAACCATCTCCAGAAGGGCAGCCTGTTTGCCACCCTTCGCTTCTCCATCAATACCGAAACCAATAGTCAGGACCAAATGTTTGCCTGCTTTTATTTTGGTTGTAGCAATATGAATCTCCACAAACCACAATGTTAGGTATACCCGAACCTGAATGGCAACCTTTACAACCATGGGTCTTCTCACTCTTCCCTCTTGTGTTTTACAACCATTATTAGTCTGTATTGCCAGTTTCTGAAGGTCACTTGGCGTGGGTATTGGCTGTATGATTGGGTTTCTAGTATGAGCTCCCCACCAGCCTTTTGGTTTTTCCCCAAACTCACACTTTCCTCTTTGGACCTTGTTTGGTTTACTATCAGCCGCTTTTGTTCGGTATTCAAAGGATTTATTAGCTTGCCTTTGGAAAGGTACAATGGCTTGGTGTTGAAAAGATTTATTAGCTGGCCTTTGTAAGTTTGTTACAGTTCGGTATTTGTGATGCTTATTACCTAGCTTCTGCGCATTGTATTTGTATTTATTTATTTATAACGCGCAAACCAGCAGGCCCGGAGGCATCAGGGCGCAATTTGTAAAAGGTTACAGATATGCAGGTCATTAAAAAAGCTTCACCATTTGTAGTGTTGCTTACACTGCCTCTCACCCGCTCACAAGTGATCCTTCCTGTGTAGTACACACGGTCTGCACTGGAGCGTCCCGGAGTCAAAGTCGCTTCTTGGTGCTCCTCTCCACGTTTGCAGTACAGCTGCAACCTGTGGCTTCTCCTGACCTGGCAGACCTTCTCTCTTCGGTCGCGGCCGCCTCTGCCACGTTAAAATGGAGTCACTGACTCCTGAGAGTCCCTGGTGCTACCCTGCCACCAGAGAACCCTCGACTGCTCACACTTCCAAGGCTCTGCACAATGTAGTCTGCCTGGGTAAGCGTTTCCCCCACACGCCTCCCGCTGCGCAACCTCTGCAGTTCAGGATAATGGATGCACAGACCCTCTCAGGACTAGTAATGGTCCAGGCGTTTTCCTGCTCCTCTAATCATGTCTCCTGCAGCATACACGGTCCACAATTCCTCTGCTTCTCAAACTGCTTCTGCTTCTTCTCTACTGTTGTTCCCGCTACCTGCACCTGGGGGGCCTCCCAGTCTCTCTCAGGTGTAGGTCATTCCTGTTAATAAATTGACCACTTCTACATCTTTGTTCCTCTGTGTCCCCCTTCCTCATCTCAGTACTGAGGGAATTATGTGACTTGAAGTCCCAAATGAAAGAGTTTGTTTTCTTTACTTTTTCCACATTGTCAGTTTGCTTTCCACTTTCTACATTATTTAACAATGGGATATCACAAGAGCCCATCCTAATGTAGGTTTGAGAAGCGGAATATGGTTCTTGACTCTTAAGACTTTGGTTATTATAAAACTTCCTCTTATTAGGCTTTTGGGAACTAGGGGATTTTATAACTGCATGCATTTCTTGGGCTATAACAGGATATTGATTATTCTTACAACAACGTTTATTGCTGAATTCATTCTCACTCTGTGGAATACGAGAATTATGATAAGAAGCCATTTCATATTGTGGTATGGATGGAAGGTCCTCTTGCAACAAGTTTAAATACTGTGTCTCATCCCACAGGTATCCTTCACTCTCGGGACCCTTTTCTCCTCCCGGTGATCCTTCCGAAATACACCACCCCCAAGGCCAGGATCAGGAAACGTCTGCCTGTCCCTGGCCACCAGGGAGGGTACGTTAGGTAGGGTTTCAGTGAGGGATCCATCAGATTCATCACAGCACACTCAAGGGCACGGGGCAGAGTTGACATAGATCCATGCTTCAACCCCAAGGGGCTAAACAAGTTTCAGAAGACAGCTTGCACTGTCATGAAAAAGCAGTTTCATTAAAAATACAATGACTACTCTGTAAGTTGCTTTGGGGTAGGTATCTTTGTAGCTTTTTTCTTTTTAATGGGGGTCCCACCATACACTGCTCCCATTCCTTTCCCCGCCCCTCTACATATACCTATTTATTTTACCCCCATGAAATAACCTATCACCGAGCTACCTACCACGCAGTAATTCTTGTCATTGGAACAATTGTGCACACTGGAGAAGATATATCTAAGATAAGCAGTCTGTGAGAGGAAAGAATTCATGTTTATTGAAGATCAAATTATTTACCTCTGGTAATGTTCTTTCTGATGTTTGGTCCTCACACGGATTCCTCATCTTAAACATATTCCTGCAGTAGCAGCAAACTTCAGAATTATTTTTGCCACAGGGGGCATTGTGCTGCTCAGACGTCGAGGTTCCTTGAACCCCTCGGCTTCAGGTCCGTACATGACATTGGTGTCGGTATAAGTAGCCAGCACCGCACCCTCAGTTTTCTCATTTTATTCTCCTGCACTCAACCGTGTTGGGGAATTTTTGTTTAGTTCTCTTTAAGGATCAATTATTTGACTCATTATGGCCAGAAAGGCAATGATGGACAGATTAAAAAGACTAATTTGTTCTTCTAATGGATTGTGTCCCCCCCCCACGGATTCCTGTGGCTGAGGGATGGGCAGTCTGAGGAATCTACCTGCATCCTCTGTGTCTCCAGAGGGATAGCTCTGCTTTCTGCAGATGAGGGATAGCTCTGCCTGTGGCTGAGGGATGTGCAGTCTGAGGAATCTACCTGCATCCTCTGTGTCTCCAGGGGAATAGCTCAGCTGTCTGCAGATGAGTGTAACGCTCACCTGACTCCCACGGAGGCGCTGGTCTAGTCTGGGTTGCTGTGGCCTCTTCGAGCGTGATGCGCAGAACTCGGAGCACCGACTGAACAGGACCCTCAAATCTTGCTCGTCTGGCCCGTAGGAATATCCTTCTTATGGTTTGAAAGGATGAACTCTCCATCCTGCTTCTGGTGCAGGGGCGCGTGTTTGTCCAGTTACTTCACTGGTTTTCAGAATGGCGCTGGCAAAATCCACTTGACTTTTCCGAGCGGAACGCCGTAAGTATGAAGATTACAAAAGTTCAAGTGTTGAGCCTCCTTTTCTGTTGCCTTCCTAACCTGTGATCTTTCCTTTATTTCAGTTGCAGAATGAAGGCGATGCATTGAGGGATTGAATTGCCGATGGTAAACTCAGGTGAGTTAGCGATGGGGGCGATCCCTCTTAATGTCTTTTGTCCTTTCCCCATAGGGGCCGGGGTGCGGTACCTGCCAACGAAGCGGCGCCAACCCGAAATGAGGAATGGTCCACCAACAGAAGACCGGTAAGTGTTATGGCGGAAAATTAGGCTTTCCTCATTTGTTCCTTCTGCTCACCTTTTGTCTCTTCTTCTCTCCCCTAGGCGCAGAGATGTGGCGACCGGTGCAGACAGTCGCAGTGGAGGCAGAAGAACTCCCGAGGACAGGTGAGTGAAGCGCGGCACTGCAGCGAGCAACGCAGTGCTTTTAAATGAAAGTCTTTTCTCAGGAACGCTGGCGTGAAGGTTCCGGATGCAGGTAAGAAGTTTGATTAAAATTCTTGGTTTTCACCTTTCTCTTCTCTTCTTTCCTTACAGATGTTCCAGGATCGAGGCGGGCGTGGCTGGAGACCAGATGCAGGAGCAGACACGGTGAGCGTTCAGCTGCTTGGATGCAGAACACCGCGAAGCGTGAGCTACTGTCTGGGCGTGGCTTAAATAGCCCCCAAAGTAGTTCCAGGTAAGTATCCTTCCCTGGCCACGCCCGAGTGGCAAAATAGTCCCAATGAAAAAATAGTCCCTTTCTGGTTTCAGGGAGGCCTGAATCTTGCAGCATGGTCTGCATCAGGTAAGTGCACAAAACACCCTCCTTTATGAGCTTGGTGCCTCTGCCATGTAAGCTTCACATGGTGCTTCACTGAAGCTTGCACCTACCTGCATCCTCTGCATCCCGAGGGATAGCTCTGCTCACTGAGCTGCGCACCTTTATCACATGTGGATCTGAGATCCAGCTCAGCTGTCTAAGGATAAGAGAGGTTCAGGCGTGTCTCTGCTCGGATCGGCTGGCCACCTGCAGGACAGGTCCGTTCTCGGAGGATGAGGGGGAGCTGTGCCGTCTCAGCTGCACATGTGTATTGCACCCCAAATGCCTTCTGTTGGCTGAGGGACATTGCATTTCTATCTCTTCAGTTTGAAGTGTCTGAGGGATAGCTCCGCTGTCGGACGAACGCAGGCTGGAGTCTTGTCCTCTCGGCATGCAGTGAGAGCTCCGCCCTCCGGAGGGTGCTCCTGTTTCATGTGCTGCCCCCAGGTGAGCAGTGGCTCTGCTGTCTGAGCAGACGGCGTAGCTGCTATCTTACGCGCACACCTGCAACATCTGTGCGTCACACGGATAGCTCCGCTGTTGGGCGTGCACATCTGCAAGGCCCTCCGCGATGCCTGCGGGATAGCTCTGCAGGTGGGCGTGCACATCTGCAAGGCCCCCACAATGCCTGCGGGATAGCTCTGCAGGTGGGCGTGCACATCTGCAAGGCCACTGCGATGCCTGCGGGATAGCTCTGCCATTGGGCGTGCACATCTGCAAGGCCCCCGCAATACCTGCAGTATAGCTCTGCAGGTGGGCGTGCACATCTGCAAAGCTCCCCCCCCCCCGATGCCTGCGGGATAGCTCTGACATTGGGCGTGCATCCATAATCTGAATGTGAGGACAGGGAAGCTGCTGCCTTCGGCTTTTTGTCGGTTGAACCCCGGGATTGAGGGACAGTTCAGGTGCGCTGATCTAGTGGGTCGGTTGCATTGCATTTTGGTGAATTTACACACCATGTAATTGGATGCTGAATTGAATAAGCATTTGTCTATGAGGTTCAGGGTTTTGAGTGAGATTCTGCTTGTGATAGACAGCCAACGGCAGTTGCGTCTAGTTTCCAGAGATATGGTGAGATCTAGGTATGTTTAAGGCCACTCTGAGGGCGTTGTTACAAAGACCTGTAGCGTATTAAGGTTGTGTTTGCTAGTGCCTAGGTAGAGCGTGATACAGTAATCCAACATGGATAGGATAAGCGCTCTAGCTAATGTGGAGAAGCTTGCTGGCGAGCGGAAGGGTCTACACGAGTTTATTAATTTACACGTGTATACTGTAGCTGAGGCTGTGCTATTCACTTGTTTTGTCAGGGTTAGGGTGGAGTCAAGGTAGATGCCAAGTGTCTTGATGGATTTGGAGACTGGGATAATGATGCCGTCTATGGTGAATGATTTAAAGGAAGTGTCTAGTTTGTTTAGGTTGGCTTGGGAGCCGTTTAGTAAAAGTTCAGTCTTCTCATCATTGAGGCAGAGGCCATATGTGGCCATCCATGACTGTATGATGAGGTACATTTTGTTCAGTAGACTGGAGTCCTTGTCTATGTTGCCAGAGATCGGGACGAGGACCTGGGTATCGTCAGCATAGTTGGTGTAGGTGACACCCAGCGGTCCAAATCATCGTATAGTGGCTTGGTAAATATATTATAAAGTGTCAGCGACACTCAGGATCCTTGTGGTACCCCACAAGTTACTGGAGCTGGGTCGGCCGCCGCTGTGGGAGAGAAGACTCTCATCGTCCTTTTGTCCAGAAATGACTGCATCCAGGCAGTGGCTTTCTCAGAGAAATGGGCTAGGGAGGTGAGGTGGTTACAAAGCCCTTTGTGGTTGACAAGGTCGAACGCAGCTGATAAATCTAACAGCAGGAGCAGTGTTATGTTGCCTTTATCTTTTTGATCATCAATTTGCATTTTAAGGTTTATTAGTGCAGTTTCTGTTCCGTGTCTGGGTCTGACCCCCGATTGTCTGAGTCCAAGAAGGTTGTTTGTTTCAAGGTGAGCCTGTATTTGCAAGTAGGCTGCCCTGTCCAGAATTTTAAATAGGAATGGCACTGTGGTGATGGGCCTATAATTAGTAGGGATGTTCGTGTCTAGGTTAGGCTTTTTCAGGAGTGGAAAGACCCAAGCATCTTTTAGGTTGGTAGGGACTATACTGGTTTCAAAGGAGGAATTTATGAAGGATATGATGGCAGGTGCAGGTCTTTCGCTGCCTCTTTAATGATTTTTTTGGGGCATATGTCACCTTTGCATCGAGATGGTTTAAGGTCAAGGATTATGTTTTCCACTTCCAGGATGGATAGCGGTGAGAATTTGAAAGGGGTGCAAGGTGTTCCTACTGAGCTTTGAGGCTGCTTGTATTTTAGAGCACCAGGTCTTATCTTTAGTGCACATGTCAATAACTCTAAGAATTTTGAATAATTCGTTGGTGCCAGATATGGTGTTAGTTATTCTAAGGTTGAACGAGTCCGTTTTTGTTTGTGTAATAGCCAGCTTGTATTCCTTTGCATTTTTTAGGAAGGTGTCTCTGTTGGATGTAGAAGGATGATTTTTCCAGCCTGTTTCAGCCTTTCTTTTGTTATCACGTAAGATTTTAAGACTGGGGGTGAACCAGTTGTTAAGGTGCGCCTGAGGCTTAGCTTTTCTAGAGTTTAGAGGAGCAATGGTGTCAATGGCTCTGTGGAGCGTCTGGTTATAAAGGTTCACGAAGGTGGCTGGGTCCGTGTCAGTGTTTGAGTAATTTAGAATAGGTTCTAGGAGAACGAGTATATTTTTTAATGTAATGTTTTTGTTGTTTCTCGTTAGAGCTGGGGGGCTATGGCTTTGGCAGTGTTCGGTTGCGCACAGGATTGTACAGTGAACATTATAGAGTGATGGTCTGTCCAAGCGCAAGGTGAGTTTGAGATGATGTGGGTTTCACAATTAAGGTCGGCAATCCAAATGAGGATTCTGCCTTTGTTGTTAGTGGGTTTGGTGATGCGGTGGGAGAATCCTAGCTCTGAGATAGAGTTAGCTAGGGTGGTGGCAGCTATGTCCTTGGTGTCGAGGGAACCAAGATTGAGATCGCCCAGTAGGAGAATTTGGGAGCTAGGTTTAGTGTTGGTGGCCAGGAGTTGAAGCATGTCGTCTTCAAAGGAGGAAATAGATCCAGGTGGTCTATAGACCAGGTGGATCTTTAGTGTGCGAGAGGCTGAAAGAGGGAGTTTTAAAGAGAGGAGTTCAGCAGATGGGAGTGGGTGGTGTGGTAAGGCTCTCAGTTCGAGGGCAGTCTTGCTGATGATGGCAATGCAGCCAACTTTGAATGTTTCTCTGTCAAGTCTGGTAATCATGTAGTTGCCTGGGATGGCTCGGGCCAATGATGGACCTGCTGCGGCATGCAGCCAGGTCTCTGTAATGGCTAAGAAGTCAAGTTGTTGGTGGTGATGAGGTCAGCCACATCTAGGACGTGTGCTATTAGTGATCTAGCATTGATTAGTGCTCCTTTGATTGGAAAGGTGTTGTTGCTAGACGTCTTTAGTCTGGTAAAGGTCTTAGAGGGGGAAGAGCCAAGGTTTGTGATGTTCTCATCTGGTTTCAATGTTTTATTAATTGTGGTTTTAGGCTTGGTTGATGGTTTAGCAGTAGTGTGGTATCGAAGCTTCAGTCTGGATCCTAGTCTGAGATTTCTAGTGATTACGGTGCAAGGTGGATTCGGCGTAGGTTTGGAGGCATAGCTTTGGATCCATAAGGGTGGTGAGAGGGTTATGGTGTCATTTGTGGATGTAGAGGTATGGTAAGGTTGAAGGGTTAATAGAGGCAGAAACTGTGTGGGTGATATAGAATCATGGAGAGGTAGGGCAGTCCACATGTATAGTGAGACAGTATTCTTGATAGAAGGTGCATGGTCTGGTACCGTGCTAGTGGTAGGCTCCATCTGGCAAGGGCTTAAGGATATAGTTTGTAGGAGCAGGAAGTTCGGTATGGTTAAGGTAGGGTAGGACAAGATAGACCACTTCTGCAAGGTGGGGGGGGGCTTGTGTTGTGCATAGGCACGGTTGCTTGTGCTGGTAGTAAGCAGTATGTGACTATCAGCCTAGAGCATAAAGACCCAATGCGCCGGACACATGGTGCTTACAGGTAATGGACAGAGGCTAAGATGTAAGTGTTAGCTTGAGCACACAACACATGTGACACTAACTGAGGTGTGGACACTGGCAGGTGCACTGGCCATAAAAGTGGGAGTGAGGAACATGTGGGGTTGTTGGGGAGGCGGGTGGAGGTGGCAGCGAGATGTGAAAGGGGCCTCAAATGCAGAACGGGCCCAGACCTAACCTGAGGCACAGGGTGCCCACGCACCCCATCTGGAGAGATTACACAAGCCCAACTCTTCAATTCAGGATAGCGATGGCAACTAACCAATTCTACTAACAATTTCCTCCTCTGCATACACCTCTCAAACTCCAACCCAAACACAACCACAAGCCTACAGCACAACAAACTGCACAAACTTCACCACACTGCAAAAACAAAACAAAAAACACACATAGGGCCTCATTACACGGTAGGCGGTAAACCATGGTGCTATTAGCACCATGGTTGCCGCCGGTACCATACCGGTACCACCATGGAGGAAAGGGGAATTACCACCCCATTCCAAGGTTGGCGGGGTGGTAATTCCCCCTTTCTCCATGGCCCTTCCCCATTCCCATTTTTGCCCCATAGGGCATAATGGGAATGGGGAAGGAGCTAATTACGGTACCGCAAATTGCGGTACCGTAATTAGCACCAAGGTCCCTTTGCGGGTCCCAACTTTAACGGCTGGTCTACACCAGCCGTTAAGGTCGGGTCCCGCAAAGGGACCTCGTAGTAAGGCGGTAAGGGTTAACGGTCACCGGTACCCTTACCGGTGACCGTTAACCCTTACCGCCTTCTGTGTAATGAGGCCCATAGACTCCCACAACAGTACACAACGACTACCGGCCGCAAACACCCCAGGCCCAGCCAATGGACCCACCGGGCTGAGGCCGCCAAAGCACATCACTGCACTCTTTCACTTTTTCCAGCCTCCTCCCCCTAACTCCCCGCTCCCTCCCTCTTTCAGAGCCGCAAGAGTGCCAGGGGACCACGCCGGTGGTTATAGTGCGCGGTACAAATGTCCTTTAACATTAACATAAACTCTCATAGCAGTAACCTCTTCTCAGGAGGAGGGAAAACGACAGATTCCCACTGCAATTCTTTAAGACTGCTTTGCCAAACAGGGCAACCTGGCTTAAAACATGTCCAGGCAATTATGTTTAGCAAATGTGTGCAGGGACCACCATGTCGCTGCTTGACATAAATCCAGAGTTGGGGACCCTCTTTGGAGTGTGGATGAAGCTGCTCCTCCTTGGTCCCCAAGTCCCTCTGAAATGTATTTGCCTGCAATACTTTAGCATTTAGAGATAAGTAGGAATATCCATCTCGAGACAGTTTGTTTTGTCACTGATTTTCCTAGTTTGGGTTTGACATAGGTTTGGGTTTGAGTGGCTTGCTCTCGCGATCTAGAAATGTAAAGCCCTTTTAGGGTTCAATCTATGCAAACTCTCCTCTTCCTTTGATGAATGAGGGGGAGGATAAAAGGTTGGTAAATGTTTTTTGGTCCACATTATGTAGGAAGGATGGACGCACCCTTAGCATGGGCAGAAATTCAAGTTGCATGCTACTAGCCAGCCATGAAAAAGTAACTCACCACCTCAATTCTATACATATACACAGCACACCAATTCCCACTTATCAAGTGTCAAATATCATTAGCCAATGGCTAGTGGCGAGTGAAAATGTTATGCCAAGCCCTTAGTGTCACATTGTCTCTAGAGAAGACAAGAATGATTTGCATGTAAGCACTTGGAGCTCGCTCACTCTGCGTGTAGAGGTGATGGTGACAAGGAAGACTAAACAAAGGAGCCTGAGCGGGCAAGAATGAATTGGCTCAGACAGGGCACCCATCAAGAATGTTCGGAACAAATTTAAGTCCCAAGCCAGCATCACAAAGGTGGTCAGGGGAAACATGGGGATACAAAATAAAGGATGCAGTGAGACCCAGCAACCACAGATAGTCCAGTGCCAGCTGTGAGTACACTCTTTGGAATTTGGCGAACTTCTGCTGGATGTGCAAAACCCTGTCCTTGGGAGGATAAGCCTTTCCCAATGTGAAATCCAGGACCGCTCTGATAAACGGGAGCATTAGTGAGGGCGTCATCTGACACTTCTTGAGGTTGAGGGAGAAGCACATCTTGTGTGGGAAGTGGCAGGCGTGGCTTAGGTGATCCCGGGCTTGCCCTTGTGAGCAGTCCCGATCAACTAATCATGCAGGTAAGGGAAGAAGTGGATTTACTCCCTCCTTAGACTGGCTGCCAAAACCAACAACAATTTGGTGAAGACCCTCGGTGTGGAGGTGAGCCTAAACAGCAAAACACAAAAGTGATAGTGTGAGCTGCCAACCACTAACCTCAGGTACTTCTTGTGCCTGGTATGTATCGGCACATGGAAGTAAGCGTCCTGGGGGTTGACTGATACCAACCAATCCTGGAGTTCTAGAGACTGAATGATCTGTGAAAGTGTTTCCATCTTGAATTGGTCTTTCCTGAGGAACTTGTTCAAGAGCCTCAGGTCCAAGAAGGGTTGCATCCCCCCATACTTCTTCCCTACCAAGAGGTAGTGGGAGTACCACCCCTGGTTCCTTTCCACTTTGGGCACTGGTTCTATTGCGCTATTCTCCAGCAAGGAAGAAATTGTCTGCTGGAGCAACAGATCAGCAAACTGGAGGGAATGGGGAGAGGGGGCAGACAGGCTTGAGGATGCCTGGTACCCTGTCTTACCAATGCATCTGTAGTAATGTTGTGCCATTCTACAGAATTCTGCATCAGGCCTCTCCTCACCTAATTGGGATAAAAGAAATACTGAGGGAGGTGTTGCTGCAGCTTTACGCTCTCTACCCCCTGTGGGTGTCGAGCATCTCCATTGTCGTCTTCCTGGAGCTTGACCTCTGCCTTTTTGGCCAAAATAGCCATACTAGCGAAAAGGTCTAGTCTTCCAGGTTTGAGGTGTAGACTGAGTGGTTTGCTGTTGAACTGCGGATCCCAAAGATTTTGCCACTGCCTTACAAGCCTGCAACTTGTCCCAGCTATCATCAGCCTTGGGTCCGAAAAGATTAAGTCCATCAAAGGGCATAGCTAGCAACCTTGCTTGGTCATCTGGTGCGAAAACCAGATTTTCTGAGCCAGACGAATCTTCTCAACACTGAGCTTGTACACATTGGTCTACGCACACAATCTGAAGCAACTAGACCAGACTGAAGAGTCTGGCACATTGTATCCTCCCTGTCTGCAAAAATATTTATGTAGCTCTTCCGGAATATGCTCTGCTGCTTCTCAATTGAAGCCCACAATTTGTGAGTGTACTTCGCTACAGCACATGAAGCTTTGAAGGCCATTCTGCCTGAGGCAAAACTCCTTTGAGACAAAGCATCAACCTTCTTGTCATATCTAGCCTGGGGTAAGGAAGGGCAGGCTGCAGACTTTGCCTCTGAGATGGCTGCCTGAATGACCAAACTCTCGGGGCTAGGATGCGTTGACAAGAAATCGGGGTCTGTGGATGCTGGTTTGTATTTCTTGACAAAGTCACCCCATACTGCTGGTGCCAATCAGGACTTTTGCTGTAGCTCTTATAAGGGGTATTTTAGAGCTTCAAGAAAAGGAAGAACTGGGTCCTTCAGTGTTCCTTTATCTAAGATATAAGTCAAGCCATATTTTGTGATGCTCTTGCTAGAAGACTCAGTGCCGGGGCTTCAGAGACTTCCACATGACTAATCTATAGGCAGCATTAGGGTGAGCATGGGGATCTTGCTGGTAGAAATCCACCTGAGGAAGTGTCAAGCCCACTGGCTCCTGAAGGTCAGCTGCTAAGTTTTGAATCCTTTCGTACTCCGAGAAAAACTTCTTTAGAGGGTCGAAAAATGCTAAAGTCTCCAGTCCAAATGGTATTTCATGGCCCTTTCTGTCGAAAATCCTTCTGAAGGAGGACATGAACTTTTCTTTGACTTGGGACATAGTTCGACTTCGAAGTGTCATTGACACTGACGGACCTGTCAAAGGGGGTGCAAGTATGGCATCAAAGAAAATCGAGACAGTCATGGCCATCAACAATGTTGGGGTCTTTTTAAGCCTTTTGGGCACTGACGTTACACTGGGGCTTTTTGCCACACAGGATGAGTCTCTGCTGGAGTCCCTTCTAGCTTTGTCAGGCACAGTGGTCTCTGTTCCATTTTTTGCCTTCAGCTCTGAAGAGGAGGCCAAGCGGGAAGATTTTTTAAAAACCTCCAATATTTGTAATTGTCATTCCCAGAGCGGACTTAGAAGGAAATATTACCTGCCTATCAAGCAAGGAGTCTGATGAAAAGTTTCCACATCTCTTCTTCTTTCTCAGAAAAAAGAAACTGAAGTGCAGGTTACTTATACCAATGCGAACATAAAGTCTGGTCCCCAACACTGATGAGTGTTGTGGGGCCTAGACACCAAACTGCAAGGCGCTCCCTGATGGTGAAAACATTTCCAAACGTTTGCTGCAGGAATATATCTAAAATGAGGAATGCGTGGGAGGACACAATCCATTAGAAATAATGCAAAACTTAAATATTGTATAAGATCAAGGACACACTGGGCACCCTAGGCGGAGCGCCAAGTCTTCTACTCACTCAAATAATAGACAACCCGTGGAATATCAATCAAGTCAGATATTGTCGATTTAAACATCAAAATTATGGCTCTTTAATGTGACACTTGTTTTGGCCCCACTTGGCTGATACTAATATTAAATATCACAACAACAGTTAGTGGAAAATGTGCATACAGAATAAATGACAAATGCAGACACAATTTACCTAAATGAATATGTTCCCATAATAATAAAACAATGTATAGTCCATTATTAGATAGAAGAGGAATGGGAGCAGGAAAGGGACGCACGGGATATGGAAACAAACAACAAACAGTTTTCTTATTAAAAGAGTGAGTCAAATATTCCTAAATCATTTACTACAAAAGCATTAAGTGCAACTTATTTCTGAGTGCTGCCTCTGTTGGTTCATAGCATGTCTCCAATATATCTAATGGGACCTGTGAGTGTTTCGTTGTGTGGCTTCATGATTAAATTACATTTAACAGTTAGATAACTGATAATTATCTGTGTGGGTGAAACTCTGTGGCAGCTATCACAGGCCAAGTGCAACCTGTGAGTCAAAAAATATATATAATGCGACTGAGTGGCAACTTACTCCTCATTGATGACGACCAGTGCTGTGAGAAGTGAAACAGTCCATTCCAAAATGCACCCATTGGTACTGTCTTGCACCCGTGTGATGTCAACATGCACTGGTATTTAGGCTTACCTGATATTACATATCACAGGAAAGTCGAATCTGGGTGTGTTGTATTGCGATGTGCTAAAAAACGTGCCTTTTTCCCCGCCTTCTGGGAAAGTGGAATCTGGGTGTGTTGTATTGTGCTCTGCACAAAAACCTTCCTTTTTCCCCCTTCTGGGAAAGTCGAATCTGGATGTTTTCACATTCCGGTAACTGTGGCATTGTTGCTGGTTCTCTCCAGGTTCCCCTTAAATCTCCTCCCTCGCCCTGCAAGGCGTGCCGTTCATTGTTGTGAGTTATTTGTTCCCCTCCTGTGTCTTCCTTTGTTGTGACCCCAGCCCGCTCCTTTTCCTCCCGCTGTGCATTCTGAGAGGTGTGCCACAACGCTGTGGTCTCTCTCTTCTCTCATCCCCTTCTCCTCAATCTACCTCCTTCACACCCCCAAAAGTGCTCTCTGTCTCTCCCATCGTATCTAACTGCTAATCTATCTCTTACCCTATCCCGCTCACAAAGTCTGGAAGGAAGAAGTTCAAGAAGGACATCCTTATCTCCAACCCAGGCCTCCCAATCGCTGATACCTACACCAGTGCTTCCTCCAGACAGACTCTCACCGACATCCTCTTTGTTGTCCCCCTCTCCTATATGGACCCTTCATATGGTTTCTGTTCTCTCTCCTTTCTCCTCCTCTCCCTAATGCTATTGGCACCCCTTGTTAGCAAAGCGGTAACCCGTGGTGTTAAAGAAAAAAAAAAAAGGAGAAAGGATTATCATTTAAAGAACGGTACGCCGCGCAAGTACCGTTCTTTAAATGAAAATCCTGTGCAAAGATGACCGCCATGGTTGTGACAGGCAGGGCTCTGTACGGAGTCCTTCTTCCATCTCCACGATGGCCGGAAAAGCAAAATAAAGGGAAGGTGTTGCAGAAGTGGCATCAAGAAAGTCGGGCTGGGCAAGGGGTTGGAAAGAGAAGGAAAAAAAAGGTAAAGGAGGGTAGGGACAAGATGACGGTCCGGGCAGAGTGGCAGGTTGCGGGTTCCTTGGAACGTGGGCTGAGATCAGCGGTTTCAGCACGCGAACCGTGGAACATGATTGGCTGCTCCTCCTGCCCCGGGTGTTAATATCGAATCATCTTCCCTTATCAGTCTAACCTCAGTGTGGTCAGATCACTCACTGATCAAATTTCAACTACTGCATGACATGTAGCCCCCAAACTAGTAACATATTTCAGCTGGATGTGGCAAAAAGACAACCTTAAATCATTAATGTAAACCACTTCCATGTGGCATATATCTCAGTACACCATGCCCCCATAAACTGCATCAGATGTCTTTGCTTTTCACCCAATGTTCCTCAGGCCACTTTACATCTTTACTCCCATTAAAATGAAGGCACCACAGAATGGAAAAATGGGAATCAGCAAATAGTACAACTTACACCTGATCAAGGTTAAAAGGACATGCCATAAACTGAAAAGCCAATGGCAGTGATCCAACCTTGACAAGCACAAGATCTGCAACAGGAACCAAGGAGAGGACATTTCACAGATATTAAATGGGCTAAAAAAATAAAAGGACATTAATCACATCAATGAAGCCTCCAATCAATCAAGAACAATCTTGCGAGCTCGGAAGCACTAATAAACACTCCCAATGCTACCCAATAACTTTGTGAGGATCTCCTTACTTTTTCTGATTCCAAGATAACTAAAATCGGCATTGATATCTCGAACAATCACATGCATTTACTATACCCCCTTTAAAACCTCCCACTCTATACTCTTCACTTTCTAGACTCAAACCCTTGAGATGAATGAGTTGATAAAACTAATCAACAAAACCAAAGCATGCAATGTCTTGGTAGAACCCTGCCAACCATCCTGCCGCTAGAACCTGATGCCATCCTTTGCCCCAGACCTTACCATCCTTCTTAACTCATCTGTCATCTAAAAGAAAATCTTTGACCGTATGAAACAAGTATTAATTACCTTTGTTTGTAAAGAAACCTGACGCAGACGCCAAGATGCTCACCGAGTACAGCCCAATACTGAACCTCCACTTCCTCAGTTGGCGGACCACAACTGCACCACCTCCCATCCTTAAAAATGAACCAATTGCCTGGTCGGACCACCGCGTCATCTCCTTCTCCATCCAAGGAAAGGTGCAGCCAAACACCACACCGGCCACCATCCCGCAAACCCTTTCCAGGAATAACCGCAACATCACTTTGCAAAGCCTTCGCCCTCTAATCCACAATGTCCTTGCCGCTGCAAACGACACCAATTTAGATGTGGATAAACTTGCAGACTTCTATAACAAAACACTTGAATCAGCTGTAGATATCATCGCTCCCATCAAACTCACCTAAGCTAAACCGGTAGCCCACCTGAACAAATGATTCACTCCTACAAATCCTTCGGAACGCCAAACGAGCAGAAGAATCCGCCTGGAAAAAAACGCCTAACCCGGCCAACAAAGCACTATTCACGGTAGGGGCCACCACTTACAAAACAGCTATCCTCAGGACCAAAAAAGAGACCTATGACAACAGAATTGACAATGACAAATCAAAAGAGCTCTTCATTATCCTCAGGGAACTTGAGTTTCCCTCCACACCTAAAGAAACCTGTGTGAAATATGCAGATTGGTGTGAGAGAATCCAAAAAGCTCTGGCAGACAAAATTACCATGCTACAATCTAGAATTGAACTAAAAAAGACGAGCCTAGCCAAAAGAGCGAACTCTCCACCACCTTCCACTCCTATAACTCCAACCTGCCCTCCCTTTTCTTTCACCCCTGTCTCAACGAAGGAAGTGGAAAGCATCATCAAAGGCCTCAAGCCGTCCAGATGCCAAGGCGATTCCTGCCCAGCCTCCATCATTCAGGAATGCGCCAACGATCTGGCCCCTTTCATAACAGCCCTAGTTAACTCCTCCTTTAAAACGAGCTCAGTCCCTAGTAGCCTCAAGGAGGCTTGGGTCATGCCCCTCCTAAAAATAAAACCTAGGGCCTCATTACGACCCGTGAGGTAACCATGGCGCTAGTAGCGACATGGTTGCCGCCGGTATTTTACCGATTCCGCCATGGTGAATGGCAGAATTACCGCCCCATTCCAAGGTTGGCAGGGTGGTAATTCCCCATTCACCATTGGCCCTTCCCCATTCCCATTTTTCCCCCATAGGGCTCAATGGAAATGGGGAAAGCGGTATTATGGTACCGCAAATTGCGGTACCGTAATTACCTCCAAGGTCCCTTTGCGGGTCCAATCCTTAACGGCTGGTAAAACCAGCCGTTAAGGTAGGGAGCCGCAAAGGGACCTCGTAATTAGGTGGTAAGGGGTTATCGGCGCCGCCACCTTTTACGGCGCTGTTAGCCCCTTACTGCCTGGGTCGTAATGAGGCCCCTAGACTCCAACAACCCCACTAATTATAGGCCAATCACCACTGTCCCCTACATCCTAAAGATCCTAGACAAAGTGGCCTACCTGCAAATCCAGAAGCATCTGGAAGAGAACAACCTTTTAGGCCTCAGACAATCTGGCTTCAGACCAAGGCACGGAACAGAGACGGCCCTTCTGGCCTTAAAAATTCAGATGGACGAGGTGAAGGACAAGGGCAACCTAGCCATTCTCCTGCTGCTCGACCTCTCGGCAGCCTTCGACCTCGTTGACCACCAGATCCTCACGGAACATCTGATGGCTTCAGCTGCATTCTCCAGTCAGGCGATCGCCTGGGTCCAATCCTTCCTAGCCAACCAAACCACCCGGGTCTTCTCACCGGGGGCTTCTGCACACCCCATCCCCATCTTTTGTTGTGTCCCCCAAGGTTCGTACGTTTCACCAAACTTATACAATATCTTCACAAAGCTATTGTTCGACTGCCTAGATAACCTGGGTGTCACATACACAAACTATGCTGACGATACCCAGGTTTTCATCACCCTTTCAGGCTGCTCTGAAGAGGACTCCTTACGGATTAACAACCTCTACCTGGAGATTCAAGCCTGGATGGCAGAACACGGCTTATGCCTTAACGATGAGAAAACTGAGCTCCTTCTCGTCGGCTCCCAACCACGGCTTAACAAACTGGGCCCCCATTATGCTTCTATTAACATAGAGGGTAACCTAATCACAGTGGCCAAAGAAATCAAAACCCTAGGGGTTTACTTGGATTCCACACTCTCGCTCACAAAACATGTTAACGCCACTGCCTACACAAATAAGCTCATCAATGCCTGTAAAGCATTCCTCTCACCGTCTAGCTGCTTCACCCTAGCCAGAGCGCTAGTGCTCTCAAAAATCGACTACTGCAATACACTCTTCCTCGGCAACTCAGAGCGCAACTTGAACAAACAGCAGGTGCTACAGAACAATGCCCTCAGAGCGGCTATGAGTATCCCGCGGCACTCTCACATCTCCAGCTTCAGACAAGATGCCAACTGGCTCCCAGTATAAGACAGAATCACCCTTAGATCACTGATCATCGTCCACAAATTCCTCTCTAATGACACCCCCAAGTACCTTGCAGAAAAGTTTAACAAACACATACCAGCCAGACCAACCAGAAAGTTGTATTCTCACTGCCTTTCCATCCCCAAATTCACCTTAAAAAAAGCAGGCGGTTCCAGCTTCCCGGTCCTAGCAGCCAAACAATGGAACGCTTCTCCTGTGAACCTTAGAGTAGAAGCACCCTTCTGGACCTTCAGAACCAAAACTAAGTCCTGGCTCGCCAACAAGACCTCTTCCACTGTCTGACTTATTAACCACTGTCTCACCACTGTATTTCCTTCCTGTGTCTGCCCTCTGACCACCATGTAACCCGGTCACTTGCACTTATTGCTATTATCATGTATGCCTTTAACTTGTTGTAACCTGCTGTAAGTCTCTGGCGCCCAGTTACCTCAGGGTTCGGCGTGCGGTATAAATAAAGAAACTAAACTAAACTTAGCAAAATTCTAACAGGGACATTTCAAAACCATGTCAGGATTACATTGACCAGCACAAACAGGTCCATGATTGCCAATCAGGGCTTTTTCAGGAATGTGTTGGTGAATATACGGTAGCATCTCCTCATTAACCTGAATAAAAGGCAACAAATTGTTCTCATCCTCCTCTACCTTTCACAAATCTATAACACTGTAAAGAATCACATCCTGATGAAACATGCAACACCGGATGGGATTGTCAGGATCAGAAGTACACTGGGTTCATACATTTCTCGATAACTGCAACGATAAACTCAGTGTAGGGGACATTCAATCTTAATACGGGGAATGGTAAAGCCCAGGCATTCCATCAATTTCTGCTGTTGTCCTACATCTACATGTGGAAACTTGCACAACGCCTAGATAATTACACGTTGGATTTTAAGCTTGATGCTGATGGTACACATCTGACTGGACAAAAATTGGAACAAACGGGCCAACATAATCAGATCTCTGCATCTCATCTTTCACCTGCTAAGTGAGAGTTACTTCTGTGTTAATGCCACTAAATCGGTGTTCCGGGGCGGTCAAGCTGAGACCAATACCCAACGATACTTATCATTAGGAACAGTGCCCACTCCAAAGGTAAAGAATATGGGACTCTTATAAGAGGAAGTACTTATTTTGGCTCCACAGGAGAATGTACTGATGCACGGAACAAACATCTAACACCTTTCTCTGAATCACAAAATGCTCCTATTCCTGCAATCTACACGTTCAAATCACATAGAATTGGCTAGCACCCTAATGATGGCACATTTAGACAACTGGTTTACGTGGTTTACTTAAGAACCCAAATAGGGAATTTACAGCGAGTATAAAACCAAGCAGCCAGGTAGGCCCTCAACCTACAAAAATGGTGGCACATCCAACCCATTTTTAAAATCATTGCATTGATTTCTGGTGGCCTCCAAAATAAGGTTCAAAGATGTACGCGCCCCACATAAATCTTTCTGGTATAATGGACCTATCTCTATTGACATACTACATCCTGTCCAGAAACCTTCACTCAACTAACTCCCAGGCCAGAAACATAATTAAACCGTATAAATAAGACAATCGCAAAACCTTGGCAATTCTGGGCCCGAAACTTTAGAATACTCTTAATCCACCATTGCGGAAAACAACTTTTTTTCTCTCTTTTTTTCAATTAAAGATTAGATAACATTATTTTTAAATCCTTCAGAAGATCCACCAAAGGGTGGTGAAACATGTGTAAAGGTGACTATAGGAGTCAAGAGGGGATCATAAGATTAATAAACAAATACAAATCATTTTGGATTATGAAGACTGTAAAAATATAAATTGTTATGCATTCAGAATAACTCATTTTGGATTATTTATTTATTTATTTATTTCAGTTAATAAAAACTTCACACACATCTACAGAGAATATTAACATTGAAAAGACTAAAATCTTTACACACAAAAATACATTACATTACAAAAATACAAAAATATACATCTTATATAATATCATTTAAAAAAAACATCATTTATATTCCTTTCTTCCAATTGATTCTTAGAAATCCTAAAACCTTAACATTTTAATCATTCTAATTAAAACAGTGCAATTTAATTTACATTTAAAATACCACTTTCAAATCATTTAACGTCTGAATAAACATTAACCAAACCCTATGGGGTGCCATCTTCAAAGATAAACTTGGTGAATTTAGACAGCGAGACTAGAACACCTCACCTTTGATGAAATCCAAATCATAAACCAGATCCCCCATTAAACGAACATATTCAGTGCCCATTACTTTGCACTCTGTAAGCACATGTCTCTTTTTTCTTTCCCTTTCTAGTAACTTTATGGCCGGCCCCGTAGTTGTTAAAGGGGGTAATCGATTTAAGCGCAGTAACTAGATAAATCTTCTCTGATTTTTAGACCGACACATTTTCAAATATAATTGGGATTGTTTCAATTAATAACTTATATCAGAGATGAACCCCTATTTTATTTAAGTACTAAGTTAATTCCCCAATCCCACAGTTCCAACCTCTTGTCTAAGGATCTTTTAGTATCATAGTAATTCTCTGCCCAATTGGTGTACCAATCAGTCTCCTCAAAAAGAGCACTAATGTTGCCCATATACTTAGCCCTTTGGTCGCCCATCATCATATTACCCAATGAATGAAGTTGTTGTCCAGAATCAGCATATCTAGCTTTTAAGTACAGCCAGGCTTGTTTTTTTTTAACAATGGCCTCCCGGGAGATTAAGCCCACCTCCAATCGAATAATTGCCATAGGGACAGCATCAAGCAAGCACAAGACTCTCCTCCAATATTTTCGCCTCCAGTTTCTGCAACCAATCTCTGATATCAACAGTAATACATTCTACTCCAAACACCACCGCTGGTACTAAGCATTGATCATACAGGGCTTTAGCGCCCACATACGTGTATCCACCTGTTTGATTGATAAATTGTGTGAGCGCGAGCAGTGATGTCATCTGTCCTGCCTTAATCTTCTTCGTGCTAATACAATCTAACCCCTTGTGGGCTCAATTTCAACACCAAGGAATTTATAGGAATCCACATACTTAATTGTGACTTCATCAAAATGTATACTTTGTCTCATCACTTTTCCTGCACTAACTAATATTGCTTCATTTTATTCATATTTATTTTCAAATAATTATCCTCAGCAAATTTCCACAATACCTTGGCGGATCTAGTTAGGCCGATTATGGTGTGATCAAGGAGTACTAGATAATCAGCGTAGGCAAGACATGGGCAATGCTGACCTTCTATCTTGGGTGCGCAACCTTTTGCCTAATTTAACATTGGAAACAGGTCAGCCAGGTATATGTTAAATAGTAAAGGGGCTAAGACACAACCTTGTTTAACTCTCTTTTTATGCTCATCGGGCTGGTCAAGGCTGCTTCACCATCCTAACCTGAGCAGTATTATTCATATGTAATATTCTAAAAATATGCAAGCTATATACTGGACAACATTAATACTCCAACTTTGTCCATAATCTTGCTCCGCTCATGAGTCAAATGCGGCTCGAAAGTCAATGAAAATGGCACGCGCTTTCTCCATTAATATGTCCATCATTCTTATGTTGACCATTGTACTGCCCTCCGGCCGAAAAACAGTTTGGGACCAATTTAACAGTCCGATTGAGTCCACCCATTTCTGTAAATGCTTCAAAATGAAGGAGGTAAAGATCTTACCGGTGGTGTTTAGCATACACAACAGGCGGTAATTTCCAGGAATGAACACAATCCCGCTTTTATATATTGGGATCAAAATCGCCATTCTCCAGGAGGTTAGGATAAGTCCACTCATTAGAATATTTTAAAAAAGAAAGCACAAAATAGAAGCCCATAATTCAGGCACTTGTTTACATATGACATTTGCAAGCCCATTCATACCACCTGCATTTGAGGACTTTGATTTCCTTATTAAAATAACTATATCTACACCTTCCATTTTCAGTGCAGGATTATAGTTCTATTGAGCTTCACTCTGTCCGGTGCTCATTTCAGAATCCCAGTTTCCAAATGACTGGAAGATGTGTGCACTCAACTGGGCCTCACCAATGGGAAAAACTGTTTTTCTACTCCTGGAGCTTTTAGCTTCCCCCAAACATTCCATATGTTCTGTGTATTTTTAGAACTTCAAGCTATTATCATACTCTGCCACTCATTACTCCTACCTTTAAACCTCCACCAGCGTATCCAGTTCCTGTATTTATTTTGTATTGCTCTAATGAGCTTAAATGTATCCGTAGGAGATAAATGGCTAGTTGGAATCTGCCGTGTCCCTCTCCTTTTCGCCCCTTTTTGATCCCCTATTTCTCTATCATACCGCACATGTTACACTCACCTGGTTCCCACAGGGGCGTCGATCGGACCCGGACAGCTGCGGTCTCCACCAACGTGATGCGTAGTGAAGAGAGGACAGTTTGGACTGGCCCGCCTAATCTTGTCTGCTGGACTCGTAGAAGTATTCTCCTGCAAGTGGAGAAAGGGATTTAGCCACCCGTGGACTTTAGTGATGGGCCCCCCAACTGTTCTCGTTCTCTCCACTAATAACCTCCGATATCCCCTCTTGGTAACCTCACCTTATGTTTTTAAATGATGAGCTCTCCATCCTGCATGGTATGCAGGGGCGCGTAGATACCAGTAACTTCACTGGTTTGAAGGTACTGGAGGAGTTCCAGAGGAATATTCACTCCAGTGTCTATAAAGTGCAAAGAGTTCAATATGTCCGATGTTCACTCTTGTTCCATTCCCTCGTTAGGTTGCAGCTGGGTCCAAAAGAATATTGCCTGGAGGCAGCTGATGGCGTTCAGGAAAGAGTCTGTATTACCAAACACTGTCCGGTAAAAGTTGCATGAGTTTAACTTGCTGTTTTCTCTCCCTTTATAGGTGCGGCATAGAAAGATGCGGCGAATTAAAGGATAATACCTCTGGTGGTAAAGCAGGTAAGCCTATGGTGGCAAAGAGATTGTCTTTGCCGGTTTTCTCGGCTCACCTTGTTATTCCTTTTGTTTTCCCCCCAGGTGCTGGGTTTCGACGAATAAAATGATGGAGGCAGCGCTGAGTTGAAAGATGCGGTGGACTGGTGAGTATAACGCGGTGCTGCTGCTGGCGAAGCGACGCGTGCTGAAATAATGTCCTTTCCAGGCTCGGAGATGTGCTGGGTCTGGAATCAGGTAAGGAATCAAATAATGTCCATGATCTAACCTCTTCTCCTTTCTTTTCCTTTTGTCTAGGAGGTCCGGATTCGAGGCGGGCGTGGCAGAAGACTGGATGCTGACTTGCAGACACGGTGAGCGTTACGCTGCTGGATGCAGAATAACACAAAGCATGAGCTGCTGTTCGGGCGTGGTTTAAATAGCCTGCAAAGTAGTCCCAGGTAAGAAGTTCCCCAGAACCACACCCGAGTACAAAATAGTCCCTGTAATAAAATAGTCCCATCCAGGCCTCACGTTGGCTTGGACTCATTTGCAGCATGGTCTGCATAAGGTAAGTAAAGTCTATGAGCCTGGCGCCTATGGCGCCAGGACTGATTTCTATGATGAGCCTGGCGCCTAAGGCGCCAGGACTGAATCCAAACAGCCCCCAGCCAGGGCTGTTGGGGTTTTAATGAGTATCTGGATGCCTGCTCCCGGGGCTGATGGACTCGATCCGGATGCCCGGGGGTAGGCATCATGACAGCACACCTATATTATTCTCCTTTGTTACTAGACCAGATTTGTGAAACTCACATTTAAAAGAAAAGTCTAAAAAACAATTTTCAATTTCCTCGATTTTCATCCTCTTGAGATCTTAAATTAATGATAGGCCATGCTCATCCATAAAGTTCGTAGCCCTCTCAACATTCCTCATAGAACATTTAACTTGATTACCTACATGGTTAGAGCGCAAACTGCCAATTTTAGCTTCTCTCTCTTTAAGTGGCATTGCCAGGGCTGTTGGGGTTTTAATGAGTATCTGGATGCCTGCTACCGGGGCTGATGGACTCGATCCGGATGCCCGAGGGTAGGCATCATGACAGCACTCACCCCCAAGTTCCCTCCTAAAGTTGTTCTTCCCCTTGACCCTTGCTTGTCTGGGAAGTCCCGGTGGAATTTTTTCACCAATCGAGGAGCATGAACGTGGTCACTAGGTTCCCATGACCTTTCTTGTGGTCCGTAACCCTTCCAGTCGATTAAATAAAAAAGTCTTGATTTAACCATTTTAGAGTCCAGGATGTTTTTTACCTCAAATTCAGGTTCTCCATCTATTAGGATGGGGTTAGGTGGTTTGGTTAATCTTGTCCCGGGTTGAACTGGTTTTAGAAGTGAAACATGAAAGACAGGATGACTCCGCATATTAGAGGGTAATTCTAATTTGACGGCCACCGGGTTGATAATGGCCTTAATGGTGTAAGGTCCCAAATATCTAGGATTAAAAGTCTGAGTTCCTTTCAGAGGTATATGTCTTGTACCCAGCCAAACTTGGTCTCCGATTCGATATGGTGGGGTCTCACTTCTATGTTGATCAGCATTTTTCTTGTATTTCTCTTTTGCTTGTTTCAAATGTTTTGTTGCCTCTTTAAAAGCTTGTGTTATAGTAGAATGCAGATGAGTTACTGCCGGCATTTCTAAATGCTGGGGCAAATCGAGTTCTGAGGTTCGAGGATGATGTCCATATATGGTATAAAAGGGGCTTTGTCCGGTTCCTGAATGTACAGAGTTATTGTATGCGTATTCAGAAATCCATAAAATGTCCTTCCAATTACTTTCGGTATGGTGGAGCATACAACGTAGGTATTGTTCAAGAGTCTGGTTGGTTCTCTCCATCTGACCATCGGTTTGGGGATAGTGACTGGTTGATAACCTTTACGTCGATTTGTGCCAATTGACAACACTTCTGCCAAAATTGCGAAATGAACTAACTACCTCGGTCAGAGATCAATACGGAAGGAAATCCATGTATTCAAACAATATTTTAGAGAAATTCCTTGGCCAAGATTGAAGCAGAAGGTAATCCTTTTAAAGGAATAAAGTGGGCCATCTTGGAAAAAAAGATCCACAATAACTAGAATGGTGTTGAATCCATTACATGGTGGTAGATCTGTAATAAAGTCTAAAGACAAAGTGTGCCATGATGTGGGTGGAATATCTAAAGGTTGTAAAAGATCAGCTGGTTTCTTCTTTTCACTTTTGTTCTGGGCGCAGATGCCACAAGACAGTACAAATGACTTTACATCTTTTTGCCAGGTGGGCCACCAGAATTGTCTTTTAATTTTAGCTTCAGTTTTTGCAATACCTGGGTGCCCTTCCATCAGAGCTTCATGGTAATTGGAGATGACTTGTTCTTGTAGTTCCTTGTGTGGTAGAAATAGACGCCCTTGATAGTAAGGTAGGTCATTGACAACTGAATAATCTGGGACCTTTTTAACCCAGTCCTGCAGGGCTGCTGAATCGAAAAGTTGTTGGATTTTTAAATGAATATCTTCTAAGGTCTGTAGAGTAGTTATCCCAAGAATTCTTTGTTCAGGAATTATAGGCACCGTTTCCGGGTTCGAATATGCTTCTCCCATCCCAATTCGGGATAAAGCGTCTGCCTTACCATTCTTACAACCTGGTCTATAAGTGATCACGAAATCGAATTCAGCAAGGAATAAGGCCCATCAAAGTTGACGCGATGATTGGGCCTTGGCTGTTTTTAAATACTGCAAGTTCCTGTGATCGGTGATTACAGTAATGGTATGCCTGGCACCAAGAAGATAATGCCGCCAAGCCTTGAAGGCGGATTTGATGGCTAACAACTCTTTATCGGTAACCGCATAGTTTAATTCGGGGGCCGAGAATTTTCTGGACCAAAATGCTACTGGATGAAGTTGACCGGTTTCCGGATCCTTCTGGGACAAGACAGCCCCCATGGCTAAACTGGATGCATCGGTTTCAACTATGTATGGGAGCTCGGGGCGTGGATGCTTTAAGACAGGTGCCGACGTGAATTTCAATTTCAGTTCTTGGAAGGCTTTTTCAGCCTCTTCGGTCCACAAGAAGCATTTGTTTTTTCGCAAATGTGCTGTGATGGGGTGTACAACATATGAGAAGTCAGGAATAAATCTGCGTTGGAAATTAGCAAATCCAAGCATGCTTTGCACCCCTTTAACTGAACTGGGTGATGGCCACTTGAGAATTGCGTCCACCTTTCGAGAGTCCATTCGGACTCCTTTTAGAGTCAGGATAAATCCAATGAATTCAACTTCTGTAGCATGAAAAACACATTTTTCCAATTTTGCATATAACTTGTGCTGGTGTAGTTTCTCAAGGACTGCACGAACGTGCTTAACATGGTCTGATTCTGAGGAGGAGTACACTAGAATATCGTCTATGAATACGACAACACAGACGTCAATGAGTTCACGAAGGACATTGTTCATAAAATACTGGAAGGCTGCTGATGCATTGCACAACCCGAAGGGCATCACCTGATATTCGAATAATCCGTACTTGGTGCGAAAAGCGGTCTTCCATTCATCGCCCTTCTTTACACGTACCAGATGATATGCCCCTCGGAGATCTAATTTAGTGTCGATGCAAGCATCCTTTACTTGGTCTAGTAGTTCGGGGATCAGAGGCAATGGATATCGGTTCTTCACCGTGATCTGGTTTAATGCGCAGTAGTCTATGCACGTTCTGAGGTCACCTTCCTTTTTGGGCACGAAAAATAAAGCTGAAGATGCGGGGGACTTAGATGGACGAATGAAGCCATTAGCAAGGTATTGGTCCAAGTATTGGTCCAAGTATTGTCGTAGGTGACGGTTTTCGGGTTCCGTAAGGGCGTAGCTCCTACTGCATGGAGGTTGTACACCGGGTATGAGGTCGATTTGACAATCCTATGATCTATGAGGTGGTAAGGTGTTTGCCTGTTCTTTTTGGAAAAACATCCTGGAATTCTTGATATTCCTGAGGTAACTGCAAGACTGGATTAGCGACTGTGGCCAGGCTTTTGTTCAAGGTTTTTTCCAGGTAACAGGTGTGTGCACACTCCGGGAAGGTTACTCTCTTCTCTTGCCAATCAATACAAGGATTATGTGTTTCCAACCAAGGTATCCCCAGTATTACTTGGATCTGCAGGGCTTTGATTAAGTCAAACACAATAGTCTCTCGATGCCCATCTTGACCCAACAGTGTCATCTCTGTGGTGGAATGAGTTACAGGCCCAGAGGCAATTTCAGTTCCATCGACTGTGGTGATAACATCCGAAGTGGTCTTTTTGCAGAGAGGTAGATTCATCCTAGAAGCCAATTCGTGGTCCACATAGTTTCCTACGGCCCCGCTATCAATGTATGCCCTAACTGCGTGCATACGTGATGGCTGCCTTGGATCAATAAGGACCATTGGTATGTTTAGGTGCGAGGTCTGAGTGTCCTTCTTTAAGCTCGGCAAGCGGACCTCTACGCTTGTCGGGCGTGGTCGTTTCCCGAATCAGGCTCTGTTTGATTTCTATCAGCAACTCCGACTACTTTCTTGGATGGTTTTATAGGGCAATCCCGTAGAAAATGTCCTGAGGCCCCACAGTACAGACACAACTGCATCTGTCGTCTCCTTTCTCTTTCTTTTTGAGTTAAGGGTCCCTTAACCCCCCCGATCTGCATTGGTTCTGATGCATCTGTTCCTTTGGGAGTAACATTGGGTTTAACCAATACCCGATTCTCGAACTTAGCTCGATCAGCTTTTCTATTCTGAAGTCGGTGGTCTAGCTGGACCACTAAGTCTATATATTCTGCGCAATCCTGAGGTGGGTTCACAACTTGGGCCAAAATATCTTTGAGTTCACCCCAAAGTCCACGTTGAAATGATGTAATTCGCTTTACCTCTGGCCATCCGGTTTCCACCACCAACCTATTAAAGGTTGCGATATAAATTAGCAGGTCCTGGTTTCCTTGTCGTAGGGATAGAGGTTCGTTATCCAGGGCCTGTCCCTGTGAATGTCTGGCGAATAGTCTTTCCATGCTCAATTGAGAAACCTGAAAATCCCAAAGAAGAGGGTCATCCTGGTTGACTAATGGAATTGACCAATCCGCTGCGCTGCCACTAAGGTATGACAGTACAAAGGCTACTTTGGCTTGGTCGTTTGGAAAAGCTCCTGGTCTGCATAAAAAGTGCAAGCGGCATTGGTTCATGAACATGGCAAACCTTTTCGGGTCCCCAGCAAAGCGTTTTGGTGGAGCTAAAGGAATGCTCCCTGGTAGAACCACTTGCACAGGGCTGCTCGATGAAACGGGGGTTGAATTCCCCCCAAGTCCAGGTAGTGGTGTTTGCCCGGCTTGGTTTTGCAGCAGTTGTCTGGCAAGATCATCAGTGCGCTCCTTTGACACAATCAGTTCTCTCCTGAGGGCATTAGTTTCTTGGCGCGCGGAGTGCACTTCTGCCCTAAGTTCTCCTAACAATTGGGCTAGTTCGTCGGTTTCTGAGGTCTCCATTACGCACAGGTGGGGATTTGTAGATAGGCTTCGTGTTCTGTTACGCTCACCTGGTTCCCACAGGGGCGTCGATCGGACCCGGACAGCTGCGGTCTCCACCAACGTGATGCGTAGTGAAGAGATGACAGTCTGGACTGGCCCGCCTAATCTTGTCTGCTGGACTCGTAGAAGTATTCTCCTGCAAGTGGAGAAAGGGATTTAGCCACCCGTGGACTTTAGTGATGGCCCCCCCAACTGTTCTCGTTCTCCCCACTAATCACCTCTGATATCCCCTCTTGGTAACCTCACCTGCATGCAGGGGAGCGTAGATACCAGTTACTTCACTGGTTTGAAGGTACTGGAGGAGTTCCGGAGGAATATTGACTCCAGTGTCTATAAAGTTCAAAGAGTTCAATATGTCCGATATTCACTCTTGTTCCATTCCCTCGTTAGGTTGCAGCTGGGTCCAAAAGAATATTGCCTGGAGGCAGCTGATGGCGTTCAGGTAAGAGTCTGTATTACCAAACACTGTCCAGTAAAAGTTGCATGAGTTTATCTTGCTGTTTTCTCTCCCTTTATAGGTGCGGCATAGAAAGATGCAGCGAATTAAAGGATAATACCTCCGGTGGTAAAGCAGGTAAGCCTATGGTGGCAAAGAGATTGGGCCTCATTACGACCCCAGCACTAAACCATGGTGCTATTAGCACCATGGTCCATGCCGGGGTCCGCCATGGCGAATGGCGGAATTACCGCCCCATTCCAAGGTTGGCGGGGCGGTAATTCCCCATTCACCATGGGCCCTTCCCCATTCACATTTTTGCCCCATAGGGCTCAATGGGAATGGGGAAGGCGCTAAGTACGGTGCTGCAAATTGGGGCACCGTACTTAGCACCAAGGTCCCTTTGCGGCACCCTACTTTAACGGCTGGTAAAACCAGCCGTTAAGGTCGGGTCCCGCAAAGGGACCTCGTAATTAGGCGCTAATAGGTTAACGGCGCCGCAGCCTTTTACGGCGCCGTTAACCCATTAGCGCCTGGGTCGTAATGAGGCCCATTGTCTTTGTCGGTTTTCTCGGCTCACCTTGTTATTCCTTTTGTTTTCCCCCCAGGTGCTGGGTTTCGACGAAGAAAATGATGGAGGCAGCGCCGAGTTGAAAGATGCGGTGGACTGGTGAGTATAACGCGGCGCTACTGCTGGCGAAGCGACACGTGCTGAAATAATATGCTTTCCAGGCTCGGAGATGTGCTGGGTCCGGAATCAGGTAAGGAATCAAATAATGTCCATGATCTAACCTCTTCTCCTTTCTTTTCCTTTTGTCTAGGAGCTCCGGATTCGAGCCGGGCGTGGCAGAAGACTGGATGCTGACTTGCAGACACGGTGAGCGTTATGCTGCTGGATGCAGAATAACACGAAGCATGAGCTGCTGTTCGGGCGTGGTTTAAATAGCCTGCAAAGCAGTCCCAGGTAAGAAGTTCCCCACAACCACACCAGAGTAAAAAATAGTTAATCTAATAAAATAGTCCCATCCAGGCCTCACGTTGGCTTGGACTCATTTGCAGCATGGTCTGCATAAGTTGTGTAAAGTCTATGAGCCTGGCGCCTATGGCGCTAGGACTGATTTCTATGATGACCCTGGCGCCGAAGGCGCCAGGACTGAATCCAAACAGCCACCAGCCGGGGCTTTTGGGGTTTTAATGAGTATCTGGATGCCTGCTCCCGGGGCTGATGGACTCGATCCGGATGCCCGGGGGTAGGCATCATGACAGCACACCTATATTATTCTCCTTTGTTACTAGACCAGATTTGTGAAACCCACATTTAAAAGAAAAGTCTAAAAAACAATTTTCAATTTCCTCGATTTTCATCCTCTTGAGATCTTTAATTAATGATAGGCCATGCTCATCCATAAAGTTCGTAGCCCTCTCAACATTCCTCATAGAACATTTAACTTGATTACCTACAGGGTTAGAGCGCAAACTGCCAATTTTAGCTTCTCTCTCTTTAAGTGGCATTGCATGGCACGTCAATGTAACAGTTGCGTGATCAACTCTGTCAACTTTCAAACTAACAATGTCTTTACATATTGCAGAGGTGACAAAGAGGTAATCTATGGTTGCCTTTTTCCTACTCTGGAACCAGGTATAATTCCCTGAACGATCTTCCTTGACTCTGCCGTTCATCATATATAAGTCCCATTCCTTCAGGAAACTCACCCAATTTCTACCATCAGTTGTTACTTTGGTTTTCCTCATTTTACTCCAGGCATCCACATGGCTAGCGGTGGGGACATTTTCATTGCATACACAATAGCAATTAAAATCTCCCCCTGAGTATTATGCGTTCTGCACAA
This sequence comes from Ambystoma mexicanum, assembly GCF_040938575.1. Classification (NCBI taxonomy): domain Eukaryota; kingdom Metazoa; phylum Chordata; class Amphibia; order Caudata; family Ambystomatidae; genus Ambystoma; species Ambystoma mexicanum. Next base: position 557,239,508 of record NC_090941.1, on the reverse strand, counting down.
GGGCACCTTAACCATAGGCAATGACCACCGCCGATTCATCTTGGGTGCTCTCCCTATGTCTATCTCCAAGGGGATATGCATGATAACAATTAGTGTATGACCCTCATCCTGTGATGGAAGATGTTCTACTTCAACTGCCTGGAAGAATTCTGGGTCCTGTACTTTTGATACCTGTCGTGAGTTAAGCGTTCGTTTGACGACAGTAACTAGGCCCCTGTATGGTCTAACTTTTTTCACCCTTTTTTGCCATAATTTGCTATATGATATACCCATCCACAAGTATTTTATCTCACAGCCAAGTTTCCTGTAACATAAAAATCTAATTAGACAACAGAGAAGCCAAGAACTCTGCAGCACCTATTAAATGGCCAAAACCTTGTGTATTCCATGTTACAATCGAGGTCAATCATCGGCCAGGCATGGTGAAAGTAGGTAGTGCTTCCGCTAACCATTTTAGCACCAATTGTACTCCTGCAACTGCAGTTTCACCAATACTTTGCTGTGTCAAACTGGAGCCCAGTTTAGTATTCGAAATTTTAGTTAGTAATCACCCGAGGAAGGTCGAGGTCCTCTTTCTCTATGTCAACATCTAGTTCAATCCCGGTCAACAGCAGCTGCATATATTGACTTATTATCAGTTCCACAATTGCTGTACACTGGCAGTGCACCATATTAACATTTGGGTTGACACATTCCAAGCAAAATCTTCAGAGTTTAAAACTCTCAGTTATGGTATTGATTTTAATAGAATTAATAAACCAGACCTATTTAATCATGTGTTCCTTGCCCTTTGATTTAGGTTCTTAACATTAAAACACTTCATATCACTATTTATCGTACATGTGGGTCCCACTCCTCCATTAGCACCCTCGGTTGTTACTGAAGGATAAAACGTTGGGATTTTTTTGTAATGAGGTGTGGAACTACCATTTGTTCCCTTCATACCCGGTTCTTCCTCTGTGCCCAACACATAAACCAGTAATACTGTGTGTCATTAATCACCAATACACTTTAATTGGTAGTTACATGGTTAATTAACCAACTCGTTAGAGTTCCTCCTTGTTTACTCTGCTTATGCTTGACCCGAGCCACTTTCTTTTTAGCTCGTTTAGAAGTTTTCAGGTTGCCATTCTTAGGTGAGTTCTCAGGGTTAATGGACTTTTTCTGCTGTGCCAAACGTAGTCTCAACATCCGCCTTTTCTGGTCATGGTTTGTTCTGGCACAGCAGTACAACACGCGTTTCCATCCATCACTATTTGACTCCCAACTTCTTCAACTTCTAAAGAACTCTCTTAGTTGGTGCACTGACCTTCTTATTTGTGTCAATCTAGGCATGCAGCGATTTCATGTTATCAAAAATCTTGCCACATCATTTTAATAGGATTTTCATGGAAAACTCAGTTCTAGTCTTATAAGAGTGCAATTCTTACCATCTGTTGGTATCACAGTCATCCACTTCCAAGGACCTATCCCAATCAGTGTGTATTATCAAATTGGGAGAAGCGGATAGTCGTGCATTATTTTTAACCACCAGATCTCACTCACTCTTTCGCAGCTTCATTAAAGGAGAGTTCCGGGACTTTTTTTTTATTGTCCCTACGGTTCGGCCATGTGTTTTTAAGCATAACTCGGTCGATCGTAGAAAACTTTCCTATGGACCTTACCCGACTTTTCGTCCATTAACGCACTCGAAATCAGCCTCCATTTTGTGATAATCCTATCATTTCCCCCCATGGACCTGGCTCACCTGCTTTTGCGGCACTAAATCAAATCCCCCGCCCCTGAGCCTGACATCAGCAGACGCGTACCGCCCATTTCCCAACGCCAAAGCATGTTTCGTGTCAACAATCGCTGCGCCTCAGCTAATAAACTGTCGCCATGGAAATGGCAGGACGCCTCTTTCCTCAATAAGTATAAACACACCGTTTCACAACACACAGCAGCAGATTTTCGATTCCATTACTCTCTGTGTGTTACTTTGAGTATTCTGTGACTCGTTTCTGTGCTCTGGTCAGCTACCTTCGCCGCTTCTAGGCCTTGTGAACACCTGTACCATCTCTGTAAATTATTTTACTTTCTTTACCACACAATGGCTACAATAATGCCGTATATGTACGAGCCCGAGTACACCGAGGAAGAACTACTGGAAAGGCAAGCACGCGAAAACGATGGGGATTCGGACGGCAGTTGGGAGGACCAGTCAACGGATGAAGAGCCTGGACCATGTCGCATGGACGGCGTCTCCACCTGGTGCACGTGCAATCTGTGCGAGCTAATGCCAACTGAGGAGGAGAACTGCTGCTGCCGTGAAAATTCCGGGTGCTTGGCCTACATTTCGGAAGGCGAGCCAAGTCCGCAATGCATCACCGAGCTGCCAGAGTTCAGGGAAGCCAGCCTCTCACGGACAGTGTTGAGGATGATGATGGTGCTTATGCACGAACTTTGCGGCACTGTTCGTCCGCGTAATCCGAGTAACGAGTAAGTATACTCTGGTTGTGATGTCAGTGATGCCACTACTATTTCATGGTCGTCTCATCATTCGAATGCATGTAAATTGGTTCCATGTTGTGCATTTTCTAGATAGAATTTTTTTCAAAGCAGAATGACATTTTTTACCTGAATCGACAGTGATAAGAAAGTTGTCATTTTAATACAGTTTGCATCTTTCATTTTCACAGGTGGTACAGGCTGGTGGCCTATCGTTGCTTCACTTGGTGGCTTCACGGGAGGCTCGGACACCGCGTTCGGAGAGTAATACCTGCCTGTGCGGTACTTGCCATTAGACAACATTTCCCCAGCGACAGTGGACAATACCGCGGATTTTCCCTGGATGTGCTGCAACCGCAACTTTACAATGTGTAATGTTTATTATTTATGTTCAATTGAAATTAAGATCTAAAATAAAACCCAACATTTATTTTAACAATGGTTGTTTTGATTTTTTAAATGAATCTAGTGTGTCTCCATTGAATAGTCTTCCTGTGCCTTGTCTTGTCACACCACATGTCTCCGGCCAGCATCCTCCCTCACGCAGGCCGCCCACCTTCAATCCACATAACCGTTGAACCCATATGCAGCAGACATACATATGTTATTTTGCGGGTTGGCATCAAGCCTCCCGGCCTTGCCTCCTCCCCCAAAAATACTTACCACACCACTTTGTTCAAGCGTTGGCAATAAAAGGAAGGCCGTTGGATTTTATTGACACAAAACATGGTTATAGGTAAATAATCAACATGGTTGATCATAATAAATCATCCTTTTGGGCACCGGGTACAGAGATGACCCCCTCTGGCCCGTGCCGCCTTGCCACCACAGGCCAGCCTGCTGCTGACTAACTGCCTAGGCATCCAGGGTCTCCAGGGTGAACTGCACCCATATATTCTCCTGGGAGGCTGAGGTATTTATAAACTCACCCCCCTGCCTTCCATGTACTAGATCCTTCAGCCTGCCTCTTACATGCAGTTAGATGGCCTCTCCTTGGTGAGGCCCTGCGGCAAACGAGTCTTGTCTGCACGACCACCGCCCCAATCCACCCCCCGCCCTATCAAAGGCAGTTCGCACCGGGGTACTTGCGCTGCCAAGTGGAGCTGTCGGGGAGCGATAAAGGCCAAGAGGTGCCAAAGACCATGTACACTTCAAAGTGGTCTATAGAGCATGGGTTGTTGTTCCCATGTCTACCTCCAGACCCCGTGTCTCCTGCCAAGCATCCCCCCTCACGCTGGACGCCCCCCTGCAATCCACATAAGTGTGTCTCCATTCACGAGTCTTCCTGTGTCTTGTCTGCACGACCACCGCCCCAATCCACCACCCGCCCTATCAAAGGCAGTTCGCACCGGGGTACTTGTGCTGGCAAGTGGAGCTGTCGGGGAGCGATAAAGGCCAAGAGGTGCCAAAGACCATGTACACTTCAAGGTGGTCTATAGAGCATGGGTTGTTGTTCCCATGTCTACCTCCAGACCCCGTGTCTCCTGCCAAGCATCCCCCCTCACGCTGGACGCCCCCCTGCAATCCACATAAGTGTGTCTCCATTCACGAGTCTTCCTGTGTCTTGTCTGCACGACCACCGCCCCAATCCACCCCCCGCCCTATCAAAGGCAGTTCGCACCGGGGTACTTGTGCTGGCAAGTGGAGCTGTCGGGGAGCGATAAAGGCCAAGAGGTGCCAAAGACCATGTACACTTCAAAGTGGTCTATAGAGCATGGGTTGTTGTTCCCATGTCTACCTCCAGACCCCGTGTCTCCTGCCAAGCATCCCCCCTCACGCTGGACGCCCCCTGCAAACCGCATAATGCCACGACATATACACGTCATTCATTCACAAACACACCCCTGTTTCGAATTCTTTATAACCCACTTCATATTTCTAATGAGAACTTCTTTGCACTTTGCTAGTCAACCCGTGAAGGTGCTGGTTATCTGCTCTTCGTCTCTGTGAACTTCCGTGACCACTTCGAGGAAACTCGTCAGTTTGCAACCTGTGAACGACAAGAAACTACTCTGATCCCTGCATCTAACTGTTTGCTCGTCAAGGTAAGGCCATGTACCATACTCATTTTGCGTCCAATTTCTTTTCGTTCAAGACAGTACATGCAAGGAACTAGTCACATGTTCTGAGTTTAGTCAAATTATTTTTCTATTTTTTTAAAGTTATTCAAATACTTATCCGCATGTGAATAACGTGTATAGTTCCAAGAACCAAAACATACCTTGCATTGAACCTTTTATGTGTCATTTAATTTTTTAACACATTGGTATTCATAGAGAATTGTTGATCTTTACTTTTCAGAACTTTCCACAATGCCTGCCTGTTCCATTGGCGGTTGCCCTTCGAAGACCCATAATAAATCTGAAGGTACTATAATGCATGTTTTCCCTAAGACAATAGATCAGATAAGAGAATGGGTCCGATATTGCGGATATCCACCCTCTGAGCTTGAAAGTAGAGTCCTAGAAGTCTTTGCGGACAAGAGGGGTGATCGATACCGCATCTGCAGCAGGCACTTTACCTCTGACATGTACTCCACATCATTGCTAATAAAGAAGAACACACCGCGAGCGAGGCGAAAATTGCTCTCAACCGCTATTCCCACTCTATTCGTCCACATCCCTCCACTGGTGAGTCAAGTTTACGTATTTATCTCTCGGCCTTGCGGTAGTGTGTAGCATTAGCTAACAATAATTTCCCCATTTATGTATCCACTCAATATGAAGGCTGAAGATTCTCCATCCGTGTCGTTATTGCAGTCATCAGCCACTTCAAGCGCCTATCGGGTAATCTTACTTGGCTATTCTGCCACTGACTTGTTTTAGGCATGTAAATCAATAGTTTTAATTTATCGTGTAATTATTTTACCTAATGGTACACCCTTGTACTCGTCCTCTAGTCTTTGTTTTCAGTTATAATTATTGTTATCCAAAATAATTCAAGTACTGTCTTTCAGGGAGATGCTGAGGAGTCCAACGTATTGACGACTACCGTTGATGTCACTCAGATGCTCGAGGTACGTTTCAGGACAGTTCCATCGATGGAGATCATCAGATCTTGCATTCTTGTAGCGTGATTGTTACACACAATGTTTCTATCGTTTTTAGCCATTGATATGTCCTTCTGTCGTCGCCCTCCTATGTGTCTTCTTTTTTCAATATTGTGTTCATTACTAATGAAAGTCCTATGTTTCAGGGAGTCGATGGAGCATTAGTCCAAGAAGAAGGGGGAGCGTGCAGTTACGGGTCGGCGCAACAGCTTGCAGAAGTGTGCACCGCAGTTACATCGTCCCTTGATGTTCTTATGCATTTCGAGGTATGGATACTGACAGTTCGATGAAGCGAAATCATATGACGTGATTACATCCGCTATACTTCCTTCTTTATTAACGCAAGTACTATGTTTCAGGGAGATGACGGAGCTTCTTCTACAAGAACATCACCCCTAGTAGTTGATGCAGATTTCTGGGTGGTGACACTTCCAACGATCGAGCAAATCGAATCATATTTAGATATCCATTATTTATTTTAGACAACTGATCATTTGTGCAGGTCTATTTAGATGAGCCGTTCACGCCTGCACAAACTTTCTGTTCTTTTTATCAAAATAGAAAACCATACTAATGCAATTACTGTGTTTCAGGGAGTCACTGAAGCATCATCTTCAATAATATCATCAATGGAAGTCTATGAGGAGCCCGAGGTATGGATCTTGACAGTTCCATCTAACTAGATCAACAATGCGTGAATAATTGTCGTTTGAATGTTCTACACAAAGCGTTCATTCGTGTTTTGCTATTGAGATGTACGTGGGTATTGGTCCCCAAGTACATTTTTTGTTTTCGATATTATTATACATACTAATGAAAGTTCTATGTTTCAGGGAGTCCATGGAGCGTCAGTGCGTGATGGATGTGCTTATCAGGAAAACATAGTCGTTGCAGCGCAAGAGGAAGTGGAGACATGCACACACGAGTCGGAGCAACAGCGTCCTGATGTTGAAGTTCGAGGCAAGAAAGTTTCAAAGAAAAGAAAGCAAAAGAAGGTTAGTGTCATGGTCACTATATTATGTTGTTTTTCACTGTTAATAGTTCAATACTGTAAGTTGTGTTTAAACTGAACACCCCTTTTCCAATCTGTCCTCTAGTTGCGAGTGGGTGTACGAACTAGATCTACACAGACAGTGAAGCGAACGAGAGATGTTGCTTGTCAAACCTTTTGGCAGGGACTTGAGACTGGAGAAGCATCGTGCCAATGGGAAGAATATGAAGTGATTGACAACGGAGCTATACCACCACCAGCCATTGATAGTGAATGTCCTCCTGGTAGTTCGGATGCAGTCGGAGATCAATTCACAGAATCCACACCCGCAAAAACTAAGACCGCGAGAAAGTTGAAGAAATTGTTTTATTCACCCATCGCCGGAGAAGGAACAGATGTTGCAATGGAAGAGAATGAAGTAAACGACAATGAAACACCATCAATATCACTGAACATAGCGGAAGACGATATCAGAGATTCTACCTTTCATGTGAGTGACATGTCCTCAACGTTACAGGCCGAACCAGCTGGGATGCAGAGTGACAGTATAAGGAAAGAGGCCAAATTCATTGTATTCGATAGTTGTTTGATTGATATTATTATTCGAATTAAATGTGGGCATTTGGTAGGTGGGGAAGTATGTGGGGAGCCATTGATTAATGTGACTCGTGCAATTCGAGGCACTAACCTTAAAATACATGCCACCTGTACAAAATATCATCCTTTCACATGGTCTGCACAACCTATGCTGGGACAACTGCCAGCAGGCAATCTACTTTGTGCAGCGGCTGCACTTTTTAGTGGTTCAAGTTTTAAAAAATTAGAGTCTTTCTTTCAGTTTGTGGGAATCCATTTCATTGCGAAAACTCAGTTCTACAAATACCAAACCGATTATCTATTTCCAGCCATTAGCGAAGCTTGGAGAATGGAAAAAATGTCTATTGATAGTACATTCGCGGGCAAACGGTTCAGGCTAGCCGGTGATGGACAGTGCGACAGCCCAGGATTTTCAGCCAAGTACTGCGCCTACCACTTTCAGGACATGGAAAGTAAGAAAATTGTGAGTTCGGTGGTCGTGCAGGTGTCACAAAGTACATCCTCAGTGGCCATGGAGAAAGTTGGCTTTGTAGCATCATTGCAAGAACTACAATCGCGGGGAATGGTGATCGACCTGATAGCCACGGACAGACACGTTTCAATTGCCAAGACAATGAGAGAACAGTACAAAAATATAAATCACCAATTTGACGTTTGGCATCTTGCAAAATCAATCAATAAAAAATTGTCGGCTGCAGGTAAAAAAAAAGAATTGCAAGGTATTTCACAGTGGTCCAAGTCAATCAGCAACCATCTTTGGTGGAGCTCAAAAACATGTGGAGGGTCGTTGGAAATTCTACTGGAAAAATGGCGTTCACCGATGGAACACGAACCAACATTTCCACAATTGTGAACATGGCCATTTGTCCACAGAGGAGGCACGGAAGAAGAAGTGGTTGATTCCTTCATCACCCACTCACAAAGCCATTGAAAAGATTGTATTTGATAAAACTATAACAAAAGATTTGAGGGGACTCACGGAATTCTGCCACACAGGAGATTTGGAGGTGTTCCACAATATGTGCCTCAAGTACAGGCCAAAACGATTGCATTTTGGCATGGAGGGCATGATAAATCGGACTCTTTTAGCGGTCTTGGCACATAACCATAATGTTGGCCGTCAACAAAGTAGGACGACCGGAACTTTAGGGACGCTTCGCTACAATAAGGCCTTCACTAAAAGAAGTAAACAATGGGTGATCAAACCAGTGTTTGAGGATATGCAATATGAGTTTATTGAGAAACTTATTGTTGACGTCCTAGATAGGCACATAAATGGAGTTGTGAACGAACCTGTGCAGGGGACAACTGCATTGCCACCCAACATAGCCTCTGTTCCATGTCCACCTAAAGAAGAACTCATTGAGAAATACACATCACGGTTTAAATGATTGTAATTTGATTGTCTGTTCTCTCGAGTCTCCTCATGTCGCAGGCCCATTGAATATGTGTATCTATCCAACCTTGTTCATTTGCGCATTAAATTAAACCAAACAGTAATATAAATCATTTTTCAAAAAATATAGAATGTCTCCGTATTTATGGTTCTGTGGGGCTGCAAAGCACGCAGACAAAATGCAAAGATGGAGTGTACATTTCAAGTCCTGTGAGAATGCCTTACACTGAATGTAGCTAACTAGGAATGTGTGCTCGTTCAAAGTGAAGGTCAGCTGCTTTGATTTTTTCTCGGGTGCCAGAATGGCCCACGACTCAGTATAAGGTTCTATTGTATTTTGACCTTGACAGGCCGGGACCACGTAAGAAACGATAATGAATATAATTTCAGAAACGAAAGCCATTTCATGTTCGTTCATTAGAAGAAATAACGTCGGCATAGAAGGAGTGGTATTTCGGGGCTGCCCTACGCACAGACACAATGGAAAATGCAAATATAATGTAAGTAACTCTTTAGATGAGTTTATACCGCAATTTAATTACTATACAGTAGCTTTAAAGACGGGTTAAGTTGTACTTGTTCGTTCTATGTGGCATATTGTTTTGTACCGCGCACTATCTTGGGGAGAACCGTCTACTTTTACGGAAGCACCTCAAAACCTTTGCTTCTGCTTTCTCTCTCCCTCTCCCCTGCTACAACTGGTCCACTGTCTGCGATCTCGGTCCTGGGCCCTTCCACTCTCCACCTGTACTCCCTGTCAACCCCTGCACTGAGGGACTGTCTCAGTATCCTACAGCCCCCCCTTGACGTTTAAAACCCAGTTGCACTGTCCTAGCTATGAAATAATTTCCCGACCGAATATATAAAATGAATAATTTTAATAAAGATCTGATGGTGAGACTAATTTCATTGTTTATGTTTTTCAAACAGGTACATCATGCATTACTGCATGTGTCACGAGTACCAGACACCAGCGGACGGCTTTTTTAACCGCCAGTTGCTTCTCCGCGTGAACAACGTTACCACCCTGACCATTTTATGGGACGATCGCCAAGTACAAGTATGCCCTTACGCGGTACTAACGGCTAGATGCAACATACAGACCGTTGTGGTGGCCTAGTGCCTCGTTGTTGGAACAGCCATGCGATTATCAATGCGACCGAAGAGCTTATTTTACCGTTAACCAACACCCTGTTTACTGCACACGAACATCGCTTGCCTCAAGACGAACTATTTTGGATCGAGAGCAAATAAAAATGAAAATCGCTGAATATTCTCTAAACATTTGATGTCCAATAAATGTACTTTGCCAAATGTACAATCTTGCAGTTTGCTTTTAAACCACAGTTTCATATTCCGAATTGTGGCGCTGTATTGTGAGATGATCTAAGACCCTGTGTACAGCAAAGGAACATTGCGTGCCTGAAAACAAACTTTTTGGAACGTGAGCAAATAAAAATGAAAATCGCTGAATATTATCTAAACATTTGATGTCAAATAAATGTACTTTACCAAATTTACAATCTTGCGGTTTGATTTAAAAGTACAGTTTCATATTGCGAATTGTGGCGCGCTGTGTTGTGTGAGCTGATCTGTGTTGATTTCCGGGTTCTGTGTGGAGTCGCGTAGAAGACGCCTGGGCGCGTTTGCCTGCGCAGCACAGTCACGTCACGGATAGAGGCGGGGAATATGAATGTTTTGATAAAGTCTGTTTCAGGGGCGGGGGATTTGATTTAGTGCCGCAAAAGCAGGTGAGCCAGGGCGTTGCGGCAAGTGATAGGATTATCATAAAATGGCGGCTGATTTCGAGTGCGTTAATGGACGAAAAGTCGGGTAAGGTCCATAGGAAAGTTTTCTACGATCGACCGAGTTAAGCTTAAAAACACATGGCCGAACCGTAGGGACAATAAAAAAAAAGTCCCGGAACTCTCCTTTAAGAGGGCTGATTGTCATTTTTGGTATATGCCTGCATGGAGTAGAATAGATCCAGTAGTGAATTGTTATCAATCGCCCCTCCCTCAGATGCTTCCTCGCAATTAGTGTCATTACTTGAACTCATTTGGCCATTAATGGTATGCAAGCTCACTTCCATTGGGTCTGGCTCGTTATTATCAACTACAACAACCGCCTTTTTAAAAAAGGTCGTTATTTTCCCTTTAGGTTGTGACTTAGCAGCCATCGGCTTTCCAGACTCAGGGGGCACACCTTGTATATCGCTCGTCCCCAGTCTTATCAACCGCGCTTGTTGCTCTTGCTGTCCCTTGCACAGATTGCATTTACTTTTTATTTTGCTGGCCATGTTTTAGGCAAAACAATTATGCAGCAGGGTTGGATAGGAGGTCACAATCAAAATGTATTGTGTCACGATGAAAATGTATGGTGTCGAGTTACTCTCCACGTTGCCTTCCCACTATTTTCTCCTTTCTAGTGGGAGGGGGGGGACTTCCTGTTCAGTAGGCAATGAAACGAATGAGACTCGTTAGTCTTGCTGCGGCCAGGCAGAACCCAGCATTTCCTTGTTATAGATAACAATCCGGTCTGCATGTGTGAGGCAGGCATGGTATCAAGTGAGACGCAGGGCCTCATTCCGAGTTTGGAGGAAGCTATGGTGCTATTTGCGCCATAGCTGCCTCCAAACCCGGGTCCGTGTCCAGTCTGGGTGAATGGGGACTTACCGGGACATTCTGACCTGTGCAGACCCGGTAAGTCCCCATTCATCCAACCATTCCCGATTCCCATTTGAGCCCCCGGAGGGCTCAATGGGAATGGGGAAGGTGCTAATTACGGGCCCGTTATTAGCGCCCTGGTCCCTTAGTGGGACCCGCAAAGGACGTGTGGTGAGACCACACGGCCTTTGCGTCTCCCACTAAGGGACCTCGGAATTGGGTGGTAAGGGTTTAACGGCACCGGTCTCCTTACCGGTGACCGCTAACCCTTACCGCCCCAACTCGGAATGAGGCCCACAGACTCAAAAGCTAAGGTTCCTGGGTTGGTGGAATGCCTGACTGGCCCTAACTCTAAAGGGATGGTTCCCTTAACTGAGGTTTCTAATGGCTGCCGTCGTCTAATAATCCAAAATAAAAGTCTGTCTGTGTCTAAACCTATGCTTTCCCTAACGCTTTACAAAAATGTAATAGGAAGTCTTTTTGAAAAGGAAAAATATTGGTTAAAAAAAAATGGCAAAACCAGAGTGGGTTTCAGGTGGTCTTCTCAGTGGGTCCCATTTGGTCAATCTCCCAGAGAGTTGTTCACTGAACAGCGCTGTTCATAAGTCCTTCTCCACAGGGCCCTTACAGTGAATTCAAATACCTTCAATGTCTGAGTTCCTTAGGGTTCCCATCCCCAAGCTTCAACTTGTTCACTTTACTTTCCTCAATGAGCCTCGCAGGGTTCCCTTCCTCAACCTCCGGCCTATTCCAGCTTTCAACACAAAACACAAAGGGCCTGATCACGAGTTGGGCGGTATCCCCGTGGTATTACCGCTGCAATACCACCAGAGCTATTAGCGTTACCCCCAACCCTCCCAGCGCTATTAGCGCTGGACCACGGGTTTGGCGGAACAGTAATTCTCCATTGGGCCCAATGGGGAATTTTTGGCGCAATTACCATCTGCAGTATTACTGCGCTGTAATTGCAATGAAAATAGGCAAATTCCCGGTGCATTTACCCCCAGCTCAAAGCTGGGGGTAAATACTGCCAAACCCATGATTTGGCAGACCTTTAAATGCGGCGGTAATAGCATTAGCGCCGCATTTAAGGGTTACCGCCAAACTCGTGATGACACTGAAAGTCTACTTTTGTCAATAGGCCTCTCAGGGTTCCCTTCCCCAAGCTCACACCTCTTTCAGCTTTCAAAACACAAAGCAATATTTATCACAGTTCCTTTTTGGTCTCTCTGGGTGCCATTCCTCAAGCTTAGGCCCCTCTAGCTCCAAACACCAATTCAACTGTTCAGGATATACATTTTCCATATGTATTCTTTCTTACATGCCATCCTCTCATGGTGTAGAATCAGAGGCTTTTTGAAAACGCCAGGCTCTTTGCTTTTCCTCAACGTGACCACTCTGACCCTTTTGCCCCTCTCTTTGTTTTCATGTGTTCCTTTCCCTTCGTCATGCAGACTTGCACTGTCCTTTATTCCTTCTCTTTATTGTGCCTCTTGCATGCTTCTTCCACTCTGCCATGCACCCTGATATATGATATGATATGATAGGTTATTTATAACACGCTTAATACCCTGAGGTTTCTAAGCGCGGACCCGGGGATCGAACCTGTGTTGCTCTGTGTCATCTTGCTTCCAAGGTGAGCACATTGCCGCTGAGCTATCCTCCCTTGTGCTTGTTTCTTTCTTTCTGGGTCACATGCACCCTTTTTTCTCTTCCTTTCGTGCCTCTTGCACCTTTTCCACAGACTTCTGCCCCCCTTTCCATTCGCATTACTCCATTGTCCAATTTCACTTTCTTTATCCTTGCCCACATGTGCGTCTCCCTAGTTCCAGGCTTACACTGTTACTTGCATCAAGGTCTTTGCACTCTTGAAATCTTCCTGTTAGTTTCAATCGAACACTCCCACAAATGTGGTCCTCTTTCTTAGGCGTTTCCAGTGTTAATATGTATCGAGGTTGTGCTCCTGGCTTTGCAGTGCTTTAAGAGTTACCGGGCTGACTTCTGTGATCGGCTCCACGGGCTCTTCGTTCCGGGGTCAGGGTTTCACAGCCTGCCCCTTGGACACTCCTCGGGCTCTCTCACCGGCGCAGGGGACCGAGCATTTGCATACACAGGTTCGGTAGGGAAAAGCACGCCTCTCGGTTCCCATATACAGGCCCTTCTCTGCTCCCTGGAGACACGGCTCCCTCCCCACGCTTCTGCTCTTTCATACTGCAGTTTTTCAGCATCTCGGCTTCCCGGTCTCTGTCGTCCAGTCCTGGGCAACTTGCTCTCCTGCTTGCTCATACATCTGTGTCAGACCACACCTTTTATAGTGAAAAGACCAGTTAAGTGGAGTCAGGTGTGAATGGTTACTATTAAATGCCTGACCCTGCCTGACTCGATCAGTGGGACAACTTGAGTTCTTTCTATGGTAGGTTTCGCTCATTTTCTCCATGTTATTCCTATGGGTAATCTTTATTGATCTTAGTTACCTCTTCCTAGTCTCAGTGTTTGTTGGAAACGGGGAGGGAGAGATGGGGTGAGATTGAAGATACCCCACAAAAGCTGAGCGAGAGTATGTTTGGGTGTTTTTGGAACTGGGGGAATACCATGCCTCGCCCTTGGGTCTCCTCCTCCCAACCCCTTGTGACCCTCCACTCAGGTGTTTCCCCCCTCACTTGTCCACCCCCAGCGTTGGGATCCAAAAGCAATGGCCCTTCCCTGGCCACCTGAATGGAAGATCCTGAGGGAGTGGGTCGGAGAAAACCGTCAGGTTTCTCACATGTGTCTGCACTTGTCAATGCACTACGCAAATGCGCATGCGCTGATGTGTGTGCCTTCCCACTATATGCTCCTTCGTCGTGGGAGGGCGGGTTCCAGTTCAGTAGCAAATTAAATCAATGAGACTAGTTAGTCTTGCTGCGCCAGGCAGAACCCAGTATTTCCTTATTATAGGTAACGATAGGTCTGCGTGCCTGCACTCGTCAATGCTCTCCGCAAGTGGATTTTGAAGAAATATATGAGCACTTAATTAATTAAAAAAAGTTTTGAGAAAAAAGAATACAAAAAAAAACGTTTTTTAAAATGTATTGGAAGTCGCCAAGTGAATTTGAAAAGTTTGTCTATCAGGTGCTTTGTCATTTATTAACTATACAATTTTTGACTAATATCACTTTTGGGCAGACTCAAAAGCAGTATTTATAGACAAGCGCTAGACAAACCAGAAAAAAGGAGAATACTGCCTTGAGATCCAGTGTATGCCTGCACATAATTCAACAAATAAAACTAAACATCCACATTTGAGCTCTGGTGCAAAGATCAACTTTTGTGACCGAAGACACATTTCTCCAATTGCATTCCAAGGAATTGATGTTACCGACCTCTGTTTGAAAGCCTTTTCTGCCATTTCCCTCGCAGCTCTCTTGACCTCTTCAGGAACTGCATCTTTCTCCGCCTGCGACACCTGGTGAACCTTATGTCCCGCATCAAGGCGGTAGGGTCCTCCTTTACCACCAAGGCCCGCCGTGTCTCTTCCACCTGGAACAGTCAGAATCAAGAAGCATGTCAACTTATTTCTTTTTCTTCCTTTTAAAAAATGTTGTATTCACATTTGCAAGTACAGATAATGAACAGTAATACATTGAATGCAATTTTCTATAATATTACAAAAATACATTGGAAACTATAAATCATCAATTCAGATCTATTTATTTTAGGTATCCAGCCATTGCTTCGAAAACATAGGGCCTCATTCCGAGATTGGAGGTAGCCATGGTGCTATTTGCGCCATGGCTGCCTCCAATACCGGGTCCGGCACCCGTCTGGTTCAATGGGGACTTACCGGTGCATTCCGACCCTGGAGGGACCGGTAAGTCCCCATTGAACCAACCATTCCCCATTCCCATTTGAGCCCCCATAGGGCTCAATGGGAATGGGGAAGCCGCTAATTACGGGCCTGCTAATAGCAGGCCCGTAATTAGCAGCCTGGTCCCCTAACGGGACCCGTAAGGGACGTCACTCCCCTTGTGGTTCCCACTAAGGGACCTCAGAATTGGGCGGTAAGGGATTACCGGCACCGGTCTCCTTACTGATGCCGGTAATCCATTACTGCCCAACTCATAATGACCCCCATAGTTTCGAATGCCAAAGTTTGAGAAAAAAATGCATCGAAAAAATGCATTTATTTTGTAGGTACAGGTTTTTTTTACTATAATGGGTTTTAAGGGGTAAAAAAACAGGGGATGGGGGACCCCCCATTAATAAAAAGAAAAAGAAAAAAGACATTTTTTCGATGCATTTGTTTCGAAACTTTTCCTTTCGAAACTTTGCCATTCGATACAATCACTAAGAACCATATTAATAGGATCTCACCCGAACAAACAAGCATGTCAACCTATTTATTTTTTCCGCTGTTCTCTGCACAACACTTTGAGAATCTATGCTCTTCTTTACAAGTTTGGCAGTGTGGGGGGAAAAATGGCAGCAATTCTGTTACAACCACTTGTTTTGGCTGTAATAGAATTACTGCCGTTTATCCTGCACTGCCAAATTATAATTTTTTGGCAGATTGATAGCTGGCGGATTTACCATGAGGTAAATCTGGTGGATATTTAAGGAAAATCACCCTGTAATCCAAAAATGGGGAGTTAGCACCACTTGCAATCCTGTGGTGACCCCACAGGACCAATTGGCGGTAACAACAATTGAGTTTGGTGGTAATTAGGCAGAATTACCACAGAGTTACCCCCAAACTAGTAATGAGGCCCTATGAGTACTTATCAAAGGAAATAATTGAAACAGTGCATGTCAGGGCACTGAGACAAGAATATCTGTACCTTACAGACTGACACAGGTCTAAGGTAGAGATCGCAGTATGTTGAGATTTGTAAGTACAGGCATACGTACTACTGTGCCTTGAAAATTAGTTAATTACTGTAGCTACTCAAAACTACTCAAAGACTGTGGTATACCTTTGACATGTGCTGTCAATACAATGACACAGTGGGAGCCAACCATTCGTTTTTTTTATTTGTTATGGTGCATGTATGTATATAGACTTTGTATGAGCACTGCCTGCTATCATTTATCCTTTGAGAGTCTGTACACAATGTGCAGCTAACCACAACCGTACTGTGGATAGCCTACTACATACATGCAGTCATACAGCAATGCACATTATCCACTTCCCCCTCCAGGAATATATGTACAGTATAACCCTAGGGTCTTTCATTAACGCCTGAGTCACAGTGTGAGCAGGGTTTGGGATTGAAAGACCTAATTAGAAATGTTCGAGGGAGAAAAGACCGAAGATAACATTTTCGAAACTCGAAATAATCTTCGGTCTTTTCTCCCCTGAACATTACACCCCTACCCACAACCCCAGCCCCCTACTTACCTTGCATTCTGACTCGCAGTGTCCCTGCAACGCCTGTTCCCTTTCACTTCCATGATGGGGAACCAGCGCCCCATGGTCCTTCCTTTATTTATTTATTCGGGACAGCTGCGGGGGACACTCCCACAACCCGCGCTCACAGTATAGTGAGCGACGGTTGCAGGGGACACCCCTGCACCCCTTTTGTTTGTGGGGATGGCTGCGGGGGTGTCCCCCGCACACCCCGTTCACAGTATAGTGAGCGGAGGTTGAGGGGACACCCTTTTTTGTTTTGTTCAAAAAAAGGAACTACCAAATGTTGTACTCTCCAAACGTCGAAATTCCTACGGGATTACCGAGTGACCCCTTATGGCTCAACTGGAGTTGCCCCAGCCGAGGAAATGTTTCAAAGATGGCCTAGAGGCCTTCTGCCAGACACAGTGCCTAGAGAACCAGCAGTGATTGATGATGACCAAGCGGAGAGTGACCAAAAAGATCAGACGGCAGGGGACAACATCAGCTGGCCCTAGGTACTGATAAGAAACCGGCACCCACAAGGAAAGATGTCATTGATTTATGAACCTAATCCCCTGGACGTTGTCACAGTAAAAGGGTCAATGATAACAGCATCCGATGGGAAGGCAACTGTCATGAGAAATGCTAGCTTCTTCAAGAGGCTGGGGGAGGGTGTCAGGCCGGAGACAGTCCCGAGAACAGACTGTGTGGAGGTATCAGATGAAGGTGGTGGGCCAGTCTGTCCGCCGGCTCCCCTGGATCGAGGGGACACCAGTGAGGAGAGTCAGAGCCGGGAAGGGGGCAGAAGGTTTCCCCAGAGGCCGTGGAGGGGGGACACCTGCCTGCCTCAGTGACTATGTACTGAACGCCTGAGTCGAGCAGTCTGGTCATGTGAAGGACTGTGCCACCTGTTGTGGTGTTAAGCCGGGACGTTATACACATGTTGGGGTGGGGGGTGGCAGTTTCATTACTCTGAGTGTTATCGAGTGTACTCCTGTTTATTTTGTTTCTTGTTATGAAAAGGAGGAGTGTTTTGTATGTGTCTTTAACAGATACACGCGGTGGAGTGACATAACTCCGCTGCGTGTGCGTAAATAAAGGGGGCATGTCACTTGAGTGCCGAAGCGTGCGTGGAGCCCGGTGAAGCAACTGTGTGTCATGTGTGCTCTGTTGGCTGGGGGGGGAGGGGGTTTGCGGCGCAGTGAAGGGCCTGCATGCACATCAGGCCACAATACAGCAGACATGATCTTATACATGTCATTCTACTTATTCTCATTCAATTACCTTACTATTCCTACTGTTTTTGAAATTGCATGTTTTTGTGACATAGGATATGTTTTTTTTATTATTATTTTTATTTTATTTTTCTCTTTTTCCCGTTCAATATTAATTACCCAGGTGTTGTTTTTGACCTTCTGTTATAATCTGACCGTCCAATTGTTCACCTACACTGATTGTACAGTTTAAGTTTTCATTGCATTACATTTGTTGAGTTTGCTGTTGCTTGCCTTTGACGTGTGAAATGTAATGTTTGTATTTCACAAGTTCACAACCTCTCGTTTAAAGATCACATCTAGCACACATAACATTTGAGTATACATAGCCCCCCAATCACTAAAAAGTATGTAATAAAAGATGGGATCACCAAATTGGGTTAAGGCTCTAAGTTTGTACAATTTACTTCAATTGCAGAATTCCAAGAACGGAGAATATATATTATTTTTTTTAAAAAAAATACAGGGTAAAACCATGCTCATACATTGTTTAACATGGGTTTCATCCATCAACTCTGTTCAATTTGTTTTACTGAAGAGAATTCCCAGTGAGTTGTCATGGGTTGTTTTGATGAAGGCCAGAGACCCAATACACATTTTTTAAATATTATGTAGTTTGTAGGCTAGCATTAAGAAAGTGCCCTGTTAAACGAATGTCGAGTGCTAAACTCATTCGGTCTATCGAGTTCGATCAAATGTCTGAAGTATTAAACGTCCTTTGCCCCCTAGAAACGTGAATTTAGAGCCACTGGCTCCCCCTGCAGCTGGCAAGGCCTACATAAGACACTGCAGAGGCATTCAGGAAGGAGCGATGCGCGCATGCTCGGGGCATGATGGGAGCTTGCAATGAATGGGCCTTGTGTTGGGCTCTGGTCTGAAGGCCCCCAGTAAACCCAAGCAAGAGGGACCTTTGAAGTGCACTTGCCTCCTTCTCTGGAGCTGTCGAGCTCAGCAAAGGGCGCATTCTTCCACAAAATGCATTCCACGCGGATCACACAAAAATTCGGTCTGACACTAATTTCATGATCAAAGTGGATCGACAAAAACACGGTAACTGTAAAGCAGGCGTTTAGCAGTAATCTGAAATAATCGCTGCCATCTGGCGCGCTTTTCTAGCCGTCGAGTGTTCATGCTCGTCTGCAGAGCCATGTTGTCAAAGTCAGTTACCACAACATGGCGCTCATGCTTTTGACCCTTGCCCGACAATGTCAAAGTGACGTTTTAAATAGGACTAGATAATTGTGAATTTACTGCGGCACTTCTGGTAGGTGCCAGACTGAAAGTGCTAGAAAGGAAGGTGTGTGACTTTTACAACCATTATGTAGAGTGCGGATAAAACGCGCACATGCTGCATTCTCAGCTGGTCAAAACGGAGCACTCTGCCACCACAGCATAGTATAAGGGTGGAGCAGGTGGGTGATGAGGTTCAAGACTAAGGAGATCATCATGAGTTTGGCAGCATAAGTAGCGCTAATATCGCCAAAAGGATTTACTGTTGCAATAGTGGGATCGCTGTCTAATTATGTTGAGATATCTGTATTCCTCTTTCCAAAGTCTCCTTGGACTTCATTGGGTAATGGCCGTATTACCGCCGGCACCTTTCCTGCAATTTCGTTTAGGAAATTCAGCCATGCACATATGCAGGCGGTTTTCCCGCTTATCGGTTTACAAATCCATAATCAGGTGGTTCTGTAAAAAACAGGCATTAATGATATTACAGCCTGGATTTACCACAGCAGCCAACTTCGTAATGGGGCCCTAAGGTGCTATCTTATACCCTATGATTGCCTTATCATCAAATGATACCTGCCTGCTATGGCATTGCCCCTTACATTATATCAAGCCCTGCTTTCAGGAGTGCTGCTTTTGTTGTGATCCTGGCTGGTCTGAGACTTTAAGCTACCACATACTGCTGCTACCTCAACAACATAGTCCAATACACTGCTCTACCAACGAGTATAACCACAACATCATGTCTCGATTTTTTTTATCTGATCCCTCCCCCAAGCTTTTGCGATTTCTTGGCACTAGAGAAATAGAAAAAAGTACCAATGGCACATCAGATCGACTCAGATAAACATCTTTCTAACAGCATTGTGTTTATTGTGCTTGCTCATGGCTCAACACGTGACCTGGTCTACAGGCGGAAGTATAATTTAGAGGACTCCACAAATGGTCCCGAAATCCAATCATGTCCAAGAAACTTTGACAGCTCATTTCTCCTCCTTAGTCGATAGCATGTTCATTGATAAACATATCTAGAAGTAGAACTCGGCTCTCCGCCCTGACTGTGGTAGAGGTGCTCATGGCTGTCCCCAACACCCCCGCTCCCGCCTTCAGCAGTTTTGAGAGGATAGCTCAGGGGCAACGTGCTCGACTTGGAAGCAAGACGACGGAGCAACACAGGTTGGATCCCGGGTCCGCGCTTAGAAACCT
This sequence comes from Ambystoma mexicanum, assembly GCF_040938575.1. NCBI lineage: Eukaryota > Metazoa > Chordata > Amphibia > Caudata > Ambystomatidae > Ambystoma > Ambystoma mexicanum. Next base: position 557,219,244 of record NC_090941.1, on the reverse strand, counting down.
CTGGGTATTAAGCGTGTTTTAAATAACCTATCATATCATATCATATCATGAGAAGCAGCCACGTCGAGAGGGGCACCATCTGTTACATATCACAAATGGAAGGTAAAAGGGTTCAAAAGTCCTGTGCTTCCCCACTGAGTGACTTTGAAAGGAACTGCCTCACCCTCTCTGCAGTAAACCGAGAGAGACTGTCTTATTCATTCTGCCTGTCCCAGCAATGATATTATTTCACCATGATTTTGTGATTTTGATGCATGGTTTGTATCACGATCACAAAGCAACAGAACACCTCATCAGGGATTTTTACATTGTTCTGCTTGAGCCAGAGGTAAGCCCCGTCTTTTATGATATGATATGGCATTTATAACACACCTGTACGCAAGTGTTTCTAGGCGTGACAAGACAAGGAGGGGGAAACATAGGGAGGACAAAACAACGATCTTACTAGGCCTTATGTCATTCAGATCGTGGAAGTGCAGGGAAGTGGACGGGGAGAAGTGCAGGGTTAGGGGTGGGAGAAGTGCAGGTAAAGCAAAAGTGCAGCCAGCGTGTGGCTAAGTGCAGGTAACTCAATAAGTTGGCCGATAAACGGCTCATAAGTGTAGAGAGAAGGGACTGTGGGGTTGCAGATACAGACCACAAGTGCTAGGGGAGCCGGGAGGCAGTGCGAAGTGCAAGCGGACATGCAGGAGCCTGTCCAGTTTCAGTTTAATCCACATACAACACTCACATACATGTGACTGGATTTAGGGCCTCAGGCCCATCCAGGATTACAGAGACTGAATCAGTCAAGCATCCTCTTCACAGTGGGTGGTACCAAGTTGCTTAAACAGGTTTTTAGGAGGCCACTACTTAGATAAAAGGGACCGGAAACTGTCTCCTGGCTAGCTATCATGCAATATTCAATCCACATTTTATTTTTTTTGCGGTTAAAAGTGGCATCACCCACCTGCACACCTCTTTAAAGGATGGCAGCTTCAATGATAGTCCCCAAGGCATTGTCCTATATGAAGGTTTATCTAATCTTAGAAACGTACACTGGCGGTGTCTCAGCAGTACTGATCAAGAGTGAGGTGTGTTGTAAGTGGCTCGCGCTTTCGCGTGCCTTTGTTTTTGCCCCATGTGCGTGGAACGGCTCCGAGTTCCACGCTCGTGGCGGCGGTTGGGATTTGAAGGAGCAGGGAGCTGGAAAGGGATTGATGGTCACGGTGTACGGGTTGAAGAAATAAAAAGAGTTGCACAACTTACCTGATTCCTCCGTTACTACAAGGTGCCTCACTGAGGCAGATACAACCACTCAAGTGAGTGTAAGCCACTTGTAAACAGGTGGAGGTGGAACATTAAAGTTCCCAAATCGTGATGCAAAACTCAAGAATGGTAAATGTGAGGCATTCACGCAGGTCTTCTCACAGGTCACGGGCTCCACATGTCTCTGTGCTCTCTGGAGGTTCCTCAGGGGTTAACTCTACGTTTCCTTGTTAGAACCTCCAGAAAGCAGCTATCAACGAAGTGACGCGGCCCACCAGTGCATGCTGTACACAAGCTGGTTCTCTGCGCACACCCTTTGCCTCACAGTGTCATTCATGATCTGTTTCTCATCGGACTGCCTGGATTCCAGAGAAAGACTTAAGTCTGCCCAAGATATGTCTCTAAGTTCCTGTTACTGTCTTCAGTTCAGTACATTCCATTGCACACTAGTCGCTGCCTGCCACTCCAGTGTTTCCTTAACCAGTGTGGTTATTTGCCGAACCATCCACCTATGCTTAGTATGGGGTCTGTGAGGGTCCCGCGCACCTCAGCAGTAGGAGATTGCTAGGCAAGTATAAGTACTAATGGGTCTTCATTACTTCCCAACCCCTTTAGTGTTCCTTCCCCGAGCCACCCAGCCAGCCTTTTTGACTCATGCTTGAGGGAAGACACCCACTCGTGTCTTGTCCAGCCCAGATGGTCCAGGCCCGCTTATCTTCCCGACACGCCGCGTTAGCTCATGTTCGAAAGCTGAGAGGGTCAGTGCCAGCTAACATCCATTTCTGTGCATTATCAGTGGGTCAAAGCCCGATAGATAAATGTGTACCCCACAATGATGTTACGGCAGTGGTAAATACAAAATATAACTGCAGGTGAAATACCCCAATTGCAGAAAGGAAATACAATGCCGAATTCCAAAGCAAAGTCTGCCCTGCCGATTTCCTCCTACATTGCATTCATCACTGGTGGTAAATGCATCATTGATGGAAAATCCAATCACAGCGGAAAAGGACATCGCAAAACAAAAGTAAATTTAATGTCCAGTGTTATTTTTTTTACCACCAGAGCTTAATTTACATCCCTAGCGATAGACAATGCACTGCAGAAAATGAGGAAAAATAGAAGCCTGATTGGACGAACTTATACATCCAGTGGTAAATAACCTCTGCTGCTATTTACCATCAAAACATTTATCCTCAGCAGTAATTAGCTCTGGCATTAATGCCATACCAACACAAACGTTGCCAACGTTTAAATTCTGTATAGTTTAGCAAATGCAGGAGACTGGGAGTAACTCTATTCCACGAAAGCATCAGCGTCACTGTGGTGTGCAGGAGGAGATGAATATAGTGTTATCTGGGAGACACTAACCCAAGCCCTTTGTGCCAGTGCGGCCATTCCTGTGGCATGTGGCTGATAAAAGGTGAGTGCAATGGAGATTATTAACCAGTGATATTTGTAGTGTTGGCAATCAGGGATTCCCTTATGGTCTGTAGAGAGCTAGTAGCAATTTATAACCGTCAATAGAGGGAGAAATTACTTACCGGAAATGTTCTTTCTATGGATTCCTCTCTCCCAGCTTCCTCATCTGATAGATATCCTTCCAGGATCAACTGCTCGGAAACCTTTTCGATAGGGGGCACAGTGCGGCTCAGCATCCTCCATCGACTCCATCATGATTCGACCGTGTCATTCCTCGAATCTGGCCGTGACCTTGGTAGAACATATATTATGCCACTAAGCCCCCATACCTCAGTTCCCCACCTTTTTGCCCCCGGGCTCAGCAGCCATAGGGAAGAATTCAAATGTGATTCATCTAAGGCCAGCCAAAAAGATTTTCTTTTGGTGACCAACAGTCTCAAATACTGTAAGCAACCTCCTACAGTACTCAATTGTACACAGTCCCACCCCCATTATTTATTTTGAACGTCACAACATTTCATTGTCGTCCCACCAAAGAAATAAAATTAAGAGCGGAGACCAGAACACTTTTACAGCGAGGCAGGTTGGGAGGGCGATGTGGACTCTGTGGGAGAAGAATCCATAGACAGAACATTACCAGTAAGTAAAATCTCGTTCAATGGATTGCATTGTCCCGCAGATTACTCATCTGATAAACTCCCAAAGCAGTACAGCCTAATAACGCAGGATGAAAGCTGTATGAGAAAGCTTTGCAACACCACTCTTCTAAATCGGGCGTCCAGGATGTAATGTTTTCTGATTGTGTGGATCTTCCTGGCAGATCTATTTCACTGGCACACCTCTTTGCAAAGCAGATGAGCTCATCATGCCCCTAGTGGAATGTGCCTATATGCCTGATGGAAATTCTTTTCCTGCTTTCTCGTAGCATTCCATGATGCAGAGGATTATCCAACAGGAAATGTTCTGTTTATACACCAACAGACCTTTCCTTGATTGCGAAAAAAGGCCACAAACAACTGATCATCACGCCTGAAGTGAGCCGTCCAGGCCACGTAATACCTCAGTGCCCTCTTTGGGTCAAGGCTGTGTAGCCTTTCCTCTTCCTTGGAAGAATGATGAGGCTGTTGGCTTTAAAAATAATGATTGTGAAAAGAGTGGTATCACGATAGATACCCAGGGTAAAAATACTCCCTTTCTCAAACTACATACACCAACAGTTATTGAGGATGGGACTCCAGTGCAATGGAGGCGACCGGTGTATCTATGCCACAGGTTCAAGCAGATGTCGCTGCATTAGATCCAACTGACAATAATTTGCTGCTAAATCTTTGTTTTAATCGGCAAAAAGAAGCGTCTGGAGTGGCACAGCTTAATACTGCTCGAGATAAAAATGCAGTTTTTGAAAATATAATTGACTCTGCACATGTAAAACATTTATTTAAAATAATAAAATAATAAAGGGGTTGGAAAATGCCTTACTATCCCTAATCTAGGAGGTATTTCCCTACCTCAACCAAATTTAATGTCAAGATGTCCAAATCAAAATATATGTTGCCTTGCTGCAACAGAACGCCTTAGACGGTGGATTTTTCTACAGCCTTCCGAACAGAGGATTTTTCCTGTTTTTTGTCATGTCACTCAACATTCAGCTAATTCACTGTTGCTTCCTCTTGGGGACCTTCATTTTACTCATTTCTTGCAATTGGCTAATTTAGCTTTTCATTTCTTTTTTCTGGTTTTGTGCTATCCTCATCTGACTGGAACCACAACCATTAACGATTGGTATGTTTCAGTTTTGTTATGCTTATTTTTTGCACTTTTGATATTTGTTTTCACAAACTACATGTTTATGTATGTATTTTGGTTGAATATTCCCATGTAGCATTTGACTTGCCCTAATGAAGGAGTTTCACTCCGAAATGCATTGGCATACTAAGTCAACAATTTTGGATGCTGTGACATATTTGCTTCCTCACTAAAAAGTTATTAGTGATCGTCTATTCTACGAAAAATGTACCTTTGGATATAAAATGGTCATCATAAAACCACGAACAGTGTCATTTGTGATAAATTACTACAATTGCAATTGTGTGGATTAAACCCAATAGAGAACTATCCCTAACTTGAGAGTTGGTGTTTTTCAACGTATTTTTGAATTTTTGACCCCGCTTTGGGACCAAAAGGAGAGCGGCTACGTGGCTGGGCTTACAACCTAGTCTTTTGCTTTGTGGATTTGTTGGGTCAGGGTGTCTCCAGACTCTTCGCAGTCAGCTCGCATTAAGATTGTTCGTGAAAGTACAAACAGTCTAATTGTTACTCACCTTTTTTACAAATCAAACTTTTCAAATAAGACTTGAACATTTGTGGTGCCCACTCGTTTTTTGTTTTGCAAAGCAAAATATATGTCTGGTGTGCAAAATCCTATTCTGGCCCTCAAACTCTAAAACTAACTCTAAGTAGTGAAGGATATTGTCTTTGGCTCTCAAAGTGCACAAAAGTTCAGATCCAACACAAAAGGGTAAATCCAACCAAAACGTTCCAAGTGGACAATGTTCATAGTTCCAGGGAATGGCTCCCTTCCCCAGATTCCTTTTAGCAAAACCAAAAGTTCCAACAAACAATAATGCAAGTTTCTCGTACCTGCAAGACATTAATCCTGTCCTCTTCATGGGTTCATAGTCCTCAGGGAAATTCCCCAGGTTTCTCTTTACATTCAAAAACAGTTCAAAATCCTTAGGACTGTGTCTTCCTTGGGATTTCATTGTGTTACAATTTGGGCGCGGGTCCCAGACTCGCAGATCACATGGTATACTCTCCTGCCAGGCTCTTTTCCACCTTTACCACCATTCACAATCTCAAGGGCATGGCTCTTCCTTGAGATTCTTCTCTTACCGTAGTTTCTTACACATACTTGACTTTGCCTTGTATACTCTTCCGCCAGAACATGCAAGCAGTTACTTTCTCTTTTATCCACAAAATATTTCCCCAACCTTGTTTAACAAAGTCTGTTTCAATATTTGCTCCTTCTTTTATATGCTGGGTGTCTGCCCCTTCTCAAGACCATTCACATTATGTTTATTTTGGAATATGCCATAATTTTCCACTGAGAGTGGGACAACAGCACGTAGCAGGGTTATCCTATGCGGAGGATACAGTCATATTGTACCCATAGGGCTCAACGGAAGTTTCACTGCTCTTCATAGGTTTTCTGTTAAGAATAATCTGACCGTTAACCAAAAGAAGACAAAAGTCATGCTCATTAAGGCAAATAAGAAGACCACGATTCATTTTAATTGGAAAATTGACAATGATTCTATTGAGGTTGTAAATTAATACATTAAGGAATTCCTATCTTTGACACTATGAATCTTACCTTGGTTGCAAAAGAGATTACATGTAAGCTGCATAGAAAATGCAATGCTGTTAGGAGCTTTGTTGCATATAAAGATGGATATTCCATGGAAGGTCCGATTCAGATATATAAATTCAGTATAGTGCCATGTGCTTTATATGGCCTTGACATTTTTAAAAATAGTAACCAGTTGTTTAGACATCTTAGAAGGTAAACTGTGGTGGGCAGCTTTGGGCCTAATGCACTCCACTCCTGTAGAAGCTATTTGTAGTGAATTGGGGCTACTTTCTTTGTCCATTAAGAAAAAGATTGTTAGCAGCTTTTTCCTATTAAAAATGCTTGAGAATGGTGAAAATAGTACTTCCATGTACTCTAACGTTTCTAACATTTTGAATGTTGGTTGCCCCTCAGGGGCGGGTAAGACCTGGCTTTGTGAGATTAGAACCCGTTATGTGGATATTAGATATACTGTTATTTTCCCAATGAATCTAGGTTGTGCATACCAGGAAATTAAGGTGAAAGCTGCTGTGCGGGATAGAGAAAATACCATGCACAGGCTTACTGTGACACCAATTTACTGTTTGTATCTGCAGGAAGGGGTTCATATAAATGCTCCTTTTAATTATATCATAAAAACTTGCAATGTTACGATAAGACAATTTGTCAAGCAACTTGCGTTGAAACAATTACATATGAGCGGTTAGGAGCATATGCCCATATTCCATTTCAAACACAATAATGCCGAATTTGTAAACTTGATGTGGAAACATCCCATCACCCTTTGACTGGATACCCTAAATTAGAGGGATTGCATATGAAGGGTTATGGCAATCTTTTTCACGATGTAAGTAATATTCAAATGGATCAATGTTGGGCTTTTTTATATTCAGGCGAAATCGGTTATTGAATTTTACTAGGTATTACATTTGACAAGAATTGGTCAAATTAATTAATGTGCAGCAGCAGTTATTAATGATTTTATGTGTCATGAAGGAGGCACTCAATGAAGTTTAGGCTGTCATAGGAAATTGTTTTAGATATTTTAGAAAAATTGAGACTAATCATTGTTTACTATAGTGTTTTATTGACATATGTATTGTATGGTATTATTTTGTATATTGTACTACATTTGCTTGCACATTGTATTTTATATAGTAATTATAAGAAGTTTATTTGTACTACAAATGATATTATCAGTGTTAAAAGGTTATGATTTCACACAAAAAACACCATCAAATAAAAAAAATGATAATTGGTGCCCATGCTCTGGTCGTCGAACTCAGCCTGACCCTTCGCAATACAGGTAAGGACTGGCACTTCTAACCTGCCCCTACATTTCCTCGCTCTTTAAACTACCCTCTCCACTGAGATGTCCACAGCTTACTTCAAAGTAGCTTACATTATACCCATCTTATAGAAACCAACAGCTGACCCCAATAACCCAACCAACTAACGGCTTATCTTGTTTCTCCCCCACTAGTCCACGGTTTTGGTGAGGGTACTATTCACTATATCACTACCTACCAAACCAGGAAGCTAACAGACCACTCTGATCTTGGTTTTGCAGCAGGCACAGCACAATAACAACACTTACCCATGTTTCCATTTTCTTCATGATTGATCGAAACTACGACCTCTCCTCTATTCCTTTCCTACTAGATCTTCCTGAAGCTTTTGACATGGTTGGCCACCCTTGTATCTACTTACTCGGTCTTACCTTAGCTTTAAAGGCACTGCACTAGTGTGGGTCACTTCCCACCTTTTTGACCGATACCTCTGTCTTCTCATTCCGAGTCCCCCGAGAGTCAGTCCTGGCTCCCCTTTTCTTAAAACTCTACACCGTTTCACTTGATTTACTAAAATCCTCCTTTCTCACCCATCCTTAATGTTCACAGCCTGTTGGCCCTCTTCGCCAGTGACCCTAAACTCCAACAGTTTATAACTTTCCGTGATACATTTGTCAACCTCCTGAACATTTAGATCATTTGTCCCTGCCTCACCTATCACTCAAAATTCGAATCCTCACCCCTGTCCTTAGCAGGCAGGATCATTGTGCTCCAGTCTGCTTATCTGATTCCCCCTTTATTATTTTGCCCCAAACCTTTCTACCCACACTGTCTTCAACCTCACTTCAACCTCCAACAACCCTCACCAACCTCTCTGCACCTCTGTCATACGGGATACATTTCTATGCATGACCACTTCCCCATCAAATGTATTCTCCTTGTATTCAAATTTCTCCAAGGACTACCAGCATGGACTACATGGGTGCAGTGCTACCTGCCTGAGCCCATCTCTCACTACTCCTCTGCCTTGAACAGCCAATCGCATCAAAACCCACTAGTCTCCACCCTCCCTCTGCCATCTCCCATTCATCCACCCTCATGGCAGACCATCACTAGAATGCCTTGCCTTCCTAAATAAAGAGCGTCCATTCAATATGTGGGTTCAAGACCTCCCTGAAAAAGCACCTCAACCTGGAAGAAATCCTGGGAAGATACAGATGCTTCATTCCTCCCCCATCCTCACCCGCCCTGTCCTAAGCTTCAAATAATGTACTTTTGTCTTTCATATTACCAGTATGTGACTGCTGCCGAGGGATCAACCAACGACTCAAAGTCATGTTATTAGATTAAAGGGTTTTTAGTTCAATAGGGATATGGAGTTAACTGAAGTCATCGAATGAGAAAAACACAAATGAGGTTGCTCATGGTCCTCAGTTTGTCCGACCCATCCTGGCTGGAAACAAAAGACCCTCATACTCTTTGAGGTTGTGCACCATATTTCGTTCTTAGCAGCTGTAGTTACTTGCTTGTCCTATCTAGATGTCAGAATGCTGCACTACATGTTCAGGAAATACCACCACCACCCCTGGTGCTTTTGGTGGCTAGATGGAGGTCAGGCATGATACTTTTTAAGATCCTTTGCAGGATCGTGGTAGGCTTAAACACTGGCCCAGCGGTCAGAATCTCCTTGGGTAAACCACAATACACTATTCTTTTCCTCCTCCACCACTCTCTCTTTCTCTAGTCATCTCGTCCTCCTTTGTAGTAACCTGAAGCTTCTCCTCACTCCCACCTGACTAATCCATAAAGTTCTCTTTATCCACCTCCACTCCTCTCTTTCGCCCTTTCTAGTGTTCATTAGTCCACCCTTATTTCAGCTGCACTCCTCCTCTTATCTTTAGTGTTTCCCCATCTCCTCCTGATGGCTATATGTTACTTCTGTCACCTCCTCCAATTTTAGATGTTCTCCGCTCCTGACTACTCTTTCTCAACTGTATCACCAAGTCTCCTCCTCTCTACTGATGGCCTACCCATCTCCTTTAGACAGCATCTCCTCACCTCTGTGATTTCAGGTGGCCCACGGCCATGGTCGCCGACACCTGGTATTGCTCTGTTCATTGCTCATTCCCAAATTGCTAACCAGGTCTATATTTTTTCCATGTTGGGCTTCTGAAGCTCTGACTGGCATGGTTTGTGAACAGGCGTGTACATGGCAACTGATGATTTCGGTTCAAACTATCTCTCTGTATCAATGTTTTGAGCTTTGCAAACGCCCGAGATAATGGTCCGGGACCTGCAAAGGCCAAAGCATTCCATCTTTTATTATTAAGAATGCCACAGACTGAGCCTCATACACTCAATGTCACATGCATTCTCTTTGAAGTCCATAATAGTTAATCTCATGTACTCCCCAGGGTTCTCTGTAATAAGGGAAACACTAATCCTGTGACAACTGCATAAATGCCACCCTCCCTAACCAGCAAGCAGTATATCTGGGCCATTGAAGGGGTCTGTTGATTTGGGACTTCCTTCTCCCGAATAGAGGTCAGTAAACCAAAATGACTGTAACGCTCACCTGATTCCCACGGAGGCGCGGCTTCGGGTGCTGATGCTTCCTTAAGGTGGGGCGCCGGACTCCAAAGATGAACAGGATGGGCCCCTCAACTCTAGCTTCTCAGGCTCGCAGGAATATCCTCCTTAGGATCTGGAAGGAAGAGCTCTCCATCCTGCTTCTGATGCAGGGGCGCGTTGAAACCCAGTTACTTCACTGGATTGAGGATTGGTGTTCAGGTAAGCTTGACTGTTCAGGTAAGACGCAGTATAAGTTCTGTTCAAAAGTTCAAGCCTTAATAATGTTTGTAGTCTTATTGCAGCAAGCGTTAATTCTTATGTCTTTTTCCCCATAGGGGCCGGGGTTCGGTATGCCGGAGATATGGCGCCGACCCGAAGTGAAACGTGCAGCTTCAGTACATGACAGGTAAGTTCGGGATGAGCGCTCAGGTAATGTCTTTGCATTCGCTCATTCAATGTCTTAGCCTTTTTTCCCCTTAGGGGCCGGGGTCCGGAAGCGGCAGGACCCGAAATGAAGTGGAAAAACCCAACGGGTAAGTTTTCAGGAAATTGAGCTTTCCTTATTCCTTTTCTCCCTCTCACCTTTGTTCTTGTCTTTTTTCCCCTAGGCGCCGGGACGTGGCGAAATCCGGATGATCGCCGCTGAAGATGGAGGCGCCTGGAAAAGGTGAGTAAAATGCAGCGCTGCAGCGCTCGTAGTGAAATGCTTTTAAAATGATGTCTTCCTTTTCAGGATCGTCGGTGAAATGATTCCGGGATGCAGATTTAGCAGGTAAGGTCTTTCCTTCCCAATTCTCCTCCTTTCTCCCTTTGCAGGTGATCCAGGGTGCTGGCAGGCGTGGCAGAAGTCAGGATGCAGGAGCAGACACGGTGAGCGTCCAGCTGCTAGGTGCAGAACAACGCGAAGCACGTGTGGCTGTTCGGGTGGGGTTTAAATAGCTTTGGAAGAAGTTCCAGGTATGTATCCTTCCACCGATCTGGTATGTATCCTTCCCCGACCACACCCGGGTGGAAAGTAGTCCCACAGGTAAAGTAGTCCCATCCAGGCCTCAAGAGGGCCTGGATGAAGCAGCAAGGTCTGCATCAGGTAAGTGTGCACCCAAGCACATACACATAAATCCTCCTTTATGAGCCTGGCGCCTAAGGCGCCAGGACTGGGGTCCACTATGAGCCTGGCGCCTATGGCGCCAGGACTGAGTCCAAAGGGCCCCGACTTGGGCCCGCTGAGACTTCCCAGGAGTGAATGATGTCTGCCTCTGGGGTTGCTGGGCCCGGCCTGGCTCCTTAGAGGTAGGCATCATGACAGTACCCCCCCTCAAGGCCCCTCCCAAGGTCTTTTCCTCCGGGGGTTTTGGTTTGTGTGGGAATCTCCGATGGAATCTTTGTATTAGTCGTGGTGCATGAACAAAGTTACTGGGTTCCCAAGATCTTTCCTGAGGTCCATATCCTTTCCAGTCAACAAGATAGAAGAGTTTCGACCTCACTATCTTGGAATCTAAAATGTCCTTCACTTCGAATTCTAATTCTCCATCAATTTGGATAGGATCTGGAGGTTCAGACAGTCTGGTTCCAGGTTGTACCGGTTTCAGAAGAGATGCGTGAAAAACGGGATGAATCCGCATATTGGATGGTAAATCGAGTTTAAAGGCCACCAGGTTGATAATAGCCTTGATGGGGTAAGGTCCAATGAATCTGGGACTAAAAGTTTGCGGGCCCCTGAGGGGTAAATGTTTAGTTGCAAGCCATACCTGATCTCCTACTTGGTAAGGAGGAGTTTTACTTCGGTGCACATCAGCGTTTTCTTTATACCCTTTCTTGGCTTGCTGTAAATGTGTTGTAGCTTCTATGAAGGCTCGGGTGATTGTGTAATGTAGGTGATTTACCGCAGGCATTTCCAGGGTCAGAGGTGGATCTAGGTCAGAGGTCCGAGGATGGTGACCATACAAGATATAAAAAGGAGTCTGTCCGGTTCCAGAATGCACTGAATTATTGTATGCATATTCTGCAATCCAAAGGATGTCTTTCCAATTTAACTCGGATTGGTGTAACATGCACCGAAGATATTGCTCGAGAGTCTGATTGGTTCTCTCGGTTTGTCCGTCGGTCTGGGGGTGGTGGCTGGTGCATAAGCGCACATCTATTTGTGCCAGTTCGCAACATTTCTTCCAAAAATGGGAGATGAATTGACTTCCACAATCTGAGACTAATATAGAAGGGAAACCATGTATGTGCACTATATTCTCCATAAATTCCTTGGCCAAGGTGGAAGCTGACGGCAATCCTCTTAAAGGGATGAAATGGGCCATCTTGGAGAACAGATCCACTATTACGAGGATAGTGTTGTAACCACCACAAGGAGGCAGGTCAGTTATAAAGTCCATTGACAAGGTGTGCCAAGGTGCTGGTGGAATGTCCAAAGGTTGAAGTAAACCGGCAGGCCTTTTCTTTTGACTCTTATTTTGGGTGCAAATTCCGCAAGATAACACAAAAGACTTAATGTCTTTTCGCCAAGAGGGCCACCAGAAGTGGCGTTTGATCTTTTCTTCTGTTTTCGCGATACCAGGGTGTCCTTCCATTAATGATTCGTGATGACGGGTGATGACAAGTTCCTGCAATTCTTTACTTGGCAGAAACAACCGCTCCTGGAAGTAGGGTAAATCATCCTTGACGGTGAAGTGAGGACCCTTTTGACTCCATTCCAGTAAGGCTGAAGAGTCTAAAAGTTGTTTTACTTGAGTTTGGATGTCCTCAATAGTTTGCAATGAAATTAATCCCAAAATTCTTTGTTCAGGTATGATTGGCACAGGTTCTATACTTGAATTGGGCTCCTCCATGCCAATCCGGGATAAGGCGTCTGCTTTACCATTCTTGCAGCCAGGGCGATAGGTAATTACAAAATCAAATTCCGCAAAGAATAAGGCCCATCGGAGTTGTCGTGAAGATTGAGCTTTGGCCGTCTTTAAATATTGCAAATTTCTGTGGTCCGTAATGACGGTGATGGTGTGTCTAGCTCCAAGAAGATAGTGACGCCAAGCCTTGAAGGCCGATTTAATAGCCAGTAGTTCTTTGTCGGTAATTGCGTAGTTGATCTCAGGTGGAGAGAATTTTCTGGACCAAAAGGCTACTGGGTGTAGTTGGTTAGTTTCTGGGTCTCTTTGTGACAGGACAGCTCCCATGGCCGAACTGGATGCATCGGTTTCCACGATGTAAGGGAGATCTGGGTGTGGGTGCTTCAAAACAGGTGCAGAGTTGAATTTGGTTTTCAGGTCCTGAAAGGCTTGTTCGGCCTCAAGAGTCCATTGGAAGCGTTTATTTTTCTTTAGGAGAGCTGTGATGGGTTGAACAGTCCGAGAAAACTCCGGGATGAACCTTCAATAGAAGTTGGCAAAGCCAAGCATGCTTTGTACTCCCTTCACAGAGCTAGGGGACGGCCATTTGAGAATGGCGTCCACTTTCCGCGAGTCCATTCGGATTCCTTGAGGTGTCAGGATGAATCCGAGAAACTCCACTTCTGTGGTATGAAAAACACACTTTTCGAGCTTGGCAAATAGTCTGTGCTGGCGCAATTTCTCAAGAACTGCCCTAACATGTTTTCTGTGATCGGATTCTGAGGAAGAGTACACCAGGATGTCGTCAATATAAACGATGACACAAACATCGATAAGTTCCCGTAAAACATCATTCATGAAGTACTGAAAGGCGGCAGGTGCGTTGCACAAACCAAAGGGCATTACTTGGTATTCGAAAAGCCCGAATTTGGTGCGGAATGCAGTCTTCCACTCGTCGCCCTCTTTTACACGCACCAGGTGGTAAGCTCCTCGGAGATCTAGCTTGGTGTACACACGAGCATCTTTTACTTGGTCGATGAGCTCAGGTATCAAGGGCAGAGGGTAACGATTCTTAATCGTTATCTGATTTAGGGCGCGGTAGTCAATACAGGTCCTAAGGTCTCCTTCCTTCTTAGGTACGAAGAACAAAGCTGAAGAGACTGGAGACTTTGACGGGCGAATGAAGCCATTGGCCAGATATTGATCCAGATACTGACGCAAATGCAGGTTCTCAGGTTCAGTAAGAGCGTAAATCCTACTGCAAGGTAGTGGAGCATTGGGTACCAAGTCGATTTGGCAATCGTAAGATCGATGGGGAGGTAAGGTGTTAGCCTGCTCTTTCTGAAAAACGTCTTGGAATTCTTGGTATTCAGATGGTAGCTGTACAGGGGTGGAGGTTGCAGAGGCCAGACCCATAGCTGGATTTCTTGGATAACAAGTTGGTTCACAATCAGGAAAAGTGATCTTCTTTGCTCGCCAGTCTATTCTTGGATTATGTGTTTCTAACCAAGGGATTCCAAGAAGTACTTGAAATTGTGGGGCCTTGATCACGTCAAACACGATTGCTTCCCGATGTCCATCCTGACCCACCAGTGTGATTTCAACAGTGGAATGCGTTACAGGCCCAGAGGCTATTTCGGTTCCATCAACTGTCGTAATTACATCTTGGGTTACTTTCGGGCGGAGAGGAAGCTTAATCCTGGAAGCCAATTCTCGGTCTATGTAATTTCCAATAGCTCCACTGTCGATGTATGCTTTTATAGCATGCAACTGCTGAGGCTGTTTTGGGTTCACAAGCACCATTGGCATGACAAAATGCGAGGTCAAAGAGTTTGTTTTCAAGCTCGGCAAGCGGACCCCTACGCTTGTCGGGCTTGGTCGTTTCCCGAACCAGGTGTCAATAACTCGTTATCAGTGGCTCCAACCACCTTCTTGGGTGGTTTAACTGGACAACTTCGAAGAAAGTGACCGGAAGTCCCGCAATACAAACAAAGTTGCATTTGTCGCCTTCTCTCTCGCTCCTTCTGCGTTAAAGGTCCTTTAACACTACCAATCTGCATAGGTTCGGAAATGTCACTACTCTTGGAGTTAACGTGGGTCTTGATGGGTACTCTGGTTTCGTACTTGAGCCGATCTGCTTTTCTATTTTGAAGTCTGTGATCAAGTTGAACCACTAAATCAATGTAGTCTGCGCAGGCCTGGGGTGGATCTACTATCTGAGCTATAACATCCTTAAGCTCTCCGCGCAGGCCTCGATGAAACAATGTGATCCTTTTATCTTCAGGCCATCCGGTTTCCACAACCAGTCTATTAAAGGTGGCAATATAAGACAAAAGATCCTGATTACCTTGTCGCAAGGATAACAGTTCGTTGTCAAGGGCCTGTCCCTGCGCGTGTCGAGCGAATAATCTTTCCATGCTGGTCTGGAAGCCCTGGAAATCCCGGAGAATGGGATCATCCTGATTTACCAATGGAATAGACCAATCGGCAGCACAGCCAATGAGGTAAGATAGTACAAAGGCTACTTTGGTCTGGTCGTTGGGGAAGGCCCCGGGCCTGCATAAAAAGTGTAAACGGCATTGGTTCATAAAAACAGCATATTTCCTGGGATCCCCCACAAAACGTTCTGGCGGGGCCAAAGGCATGTGTCCAGGTAGATTGATTTGTACCGGGTTATTCGAACCCATTGATGTAGAAGTGCTTCCGGACTCAGGTAAAGGCGTGTGTCCTGCCTGGCCCTGCAATAACCTTTTGGCCAGATCATCAGTTCTCTCCTTGGATAGGATTAGTTCCCTTCTGAGAGCGTTAGTCTCCTGGCGGGCTGAGTGCACTTCTGCCCGTAATTCCCCTAAAAGCTGGGCCAGCTGATCTGTCTCGGAAGTCTCCATAGCGCCCGGGTGGGAGATTATTGTACGGCTTCGCGTTCTGTAACGCTCACCTGATTCCCACGGAGGCGCGGCTTCGGGTGCTGATGCTTCCTTAAGGTGGGGCGCCGGACTCCAAAGATGAACAGGATGGGCCCCTCAACTCTAGCTTCTCAGGCTCGCAGGAATATCCTCCTTAGGATCTGGAAGGAAGAGCTCTCCATCCTGCTTCTGATGCAGGGGCGCGTTGAAACCCAGTTACTTCACTGGATTGAGGATTGGTGTTCAGGTAAGCTTGACTGTTCAGGTAAGACGCAGTATAAGTTCTGTTCAAAAGTTCAAGCCTTAATAATGTTCGTAGTCTTATTGCAGCAAGCGTTAATTCTTATGTCTTTTTCCCCATAGGGGCCGGGGTTCGGTATGCCGGAGATATGGCGCCGACCCGAAGTGAAACGTGCAGCTTCAGTACATGACAGGTAAGTTCGGGATGAGCGCTCAGGTAATGTCTTTGCATTCGCTCATTCAATGTCTTAGCCTTTTTTCCCCTTAGGGGCCGGGGTCCGGAAGCGGCAGGACCCGAAATGAAGTGGAAAAACCCAACGGGTAAGTTTTTAGGAAATTGAGCTTTCCTTATTCCTTTTCTCCCTCTCACCTTTGTTCTTGTCTTTTTTCCCCTAGGCGCCGGGACGTGGCGAAATCCGGATGATCGCCGCTGAAGATGGAGGCGCCTGGAAAAGGTGAGTAAAATGCAGCGCTGCAGCGCTCGTAGTGAAATGCTTTTAAAATGATGTCTTCCTTTTCAGGATCGTCGGTGAAATGATTCCGGGATGCAGATTTAGCAGGTAAGATCTTTCCTTCTCCAATTCTCCTCCTTTCTCCCTTTGCAGGTGATCCAGGGTGCTGGCAGGCGTGGCAGAAGTCAGGATGCAGGAGCAGACACGGTGAGCGTCCAGCTGCTAGGTGCAGAACATCGCGAAGCACGTGTGGCTGTTCGGGTGGGGTTTAAATAGCTTTGGGAGAAGTTCCAGGTATGTATCCTTCCACCGATCTGGTATGTATCCTTCCCCGACCACACCCGGGTGGAAAGTAGTCCCACAGGTAAAGTAGTCCCATCCAGGCCTCAAGAGGGCCTGGATGAAGCAGCAAGGTCTGCATCAGGTAAGTGTGCACCCAAGCACTTACACATAAATCCTCCTTTATGAGCCTGGCGCCTAAGGCGCCAGGACTGGGGTCCACTATGAGCCTGGCGCCTACGGCGCCAGGACTGAGTCCAAAGGGCCCCGACTTGGGCCCGCTGAGACTTCCCAGGAGTGAATGATGTCTGCCTCTGGGGTTGCTGGGCCCGGCCTGGCTCCTTAGAGGTAGGCATCATGACAATGACCCATTCCAGTATCTTAAAGAGTAGTATTGTGGGTTCTGGAAGTTAAAAGACAGAAATTTGGGGTCCTATCTTCTACCTGTAATTTAATCCCTTGCATTGCATAGTCATGGACCTTGGGGGGGAGTCTACTTTCAAGATGTCCAAAAACAAAAAAAGTATTCTTGTCTTTTCAATTTTAACTTCCACTGTTCAGTTAATTTTGTTTTCAAATATTTGTTCCTATTTTTTGTAGCTTTCACCCAGGTTAAAGGTTCCACTCTAAATCAGGCTTCAGTATCTTTTGTTTGCATGTTCTTTTAAAGCCACATTTAGTTTAGAACTCTGCAGACTGTGGTTTGTTTATTCTTTAAAGTTATATTCATTTCAGCACTTCAACATACAATTGGTTGCTTAAATTTGAAGTTCTCCTCCCTTTTGGGTTCAGTATTCAATAATTACTGGTTTGGCTCATGGTTCATTCTCACTTTATCTGTTGTTGAATTTTTATCTTTTTCACTTTAATTGAATTGCTCAGTGTTTGGAGACCTTCAAAAACGTGTTTTTAGACACAAGTGACCACTCCGATACAAAGTATTCATCAAATAATAAAGTTCATACACGCACGCACCGGGTTTCTCATGCATCAGAAACTCACAGGTCGTTTTAACAGTTTGTGCTGCAGCGCGGATCACACTGCCTTCTGCTTTTAGTATCAGGGCTCCAGCTCCTGCCCCTCAGACACTCCTGTATTGGTCCTCTAACAAAGGGGAACAAGCACTTTGAGCAAAAAGGAAAGGTGCAGCCTTCCCACACTGCTCCCTTCACCTTGTTCATTCTGCTCCAGGGAGTCACAGCTCCCAAGCCACCCTTACATGGACTGCCTCTCTCTCTAGTCCAGAGAGTCTCAGCGTCCTGATCTAGTAGGTTTCTCTGCTGCATGCACCTGCCTCCTTGCAGCTTCCCCCATCTCTCCATCTGCCACTTCTGCTGCTTTCTTTTATACACCTGCAGCCCCTTGACAGGCTGCAGGTGTGAATGTCCAATCAGCCCTGCCTGACCACAATAATAGGGACATGCCGGACCTTCAATGCTCTTAGCAGGCATCTTCCTCGTCCCAGTACTAGTGTTTTAAAAGAGCATGGTCTTCATTGCTCTTAGTTGCCTCTTCTTCGTCTCAGTACTGTCAAGTGTCAATTGTGGAGAAATGAGGGGAGTTGGCTTATAACAGCCCATGAAAGTTGGGGAAAGGTTGGGTTGGTTGTCAATAGGGAAAGAGGGACACAATGTCCCACCCAAAGGTGCCCCACTCCCAGTCCCCAAGCCCGTCCATCCAGGTGATCCTCCCTTGCTTCTCTGCCCCCAGGGTCAGTATCCAATAGCGATGGCCTTTCCCTGGCCCTGGCCACCTGCGCAGAGGATCCAAGGGGTTCAGGTGTGAGAATACCCCCAGTTTTCTCACAGTGTTTATGTTGCCATTGAGTCCACCCAAATGGGCCTCATACCCATGCAACCATAAAACACTTGTACAGGAGTGAGCGGACATTAGGAAGTAGAACACTTTCCACGTGGCTGTCTAGCAATCACACTGCCAGGTTGTACACAATTATATGAATTCAATGCATGATCCTGCTCTACATCAACACAATCAAAGATCCTGCTCTACGACATTCCTGGATGTCGTGGCAACACTACCACCTGAGACACTTAAATGGTATACACGTATTAGTGATTCACTTTGCAAAGTAAACTCACCACCCAGCTGAAGCTAAAAAATATGCATTATCTTATTCCCAAACCAATTATGCACATATGACAAAAAAAGGGAATGACATTAAACAAATTGTCTGAAATACTTGTGCTTTTTAGGCTTGATGCACTCCTTTTGGGGCATCTGATGAGATCCACAGGTTTTTGGTGCAAAGGGATGCTCATGTCAGAATTTGATCATAAAAAAATGGGCATCTGACAGATGCACAAAAAACATGTGCATCTC
Source organism: Ambystoma mexicanum (assembly GCF_040938575.1). Taxonomy (NCBI): domain Eukaryota; kingdom Metazoa; phylum Chordata; class Amphibia; order Caudata; family Ambystomatidae; genus Ambystoma; species Ambystoma mexicanum. The sequence continues at coordinate 557,200,320 of NC_090941.1, read as the reverse complement.
ATCAGATGCACCATTAAATACCCACTTATGTGCACCTCTCTTGCACTACAATTTGCACATTAGGCATTTTTTGTGTTTTCTTTGTGAATTTGCCATTGCCAATGAGATGCCCCACGGTGCAGGCACATCTTTGCACCACTAGGCATCTCCTTGAGATGCCCACTTTTACAAGATTCTGGCCTTCTCAAATGCAGTCACTATCTCCCATTTTGTAGACGAGCGTCGAATTATTTCAATGAGTTACAAGGTCACCCAGTGCATGGGGCGTGCTGGTGCGGAAGTGAGTTGTATCATTTCCTGCACTAGAGTGTACTGTCCTGGCAATGTATCCAGATCGAGGACGTTCTGATTCTCCAACACAGAATGAACTGAAACAAAGCATGTGGTGCAGATTAAGAAATAAATGTAACCAAAAGAAGTACAGAGTGAGCTTCACGTCTTGCCTTTTTGCCGTCTTCCATTCGTTGCTGCAGTGCATGATTACTGCCTTCATTGCATGCAGGCTTTGTGCTCGATTGCCATGGACTGAAGATACAGAATTTGCATTTCTTTTGGGATCGCTAGTATCCTTTTCAGATAATAGCATGGATTTGCAAATGCTGATTAAATGGTAAGCTTTACAGGTGATGGTGATGTGGTATACAAAGAGAAATAAAACAAAACAACTGTGCAGAAATATAATGTCACTGAGAAGGCTCAAGGTACAACCTTTTTCATTACCAGCAAAAGGTAGATCCGTGCTTAATGTTCTGGGGAATTCATTGGCATGAAGAAACTGGCAATCATTAGGGATGATATGAAGAGCACAAGGAAAAGCCACCCCGTTGTTATTGAAGTTTAACGTTGCACTCTCTTAGTTTTGCCCAAACCTGTAAAAAAAAACATTAAATCTTGTGTGCAGCATATCTTTGTGTCTGCCTCTCCTTCTCAGCTTCATGTCAGTCTACAATCTGTAGGACCCACCTCTCCAATGTTCTACTCTGCCTGGAGAGTCAAACGTGGATTTTGTGGGCAATTTAAAGTGGTTGTGTTGCTCGTCTGTTGGAAGCCACAGTGACATTGGGTTTCAATTTACAAGCTCCTCTACCAGTTCAAGGATGAAACGTTCTTTCTTGTAAGGCAAATCATGTTCAGCCTCCATGTCCCCATTGTCAATAACCTTTCTAATCGTGAATGAGGTCTGCCTGTCATGTGCTATCAACCAAGACTGGTCCTCACCAGGCACCGACATGAACCATTCAGTTAGCGCGTATTGCACCTATGCCGATTGTCCCGGTGTACAAGAAGCTGACTTCAATGGCAATGACTTTGGTGGAGCTTATGGTGCTGACGCTAAAGAGGATGACAAAGAATGCAGGAAGGTGGGGTCATTGGAGCTGGCTCACCCGGTGACATGCTTGGATCTGAGTCTTGTGCAAGCAAAAAGGAACTTTAGAAGCCTAGCTATGTCCTTAGAGCATCAGTAAACCACAGGCAGATTTACGGAGGGGGTGGGAAGATTCCCAAAGACCTACATGCTTGCCAATAATTTAAAAGGTCTCTCATTCCTCAGGGGTGTAGGTAGCGTTGGGTGGAAAGGCCTGTAACCTGAACTTGCCGGCACTATTTGAGGTGGGGAGTGGTCCGTGTTCAACCTATATCAGGAGATATAGTGTATCTTCCTAGATGAAGAAGAACGAGTCTGAGAAGACGACTAACTCTTAAAGTAGAGTTGTTGTCTACATTTCTTCTTCTCAAATCTCTCCAAACTAGAAGCGAGGTTGGGATCCCCAGGACTTACCTTGGAGCCTTTGTTCCCATTTCTCAGAAGCAGACTTTTTGCCAAGGGCTAGGAAAACCATGGCCATGTGCACCCTCACCTCCTTTGGGTGCACAAAGCGGTACAACACACACTCATCCTTGTAATAGGTCCTTTCCAAGGCAGCACATACACATTAAGTAAGAGACAGAGACCAACTTCAATCAGCACCATTCCTTGAAGGGCTTGAAGCCCAACTTAGGAGGAGACATTGCCAGAAAAACATCAGAGCGTTCCAAAAAGATAGTTGCATGGAACTGTGTGACACGTGCGAGGGACTCTGGGTGCAAATAACCAGTGAGATCAATTGCAGAGCAAAAGCCCCCAAGGAGCTGTATGAATTCAACTGCGGAACGGCACAGAGCCAACTGGTGGCTGTACCAATCCGTTCTAGTCCAGACTGAGCCGGAGATGGATTTCAAAGATGGAGAGCCTGTGAATGGAATGTATCCATTGGAAACTTTCTTTGGCAGTAGATTCCCAATTTATATTTTTTCAGGAGTACAAAACGAATAATTGCCTTATCATTCAGAAAGGAAATGTATGCCTTTTATAGTACTATCAGTAAATTGAGCCACTTTAAAGGAAAGCAAGCCATCATATTCTGGCCTTCACAGTTTTCCTATTTTAATTATTACTGTAAATGAAAGCTCAGGATAAATACATGCTGAGCAGAAGTGCAACGAATATGTTTCGATGTCATGCCAACAACAAGCTACACTTCGAATTTCACATACAGTTTTGAGATATTTCTAAACCATAACAGAAACATGAGTTGTATATCCAATAAAATGTGCAACTCTTTAAGAGGAAGGATATGGATAGGGTCAGTGTCTCATGGAATCACAATAAATACTTTAATGATTGGTATAAATAAGGTGAAACTGCAATGGCGGGTAAGTACAAGCAGCAGGAAACTTTAAGAACCAACCTGTTCCGCCCGCCCACGTGTTTCCACCAACATGGGGTGTATTGTCAGGGTCCATCTTCCCGTGCTTTGGGGCGCTTACATCCAAATTGCTGTCTCTCTCAACTGTTATCTGAAGGAATAAATAGAAAGGTGTGCAGTTAAGTAAACATGTTTCATGAATGAAAATCATTTATATTTTGCAGCAAGTACAAATTCTTGTCTATCAGTGCTCCAGATAAGACTTTGGGACAAGAGTATTTCAATTACTACTTTTGGAACTGGTGAATCAAGGGTAATTTGAGGGAATAAAAAAGTAGCTCACATTTCCGACTATAGTTGCAATTTTCTAATCAATATTTGTGTTGTAATCCAGGGTTTCTTTTAATTGAGTAATTAATGTAAGTGAATTAAGTCATTTTTATCTTTAAGACCCTTGAGCTCATAAAAACACATTTGGAGAACACATATTTGTCACACTTTCTATTAACGCCACTGCTCTGAACACATCACTGTGGTAGTGAAGGTGGCATCAGCTCATAGAAACCTGCACACGCAGGCAGAACCATGGCAGAGATTGCGTCAGTGATCTCAAAACGAGGTTAGGTCAACAACCGTGAGACTTCAAAGACACAAGCTCCTCATTACAGCCCTCCGAACACTGAACTGGCTCCCCATCAAATGCAGGATTCAGTTCAGAATTCTATGCATAACTCATTGCACCTTTCACGGCACAGGCCTGGCAACTACCACGAGGGAATTCATCCACCGGAAGCCCTCAAGAGTCTCTTGATCCGATAACACTGCCCTAGTAACGGTGCCAAGCTTCAGTCAGAGAATTGTCCTCCTACTTTCTCATAACCAAGCCCTGAAATTCTATGCCCAGATGTCTGAGCACAGAGGAAAATCATCTACCCTTCACAAAACCCCTGAAAACCTGGCTATTCATCTGACACCAGCCCGACACCAGTAAAATAATAACCAAACTTAAGCACCTTGGAGAAACCTCAACCAACAGATGCCCATTCTTGGTAACATCGATCAGACAGAACCTGCTCTGCCTAGTTACAAATATGTCACAGGCCTGCATACAATGCATCGGCCAAGCACTATTGGAGAAGAGACCCATTTGGGCCAGTTTTCCTGCACCCTGTGCAGTAGCACCTGGAACGGTAAGTGCCATATGGAATTACCAATAACGATCTCAGACCCAAATAACTGGACACACTCAAAGAATATGGGAACATGCTACTTTATTATCAGGTCAATAAAGTAGGGCAGCCTGGTGAACAATGAATCGTAGTCCACACACTCACAATAATAATTTGATTATATAAAGGCTTTATACCTCAATATACATCAGCTATGATGTTATCCTACATGGCAAACTTTAAACAACTATTGACGGGAGGGATTGGTTAAGGGGACATATGTACCTATAGCAAATATAAGTGTTAGTATCATTATTGGATGCCCCTTATCTGGTAAGCACACCTTGAAGTACCTCTAAATACTTATAATACTGATTAATAGCAGAATAACAGCAGCAGATTGTTTTCTACAACCAATACATATCACACTTCTACATAGACCCTTATGATTGGTTGGCATTCTCTCCCAACCTTGGACTTTCGGCTTGTTAGCAGCACGTAAGCAAAACGAAACTCAGGTGCAGAGAACAACGTCAGACTTCTATCCACTTGCCCAGTTAGTCCATCATCTCGCATCAGTCAGGCCCTAAGCCAAGGCCTCTTCTTTGTAGTTGACCTTGCAGACTGTTATTTTCTCTGGTACTTTCAAGGGAATGTAGGTATGCCACTATCTTCATGTGGAGCTTAGTGAATAGGCCTTGTTTCCGAGTTCTGAATCACGTGTGCGGAGACCACGATTTTGTCCATTTCGACCTCTTATTTAGTGCTATTTAATTCAATTAGACTGGGTGTTATGACTCCTCTTGGCCTCTGGAGACTTGGTTGCTCTACTTCACATATGCTTTCTGCATCCTTGATTGTCCAATACTTGGCACTTGCAGATGTTTTCTTCTTTGCTTAATCTAAGAGAAATATGTCCCACTTACATGGCTTATCCTCTTGATCCCTTTGTGCCTTGCAGTTATTCCTTGATGTGGCATCCTTGATCCCAGGGCAATAGATATTCTTTGTTCCTCACACAAAGCTGCTTTTCCAGCACTTCTTAGCTCTGCAGACCTGGTTTATTTCTGAGGTGGCTTGGTTGCTTTCAACACGAATCTGGCCATTCATCTTTTCAACATGGCTGCTCTAATCAAGGTATATTTTCTTCTGTAGCAAGCTTCTATATGTCTCATCTACTTTGCTTTTCTGCGTATGTACATTCACTTCATCTCGTCTCACTTATTTCTTTGGTGCACTTGATTTCTTCATATTCGATTACATGTTTCTCTTATTACTTCAGTTACATCTTCATTATTTAAGTATTTGCATATTATTTTGGTGCGTCTTTGTGCCTTCTCTTCATGATGTCACTCTGCCCTCGTCTGATTTCAGTTACAGCTCCTCAATGCCCAATGGTGTATGCAGACATCCTTCCACTACGTTAGTGCGAGGATATATTTGATATGGTTGTCTGAGTGCATAACGTCTCTTGTATCTTCGATGTGGTATTGGAACGATATCTAGTGTCACATATAATGCTCACTTACTGTTGTTCCAGTATGACAGAGGTGAGGGGATGTGAACTAGAAAGGACATGTAGACCTGCTTCTCCACAACCCTTTAAATGGAATTATTATTATGATTAGGGTATTCATTCATTGAGTGCGGACCTAGCTTCGGGAAGCAACAGAGTGCTTTACAATCAGAGGGGGAAGAACACAGTGAGGGAAGCAGAGAAAAAAGGGAGCGGGAAGCTAAAAGGGGAGGGTGGCCAATTGGCAGCAAGGGGGTCGGGGACAGCAGGGAGCAGATCACTGAGTTTCAGGTAGGGTGGGGAGTGCAGCGTGTGTGGACCTAGGTGTTAAGGAAGAGCCATTCAATGAAGAGGAAGGACTAGAGCTATTTCCTGAACTGTAGAAGTGATGGGGCAAGTCTAATGTTGATGGGGAGGAGTTTGCAGAATATTGGAGCGTAGACAGTCCTGTCTTCTGGTTCTTTGCTTCCTGCATGGTCGTAATTCAAGTCTGCACATTTCCTTACGTCTGGTTGATCTCTGGCTTCTAGAGATACTGAGTTTCTCAGTGAGATAGCTTGAGGGCTTCAGGAGGACAGCCTTGTAGATGATGCAACAGGATTTGAAGATGATACAGGCTTCAAGTGGGAGCCAGTGCAGTTTGATAAGGGTCGCAGTGATGTGGTTGAATTTGTAGAGTCCTTTAATGAGTCCTTGCTGCAGCATGCAGGACTCATTTCAGGGGTCCCAGGGTAGTCACAGAAGTCCATCCAAACGGGCATTTCCACCATCCAGATGGGAGAGGACCAATTTTTGGACAGCAGACCTTAAGTTGTTTTCTGGGATCAAGGGCTTGATTTTCTGCAGGAGAGAAAGGTGGTACCAGGCCGTTTGTGTCTTCCTTGCTATGTGCTGTTTGAACGTGAGGTGTCTGTTGATGTTGAACCCAGGGGACAAGAGGTTCATGGCAGAGAGCCAGCTCTGGATGTCAGGGTGGTCAGTGTTGTTGGTCAGCAGTAGGAATTCCGTCTTGGAGGGGCCGAGCTTCAAGTAAGCAATGGACATCCAGGACTGGATCAATGTGAGGCAGGCCTTGAGTCTGTGGATGTCTTTGACGGAGAGTATCTTGAGGTAGATCTGTGTGTCATCTGCATATTGGTGAATGTGGATGTTGTGTGGTGAGAGGAGGGTTCCAAGCAGCTCCATGCAAAGATTGAAGATCACAATGGACAGGATGGATCCTTGCAGGACGCCACATGTGATGGGTAGAGTTGGTTATCTGGAGAATACATTTGTACCAACTGTTGGCGGTTCATAAGGTAGGATTTGAACCAACTGAGGACATTCTCGCTGATTCCCATTTGGCGATGTAGATTGTCGGTGAGTGTCTGGTGGTCTACTGTGTCAAATTCTGCTGAGAGGTCAAGGATAACTAGGAGGCAAGGATGGCCATCATCAAGTATTTTAAGGGCATTGTCGATCACCTTGATGGCAGCTGTTTCTGTGCTGCATCCGAGTGTGAAGCCAGATAGGTAGGACTGACGGAGGTTATTGGCTTCAATGTGTTGGAAGAGTTGTGCGGCCACTGCTTTCTCATGGATCTTACCTAGAAAGGGGAGATGGGTAATGGAATTCGAACAATACCCTCAGAAAAATACCACAGGCCTGCACACAAAGCATCTGCCAAAAAACATGGGATATCAGACACATTTGGATTGATCACCCTGTACCCCAAAAGTGAAACCGACACTACCACTGTGCTGCTCCCACTCGAGGCTGCAAGTGCTCCTGCACAGCCCATCTACATGCTGTTTTTGTGAAAGGTAAGCCCAGCTGGGCCGGCATTTATTTTAAAAGAAAAAAAAGAAAGAAAGAATGATTTTGTGCACAGCGATTTGCGCACCATAATGCATCCTTACCCTGTTTGGCTTTGTGCTGCAGCTGCTTGCTGTTCTTCATTTCTACTGTGAGCCTGCTTACTGTGCCTGCTGACTGGGCCTCTGCCACGAGGTGCTTTCGAACTGCACCTTCCAATATGGCTGCCTGGTCTCCTGCCCTCTACAGTGCTGGGCTGCCAGACTGCTCCCTCCTCCTGATTGGTCAGGGCCCTGCATTTGTGGGCCAATCAGGAGCTGGAAGGCATAACCTGGCCCCTGACTCGAAGGCCCACAATCAAAGGCCCTGTCTGTGTCTGTCTGGGCCGGGGAGGGCCTGGAGAGCCACATATTTACAACTCCAGCTATGATCCATCCCCCAGACTAATTCCTGGACTGCTACTTAGGTACCTCTCACAATACCTGCAGTCATGAATGTGAGTTTGGCTGACCTCTATTTCTAACTCTCCTGAGAAATGTTCAGTGCTGTTCACCTCCTCCATCATCATCTTATCTAACTTAATTCCTTTCACTGCATGTATTCTCTCATTTGTGTTTAGCTACACTGGTGAACCATCTGCATTGGACTGTTTGCTGCCTTCATTTAAAGTCGGATTTGGGGTGTACTTTTAAAGTCGAATTTGGGTGTTTTTGCTTTCCTGTGCAGCATCTGCATTGCATTGTTTTCTGCCTCCATTTGTAAAAAAAATCCATTTTCTGTGTGTGTAGTTTTTACATCTCTGTGCTATTCTTCCAATGTATTTATATTCCTGCTCAATTTCACGTAATCCCTCTGACTCAATCTACTAGGCCTCCTATGAGTTTAGCCAGAACTTTGCAGTACTCTCCTCCCTCTTTCCTGGTCTAAAACATTTGCCCTCCTATGGCTCTCTCCATCTCTCCTCTATTCTCTAACTGCTACACTATCACCTATCCCCCATCTCTCTCAAAGTCCGGAAGGAAAAATCACAAAAAAGATATCTTGAGTGCAAATCCTGGACTTCCCATTGCAGACACCTAAGTCAGTGCTTCCTCTATAGAGGTATTCACTGATATCCTTTTCGCTGTCCCCTTTCCTGATCTCTGGCCCCCATCTCATCTCCACTCTCTCTCCCTCCCCACACTCCTCTATTAACAGTTGCAGCAAGTGGGAAGTCCTCTTGGCTGGCTTTGCATCCTCTTGTTGCTTTGTTAATGTTTATCACACTGGCACTGTTCTGGTTCAGGACCCACAACCCAAGCTCCTTCTCTTTGACCGCATCTTGCCTTCTATCATTAACTTCCTTCCTTCGCCTGTATCTCCCTCTTCTACTCTCTCTCCCCCTCCTCTGAATGGTGTACCACGCCCCTGTAGCCCACCTCAGAAAACCTTCAAAAGCACTGTGCACCTCCACCTGGCGACCCTTAACGTCCGCTCAGCCAACAAATACTGTGCTGACATCCGTCTCCTTCTTGAAAGCATTGACCTCAGCATTCTCGCTCTTACCAAGACTTGGTTCAATGCCAGTTCAGTCACTGCCTTTGACTCATTCCTTCCTGACGGCTTCAAGATCATCTCCAAGCCTCGACCTGACTGCCCTGGTGGGGGAGGGGTTTCCTTAATCTAGTTTTGAAAGCCTGGTTTGCAATTTGGTCACCACTCCCACCTCCACCCTGACTATTGCTACCATCTACCAGCCTCCAGGCGCTGCCTCCCTATTCCTCTCTGAATGGGCTGACTTCTGCTTATCTTTACTTTCTTCCACTTCTAAAATTCTCATCCTGGGCGATTTCAACATTCAACTAGACTCCCCTGGCTCTGCAACCACTCTATTCACTGATCTATGCTCCTTGCTTTCCCTCTCCATTCTCCCTTCTGGGCCATCCCACACATCTGGACACACTCTGGATGCCCTCAGTCACTCAGACCTGTCTCTCTCCCCCATTAGTCACCCCTCTCTCCTGGTCCGACCACTCTCTCCTCTCCTCACATCTGGGTCCCACTGGCCCCCTGAACGCCCCTACACACCATCCTCGTTCACTAACACTCGCCCGATGAAACAAGTGACTGCGGCTGCCTTCGCCACCACCCTCACCTCTGAGCCTACCTCTGACTCTGCCCTCAGCAACCTCCATCTTTCCATCACCAACACTCTTGACATTCTTGCCCCAGTCATGAGGATCCGTCTGAAACCTGCCTCAAAGCATAACACCTGGTACGACAACGAACTTGCAGCCCTGAAACAAAAGTGCAAGGCAGCAGAACGGAAGTGGCTAACCTCAGACTCATCCTCTGACAAACTGGCCTGCCGCCTTCTCCAAAGGCAATACAGACTCACCATCCGTACAAAGAAAAGAGCCCACATTCAGGCACGGGTCTCCGGTGCATCCAATAACTTGGCTGAACTTTTCAAAATCTGCAGGGAACTAGCCAACCCCTCAGCAGTCTCCTCCTCTCCTCCTTCCCAGGCCCTCTGCAATGCACTGGCCTCATACTTTGCCACCAAAACCCAGGACATTTTAACATCCCTTTCTACACTCCTCACAACCCATCCCACAGCCCTACCCTCTCCTTCTCTCCCGTCACACCTGAGGAAGTTACCAGAGTTGTCAGCTCCATGAAGGTCTCTTCTAAACAGGTCTCCCCTTGCTCATTCAGGACCATCAAGGTTAACATTGGCTCTCTTGCCCCTGCGCTCGCTGATTTCTGTAATCACTATTTTATCACTGGATCTTTCCCTGCCTCCTTAAGCACTCGCTTGTGCGCCCACTCCTGAAAAAACCTTCCTGTGCCCCTACCTGCCATCACCCCCTTCCTGGGGAAGCTTCTTGAGAAGCTGGCCTTACCCCAACATAACTCTCACACTGACGTTGTTGGTGGCCTCTGTGACCATCAATCTACATTCCGAGCATCCAGAGGCACGGAAACGGCTCTTCTGAACACCTGTGAAGAACTGCTCGCATATACTCTACGTGGCTTAGTACACACCTAGTATTCCTAATAGTTCTTATATACTTCTGATAGGTAGAGGGGTGCCGGGGAGAAAAAACAACCCTGACACTGCTCACATCTCTGGACTCAACCACCCAACTGTCCTTATCCTTCTTGATCTCTCCTTTGCATTTGACGCAGTTAACCATTCCATCCTCATACAAAGGCTCCATTATACACTTGGTATCTCGGAACGGGCACTGGATTGGCTGTCCTCTTCCCTCACTACCCACTCTTCCCAATTCATCCTGGGCCCCTTCTCCTCTCCTACTTCCATCTCCACCTATGGTGTCCCCAGGGCTCTTTAACATCTACCTTGCTCTCCTTGCACGCCTCATCTCCTCCTTCTCATCCAACTTCCAGTGTTACGCAGATGACACCCAGCTTTCTTCAGACTCCTTGCTGACCCTCCTGCACCCCTGTCTATCTGCCATCTGGTCCTGGTGTGCCTCCAATGATCTCTGCCTCAACGCCTGTAAAACTGAGATCCTTCCCATAGAGACCCCTGCTCCCTTTTTCTTCCCCACACTCTGGCCTTCCTCCTTGGGCTCTCCCTCTGCTCCTTCAACTGAAGCCAGAAACATTGGAGTCATCTTTGACTCCTCTCTCTCTCCTTCCTCCTCACACTCAGGACATTGTCAAGAAGTCCAACTATCAGCTCTTCCTTCTCAAAGCAATTCTACCTTTTCTCACTTTTCCTCAGAGGCTCAATGTGACTTAAGAGCTAGTTCTCTGTAGACTTGACTAATGTAATAGCCTCCGCCTGAATCTTCCTTCCTTCTCTTTTTGAGCCCTTCAGCTTATCCAGAATAGGGCAGAAAGACTTATCTATGGCCTTAAGGCCAGGAACCACATCTCTCCTGCATTACAAAGTCTTCACTGGCTCCCAGTTGCTGCACGGATTAAATTCAAATCCCTCTGCATCATCCACAATGCTGTCTGGGCCCGTGGACCACACTATCTTCAACTTTATCTCACTAAATACTCTCCCTCTAGACCTCTTCGCTCCTCTGGCACCAACTGTGTGTGTAAAGCGGTTTTCTTAAAAGAGGGCAGTCGGTCGCTCACTTTCCTCTGCAGGCTCCCAACTTTAGAATAGACTTCCCCTACCCCTGCGCCTTGAGCAGGATATTCTCAAATTCCAGAAGTTCCTTAAGACTTTCCTCCTCCTTCCCTCCTTCTCCCCTCTGCTAATACCACAGTTGCTGAATCAGAGTCCTTGGCCCGTATGCCTCTTCTGTGCCTTGACCTCTCACACCAATTCCTCCCAGCTCCTTTCTATCCACAGCACTTTGCATCTACACACCCTTCACTCTGGAGACTCGCACTTACTCCTCCAGTGGCCCAGACCGTGTAGCACTCAACATTCCTAGCACTTCGTCCATGGCTCACCCACGAGCTTGGACTCCCCAACACTTACCCCCTCTTCCCTCTTGCGTTCTGCACTTGCACATTCTGAATACGTACAAGGCATAGGAGGTTTGTCCCTCTTCCCCCTCTGCTCTTAATAGCGTGTTGTAATGTATTTCCCAGCCTCCCTCCTTCCCTGCCATGTGGGCGCTTTGAAACAGTATATTCTTATTGTATAAGCGCCTAACAAGAAAACAATACATAAACGGCAAGACCTCTTCATCAACAGAGATCACAACCAAATACTCTAATGACCCCAAATTGATAATACTGAACCAAAAGATCCATTCTCGTTAAACCGTTCCATTTCCCCTCCCCCATAACCAACTGATGTCTTCATCTCTCACTTTGCACTACTCACACAATCAACCCTTGCACATGGCAGTAGGGTGCCTACAAACAAGCAAAGCAACGACACTTCTCATTTCTCTAGGCCTGTCACAATCCTGCCACCATCAGTGGCTAAGCAGCTCCTTGCAGCTCTGACTTCAACTGTTCGATCTTGGGCTCTACTCTCTGGATAAAGCTCAAACCAAAGTTTCACCACCGCTACCCACCTAGGATCATACCAACACTTAGGACTCGGGTACTTCCTGGCCTCAAAACATCCAAACCACACTTTTCCAGTGTTTCCCACTAATAATGCCCTCCCTCTTTTCTTGGAAGGCTCTAGGCATCGAGGATGCCAAAATGGAGCAAGTGTGCTATGCAAGACCACTTTACATGACTGTACATTGTTGTTTCTCCCCATTTAATTTTCTGGAGAAGCGACATGGTCAAGGCGATCGGGTTGGACGCCTCTCTTTGAGGCCCTTCAGAAATAGCACAAGCAGACATAGCGCAGGTGGACTAACTCAATGTGGAATGAAATGCTGCCCAGAGGAATTTCCATGGATCAAAAAGGGTTGGATCAATTATTTCTTTTCATCCACCAATTTCTTTTTCATAATTATTTTTGGGCATCCCCGGCTCAAGGCTTAGGCCACCTATGCAGCACAGGGTCTTGCGTTCATGCGGGTCTCGCAGCCCTCGCTCATCTGCATCGCCGAAAGAAACATGAAGAGAAGGATGCTGTGAGCCCAGCATCTCTCCAGAAGCTCCTGGCATTCGGGTCCACAATTTTCGAAGACATCTGTGTGCTATCAGCAGCACATTCTAGTTGGAAGCCCTTTATTCGTGGTGGACAGCAGCAGAGAACAGTGCACATTTGACTGACTTGTTCTCTGGGCAAGCCCCTCTTATAAAAGTGGATGTCTGGATGATAAGAACTGATTGCCACATTTGCATCTGAACCCCCGACAAAGCCCCGGGTCAGCTACCCAAATAAGTGGCTTTAATCAACAAAATTAAGCCGTGTCAAAATTAACTAGGCCCCCTTTTAAAATGTCAAGTTTATTTCCATGATGGATGCTTATTTGACATGAACAATTTTTTGGTGCTTTTTTAGGAACTTCAAATGTTCTGAGCTCACGCATAACAGCAAGCTGCAGGTCTGTGTCAAACACGCCCTACAGGCAGGTGTCCTTATCACAGGGTGTTTTCTTCTGTGTCTTTAAATCTTCAAAGTGTGAACTGGAGGGGCAGTTTCAGGCACAAACGACTTTGCATTCGGGCACTTGTAGGCTTCCATTCAGAACACGGAAAGCAGACCTACAAGTATCCTCCTTTCCGTTAACATAGCTCTATAAGGATGTATACAGGTCAGGTTTGCAAGTCATCTGTATGTTCACTGGGGATGGCTTTGTAGCGTCCCAAGATCCACTTGAGAATCAAAGGCTATTGTCACTCCCCTGGTATTTGGGCCTCCTGCCCCTGGGAAATTCATAAGTCTGCTCCCCTGCCTGGTGATGTCATTTTCTGTGATGACAATGTGTGTGCAAGTTTGGGGACGCCAAATGTATTTACACATGGCCTCGTAAGGCCTTACGTTAAAGCCAAAGGACCAAATATACCTCAGTCTCCAGGGTCAGTGAGGTATTGCCCCAATGCCGTGCCTGCTGACACAGGTAGAGGTGCATAACATTTACATGTAAAACAATATTATGTAATTTTGTATAGGCAGCTTCTGCTATTTTCGTCACCAATTGGTACTAGATAAGATAGATACGTGTGCCAAATGTGTGCCACTCACGATTAACAGCCGGCGATCAACTGATAAGGCTCCCACTGCAAACATGTCCAAGAGCCGTCTGTCACATGGTGTGATGGACAGACTACTTAGTTTCGACTCTGCCCTCCTTTCTCAAGGAAAAAGAATGCCGCCTTCAGGCCTTTCTCCAGGTTCCACTTAAAAGACTGTAGCAATGCCTGTGTGAATGGGGGGGGGGGGGTTCAGGACGCATTAGTGCGAAAGTGCAATGGACTAAAAAAAAAAGAACCCAGGGCCCAGCAATGCTAATGGTTTTAAAAAGTGTTGTCATACGCCGACCGCCATTTCTCACTCGTGGAATCTCCTTACCCCATTAACTTTAACTGCCCTTGGAGGCATTTGCGTCTACGTATTTCAGAAGCATTCATGCAACCCCCCGCTGATGAGCTATCTGCTTCCATACACGTAAGCTCTTCTGGCCTCTTACTTACAGCACGTCTTCCCAACTAGCCCTGTCAGTCCAGAATAGAGTCTGGCCACCCAGAAAGCCCGCTAAAGATAGCCAGGGCCCGCCAGGCTGCACTCCCTGTCACCACTTCAGCGAGTGCCGTTCATGTTTACGCTCACAAACATTGACGTCATGTGGTAGCCGCGGGTTCATGCCTCATTCTTTGTGAGAATGTAAAGAACAAATACGCCTTTGAGAGTACTAGAGGAAAAGGAGAACTCTGAAATGTGCAGCTAAATATAAAATGGCCTCTGTTCAAGACAGCCTACACTAACACAGGCCTGAGGTGGTGTGCTAATGCCGGCTGAAAAACATGCAACTCTCATGATCAAATACATAATTTTTCAGTCTCTAGTACTGCTAACTAGGAAACTTACTAACATGTCATTTGTTATTGCAAGGCCCATGTCTTAGCTCATTTTCTTGTCTGCATGGTGTGTACGTGTCTCCTTTCCATGTTTAGAATGAATGCCCAGGTGGGGGGCAGGGGGAGAGGGGCAAAAAAGATAGGTTTCTGTTCTACCTGCAGCAAGCCACCCCAACGTATGATTCTCCCCAGGCCTCAAAATGTACTCTCGCCAGTAGGCATTGTCTAGTGATAACTGACTCTT